>NC_046222.1:10161288-10868487 GCF_009819885.2 Catharus ustulatus | reverse complement strand
ACTTGCAAGCCTTTTGAACTCTATATTCCTATATCTTGAGAGAATTGGGATTGTTCAGCCTGAAGAAAAGGTTTCAGTGTGACCTAACTGTAGCCTTCCAACACCTGAAGTGAGCCTACAGGAAACATGGAGAGAGACTATCCTGGAGTAACAGGATTCACACTCACAGAATAAGTTTAGATCAGATATTAGGAAGGCATTCTTCACTGGGAAGATGATGATGCACTGGCATAGGCCCCATCCCTGGAAGTGTTCAGGGCCTGGCTGGATGGAGTTCTCACCAGTCTGGTCTAGTGCAATGTGTCCCTACCCATGGCAGGGGGTTGGAAACATAATCTTTAAGATCCCCACCAATCCAGCCCATTCTTAGGTCCTAATTTGGAAGAATCACTTCTCTCTCCTCTTTAAGGCTTTCCTATTTCTGGATTTTTTTTTTTTTGGTTCATATTCTTGAAAGTATTTTCTCACAACGAAGTCCATAAAGTGGCTGCTTGTTGCTACTGCACCGGGTGTTCTGCTGGGCACAATGCTCCCTTCTATCCTGCTCCTCCTTGTAACTTAACCTGGGGTTGTCTCCCACTCCACCTATTTGAGTCTTATTTCTCTTAAGTGGTAAATCCCATTTCCAGAATAGAGACTAATGACAGGCATTAAGAAAATTAGGAAGTCACCCAAAACATAGCTGTGTGCCTCTTTATATACACTGAGGATGTGGCACAATCCAAAGTTTCCCTTGCATTCTTTAGACAACTTCATGTAAGGAAAAGAGAAGGGAAGTGAGCATAGCAGGTTCAAAGCTGAGACTTGAGCAGGTTCCTGTTCAAACTTTACTGTGAAAGTATAGGAAGAGGAGTTTTCTATTTCTCTTCCCCTCTGAAACAAAAACTCCTACAGACAGATATGACACTGCTTGATGGCTGAACCTCAGCACAACTACCCCACATGAATAGTGGCAGTGATAAGGAAAACATTTAATAATTAGAGAATGCCAGATTCAATCCCAGGTCTCAAAAACTTTGAAAAGCACCTCTAAAAACACGTTTTTATTCATAAACAAACAACCAATTAGCATTCCAATCTAGGAACCTTGAAAACTTAGGTAGAAATTGCAGTTTTAAGTTATCATGTCTTGCATCTCGAAAAGGCTGAGGTGCAACACGGAAGAAGATGGAAAACAGCTTGCACACTGTTTGAGCTACAAAGCCAAACTAAGACCTCTAGCAGGCTTGAGTTAAGTCAACATTTTAAACAAACAGTTCACCATGGAATGACCAGCCTGCATTTAGAGAACATTTACTTGTTTATAGCAACAAACTCAGAACATTACTGCAATTCAGAAGACAGCTAAGTATGATATGTGTCCAGAAGAATTCACTTTATGCTTGTGTCTTGGCACATATTAAGAAATGCCATCCAACCACTCCTCTATTACATGGTCAAAGCAAAAAAAAAAAAAAAAAAATCTGTTAGGACAAAAAAAAATCACAGCCAGCATTCCCTTACATGGTTACAGTTTTCAACTTTTTGCCCAAATTTAGTGATGTAAATTTAAATAACACACCTAAACAATACCTCCTGTATCCTTTATTTCCATTAAATGAGCAACTATTTATGAGTCAAAGTGAAAGCCATGATCCATTAAAGCTTTCCATACCTTTGCAACAAATTTTGCAATATTACTAATTGCCAGATGTAAGGAAAGAGTTTGAAATATCACACAAGCAACCTGAGGGAACCAGAGACTACAGAAGCACAAAAGCAGGAAAAGGAATACCATGTCAGCAGATATCATAGGATGACTGAATTTGGAAGGGACAGGTTTACTTTAAAGAGAAACAGAGGGAGTGACAGAGAAATGGGAAGCAAGAAACTAGATTTCCAAAACTATTATTCCTCTGCCCATGAAACTCTACAGAGCAGTTTATATCATATCCCCCACCATCCCCTGCCTCAGGCTGTTACACTGAAAATAGTGGAAAGAAAATATTCCATCAATGACCATTTTAACTCATATGGGAATTGAGCACTGAATGTTCTTCAGCCCACAGCCTTGCACTGCATGTCCAGGGAAGCAAGGGAATCATGTACAATGTCTACATTTAATAATATAATCCTAGGCTTTTTGGTATAAATGCACTATCATATCATCCATCACAATCCTTTCCATCCATCATGACAAATAAAAAACATAAAATAATGTAAAAGTTAGATACTTGTGGTAGGCTGCTTTCAAGAAGACCAGTATTGGTAAACAGCTGAGCCACCAACTAGGAAGAAAATATTTGCTTGATTCTCACCCATCAAGCTGCTTCACTTCTTCCCAGAACTAGAAGTCTAGGATCGAAGGAGATCCTAACCCCAAGCATACTGACATAAGGAAAACAAGAAGGCTGCTTCCAAACACAATGCAACAGAGTAAAATGCTGGAAGTGGTGCTAAGGACCCTGAAACAGAAGTTAAAGAGAACCCTTGGAGATTTGTTTGGCAACTTCATTCAGCAAGCTAGGCACTTTTGGAGAAAAAAATATCAGACTCCGACAGACTCACGGAGAAAGCAGCCCCAGCTGTCCTGTTGGGATACCTCATTTGGTAAAGGGAGGAGCTGCAACCTGGCCCTCTGGAAGTCATGAGACTGGGGGAGAGAATGCACATGGTACATGAGGAATGGGACCAGAGAAAGGGGAAACAGCAGCATTCACAGTACAGTTTTCACTGATTCCCCACACATTTTCCTTCTCCCACAGAAATCCACCTCAGCACACCGAGTCAGTGACATCCTCAGAACGATCTGGACATCTCCCATGGCACCTTTTCCACAGGGCAGGTCCTGCCAGGACATTACTTCTTGCACCAGAACCCCACTTGGGACTTCAAAAGATAAAGTTAACTCTGGTGCAGTGTCTTAAACTAAAACATCTGGGGGAGAACTTGCACAGGCAGCAAGCCTAAGACATGATTCCAGCAACATATTCATGTCCTGTGAGTTACTTGCCTTCTACATCCCATGTCCTGAAAACCCTTAAGTTGTGCTCAGCATGGGATGAAGGAACCACTCCACAGGCTCCATAAATTTATTATTTCTAAGCCATTTTCAGGCTGTAAACTCTTACAGCCAAGAAAAACTGTGACATTACCTTTTCACAAGAGGACCACTAAAATCTACTGCAGAGAAGTAAAAACACATGGTGGTATACTTGTGTTTTGTTTGTTTAAAGAACTTGACGTCTTAAGTTCTATTTCAAGAGCAGACATATGTAGTTACAATAATGAGAATTTTAAAGAATGAAAAATCAACACACAAACAACAAAAAAATAGTCTAAAGCCTCAAGATTTATGGATCCTTTAATAAATGTTTGTCTAACAGTAGCAAAATCTTGCATGGGTGAACTGCTGTCCCAAATGTAGGTTTATTACAAGTTTAAGAAGAAGCAGAAAAACTGTTGAGGAACTTGATTTATTTCTTGGCAGGTAAGGAAGAAATGAACATGATTTAATACAGTTTTGTTTTGACATACTCTCTGGGGACTCAATTTTAAATTCATGTTATTATCAAGTCAGAAGTCCCCAAGAGCAAGACTTTCAGAAGTTACACAGTGGGAACAATACTACTGTTCATTCTAACCCTGCTGAATGTAACTGTTGAAAGGAAAACTGTTGCAGAGCCCTCTGAAGAGAGACTCTCCTCTTCCCCTGCAGAGGAAGATGACTTTCACATGTGTCTATTTCTCTAAGGCACAAATAAATACAGGGTGAAGGCAACATTTCCAGAGATGTTTGAATCTTTAGAGTTTTCTGTCACTCACAACGAATGTCTCTTCAAGAATTTCATGCTCTTAATGCAAATACAAAAACCATTTATGACTGCATTTGACTAAGACAGTTTATTGGTGCCTATAAAAAACATACATTGCAAAAGGAAAGCATCAAAATGTCAAAATCTTTTTTTCCTTAACAAGCACCCCTTAAATAGAAGGCTTTTCTTTCTTTGCAATTTAGTTTTGGATTTTATTACACAATATATCATTGTGACTGACAGTAGTTAACATTTAGATATTGTTGACCTATGTGATGTGTCAGGTTACAAAAGCCTCCCAAAGAAAGCAAGAAAATACTTCTACATAGTCAATGCAACCCAAGTAGTCAATCTGCCCTGTGGATAAATAAATATGGTATTAGCTAATGTTCTAAATTAACATGCATTAAATTTCCTGGGATGGTTGCTTGAAACATAAATCTTCCTGGCTGACAGATAATATTAATAACCTAAATTTTCAAGCAAGTTATAAATCTTTCAATGGTTTGCTTGAATTACATTCCATAGACCTAACTCCAGAAGTTTCACTATCTTTTAGGATCAAGCCATTATAATTCCAGACACCACAGACTTTCACATAGTATGGTGCAGACCATAAGAACTAGCTAGGTCTCTTTCTAATCTGTTTTCAAGGTATAAAGTTGCACACTGGGCATAAATAACATGAGATCATAGGTCTAGCATGGGTTTTTACATTCTCTGCCCTCAGCTCTTATCTCTGTGTCGAACAAATTAAAACTTCAAAAATTTCCATAAAAACATGTATTCAAAGATTTTCAGTTTCCTATATTAAAAAGTCTTAACAAAAATGCACATGCAATCAGTCCTTTAGATTTAGGACTGCAAGGAAAGTAAAATCTGATCACACAACAAAGAAGGTAAGACAAGAAGTCACATTAGCTCCATAAAGATCTTTATAGAAATAAAATCTTCGTTTCTCTTAGGACAAAGACAATGTTTCTGCTCTAGCAAAAAGAGCTATGCATACAATGAAATAAGGAAAGGAGGAGAGATGAACAAAGGGGAGTATCAAAAGATCTCTAAGAACACAGAAAATTCAAACACATGTTAGATTGTTAAATGCTGAAAGAGGCCTAAGAACATAAAAACTTCAATGGGAAGTGGGGGTGGGTCATAGAACAAATAAAGAAATCTTTCCATTTCATTATCTACAGCATTACCTACACACAACCTACAGGTAAATCCTTCCCATTAAAAATACAAAGCCAGACCAACAAACAAAATGACCCACCTCAAAAAACAAAACAAAACAACAACCTCCAAGTCAAGCAGAACATGTAACAGTAATCCAGGTACAAACAAATAGGCAATTAAAAATTAAGAGAGGAACAACCATCTGTTCCAGCCTGAAGGGAGGTTACTGCAAATTCACCAGCTCCACACTGGTAAGTAAAACTCAGAAGTGATCTGAAAAGGACAGCAAATTTTGAGGATGTCTGCTCAGTAAAGAGATTTGTAGTGCAGTAGAAATAAGAGCTGGAAAGCATGAGCTGACAAAAACATCACATGAGACTGAGTATACAGAAGAAGAAAGCTAAATTCAAAACTATGTGTACAGTGAGGTACATGGTGGCAAGCAGCACTGGAATTCATAGAAGATGATGGCTACCAAACTAACTAGCATTATTCACATTATTGACCTATGAGATCAGACCAGGCTACTCAGGGTTTTTTTCAGGCATCTTAAAACTTTCCAAGGTTTGAAAACCCTACACAGCCTCTATGGGCAACCTCTCCTGCCTGCCTGTCTTTAGGAAAAAATGTTTCTTTATATCCAGGCTTTATCTTCATTATCTCAGTGACTCCTATTGCCTCTCATCCTCCCAATATGCACTGCTCTAAAAAACCTGGCTCAAGTACATCAGAAGCCTCTTTTATTCTCCATGACTTAGCAAAAATGAGAGAGAGTTGCCTTGCTAAGACTTCTCCCATTGTCTCTCATCACCACTGGACACAGCTCAGAGGGTCTTGTGGACTTGTATGGGTCAAGCTTCCCCAAGTAATCTCTTACTCAGATCCTTAACCCTATTCAGAGTTCCCTCAACTATGTACTATGAGTCTTGGAGATCTCACTGGTAAAGGCTGAGGCAAAGCAAGGCACTGAGTACCTCACCTGCTCTATTCAGCCATTCTCCTCACTCAGCCCTTTATGGCCAGTATAACATCAAAACCTTTTCTTGTTACCCTAGAAACTTTGAGACATCAACTCAGCTCAGTTTTCACTTTATTAACACCATTCCTTCATGCCTGGACAACATTTCCAGTCTCCTCAACAGCCCATCTCTGCTTCCAGATCCTGCACACTGTCTGCTTGTGCTGAAGCTTGGCTATGAGCTCCGTAAGAGCAGAATGGACCTTTCTGGCAATGAGGGAATACTGTTGGTCTTCCTAAGCATCTCTGCTCCTCCAAGCTGTCACCTGTGGAACCCCAAATACCAACTTCTAAAAGACAAGTCTGCTCTCCTGAACACTGGGTCTGGTCCTGTTAATCTTTTCTTGCTCCCATAGCATCTTGAACTCTACTATTTCATGGTTGCTGCAGTCAAGAGTACCCACATTACTCCACCTTCAGTTCTGTTTCTGGGGAACAGCAGATTCAGCTGTGCATCACCCCTAGCTGGCCCATCAGTGCTCATACTAAGAAGCTGTTCCTCATACCCTCCAGAAACCTGGTTTGTTTGTGTCCTGCTGTGTTGGACCCAGCAAGGGTCCAACAGCAAGTTTCCTATGGGAACCACAGACTGTAACCAAGAGATTTCCTCATCAAGAAGGCTCTGTTCCATCCTCATCCTGAGGAGGATAGTCTGTAGCAGACTAATCACAGTGGCACTTCTACCAGCCCCTCCTCTGATCCTGATCCACAGACTCTCATCTTAAACTGCCACCTGGTCCCACACAAGTACCATACACATTTGAGGTACTCCTTCAGGAAGAAGGCAGTGCCTCTGCTTGTCATCCCTACTTGTCTTTCCTGAGGAGCCTGTATCTCTCCCTCATACCACCCCCCAATTCACAGCACACTCACATCTTAGGAGCTTTCCCATCCCCATTAAATGCTACTAGAGCTAGAAAGGATCTGGAGTAGAGCAACAAAGTGGATCAGAGCTTAGAACACATTCTACAGGTGGTAACTGAGCACAGCCTGGAAGAAAAGAGATCACTAAGGTGTTGAGAGTAGGAGAGCAGCCCACAGAAATGTAATGGAACCAATTCTGTCTGGTCGCCAGGAGACATGTAGGCTACTGGACAAAGATAGTGGGAGCCAGGTTCAAAAATACCACACAAAACCATGGCAGCCCTTATGCAACAGCAAGCACACCCAAAGGACCCTTTAGGGTGCAAGAAGTTTGCAGAGATCAAGGAAGACAACATACAAGGAAGGTCCTCTGGGGTTTACCAAACTGCAGTAGATTAAAAAAAACTCTTCCAAGATAAAAGTAGTGGGAGGCTCAGGAGTGTTTTACCAGAGCAGTATCATGCATATTGTTTGTACTCCCTAAAAGCATCCATTTGTGGAAATTGCTAGGCAGAACACTGATCTAAATGGACTCAGCCTGAAGACAGCAGCCATCTTTCAACAGTCACTATGAAGGTAGCAGGATTAGTTTATCTAAAGTGCTTCAGCCTGACAGTAATTTGTTAAAAATAGGTATTAAATATTTTATTTTCTTTCTCTAGAAACCTCAGACTATGAAAAGTTACAATACATTTGTTTCTTTCACACATTTGTTTCTAGTAGACTAAAAATAAATTTCCCACTGTTGTATTGCAATTTCACCCTCAGTTTTCTGTAGGTTAAAATGCTTTTCAGTAGATCTACAGATTATTTACAGAAACATACATCTCTTAAAAGATGGATTCATAAAGTTTATGTACATCAATTATTGATATTAGAACATTAGCTTTCACTAGGCAAGTTGCCATATTTGTACTCATTTCCCTATTCACCCTATCTTAAAAAAAAAAAACAACACACATTGATTGCATTACATAAAACAACCAAAACCAGTTGCAATTCATCCATATCAGACCTTCCCATTCATTTTCTGAAGTTTCCTTCTTTATCATTTATTCCTCCTTTTACTCTACCCAGCTGTAGCACCTGAGTAAGCACTCCATGACTGGAGTATTCATTTCTTCCACCTACCTCCACCATCAGCCACCCCCCTTTCAGTCATTTGCAGGTGCTCCTTTTAATATAAAAGAAGTGGTTGCTCATCTGTAACCCAGTTTTCCCATGTTTTTAGGCATCCACAATTGTCACTGATTTCAGCATGAGCTGCATAAGCCCATGATCTTCAGAGAGTCAACTTCTTGTCTTCAACAACTTCTTAATAAAAACATTTTGAAGCTTTACTTAGATATGCTACCAGTCCTTTCTACACTTCAGGACTTATGGATAGACACATTAAGAGATGCAACAAATAATGTCTAAAGACATCTCATGCAGTGGCCTAAACTTCCCAGGAAAAAAGATAATTTCAAATAATGCACTTAAAATCAGCTGACTCACCTCCCATAGATACAGTGAAGAATGCACACAGCTGACTGAAGAGTGCTTACCTGAATGACAGCACTAAACCAGCACGTGTTGCCAACATTCTTTAATCCCACTGGGCAGTTGTCTTGCCGCTTCCGATCATAAGGGTTTGGAGAGTCACTCCATACCTCTGGATGCGTCCTCTTTAAACTTGCTTTATTTTCTGCAATACTGGCTTCTAGAACTCTTCGGGAACAGAAGGGAGAGAAAAATGTGAGAAAAAAAAAACAACAACCCCAGAAAATAAAATTTAAAAAACCCCACCAAGTAGTAAAATGCATACAGACATTACAATGACATCATTCACTTATTGTTGCTGACAATATATGCAATAACATGTCTTCAAAAATGCTATTTAACTTTTAGCTATGTTACAGCAATTCCATTACCCTTTGGAAAATGGTATTGGTGAGTGCATGAATCTCCTGTAAGAGCTCTAGATACAAGAGCCATGTCTACAAGTCGTCAATTATTTAAGAACCAGATTCAAACAGGATGGACAAATTTTAGGCAGCACTAATAGTACAGTGCTTTCATCCTCAAACACTTTTATTGCTAAGCAAAGCACAAAGTCACCAATCTTTCGTTTACTGACAGAAGCCAAAGCTAGGTAGGCAACTTTCAAAAACAAAGGCAATTTTCTTAGTTTCCATTTTTGCAACTTATGCACTGTGTTAATCACTTTACATGGCAAGTAATTACTTTATGAGCCATAGAAAGACATCTCCCTGCAATTTTTCAAATGCCACCCAACACTTTAATTGCATGCTTCAATGACCACTTTCTTTGCTGGAAACTGTTCCTATGTGATTTATGCTGAATATCCATATTTCACATGACACTAAGATCTGATGGGTGCGAAGCTCTCCAACTCAAGTTTCACTTGATACATTATTTCTGTATCAGCACTTATGCTTAGCCTGGTGACAAAATAGACCTTTTAAGTAATTTGGGGTAGGTATATTCTAAACAGAAAGATGGAGATGGATGCATTGAGGTCAGGCAACAGTGGCTCTAACTCATAAGCCAAGAGTCTGGTGTGTGCACTACTGACACAGTAGTCACTGTCCCCAGCCATCCAATCCAACTCTCAGACAAAAGGCTGAGCAGTGCTCCACCACCAAGCAAGATTTCACAAGCTGCATCACAAGCATCTAGCAGTCTGAGCAGCATGAAGAGCTGTCCTCTCTCAGTTCTAGACTCACTAATCACCAAAGAAAGGCAGGTTTAGGTTGGTCTGTAAAGGGAGCTCCTAAAGGATAAAGTTTGAACGTGTTAGGAGAAAACATAGGAACGGACAGCCCCTCTCCCCATCATCTCTCTGTTTCCTACCTACATTTTAATTCAAGCTATGTTCCTGCCAAAGAATGAAAAGCTATCTTACCAAGAACTATGAAGCATTATATTAATTTACTGCAGATAACTGCTCTGAGGAACATACTAATTTGTCATTGATACTTATTTCGGAAAAAGTACAGTAAAAAAGGCATTCTAAATTTGAGAGACCATTTGATACAAACACCACTTTTGTATCTGTCTCAGGAAGAACCTAAATCTGGTCATTTCCTAAGGATTAATCGATTTAGTTTTTTACACCACCTTATAAACAGCACTGAAAGGACAGGCATATAATCCACTAAGAGTTTCTGTTTGACATCTCTTCAAACACTAACAGGGATGGAACCTTCTCTTTTTTTGTTTCCCCCAGAAGTTCAAGAATATTTCAAGGTATTTCAAGATTCAAGTTCAGAAAAATAAATACTTTCGAACTGAAACTATTCCCTGACCCCATGAGTATTACCATTCATCAGCTTAATTACCACTAAAATTTCTTTTTTGTATTTGAATTTGCGTTTCTTTAGCAGGTAAGGGATTTACTCATCTCTAACTCGACCTGAAATGTGTTCTCATGTCAACTATCTGCTTCTGAAGGCATCATGGTATTTTTTCCGTAATTCTACTTATAACACTATCTGCCCTCAGAAAGTACATGCAATAACTGCACATTCTATGTGCTGAATTCATTTTCAGACCTAATAGCTGTGATGCAGTTAAATCAAAAATGGTAAGTGAAATAAAGTGTAGTGAGCACAATAAATAGGAGCCTAATGATCAGCTCAAAAGCTACATAAATAAATGTATTTACTACCTCAGTGAGGATCTCATAAAATACTCCCTGTCTTACGTTCATAGACTCACAAATCTGGGACATCACCTGGATCAAGAATCTTAACACTGCTTGACAAAACAAGCATCCTTCCAGAGAGTTATTACAAGGGCTTAGCAATTTTGATGACAGAGTTGAAGCCCCACTTGGTGACTCTTGGGGACAACAGCACAGTCTCCAGCACAGAGCCATCAGCTCCATCAGCAGGGTTTGGCATTCTCACAGGACCTACACCTCCAAGGGCTGGAATCCTGTTTGGAGGGAACTGCTGTAGCACAGGTTAGTTAGTGCCAGGCCTGGCATGAGACTTGAAAGCAGTGTTTTATTTCTCTGGAATAAGTTGAGCACAGCCAAGCAGCTTTGCAGAACTGCAGGGGGCTCGCCAAACAAAACAAAATGCCTGGGCAAGGCAAGCCCACCGCACAAAGATTCAATCAAACCACTCTAAGGAAGCCCACGCAACATGCTGCAGAAAAGCCCACTCTGTCAGGTTACTCAGCTAAAAGAGGATGGGAAGGTGTTTGTATTGTGCCATCTTACAGCTGGTATCCAGGAATATATCCCTGACTCTACAACATTGCACAACCCCACCTTGGATCTATACACACAGTGCTTAACCACACTGCAGAGTCCCCAGCCGCTTCTATGGCACTGATTTTTAAAAAAGCCCAGGGGCTGCATCCTTTATGCACTGACAGCATGTACTAATTTTTATATAGGCAGTACCACAGGCACAACACAGGCCAGCTGATTTCTCCTTCCAGTAATATCTCACTGGCTTCCCTAGTGAAGCCCTATTTGGTCAGCTTCAGACTCCTTCAATCCAGTCACAGCAATATAAACAGGAGAAACTTCTTCACAATAGGAAATACACTGATCATGCACATTTCTCTGGGAGATTTAAAGAGGAAACAGGAAAAGACTTTAAATGTACCATGTACAATCTGTGCAGCTTGGACACTAGGACATTTCAGATGCACTCCTCTCAACACCTACACAGTAATCAGATCTGTCCTCATTAGGCATTTTAAAGCAATTACATTCAGGAAGACAAATTCTACGTGCATTACAACACAAATTACACAAGTAAAAAAATTCCATTAATTCTCCCTTGGAAACCCTAACACAAATTAAACTCCAACCACTACAAATATCTTTGAAAAAAATACCCACCACAGTAAAAACTACTTAAATATGCACATGACCTACATTTTAAAAAATAAACATTTCCACAGTTTAAGTTAGCTTATTATTGACCTCCTATTTGATTTCTGCTTCTTGTTTTATCTAAAAAATAGAAAGTAAATAGCTGTAACTTGACTTGTTTACAACCACACTGTTCTACTTTTGCTTTGAGAAGTTCTGCACAGATCCTGCGCTTTCTGTTGGAGTGCCAACATTCTTCTGTGGGGTGTTAACTATGAAGTGGGTGTTTTTTTTTTTGTTCTTTTTTTTTGTTTGCTTTTTTGTAATAAAACCAGTCTGAAGTCCCACCTTAACGAAATTGACTGAATAGTTGGGATCAAGAATTCAAGAATTCTGAACTTCCTATATTTGTTCAATGCTGATATAATTTGCCATCAGCTCAAGGTGCTTCTACTACATTACTGAGTTGATCCAATGTCTCATGCTGCCAAAACCTTCAAGACCCTCATTCTTCTCTGCCTCCATTCACAAGCCAAGTCCCATTCCCTTCCTTGTGTCATGAAATACTATGGATCCTTCAGTGAATATTTTTTATGGCTTTGTGAAATGAATTTGTGCAATAAATGATCCAACAAACTCCCCAGCAAGAATAGAAAAAGTGGTGCCGTGCACCAAGGGGGACATGACTTGAAACAAGCTCTTCATTTGACATTGCACATGTTACTGTGTGCAATTTTGCCATTAGATGCAAGTCCCTATTTCATAAGGCCAACACTTTCTCTACAAATAACCAGATTGTCTAGATGCCTTTGTACATACAGGAAAAAAGGCATCCTTTGTTATTTTCTGCAGCCAGAAAAATATACACTGTAATTTAATGAGAAAGTATTTATAATACTAAGTTATGGGCTAAGCAGATACGACCAAAGAGGAGTTTTCAGTTTCAAAAATGAAAAACAAAGTCTACAGCAAAAATCCTAAATCTTCAAGGCTCCCAAGAACTGAGTGCAACAGAAGTAGTCCAGGCTTAGGCAAATAAAAAGAGGGAGAAAATTTTCCATCTCCAGAAATAGGTCCATCTTAATGCTTAAATCACAACTCTGTAATTACGACAATTCTGCCTTTCAACATGAACACTCAAGAGCTGACCTTCTGAAAAAAAAATTGGACAGAACTGCCACCATCCTCTTGTATATATGCACATACTGAGGCTTTAGAAAAACCATCCCCTTAAATGCTTCTTCCAGTTGTTAATGAGAATATACATCCCTTTCATCTGACCCTTCCCTCCTAAAATATGTCATCTTAAATTCATATAACAGGATTACTTTTTTCACAAATGGTGGGGGGAGGGCAGAAGGGCATGTTTATTCTCACAATTAGCATATTTATTTTTCAAAAGGGGAAAGAAAATTACTGTTGATAAAGTAATACAAATAAAGCAATAAAATATCCATATTCTCAGAAATGGAATTTTCCAATAAGTCATTTAGCCTGTCAAACACAGTGAACTGAGAAAAAGAATTATTGTGGTTAATCTCCCCCATCTAAATTATTTTTTTATAAAATTGGTCTTTTACAAGGAGGAAGTACTTTACTGCCTATCAAGGATCAAATCACTGCCTGTTTCCCTTAGAACAAGGTCAGCCACAAATGAAAAACTCAACATTCCTCCCAAGGCCAGTTACAGATGGAAAAAAAGAAGCAACATCCCTCCCCCAGAACCCTACACCCAGGCTTAGTTCAAGTCCCAGATATTTCATAATTGTATCAACATTACCAAAAAACATATACTGTAAAAAAAGTTATCATAAAATCTTATCAAAAGTTAGCTCAAAGACTCTTATCACACCCAAACCAAGAGAGTTAAGTTTATAAAATTTTAAATCCAGAACTTCACTCAAAGCCTATAAATCTTATTTGTTAAATAGGTTAATAACATTCTTCATCTGCTAAAATGGAGCAGCTGCTCTTAGTATCCTCCAGTCATAATATTAATACCCACTCCCTCAATCTCAGTCTTAGCACAAAGGGAAGAAAATGTTAGTGTAAAAAATGAACACTGCAAAAAACAGGACAAAGTATTTATTAGCTTCTTAATTATATTTTGGTTTTTACCTGGTACACAAGAGAAATTTCTGGGTTTAGGTCCTATTTAAATATGACCACACATCCTCTATCTCCATCCACTTCCTCCATATTTAAAGAAATACATAAATATGAAACATACTATTAAATCCTAGTCCACATAATAGACTATTTTCCAGTGTAGAACATAAAATACATTAAAGCAGCATCCTGAAGCCAGGCATATCAGTAGCACAAGTAAAAGTAAACAAGTTATTATTTGTTAAAATTTTAAAAAAGCAATACAGGCCAATCTCCAACTCTTTAATTTAATTTCTGCTTTATATAAGTTGGTTGTTTACCTGCTAATGGCTTGTTCCTCATCTGTTATTCCAGTCTCCCTGAATGCCCTGTTTGATTCCTCCAAACTCAAGGCAATTGCCCTCTGAAGATCATCTTTATCATCTCCAGTGAGATCAATCACATCTGAAAAGCAAAACTATCTTTCTCAAAATTAAAAGTGAAACAGAATGAAAGGTAAGTCTTACTGTAGAGGAGAGAGCCCACGTGGATTGCTGAGCACCATTCCAGTCCATCCCTCCTGTGCCCTACGCTCTTCCAACCACTAACCCTGCTAACAGCTCCCTTCTGCCTCCAAGCCAGCTAAAAACCTCAGCAGCTCACCCTTGGTACGATGGGCTGTAGTTCTCCTTGCTCCTAATGTTCTTAAGTTTCACAAAGCTATGGACAAATTTAGGAATACATGTTTTCTGAAAGCCTTCTTAAAGCAATACACTTCAATGCATTACTTCAGCTACTGAGATCAGTTGCTTTGGGGAACACATGATGAGGAAGACCTTAGTTAAAAAGGATACCTTAACTGAGCATAGTTGATTTTTCCTCCTCATGAAGGAATGTAATGAAGTTTTCCCAATGCAGCCCCAAATTCTACAAGTATTTCTGTACCCTGGTGAGCCAAATACTTTCACACAGTTTCATAACAAGTGGGAGAGTTCCTTACTCAACCTAATTATTTTCTATCCTGTTTGCGCATTCCTTTTCTAACATATTTAAATTTTATTTCATGTACTGAAAGTATTCCATCTCAACATGAAAAAAACAAGTACTAGAAACAAAATAAGGATCCATACTTGGATACATGGGGAATACTGGATGGACTACTGATTGAAAACAACTCTACTTCTGCCTTCTACCAACTCTTATTATACAAAGGATCAAAGACTGACAGCCCCAAAAAATTTCCTTATTTCCTGAGGCAACAACACCACCTCTGCTCCCAGTTCAGATGGGAACCTACTACATACCACAACACAAATCATGCTCCCATCAGGCATAGAGCCAAGCTTTCAGAGCAGCTAGAGCCTGGCTAGCTAGAATGTCTGTTGTTGCTTCAAAAAAGTCGAGGTCACTGGTTATCACCATTTCAAGGGGCAGAAGTCTCATTTTCCAAGTCAGACAGAACGAAAGGGGAAGTGCAAAAGGGACTTTTGCATGAAATATCAGACAGACATGCACATGGAGCATGGGTTGGTTTGAGTCTTCCTCTTCCAAGGCAAAGTTTACCAAAGAGTTATGAAAGGGACTTGTCTCCAGCCTGGGGGTTGGCCACTAGAAGCTGAAAGGTTCTGGGAGAGAGAATACAGATTTGAAACGGGCAATTGCTCACAAAGAGAGACAAGAGGTTTGACAGCATTTCTCCTTCCACAGGCCAAGCCAATTACTCCAAAGAGCTTGTCTATCTATTCTGACTCTTTTCTCCTGCATGGGCCGCCACTGTAGAAATCGCAGCTTCCCCTATTCCCCTGAGCTTTCTTTTTGGGGATGTTTCTCATTGGATCAGAACAAAACGCTAAACAGTATACAAAAATCATTGCCATAATCATGCATGAACAGAAAACAGGATGCCGTCCTTGCAAAACAGAAACAAGAAATAAGTTGTAAAGAAACTTTTCTGGTAACATCAGCATCTTCAAAACCTAGTTTTAAACTCAGCTCTGTTTTCTCCAAATCATCGTTGAACTTCTATTTTATTTAGTGGGCCTTTAAAGGGAGCACTCTTACCTGCAGAGTACACTGGGCAATCTGTCATGAACTAGAAGTATGGAAAAACATTATTGTTATAAAAGCAGCACTTCCTAATTTTATTCTTACGCCTTCTACAGTCAGCTCAGATCTTCCAGCATAACAGAAGGGTACTTCAACTCAGATGCCTGAAATTCTCCTTCAGATGTACTAAAGAAATTACAACCACCACCTGCAGAAGCTGAGAAGTTTTGATAAATATGCTGCTGTGCTAAGAACATCATTTGGGTGAAAAAACCATTTCAGCCTGGGTGACATGCAAACCTGGCTACAGCCTGAGAGCATAAGGAGACTAGAGAGGTCAACAGAGAGGAGAGGATCCTCTCACCACACACACACTACCTATTATGCTCTAAAATATGGTGCTTGTGTTGTATTTTCTGCACATTCACAAGGAGTTACACACAGCACCATCTTTCCCTGAAGCAAAGCTGTGTTTATCAATGTAGGAATAATGGTCACAACCCAGCAGCCACACATGCTGATGGACAAGTATGGGATTGCTCTGGTCACTTCCTTAAAGAGAGAAACGTTCCTTAAGCAAGTCTCTAGTCAGGAAAGAGTGATGACATTTTTATAAGGCAATAAAGAAAGCTAGATTAAGAAGTCAGTTTCTCTGTATGGGGACTATTTTCTAGAAAAGAACTCAATGTGGGTGAAAATGATGCATTTAACAAAACTTCCCCTGTTATACAAAAATCTATTTGGATCACTCCAACTCACACTTCCATTAAAATATTCAATTTCTTTGAGACTCCCTAGCTCTCTAACTTTCACCAATCTATACCACCACCTTATATGTTCAGAAGTTCATAACCATTCATATTACCAGCAATTACATAATTTTAGTATTAAACCCCCAAATATTTTACTTCTGTTCTCTTTCCAAAAGCAAGCAGAAGTAAGAAATTTGGGGTTTTAATATTCAAATTAATGACAGGCCAAAAGAGTTTGTTCTGGCAAGAGTTCTGGAGCAGACATCCTAGGATTCTCTTAGGATTGCTCCTGCTCTGCATGAAAAAAAGACAATAGAGTGAAGACATGCTGCCAGGTATCACCACTACATGCGAGTGGCGCAATCGATTCATGTCACAGAGGGTTTACCTAGCATAATTTATGTCAAAAAAATGCATTTATAAATATCAGCTCACCCATGGTAACCTAGCTCACACAAGCCTTTAGTTCATAGCAAATGTAAAATAAAAATGGTTTTGACATTTAAGCTAATGTATTTATAGCTGACACAGTAATTCATTAAGCTGCAACACCTCACGTACAACTTGAATCCTAAATAAGATCATAAAGAAGACTTCAGTAGAAGTCATAAAAGAAGGGTAAGTCTGAGACTAAACTCTTCACCCTAAAAAGCAAAAATAAATAGATATATTTAATATTACCTTCTTGCCACATTCTGCATGCCTGTCAGATGGCATACATTACACAAGTGTGCATATAATACATTAAATTCATAGGGGTTTTTTTCCTCATTTTTGTTTTAAAATGTCTTCATGTTTATAAATTCTTGCCTGGGGATGTTAAGGTTACAGTTATTAGTAGTAAAACTCATGAAATTGAGCTGTGAAGTTTCCTATCTGATCAACACATTTGTGTTTTAAGAATGAGTTTGGAGAAAAACAAAAAAGATTACTTTTACTCAAAGTTTTATCAGACACACGAGTTTTTTCTGTGATAGGCTGAAGGATGTATTTCATAAAGGTGTAAGATAATGCACTTGTCCAAATTTAGTTACCTGACTTTAATTTACACATGCCAGTTTTGTAATACTCCTCTCATTTAGCCCACAGAACACTTCAGTTCTCATTGACTCATCCTCTTAAAGGTACTCATTACGTAATGTCAAATAGCCTTAGAAAATGTAAATTTCTTAACCAGGCCATGACTAGTAAATAAAGTTTGCTTATGAAAAAATTCTCCATGAGCAAAGAAAGTTCTCATCAACACAGTCAGCTTAGTGCATGTTTTTATTCAACAAAAATTATCATTCACAATTAATCATCTGCTAAGAAATGTATTCTTGGTTTACAACATCATTATTATATAATAATGTGCCCTTCTGATACATAAGATTCAGAGAGTTTGACATTGTTTGCAATTCTACAAAACAATTTTAAGTTGTATATTGAAATCTGGGACAAATATACTAATGTATGTATAACAAATGCACACACTATATCTATCCATCCCCATAAATCTTCCTTTAAAAAAAAAAAACAACTTATTAATCTGTTTACTTAGGAAGTTTCTATCATCATTTAAATAAATGGTTCTTACTTGGTTATTGCCTAGGTCATTAAAATAATTACTGTGTTTTGACTTGGTACTTATACAAGGAGGAGGCAGAGAGTGGGATCTTCAAACTTAAGTAGGCTGGGAAACTCAGCATGAGGGACAGATCAGAAGTAGCAATTGAACTCAGGGACAGGCAATAAACATCCACAGTGATGCAAGAACTGGAACAAGGAGAGAAAAAATGAAGGGCAACCCTGATGGGTTCAACAGAGTAGCGCAATGAAAATCCAGCAGCTACATTCCAATTTCAACACTTCAACAATAGAGAAATTTTTAATGGAGTTGATTCTACATCCTACATGCTGTCACCTATTCTGTGCTGTTAAATTCACTGTGGTGTCTCAGGCTCTAACATGAAGATTAAAGGAATTTAGGTGGTTGTATATGCCAATTTTGGTTAAAACTGTTTGGGGGCAGAACCCAGCACTCCTGCAGCAATTCAGCCAACTCAAACTGCTGTACTGGTACTGTACTTGTAAATATTGGCCACCACTATCCCACAGATTCCTCATCTCAGCTGTATTTACAACATCCTACAATTATAACACCTTAAACCAACGAGTCTCACACTGATGGGGAAGGAGAGAGGTAATCATGGCACAAAGCAACAAGTGAATCTGTAAGATAAAAAGAGGACCTCAAGGTACAAGACTCGTGACATATTGAAGCAGGGATTTTGACATACCAAGTTGGCAAAACTCCCAGGAACCTGGATGGAGATGACACAAATAATCCTTGAAATAAAGAAATGTGATGAAGACACATAGTGATGGCTGAGTTAGGCAAGGTGACAGAAGAAGCCGCTGTAAAACTCTACTCACAGAAACAATAAATGAACAGCTAGAGAATGAGGACTGCCTAGGACTAGTGCCAAGAAGGATCCAGGAGCTACAGCCGACTCATGTTCAATCTGCAATTCACATCATCCCAGCACTGAAGAAAATAGGAAGTGTTACACTTCTGTCAGAGTACTACGTGGGTATTTATAGATTCACCTATTTTTCTTAAGAACTATGCTGATGTCTTCATTATTGTTTCGAGTGCCACAGCTCAGAAAAAAAAGCATACTAAAGAAGGCCTAGATGGGAAGGAAAAAAAAAGACAATAGGTATAGGAAATGCATTCAAATACTTGAAAGGAATTTAGGTTGTTTTGTTTAGATCTGAGAGAAGTCCTGAACACTGTCTTCAAGCACACAACGCTTCATCTGAGATAAAAGGAATGAAGTGCACTATAATTTCAACAGGAGTAAAGGACTTAACCCAAAGTAAAAGAGATTTAGGTAAGACACTAGGAATCCAAAAGTAGGGACGGTGAAGCTCCAGAAGAAATTACCCTATAAGCTTTCCAGAGTCTCTAGAATGGAACAGTAAGAAATGTTTTTAAACACTGCTTCAGAAGGATTTAGGTACCACTGAGTCTAAACTTTTCCTCACAGAAAAGGGCTGAGTGACTTCTGAAACATATGCAAAAGCTCAAAGTAAGAACAGGAATACATTAAAAGCCCAAAGCTGTGAAGTCTTACAATCCCCAAATTGCTGTGTGTGGCATTTCATAGTTACACTGTAACGTGCCCTTATAAAAGGCTTGAAATCTTTTGTTATGGCTATGGAATGTGCAACTGCAAAGACTAATAACTCAGTTTTAATGAAAAATAACTGAGTTTTCAAAAGAAGGGAAGGAGAGAATTTGTCCTGACAGCTGTTTCATTGGAACACAATTTCCAAAATACATCTCTTCACTCTGTTCTTTCCTTTAACCCTGGTTTCTTCAAGTTCCTTCAATCATAAGAAGAAAACGAATACATTCTTAGCAATCCAACTGTTCTGTTGTGCAGCCATAGATGAAAATACACAAAATTACATCAAATGGGAACAAAAAGGTTTCTAGAGGAGTAAATAAAGTGAAAATCTTTGGAAGCACTACCATACCTCTATTTCTTTAAATACAATGCCTAGGATTTCCTCTACCAAGTGGAATGTTAAAATTACCTTAGACTAAAAGGTGTGCATCTGTACATTGCAGGCCTAATGCTTAAGCACTTTCTCCTCACAGAGTGGAAGAAGGAAAAAAAATGTTAAAAACACCTTTTTAAAAGGATCAGATTAAGCTTGCATCACTGTTGATGTGAAAATACATTTGCAGGTGCTTGCACATGCCATTTTGAACAGATAAAAAGGCAAGCATCAGAGTAACGCTGATTTGTGCAAGTCAGTCTTTGTTTAACAGATGGAGCAGAGTTAATAAAAACCTATCTTTTGTTACAGCTGCTGAAATGCTGCATTTGGTAGTAAGACAAACCAGGTTTCCTTATACCTTCTACCATCCAGGATGCAACTCCCAAACCACATATGATCACTGTCACTTTTGGAAGAGCCAGTGCACCATTCTGGCTGTTACGGTACACATCAACATTTTCATTTTACCCCTTAACTAAGCAGCTGTGTCAAAGAAATGTAGTCAGCCAAGCTCACAGAACACATCTGACATATCTTTGTGCAAGGAACACATTCAGTGGCCTTTGTAAATGGCTGGAGGTTTTCTGTGGCATGAAAGACAGCTCTGGTATTTATCTGTGACTCTCATTCCCAGTTTGGATACTTGGCAGGACCTCAAAGCTCAGTGACTCTTAACATCCCAAGTTCCACATGCACAGAGGTAGTTAAGCATTGAGGAACAGCAAGGGTGAGTAATAGTCAATTCATGTAATTATACCTATGTGGGATAATAAAGGGAGTCAAATTTGAGAGACAAGATCCTGTCAGCAACTTAGCATAGCCACTGAGAACTGCTAGTAAGTGTTCTTCTGCCTAAGGGAGTGCTGATGGTCAAAGCCATCTGCTGAAGGTTTTCCATCCTGTGCCCACCCTTCCATTCTCTCCTCACAAGTCACTCTCTTTCACACTCCCTTATGTGACAGTGCTTACTAACAGAGGGCTCTGAGTCTTGGCCTTTTTGGGCACTGCATTTTTTAAATCTAGAATCCGAATAATTACAGGCAAGCACATACAAGGAAAGTGTGGTTTCTTCCCAATGCATTCACTACATTTCTACAGGAGCCTGGGGGGTTTCATGATTTAGGTTTAGGCTTTTGTTCTGCTGTAGGTACTCAGTTCTTGCTTTGTAAGTCCTCCAGCATGCTGAAAAGTTAGCAAAGATGCCATTATCTCATCATGTGTTTTCACTCAAATTAAAACAGAAAAGACTGGCCAAGTTTGTTGCCAGTGAGGACCGGACCAGCTGCTAAAGTTGCTAAAAAAATAAAAAATTAAATCTACTTTTCCTCAGCAGTTGGTGATTCTTGATCACTGACTTGTTGTGCAGTATAACTGTAAGGAATCTGCCTTTAGCCCTTCAGAAAAGAGAACAGAATCCTGAATTCACCTTGGATGTACAGCTCAAGACCTACTCTTCTCAGTTTGACCATCTGCCATGGATAATATGGGCTCCTGCAGGTTTGATTCATATCCCTTGTCACTTTATTTCTTCAGTAAGGTTGTACAGCACAGTAAGTGACAGCAAAACTAAATACTAAATAAATTAATGGGATTGCTATTAAATCTAATTAAACACAACTCCAAGAGAATCCAGCTTACTATTCCACTACCATAGTAGGTGAGTTTGTTCTTAATAGCCTTCATTTTCTCAAAGGCAATTTTCTGACAATGAAATTAAACATATGGGGAAGGTTATGTGTGTTTTCTTTCCAAAGGAGAGAAAAGAAAAACACACAAAAAACCCCACACCACCACTTAGTACATGGTAACACAACTACCTATAATGCACTCAGGACACTTTATACAGGGTTGCTAATAATATCAAGGATTTAAATGCAGTTTTCAGATCAGATATGCTGAGAATAAACCCATCTCTAGTTTTGAAAAGTTTTAAAAAGTTCATGTGAAGGTTCTACAGACAAAAATAATTGCACAATTGATAAGGAATCTAACTAAACTTCTTTACATTGAAAACCACCAGAGAAAATAAAAGGGGAAAGAAATCCTACTGCAGAAGGCACTAAATAATTCTACTTGTTTAATAAAATCTACGTGGTTATGCTACATATGTGGTCAAAGAACTGATATATAATTAAAATATTCTCATTTGCATTGCAAAGTATGTAAAGTAACTACAGCATTAAGAAACTCAGATTTTACAACTATCACTCCCACTACAAAACTTCTTTTGACTTTTATTTCTATTTTATTTCCTATATTTATTTGCAGAACACATTCATTTTTTTCTCCCCATAAAGATGGCTATAAATAGAAGCAGATGATTAGAACCTGCAAGACCTAGAGAAATGCAGGTTGTGGAACCTCCTATATCAACTAAATGAAATTGTTTAAAATCAGTTATATTTCATACTAATTTCATATATAAAATACCTACTCCTTCAGTACAAAATTCACACTTAACCTCCCATTTCTCCCTTTGGGAAAGTCATTCCTGTCAGGGAGAAGCTACTCTTAATATGCTAAAGCTTATATTCTTAAGACGAACAGTGACAGCTCTTCTCAATTTTGTTTTGACAGAGGAGTACCCAGCTTTTGCCTTAAATTATTCACTGCATGACCCCAAAATAAAACCTGTAATATGGGGGAGAAATAAAGGAAAACAAAACACAGAAAGCCCAGTTATACATCCTTTGATCAGTACTATACATAGGTAAAGGTAACCTAAAGGTTGCTCAAATTAAAAAAAAAACAACAAAAAACAAAAAACATAAAACAACAACAAAAAAAACCTCATAGAAATAAGAAAAGAGAGAATACAGAATCTAAGAATTGATAAGTAAGAATTATCTGCAGATTAACAGTTATGTTACAGGCACGGTTTTATTTACCATGCTTTTAAACGAACTTATGAAAAGAAAAAAATACCTACTGGTGTCTGCCTGGCTGCCCACGCTGATGTATCTGTCATTCCCAGGAAGGGCTGTTTGGTAGTAAGTTGCCTCCTCTAGCTGGGGAACCTTGGCATTCTTTGCAGTGAGAAAAGCCACAGCCAACTCCAGATTACCATTGCTGTCCTTTAAACATAAAAAAATACCCAAGAAGTGAGAGTCCCCTCACCCTTGATTAGCAACTTCAAATCAATAGCTATTGTACTGTCAGGTAAAATACTGACTGAAAAGAAAGTTTGCAAACTGGACATAATTCTGCATATTTCACTATTTTTAACCAAAATAAAAGATAAAACTTCTTAGGAAAAAAAATTGTTTTGTGGAGTTTCACTTAATTCAGGAAAGAAAAAAAACATCTTGTAGCGTAGGTCAACCTCTCAACAAACATGACAAGCACATTCACTGGAGTAAAACTTCAAAAGGAGTCAGATGAATTCTTCTGAAAATATAGTTTCATTTTTAAAGCCAAAGATCCTGGCTTTTGAAAAGCAGTTGTGCAAATGACTTATGCTTACACAAAAATAGGTAGTTGTTGTTGACATACATTTTGATTTAAATTACTAAATCCTCATTTACCATGTATAAATGGCAAAAAAAAAAATCTGCTTGAGGGAGACAATGTTTAAAATTTTTACATATATTATTTATACAGAAACAGAATATAGAGATCTGCATTTTGCTCCTTGCATCAAAGAACTCTTCTGTGCTGTGAAATAAATTACAATGCTTGAAAAAACATTGAAACAATACCAACTTAGCAAAGGTTGGCAAGTTCAAGCAGAGTTCTTCATTCTACACAGTGAGCAAGGCCCGTACGTGATAGAAAACAGCCACACCTTGACAAGAAAACACCACTTTGTTCCTCAGGAGCTGACCCTCTGCAGTAGCACCAATGTATCCCAAAACAATTCATACAAAGGTTAAAGGCAATTCATAACATTTCTGTCTTTTCATTTTTGACACTTGATTCATTTTTACATCAGTACCAAAAGAGAACAAGATTACTTGTAAAGTGAACAAACCATCATTATTAGCTTTTCTTTCTCCCTGAAATAAAATCAAGCTGGGAAGGGAGCAAGGAAGGGAGGGGAAGAAAGAAGAGAAGGACAGGAGTAAGAAAGGGTGGGATTTATGGCTTTCACAGGAAGTTAAGATGCATTCAGCTACAAGTCAGTTATCTTACCTTCAGTGCCTGTTGTAGTACCTGGATGTCATTGATACCGGTGATCTCCCTCAGCTGATTTAAAAATGTTTGCTGGTGCTAAAATAAAAACAGATCATAGAAATAAGATTAGAGCCAAATAACAGCAAAACTAATTCCTAACAGAGTACACTACTCCACAAACATTAAAGGCATCTCCATATGAGGTTTATGCACCACAAAAGGGTAGAACGTTCATTACTCGAATTTGTCTTAGTTTCTGCAATTTGGGCACTTTTAATTGCCAAATGTAAGGATTTTGCATTTTGGTGGGTTTGTTTGGTTTTGAATTTTTTTAAAAAAAAAATGAGTAAGTTTATGTAACATGAGTTTAAGAAGACTATATAAAGCCACAATTGGTTCTTCTAAACAAATAAAACACCACAGCTTTGGTGTCCAAAAGCAGCAGTGGAAATAGCTGACTGAACTCCCACCAAAACCAACTTCTTTAACTCTCAGTTATTCTCAACCCCATTATTACCTTAATATAAATAATTCCTAGTCATTCCAACCACAAAACCAAGAAATTCAACTTTGCTGATCACTGAGGTACTTTAAGAGAAATACTATAAAAATTCCAAACAAAACAAGTTTCTTGATACTGAAACAGAAGTTTAGGAATCCATCCAAACTGCTTTCCTAGACCAGATGAATCAAAATCACTTAAGTCAGCACCCATAACTAAGTTTAAGCAACATTTGGTATTAGAAAAAGAAGAGGTTCTGGGTCTCTTAAATATTCACTCCATAAGAATGTTCAGGCTTGGTTTTATTTAAATAAAAATCTGGTTCCACCCCTGTTTAAAGCCAACAGATGATTCACTCTGCTCATCCTCAGCTGTCTCATCACAGAAGCAAAAATCAGACACTAAGCTGAGACAATCCTTGAACTCCTGTTAACCATTAAAAGCATCTTAACCATGAAAACCATGAAAATACAAGAGCACTGACCATTGTTCCATAATAACAAATGGGATGGGAAATGGAGAAAAAACATTTGCAATTTTTTTTCTTTTTTATTCTTTGCCCACCACATCCTGAACTCAAAACCATAATTTCATCCATGAAAGACAACTTTTTGTAAAGTACAGGGTTTTGTTTGCATGACAAAAACATATTTCCTATCGGGAACAAATAAACATTCTCCTGCTACTCTCCAAATTCATTTTAAAATAGCAGCTATAATTGTCTTGCAGCTACTTCTAAAATACGTACTTTAAACTGAATTATCTAGAATCAAATATTCAAATACCCTTATTCTTCCCTTATCACTGCTTTGTATAGAGGAGGAAATTAAGATCTGCATGAATGCTGAATTCCCCAGTGAGAAATTAACCTGGCAGGCACTACTTCATGCCCTAATAAATTGAAATAGAAGGCGTATAGTTCAGGATGTTTATGAATTACATACACAATCTTCCTTTCATTTATGATCCTAAGAGACACTGCTAACAATCCAATTTGCCTCTTTCTTTTTTCTTTTCCTTTTAAAAACCCCTTCTGTTGGCACAAGAAAAGTGAAGTGATGCAGGAAAACGAACTCCCACTCTATCCTGATCCCTCATCCCCTGATTTGTTTATTCTGTGCATTTCATAGCACTGTACAAAGCCACAACTTGCTTCCCTTATAAAGTTGCTTTCCTGCCCCTAAGTCTGGCAAAATCAAAGAACTGAAATAGAGTATTTGGGAAAAAATATTTTCAACAGCATTAAAACTGGCAGTAGCAGTTCAAGGGCATGGAAATAAAGTGGATTTCTTTTTTGTTCACCATCATGTTGATGGCAAATAAAACCAGAAAATAGTTTCACTATGAATTATTATAACAACAAGTTATAACAGATTTCTGTATCTTCCACAATATATACAACACTTGAAAAGGCTGATTGGAGGATATTCATCGTTTACAGAGACTGGGAAAAGACAGAAGAGACAGTTTATCAACAAACAATCTCTTAGCAGTTCAAAATATTGGCTGTTAATTTATGAGCACAGCTGTGACTTATAAACTTAGACATCTGTAGTTTCTGCCCACATTTCAGTACTCCAGTGTAAAAGCTGCGTTTCAAGGCTCCCTCCCACGGACATACACATTTAAAGATCAGACCTGGACCCAGAGATGCTTCCTTCTCATCAAGAGATGATTTAAGTATCTAAGTATACTTGTTCTCAGGACCAAGAGGTTGAGGTATGCAGCTCCAGAATTTCTAACTGGTAATTAAAAGAACACATGGGGAATCCGTAAGGATCATTGTTACAAGTGACAGGAATTAAGAGGAAAATTAACAGCTTTGAATACCTGAAATGGAGCTTTGGGGCATTTGCCTGGTTTAGACAATACTGTTTCTTCAGCTAAATGTGGACAAGTTGCCACTATTTCTAATTGATTTATTTCAAATCACACAAGTTAAAGAATGGATACATTCCCTTTCTAGAAGGAGTGCAATTGAAATTTCCACCTGATCCACATGTTCTTTTAATACTTGCTAATAGACTACCAGATGTTCAGAAACAATTGTAAAACTGCATAAGGCAGCTAAAAACTCTGACTTCTCTTCCACAAATTTACCATCTGCCCTCATCCCACAAATCTGATGCAACTACAACCATCATCTTCACTGTGCAGTGACCTTTTCTGCAACGGATGTTCAACTTTTCATTATTCTCCTTCACTGTTATAATGACATATGTTATCACCCATGAAACTGTATTAACAAGTAATTCTATTTCTTTTCATTACAAGTGACAGAGCAGGCAACTATCAAACCCTCTCCTCATTCACTATCAGAGGATGAGATTCAATTTTCTGTTTGCCTTTTTTTCTACTTGAGTCACTTATGAAACAATTGCAACCATATTTAGAGAGCTTATATTACTTAATCCTGATGTGACTTTAGTGCATCTGTACTAATTTGCAAAGTAAAAATGGCTAAATTTTATTTATTTTGAATAATATTCCTTTAGCTCTGGTTATTGTGGCATACAGGAAACTTATGTTGCTATTACCCATGAATGAAGCTTGTGCAACTGTCAAACAGTTAAGTGTCTTCTGTATGACGGGAAGTAGAAAAAGAAATACAATAATACAACTTCTGTATATAAAGCAAGCCACCCTCCTTACTCTTATTAATGCTCATTCTGATTACATTTACCCTAAAAGCTCAAGAAGCTTGGGCTAACAAGCTGAAGTGACTGTAGCATATAGACTATCAAACGTCAAAAACACATAAATATTAAACAATTATAATAATGAATCACTCTCAGCAAAAATACCCAAAAGTGTTCACCCTATGCTAAAACAAAGATAAAAAATGAAGAAGGCAGCAGACAAGTGTCTGAAGTACCAATGCATGCTCATGAAATCAGGTCAGTGAGGGAAGTTTCAGATCACAATTATCACTTCTAACATAAAAAGCAGCGTATTTTTTCAATGCAGCTCTCTCCTGATTCCCTATTTTTCCAACCTTGCCTCAGCAAATTCTGAATTATTACTCACTGTACTTCAATTTATTAAGCAGCCTCTTTTCATATGGAGACACAAACCAAATATTCCATTCTTTCCAATCTGCCTTTACCCACTTCTGTTTGCCATCCTATCCTCAAATTTACATGATTGGGTATGTATCTTTTCTCTAGCAGAGATCCTCCCGTTTAGTGAGTCAAGACTCCAGGAATATCTGCAGTGTTAGCACATATGTGCACACATGTCACACACACACCCATCTCCATGGAGCCTGAACAGCATTTGACTCAGCTGTAAGAAGCCCCAGGACCTGATCTCAGACACCAGACTGTGCTGGTACAGCTGCTGCAGGGTACCCCAAGTCCTTGGCCACACAAAGGAGATGGTTCACTGATGCTATGGCTGCCCTGCGATCCAGCTGTTCACAGCCCTCAGTCCCACCACATCACTTCCCTGGGGCTTTCATGCACAAGCTATTCCCAGCCTTTCCCTTTCCTCTGGCTCCCTGAAGTATGCACTCTGTATCTTCAGGCTTTCAGCTCTTGGAAGGTTTTAACTAACAGGAAATTCTCCCATTTTCCTGGATGGAAGCCGAATTTGTGTATTAGGAATGCATGCCCTTATTTCCAAGTCTCTCCTTTTTCAGCCATCCTCCCTTGTTCTCAGGAAATGCCCAATTAAGATTATCTGGTTTATAGTCTCACACAATAGCATATTCAGTAGTTGTGCCAGCACCAGTGAAGCAGAAAAGGATCTGCACCACTATCAGCTTAGGGAGATACTGTGCCCAAATTAGTTCCACAACAGTACTGTAAACTCTGATAACTTCCTACAATCAAAGTAAAAAGCTAAATGATACAAATGCTTTTTTTGAACAAGGCAAATCTCATAAACTGACTAATACTGAATTACAGTGAAGATAAATTTTGAGGGAAATTTAGCCACCTTTTGATCTATTTTGTCCTCTCTGTAGCTTCTGAAGAAGTATGTACACTTTGGCTTTATTCATGGCAGCATCCAAATATTTGTATTTGCAACACAAACACTTAAAAACTCAGAAGATAAAACAATCCTTTTCCATTTCCAAGCACAGATAAAGTTGTATGTTCAGGAACAAATGAGATGATCCAACCATTAGCAGGAGAAAACAGGATCTATGGCCTCACTACACAGCTCACATTTCAACAGTACATAATGAAAGTGCACTTGGGGTACCAAGCTGATTAGAAGTATGGAACACGTCTCCTGTGGGGAAAGGCTGAGAGAATTGGGATTGTTCAGCCTTGAACAGAGATGGTTTAAGGGTGACTTGCAGCTTTCACCCCATGACAGCAGCCTACAAGAAATGGAGAGAGATTATTTACAAGGGCCTGGAGTGACAGGACAAGGGGCAATGGCTTCAAACTGAGAGCACATTTAGATTGTGTATCAAGAAAAAATTCTTTACTGTGAGGGTGGTGAGGCACTGGAACAGGTTGCCCTGGGAGGTTGTGGGTACCCCATCCCAGAAGGGTTCAAGGACAGGCTGCTGGATGGAGCTCTGCACACCCTGGTCTAGTGCAAGGTGTCACTGCTCATGGCAGGGAGGTTGGAATGAGATGATCTGTACGGAGCCTTGCAACCCAGGCCATGATTCTCATTCCTGAGGATGAATACTTTTTATTAGAGACAGAAAGAAAGAGGAGATGCAAATGATGAGAATGGCATCATGACTCAGGTCCTCCATGCAAATCTGACTTCCTTCACTTTCTAGTGCAACACTGATTTATAAGACCTATTTATTGGAGGAAAAACCAAATGACACAGCACAAGTATTTCATATTAAAGACAATTCAAATGAAGCCTGAGCTGCAGAGGACCTGCTAATGGCATTGTTTGCAGACAAGTAGCTAATAAGCTGGTTTTCTCATATGAAGCTGCCGTAATGAGAAGAACACTGAGAGCTTAGATGAATGTAATCCTCTACAAACAGGCTTTAAGTTTCTGCTACAAACAAACAAACAGAAATAGTTTAACATACAAAGGACAAGCATGCTAAAGACCCTCATTACTACTGTGAATATAATTTTCTGCCACATTAATCATATCTCTCAGGAATAGCTAAAAGGCCCACAGACACTGCTGTACATTACAGCTTCCAGCAACGGAGATACATTAACCATTTTCTAAATATGCTGTTGGTCAAGTTCCAAATAGGCAAACAAAAACTAACTCCTTCCATGAAAATATTGAGTTGAAACACAGGGAAAACGTGCAGTCAGCTCCAGAAGGCTTTGCTTTTCCCAGCTCTGTCCTCAAGATTTTTCTCTGTGTGTGTGCAGAATAAATGTATTTATAAAAATCTATAAACTAGAAAGTGGTTATATGTACACATATATTTTTAAAGCACTATTTTGCTAGTGCAAAGACCAAGTTAAATCTCTGCACCAGCTCTAAGGTGTTCCTTAAAGCACAACAGAATTAGGCTCCCTTGCCCAGCATCTGCTAACTGGGTTTCCTTTTGTTCAGGTATGAAAAGAGAAACCTCTTACATGACATTGCATCCTCGAAGAAAGTAGGTAGAGATATATTTTTATACACACTCTAACGCAAAATGCACCTCATTTTGGTTCAGATAAAAATCACCTGTGGAGAGCAAAGGACATGCACAAAGACAGCAGATTTTCAGTCTGGGACTGCTCTGCACAGGTTGCCAAAATCTGACAATTACAGCAGCAGCTTGCACAAAGTGCAACTGGACTGAGAGCAAAAAGTTACTTCAAGGAGCAAAAGGACACGGTGTATGGCAGAACTTCCAGCCAACCACAGCCCAGCCCAAATAAAACTTAAAGGGGGAAAAGGCTTGAGTGCACTACTTAAGTGTGTATGCTCCTCTCTCAAAAATTAAATTAAGGATTCTACTTAATCATAGCTTTATGTAACCTATATTGACCCAGACAACACACAGAATACCCTCACAAGATTTCCATGCTTTAACGAAAGACTTTTCAATGAATTTTAATGTTTGCTATTAAGGTTTCTATACAACATAGATTATGCATTCATATAAACACAATTCTGACCCTCATATGTGGCTAAAAAAAATAAAATATCTTCACTCTCAGCATATATGTTTGTCTTTATTCAAGCTAATAGTTCAAGATTCTGAAATAAGATTTTAAGGAGAGGTTTGAGGAGTTTGGTTTGTATTCTCTGACATGAAATATAAGGTAAACCCACCTCTGACATATGTGCACACATTTACATAAAACCACCCAGAAGTTATACGAGCCAAATCATCACCTGCATGGGGAATACTCTTGCAGTGATCAGGAAACCACCTGCTCAGTTTACAGGGGGAAATTTTAAAATTAGTCCATGAATTGATTTATGAACACTGTTGCTTGAGTACATGTTTCCAGTTGTTACTGATAGCTAGTCCCAAATGAGCCTCAGTGACAGGATGATAAATCAAGAAACCTTAGTACTTACTGAAAACAGAGAGGTGTCAGAAATGTAAAGTTACTGAGAATTCTGAGGTCTGTGTCTTTTAAACAATCATGATTTCTCCATACCCTGCTCAGCATAACAGTGAGCTTCCCAATAGTAATCACAGTAGCTCTGAAATTAATTAACTACACTAAAACCAATGAGATCTTCAGTTTCACTTAACTAGACACAACTTAAACTTCAGGTTGTATTCACTGGAACTGCCACAGAAAATCTGCTTCACAAAAATTGCTTTTGATTCTTGCATACTCCACTAACTGTGACAGTAATTAGCAAAAATCTCTCTGCTCCAATTCAGGCCTGTTATGTGATTAGTTAGAGGTGGCAGCAGGAGGAGTCTTTCAAAGTACCAGCATGTATTATCTGTAAACTACACATAAAATTCAGGGGGATTCCTCCAAGAGCCCACCATGGATAACAGCTGGGCAGTGCCACCGTACCAGTGTCTCACAGGTCATCCCACCTCAACACCAAGTGACCTGCCAAAAACATTCCCAAGTCATGGCAAACTGAAGCCAATGGGATCAGTTAGAACAATGGAATACAGAAAGAAAGGAGGAGGAGGCTGGAGGATAACAGGTACACACCAAACTGTGTACCTAAATACAAATACACAGAACCACAGGGGTAGGGGTTGGAAGGGGAGATCATCAGGAGATTATCAAGATCCTGCTAAAGCAGCATATACATGCACACATATGAGGAAAGGCTGAGAGAAATGGGGCTATTCAGGCTAAAAAAGGGCAGACTTGGAGATGGCCTAATTGTGGCCTTCCAGTTCCTGAAGGGAACCTACAGGAAAGATGGAGAGAGACTATTTACAAGGGCCTGGAGTGACAGGACAAGCAGGAATGGTGTTAAACTGAGAGTAGGTTTAGATTATTATTCAGAAGAAATTCTTTACTGTGAGGGTGGTGAGGCCCTGGCACAGGTTGCCCAGAGAAGCTGTGGCTGCCCCATCCTATTCAAGGCCAGGTTGGATGGAGCTCTAAGAAACCTGGTCTAGTGGAAGGTGTCCCTGCCCATGGCACAGGGGGTTGGAACAAAATGAGCTTTGAGAATCCTTCCAATCTAGATAATTCTATGATTCTATTATATTTTCAAATCTCTCATGGCTACTTTCTGTTCTAAAAGTTTATTTCCTACTTTTTTTTGCTCCTCTTCACAGATATATATATCATCATGCATAAACATCCCATTTTACAGTTCTGAACAGGTAGCACCACCAAGACTTAAGCTTTCCCCTCACAGGAATGACTATTGCCTAGGGTATAATTTTACTGTAGCCACTATTAAAAATGTTCAGTCTTGTCTTTCTGGTCTGAAACAACACTGCCATGAGATCCACATTTTTACACTTTGAGATATTTTCCTTTGCATCCCAATCACAGTTTAATCCATCACATCAAACACAAGCTATTCTGGCTCATGTTAGATGCTCTTCACAGCCCTCTCACAGGCTTAACTCCCAAGTGGAAAAGGCAATCCCACTACCCCATTCAAACATTCAGCATTTATAGGGCTGTTTTTACTCCAAACAGACATCACAATAGCCTCACCCTGCTCTGCACAATATAGAAGAACTCCCAAGGAAACACCAAGCTAGCCCATTCATCCTCCTCACTGTCATTATGATAACAAGGGCAGCTATTCTAGGAGCAAACAAACCACTCTGGAAATTCCAAGTGTCCTCAGATCAGTGGGATCCCAGCTCTGCAATACTTACAAACAATAACACTCACAGGGGCTGTCAGACCACAAGCTGCTTCTGAGGAGTCGGCTGTTCTTCCCAGGCTGTAGCTCCTGCCAGTGCTGGTCAGCCCAGGCTGGTGTTGCAGATGCCACTCATCCCCAGGAGCCAGCACCACCACCTGCCCAAACCTCTGGCTCTCAATAAACCATAAGAGAGCCACTCTCTGCATTCACTGATTTCCTGACAACTTAGTGACAGTCAGAGGTGGGACAAGGGAGGGGATAAGACAAAGACTGCATCAATTTCCATTGGGTTCAACTGCTGTGGAGCAGCAGCCTTATGGAGTTGTTTTACTGCTATTACTTTAATCCTTCTTTTATCTAATGAGAGAAACTGATGGGGAGGAAAGCTTCCCGCAGTCCCCACCTACATAGGCACTATTGCAGAAAACTTACACCAATGGGAGATCAATTAAAAACTTCTCAGTGACAGAGATGTGGTGCTCCTGGTGTACACTTCTCTCAGATGAACATGCACAATCACACCCACCCGCATGGGCTGAAATGCCATACACTCTCTCCATTCACTGCTTTAGGTGTGCACATCCAGAAGGATTTCATTCACTGCAGCTGTTAATGGCACAAAGATCAAAGATTGCGCTTCACCTCAAACAGCTCTGCTGCATGTCTTAGGTAAGTGATAACAGGAAGATTTCACAATTTTTCCACACAAAATTCAGCACAGTACAGCAGAGAAATTGTAAATCAAATTTAAATTGCACTTTTTCACAAACATCTGTATTACAAAGAGTCCACTGTATTCAATAGAACAGACACGTTTGGGGAAAGAGCTCAGCTGTCTGTTTGAATAGGAAGGGGAAAAAATACCAAACAACTGAACTTAACAGAAAGCCTTTCAATAAAGGCTCTTTCGTTCAGTCCAATTAAAAAAAAAAAAAATTAGTAACACGATTTCCTACAGAAACATGCCTTGTAATCACAGAGTGGGCACGTACCCAGGCACGTCTGCCCTCCTGCCTCTTGAAAGCAACAGTTCAAGGCCACCTCCAGCAGCTCTGCCTGGCTCCAGGGATTCCCAAAAGCCTCAGCAGCACCCCTAGGTCTCCTAGCACTTTGCTCCTGATCACATTGCCTGCTCTGCCCACATCTTGGGCCACAAGAAGTTAGAGGAGATAACAAAGGGCTTGGGAAGAAGAACAGAGGGGGACAGCAGTGAGGTCTGCCAGAGGTGAACTCATCCCACAGCCTCGATTGGTCACCCCCTCCCCAACTGTTGGTGCATTATAAGACAAAATTACATCAGAAAGTCACACACCACTATTTTGCAGCATTCAGTAAATGACTTAATAGCTAATCCTGCCCCTCCATTAATCATCTAAAGAGAAATTGTGAGAAGAGACATGTTTTTTAGCCTGGGGAAGGGCATGTGGGCAAGGACAGACACAAAGCACAGCTCTGCACAAGAACAAGCCTACAGATAGCATTAAGCCACATGAAATCTGGGGCAGTGTTTAACAGGTCACCTGGAAGGTGACAGGCTTCTGACAGCAGCTCCAGCTTCTGGGGCGAGACAGCTTTTCCTGGGTCAAGCACCAGGAAGGCTCTGGCATGGGCTGTGTCCTTGTGGAAAGGCCACTGCCACACCACGGCCCGTGAAGGGCACTCAGCAGCTTTCACTCACTCTGGGTAATAACCTCGGTGGATGCAGGTGATGGTGACAGAAACCTCAAACAGAGATACCACAGTATTCAAAGATGTGGTGAGATCTGTACCAGGGATCAGAGTGTAATTTTACTACTTCACATTTAAAGAAATAGTAAATTCAGCATTGCACTCCACAGAGGGCAACTGAAATTTTCTAGGTCATTTTCTTTCATGAAGAAAAAAAAATATTTAAAGTCTTGGGGGGGCTTTTTAATGGATTTTGAGTTACGTTATATTGAAATACACATTTGCCTCACCTCCCACAGAAAGCTGAAGGTGCTATACTCTAATATGTTCAGACATGGTCTCAAGAAATCTACAACTTTGGTTTGTAAGCACTATTCGCTGTCATTTAGCCCTGCCAGTGTTCCCTGTGTCAGTGATGTCGTAACCAAGTATCACCAAGAATGACTTTCTGCCATCACCACACACCTACATGAAGCCTCAGAAGCTAATTTGAATAAAATGAGTACCAAATACACACCCTCCACTCAGCACTAGCACATTTACCTTAAAATCAGCCCCAGAAAAAACTTCATGGCAACTTAGCAAGAGCTGGAACTGGTTCTGATGGGGAAATCTGTTTGTCTTCACATTAATAAATCCAGAGCTTACCCTGTAGACCAGCAGACTGTACCCAAAAGGGAGCCCAGGCAAGGGGACAACTGTGATCCAGACAGGGCTGGCACAAGAGATGTTCTGTGGCTTTCAGCACTAAGTCCCATTAAACATGTGCAAGAGCAGAGAGAACTTCTAAAAGTTGTCAATAAGCTGTTGGTTATTTTAATTTTCCAAACAAGTAATAGGATACAAACAGAAGACTTAATTGTAGTAACCCATTAAAAAAAAAGTTGCAAGTTTAGATGCCAGAATTAATAAAATAAAGTAAATAAAATAAATAATTAATAAATTAATAAAATTAATAAAACTTACTTATTGTTACCACCAAATAATTAAAATGTTCTAAAGTAGAAAACTACATGGTATTGGGGAAGTCTCTAAACAGAAAACAAGGGGTCCTCAAAGAAGTGGGAAGTTACATAAGAGATACTAGCCCAAATTTGAAGAAAAGCAGCTGACAGATGGGAAAATGGGTAACAGCAAGAAGGGAAATCCCTGTGCAAGCTGGCTGTAAAGCCATTTAGCTTTAAAAAAAATCATATCTATAAACTTTAAAATGTTCTCATATATTTTCCCCATGGTTCTATATCAACACAAAGCAAAAGTTAATATCTGCAAAGTATAGGAATGCTTTCTCAGTCATAATCTAAGATTTCTGGGATACAATATAGTATTCAGTCCTCTAACCAGGCCATTTATACCTATACACTGTAAAGTGTTAGGGGGGAAAAAAAGAAAAGTACTCCTTCCAACAACTGTGGTCCCAGGAGAAATTTCTGTTTCAAAGTAACTAACTTTCAGAAGAATAAAATGAAACCAAAACCAAACAGTCTCTTCCTGGCATCTTCTCTTCTGAACAGAATGAGGAAACATCATGTGCCAATGCATACCCAGCCTTTCCTAGATGTGTACTTTTTAAAGCACTCTCACAGCACACACCTGGATGCAAATGAATACTATTTTCAACTTCAATGTGACATCCTCCTTTTTTTTCTGCCTTAATCTCAGTAAAAACACAGCTAAATTCAACTTTTCAAAGTGGTTTTATGTTTTAATGGAAATTGAGTGAAAATCAGAAAGTGCCATTTTTGGTGTGAGAATAGGAATAGAAATTTCAAGCACAGGTATCTGACTTTCCTTGGAGTCACAGAGCTGTCAGAAGGAGAGTTATCACATAAATCATATGTGACCTCAAGCCTACCATTTACTATTCAACAAACGTAAAAACTGGCATGAAATGCAGCTGCATAAATCAAAGTTTTACGCCTCAGACTCAGACCCCTAATGTAAAATGAACATTTCCCTCTTCTAAAGAAGCCCTCTGGATTTTGGGGTACACTACCAGTGAAATGGTGACAATTGGCAGGATGAAGCCACAGGGGGATAGAATGCCATTTATCACATGCATTCATTTCCACAAATTCTGTGTATGGTAGGATACAAGGGCCCAATTAGATTTAAACAGTCCTTGAAAATATGCCTTGAAAGCACTAATGCCTCTCTGACAAGGTTTTATTAAATATGTTGTTCTGTCTACCTCAGCTTACCGTAAAGTTGAAAATATGCTTTTCACCTGATGCCTAAAAAAAGCTTTAGTCAAGGATATTTTAAGCACAATCCACATTTTTCTTGGCACCTAAACTTTGATAAGCTTGACTGTTGCCAATTAGTTGATAACAGAAACGTTTTAAAGGAAATACTGTGCAGAGTATAATTTTTTTCAGCAAGAATCCACCATGTAAAAGAATTCAGAAATCTACTTTAAACAAAAGCATAAAGTCAAAGCTGTGCATCTCAAAATAAACCTTGTTAGAATTTGCATACTAATATTTCACATGCCTTTAAAAAAAAGTGTTTTACATATACAAATCTGTGTCAGGTGATGTTTTCAAAGTTAACCTAGTTGCACTCCAGCCTTCAAGCTGTTCCACATCACATATCCTTTGGATTCCACCTCTCCAACACCCTTAGGAGGAGAGATACCTTAAAACTGTGGACTCAGTGGTGCTACTGCTCGCAACAGTGCTCTTCCTGTTGAAGCCCTATCAGCAGGTAACACCAGATTTCAGGGAAACTCTCAGGGTCATGGCTTTCATCATGCTCCTGAATTTCATCCTTTATGGCAAAGAAAAGCTAATGACATTTACAAAACAATGAAAAACTATGTAACCCAACCAGAAAAAAAAAAAAAAAAATCAGTGCCTTCTTAAATTGCAAGAGTCTAGTCTGAATAGATGATTTTCATTGTGATTTTCGAATGCTTAGAATGAATGATGTTATTAAATACATGGGAAAACCACTCCATAATTAAACAGAACTCAGAAAGCCTGACACCAACTGAAGTCATCACAGTGTCCAGTTCGTGCAATTTTGTGTCAATCTGTTCTCTACACCCTCTTAGGACACAGTTCTTCTTCCACAGCATTTCACAGCAACCTCAACATTTTGAGACAATGTTGCTTAACATTTCATTCAGTCGAAAGCCCAAAACCCACAGATTCTGCTCAACACCCACAGGAAAACTACCGCGTAGTTCAGGACGCTAAAGGCATCCCTCTACCAGAAGATAGAGCCCTGTGAGTGTCAGCAGGAGTCAGCACACCCCCACAGCCACTCCAGAACACAGACCGGTGTACTCGCCCCAAATGCTGAGGCAGGGAGGTGTAACCCTCTGCAGCCAAGAGATGCTTTATCCACTTCTGAAAAAACGGGGCGGTGACAGAGCACAAAGATGGTACGGACAAGATCATTCAAAAAGAAGTCTAATGAAAATTTGGCACTAATGGTCTGTAGAGCTCTTAGTGAATTGCAAATTTTGAAGTCGTACAGAAATCTAGCAATTAAAAAAAAAAAAAGTAAACCCTGCAATACAATGAGAAAGCAAACTACCATGCTGGAAGAAAGCAACATTTTAGATGGTCAGCACGGCACACACTACAGCTGCTCCCAATTTTACCGGCAAGCTTGGCTGAGCCATGCAGGCACAATACAGCTTATGACAACGTACATATTCAGCACAGTATTAATGAAAAGTAACATGGAAAAATCTGACACGTGCTGCTCAGAACACACTGTGTTGCCAAAATAAGAATTAAAAGGTTCTCAAGAAACAGCAAGAGATGGCATTCATCAACCTGAGGAAACAGCCAGAAGTATTTCCTTTTGCTTGGCACTAAGCCTGAGTTTGTACCTTTACTTGGCACAAAGCCTGAGTTTGTACTATCGTGCAAGGTATGCTCTGCAGGAAGGCATCTCACCACCTCATCTTTCCATCAGCCCCACAGCTTTAGCATTCTCTCTCCTTTTTAAATAATAAAAAAGTTGAGCTTATAGAAAGCTTTCAATTTGCATGGTTTTTCACGCAATTAACTCCTGTGATTCACAGTATCAGCTTTTCCCTATTAATTATGTTTGACCACCCGTTAACCAGAACACTGGACATATCACAGTACCAAAGGGAACAGAGGGAACTTCCATCCTGTATCTCACACACTCAGCTCCCTGGCAGAAGTCACACCTGAGTGACATTAGATTCACTTGACTACTGAAACTGAACGCATTTTCACTCCAGTCTAATATTTTCCACTCTTGGCAGATGTTGACTTCTTTAACAGCACCCCAACTGATAAAGTGTAATCATCAGCTAACAAAAGCCATCTCTATTTCATTATGTGAAAAGAAGACTGAACTCTACCTTGAATTTATAAAATTCTTTTGACATACATTGTCACAACAGCCTCTCCTACATTACTCACCTAATACTCTTAACTTGTGATTTGAATAGTGATGCTACCCCAGGCACAAGTTAACAGGCCCCTGCTGAGAATCGGAAATCTTCCAATTTAAAGGTGTCTATTTGCTGACTGAAGACCATCACAGTGGTCACCAGGGTTTAATGGGCAAGTTTAATAACAAACACAGCTAAAAAAAAAAAAAAAAAAAAACCAAACAAAGAACCAAACAAAAACCCCAACACAAAACAATAAACAAAAAAAACAAAAAAAAAATATGCACACAAAACCTTTTACTGTCTCTCAAGGCAACTTTCACCCAGTTTGAAATAATCACAGTGGTTATCACAAGAGAACTTAAAAGTGAAAGCCATCAGGTTACTTTCATTTCCAAGAAAATCTGCTCCCACAATTGTGGTTTTCTACTCAGAGAAAGTAGAAAAGACTTTTCTCTCTCAGTCATGTCCCAGCAACTCACACATACACACACATCCCCCTCATATTTTTAAAAGTTCTGTTCCCTAACAAGAACAGAAAGCCTGTTTTCAAAAATCCAAAACACAACCAACAAAACAAAACCAAAAATTCAAGCCTTTAAAGGAATTTATTCCTACATGAAAACATGTAAGTGAAGACACAGCTCTTAAGATTTTTGTTTACTTTTTATGCTAAGGAATACCAGGAATGTCACATTTGACTCTTGACCAGCTGGGAATTGAAAATCAGTATCTTCACTAGGGAAAGTGAAGAGCAATACTATTTTAATATATCTTTAGCAGCCCTGGGCACCTCAATAATCCCCCCTGTCACTGGCACTGCCAGCAATGGCTGTATGGGGGTGACTGATACAGCTCCTCAGACAACTCCTGGCACAGGTGAGTGTCAGGGACCTCCCTGCTGGTTCTGCAAAGACCTGGGCCCAGCCTGAAAAGGCATCCTCAAATTCCCCTGAGGCCCCAGGTCGATTTACCAACCTGGCCACATGGTCTCCAGCACACACAACATCCCTGAACCTCACCATTCATATCACTGGAGCTCTAGAGCCAGCTGCTCAGAGACTGAGAAACTGGGCTGTCAACTCTTGGGTGGGTCCTTCAGCAGGGAAAAGGAGAAGATTTAGCTTGAAACAGAAGAGAAATTTCATCCTTTTGTTCTACTTTTCATTCCCCTTTAGTTACCAAGTCCATGGACACCAGCTGTATCTCCAAAGAATTAAGGGGATGCTGGTCACAAGAGTGTAAGAAAGGCAACTGTTCAATTATCCTAATTATCCTTCCACTTATCTTTATGTCTCTATGGTTATCCTAAAAATGGGGGGGGGGGGGGAGCGGAGGGAGGAGGGAATGTGTAAAGGATTTATTACAGAAAACCTTACAGAAGGTTTTCAAGAAAATCTATAAACTTTACACTTTGATATTCTGAAGCAGTATTTTTTTCTTTCAAGGTGTGGACCGAATATATTTAAAGACATTATTTCAGAAAAATTCTAATGATAGCACTACACTTGTAAACTCCTGCAAACACAATCAAAGTCTGAATTTCTGTGAAAGGCTTTTTGAAAGCAGGAAGTTTTAAACTGCTGTTAAAGGTTTCATAAAGGTGCTGATTCATATCATATTATACTGAGATTCAAGCTCCAAGATTCAGTAAGCTTGAAAAAAAGACAAACCCAAAACTAACCACACACACCTCCACCCACTCCCACCAAAATCCATCTGAACAGTCACAAAAACCACAAGGCATTCAGCAGACCAGTTTGACAAGGGCTTTCAAAATTACTTTGAATCACTGGCCTTTGCACCTTGCTCTAGCTTTCAGATATATCAACAGGAATCTGTGTCAAAGGTGTAACTACAAATACTATAATTTTTTTTTTATATGAACTTCTTAAATACAGAACAAGATGCCTAACTCCACAGTACTTCAAGTTTGCAAATTACTCAGTAGTTGGTGCACTCAGGAAACCAGTGTTGTTATTCTGAGGAAACCAGTGTTGTTATTCTGCTCATCCTGGACAAAGAAGTACTAAAACTCTGGGCACTGGTAGCTGTAACCCCCCATATTCAAGCCCTCCAAACCTGCCTGCCACACAGTCCAAACACAGACAGCTCCCCATTCATGGGGACGTGCAGAAACCATCTTCATTCCATGACCCAGGGGCCATTTCTCAGGTGCAGAGGGGCACCTGCACATTGGTCAGAGTGGCTCTGGCCTCGTGATGAGAGGGAGCTTGCAGCCTTTTGGATCCAGCAGGCAACCCTGAACTCAACTCTCAAAATACAGAGATTTTAAAGCTTTGGATTCAGGTGCTCAAAGCAGATACTTTGCAATCACTTCCTGCCATTCAGGACTGCATCATGCCAACTGGTGGAGACAGATGACTCTATCATCCTCCGCATGAAGCAGCTATTGCTTTTAGGAAAAAAAAAATACTCACTGCCATATTATTAGCTAAATTTTTAAATAATAAGTACATCAAAACCACGGGACAAGCACAGCAGAAGCACAAATGAACTAGCACAATTTTTACCTTTTTACCCCAAAAAACAGCGAGAAAGAAGAATTTAGTATCATACTTGCTTCAAGCCAGGCATTATTTCAAGTGGTAAATATCCTTAAAAGTTTGTGCTTCTTTTAGAAAAAGAAAAATGAGCTGAGCTGACACAGCTCTATTCTACTATTATTCTACTGTTCCTGAGATTACACTGCCAATGCACTGCTCAATCACAAGTCTGAAATAACAGTGGGTGTGGGAAACCAAAGGACAGATAAAACAGCCTTCAAATCCGTGTATCAACCAAATGTCAGGCTCTCTCCAGAAGCAGTAGAACTTGATAACACACATTGCTGAGAGGCCAACTAAGTACAATTAAAACCCAGCTTCTTCAATCTGCTGTTCCGAGATGGCCATCACAGTAATTATCAGAGCTGAGGCAATGCTGTAACATGTGCGACCTCCCCACAATGTAACTTCCAGTTTCCAGAAAAATCACCATTCACACAGCCCCTGAACTTGCTGTGTAGGGGACACTGGCCAAGGGAAAGGTCTGCACAGCACGAGGGGCAGCCTGGGAAGATCTTCCTCCAGGAGGAAAATTGATGTACACAGGCACCAGCCATGTAAGGCTGCCTGGAGTTCTGGAAATCATGCAGCACACGTGCCTTAATTCCTCAGCAGCAAAATGCCCAACAATAAAAAAAAGGACAGGACAGAAATCAGAAACAGACTGGACAAACAAGAAGCTACTTTTCTTTAAACTTCTCACGTTGTTTACCTTTATTCACATGCTTTAGTCTTACTGTGAACATTACCTATAACCTTCAGATGCCGAACAATGTCAGAGAAGCGCACAAGGAGCATGAGCAACAAGAATAATGTGATTAATTATTTGCTTCAGGACATAAATTACAAGTTTTAACTGCGGGTCGAGATGACCAGTAGAGAAGAAAGAAAAAACTTCTTATGACTTGATGCAGCTGCTTTAACTACACAATAAACTAAAGATAGCTTCAGTGGGAAATGGGCTGTTTGTAGCTACAGCATTTATTAATACAAACCTACATCACCAAGTGCTGCTGAAGTTTGACACACACTTCCTGTATGACAGTAAGAAAATATCTGATGAACAATGTTGGGAACCTCGGCTCCGAATAAGGTATGCTGATGACTCAGGCATCTCTTGTAAACTCAGTATATTTCTGCTTGTGTGTGGCTTCTTCATGCTAACAGAAAACAATTGTAACAAAACTTTGAGGTGTTCAGAACAAACTCGCTTATTTGCAGAAATGTTTTTTTTTTCCCTTTTAAGGGAAAACAGTAAGTTAGTGCTATGGTAGCCTCTTGGCCTTTCATCCATCCATCAGCCCACTGCACCTTCACCATTTGCCTTCTTACATGCAAACACCTGATCAATGTTAAAGTTTGTCATCCAATTAGCTAGTCATTAATCTCACTAAGTAATGAGATACTCACTTTGGAGTCAAATAAAGGTTTTTAACAAAACACTTTTAAGATCTGCCTTCCCCTTATTCCCTAAATGCATGCAATTAGGGATAAAACGGATAACAAGCAATTGCAGATAATAAAATAATCTGCAAATGATTCAATGGAAATAATAATAATTAAAAAATCCCTGCCATGAAAAAACCTTGATATTTTATTCAGTTTCTCTAGACACTTAAAAAGGTGACCATTACTCATAGATGCTGATTACAACTTCAGAATTATTGCTAGCTTTATTTTTTACTGCAGCATTGATTACCTGGTGCATACCACAATCAATCTTCAACCTCCTTTTGGTCTTACCCTCGATTTGAAACTCAAGCAAATCTGAACTACTGACCCACAAGCAGTAGTTCAGCTGTTAACTATGGATCCTTCTAGTTTAGCTGGAAACTAACATTTCTTCTTCAAGATTATTGTCAAAAAGCATAAATAGGCAGCACTGCTCAGGGTCCAGAAGGCACTATGTATCTGATGTGAAAATCACAATATATTAAGTAAACTGACAAGAGTAAAAGACAAACTTGCTCAGTGAAGTTGTCAGTTGCAGAGCAGCAACATCAGTTTCCCAACACAGCAGGCACATGTAGCAGCGAATCTGCTACATTACCCTGCGAGCACACCCCAACTGAAAACACTGAGAGAGGAACAAAATCAGTCCCTTCAGCCCTTGCCTTCCTGCTGAAGCGGCCAAAATCACTGCCAACTACTTCCAACTATGACAGCAGTCCTCGGCCAGACACGCCCTCCCTCCAAAAAAGCTTCTTAAATGCGAGTTGTGCCACTGTGACCAATTACACCCCGATCAGCACATTCCCCCTGTCCACTCTTACGGCTGCAGCCATTTAACTCCCACACCGACTACACCAAAGCACATACACCTTTATCCTCTTAGGAAGGCAGCACATGCCATTAAAACATTCATAAAAATCAGGGAAGAGGCAACAGTCATACCACCATGAGTTGTGTTAACCTACAAATTACCTCTAAAACACACGTATCACTTTTAAAGCATTGCAATTTAATTTTAGACGTTTCTCTTGGCAGTTCAGTTCAAGTGAAGGAAAGCTTTAGAAGGTATCTCTTTTTTTTCTTCTTCTGCTTTTGACAGGGAAACATTCTCTGTCGAGTCCTGGCGCACAGTAAGCGCCGTCATTCCTTAGCCCCGTTCCATGATGCACGTTAACACGAGTCCCTAAACCCGGCACTTTTTCACTCCAGCAGGAGCGCGTCACTCGCTGGAAATAGCGTTCACCTTTGGCAGGCGCGGATGCCGGCACTGCAGGGTCACGCCGGGCATGTGCAGCATCTCCCCCGGGCCCACGGGGGGCTCGGCCGGGACCCCGCGCTCCCCCTGCCCAGCCCCGGACCCGCCGCTCCGCCCGGCAGCCTGCGAGCGCAACAGGCCCGCCCGGGGCCGCGGGGAGCGCGCCGGGGCTCCCCCGAGGGCAGCGCCAAGCCCGGGGCCGGGATGACCCGGGGCCGGGCCGGCAGCGGCCCCTGCCGCGGCTCCGCGGCCGCCGGAGCGGCGGGGCCCAGGCGAGGCCGCGGCACGGGGAAGGCCCGGCAGAAGCTCGGCACGGGCGCGGGGGGGAACGGCGGGGGCCGGAGCGGGCGCGGCCAGGCCCGGGCGCGGCGGGGACGCGGAGCCGCTCCAGGCCGGGCCCCGCCGGAGACTCACCTTGGCGGCGCCGCCGGGCTGCAGCACGTTCTGCTCCACCGTCATGGCCCCCGCGCGGCTCCCGGCGGCGCCCCGGGCTCGGCGGGTGGCGGCGGCGCCGTGCGGCGGCGGCTGGGCCGGGCCCGGGCTGGGCGAGCGGGGCGGGAGGCGGAGCGGGAGGGGGAGCCCGAGTCACCGCCCGGCGGGGGGAGCAGCGCAGCCCCGCTCCGGTCCCGCTGCCACTCCCGGAGCGCCGAGCGCCGCCCTCGGCCCGGCTGCGGCTCCCGGCGGCGCCGCCCCGCGCACCTGCCCCGGGCGCAGCCCCCGCCCGGCCCCTTCCCCGCCCTGTCACACCGCCCGCCTCCATCTTGGGAGCGCCCGGCGGCCGCGCCGAGCCCCGCGGCCGCCCCGCTCCTCCCCCGGGAAGGGCTCCGCGTCCTCCGCCGGGCCCCCGGGCAAGGCGAAGTTTGCCCCGCTGCGGGGGAACCGAGAGCAGCTCGGACCGGCGCCGCTTTCCAGGGGATCGCCAGGGAATTTCTGAGCCGGCGCTGGTTCCAGCGCTGTCGCTCCTCGTAGCGACAACAGACCGTATCAAAAAATGAATCGCAGAATCACAGGATCGTTCGGGTTCAAAGGGACCTCTGGAGATCACCCGCCCCAACCCCGCTGCCGAGACAGGGTCACCAGGAGCGGGTGACACAGGAGTGTGTCCAAGTGGGTTTGGAATGTCTCCAGAGAAGACTCCACACCTTCCCTGGGCAGCTGCCCCAGTGCTCTGCTACCCTCAGCAGAAACAAGTTCTTCCTCGTGTTGATGCAGAACTTCTTGTGTTCCAGTTTATGGCCATTGCTGGGCCCCCACCATGCTCTTGGCACTCACTCTGTGTGCATTAATCTTTGTATGCATTAATGAGGTCCCCTCTCAGTCTTCTCCAGACTAACCAGGCCCAGCTCTCCTTGCAGGAGAGATTCTCCAGACCTTTATCACCTTTGTAGCCTTTGCTGGACTCTCTCCAGGAGCTCCTTGAGGAGCCCAGAACTAGACACGGCAATGGTGCATCCTAAAGTTGCAGGTGTTCCTTTCCCTGAGGTTTGGCTGGGTTTGACTGGGTGAGCCATGAGGTGATGGTGTTCAGAATTCCAATTGTATGGAAATGTCATTAACGGAAGGGAGGTTTAGCTGGGCTTGGCAGCACACTGTGAATTTTGACACCACAGATAAACAGTATTAGGGAAGAGATTGTCCCTCTGTCACTCTGCTCTGGGGTGTTAAGGAAAGGGTGAGAAGGAACTCTGCTTTGGGCATCAGCACAAGCAGGGCAAAAAGACTTGGCTGGCCAAAACACGTTTGCCCAGAAGCAGTTGAAGGGCAGCATTGAAGCCCACCCCACATTTTGAATGCCTGCCCAGTGCACGGTACCTGTGTCCCAGTTCCATTTCCAAGGCTGATGGAGCTTAGTCAGTAGGAAAAGCTGCAGAGAGCAGCAGGGTTCTGAGAGCCCCAAGTACCTAAAAAACACGAGCTGGGAACCTAATGCAACAGAATGAATTGCGGCTACTGCTTGTCTGTCACGCACAGTCTTTACGACTCTGTAATTCAAGGCCTTCCTCTCCCCAGAGTAGATTATGGATCTTTTTAAAACTGAGGTTATCAGGTAATAACATCGCTGGAAGATCCCGGACTTTAAATAAAACACAAGCACAGCTCATGACAACCTGCAGCCACTGCTTTATTTCACTGTAGCTTCTGTGTAGGAGATGTTGCAATGTAATCAATAGTTGCACTTCTCAGGTTTGTTGCCCATAGATTGTATCAGTTTTAATGTTTTTTTCCTTTTATGCTGCAATATGCAAGGCAATATTTAAAATTAATGTTCCCAAAGAATTTATTGTGCAAAAGACAAGAAAGTATGCAGATAACGTAACGGGATCAGAAATGGCTTGTAAATTACTTTTCTGGAGATAGGAGCAGAAATTCTCTCTGCTCAGACTGATGGCTACATGTAAGAAAGACAACAGTAGCAGCTTGGGGCTTTTCTTAAAAAGCTTTTCTGTAGCAGTTGTGCAGGAGTGCTAGTCAATTCCTCTGTCTACTTCTAATATATAATCATGCTATTTTGTATACATTTTTACAACTTCTTCACTGTGCTTTTGACATGTGCTATGTTAACTCTCATCAAAACTATTCATTATTTACATTATTTGAAAACATTATTAAAAATTAGAATTTAAACGAAATACATTTGTCTTGCAATAATTTTTTCAAGTGTTTTCACTGTTTCATTTAATAGCTTTCCTGTGCCCTAAAATAAAATGTGTCCAAAAAGAAAGAAGAAATCATACATTTTGTTCAATTCTCTTTAAATCAGGATAGGATGACAAAGTATGATCTTCCATTAAATTCCTCTATCCCAATAAAATTATCACTTCTAAGGCCTCCAGCTTCCTAATTTTCTTTAAACTAAAAAAGGCTGAGCAATCCAGTCCCAAAACAGGGATTTGCCATTGAAATGCATAATCTGAACCACAGCCATGCAAATGAGGATTGTGTCGTACTTGCGTACTTAGGGCGTTGCTGGGAACCAGAGGGAGCAGAGTTCCCTGTTCCTTTGGCAGCTTAAGCTCTCTATGAGGTACATTGAGCACAGGACTGGAATTTGTACCTCATCAGAAAACACTAATGGTTTTGTCAGGGCCACAGTTAAGGAACAATATATACGTGCGTATTTTCACAGAAGTTTGTTGGGTTTCCCCTTAGTTTCTCCTCACCTTTTAACGATATTACAGCTTTTGGCTGTTACCAAACATGGTTTGGTTGTTAAACAATTGGCTTGGTCCCCCCTAAGCAAAGCTCCCCCTTGTCTGCACATCCTCCTCACCAGCAGTGCTGGAGAAGTGATTCACCTGAAATACAAGCACCGACTCCCCTCCCCCCTAAACTGGTTGTTTTCCTCTGCTAGATCAGTTCCCCAAAATGGTTCACTGACTGGCTGCAGGAACAGCTGTGCTGGCCCAGAAGAGAGGGTGACCCAGGCTCAGTGGTGGTAGTTTCATTTCACCTATTTCTCAAATCAGTAAGTGATTGTGCCTTCTTGATCTGCACACTACCAGTTAGAGGGAAAGCCTGTGCCTGCTCACGGGAATCCTTGTTTTCCCATCTTTGCAAAGAGCAGCCAAAACATCAGCCAACCACAAAACACTTTAGCACATGTTTTATTGTATACAAAGATCATGTACAACAAGAAATAACTCATTATTTCCCTCCATTTTCAATAGACTTGGGTTTGTCTTTAATTAAGTGCAACATTTATTTAGGGCTTTAATTAGACTGTGGCTGCATAAGTTACAGCTGGGGAAGTTGGGATTTCTTGGTTTTCTTTTCCCAAATGTGTAACCTGCTGTATTGGGGATGAGAAAGCACTGCTTTAAAAAGCACAGTGAATGCTACAAACACAGGTTCTGTAGTTAACCTGGACAAGAGCTGCCCTGCATTCACATTTATAAACCCCATCTCAGAGCACTTTCACTTAGGCCTTTTGGCTCTGCAGTAAATAGTCAGCAGCCAACTGACAAACCTGCAGCCATTCAAGCAGCTTTTATAGCATGACACTTCTGAAATCATCATTTGGCAATTACTCTCTGTCACTAGTAACCATCAAAGCAGTGCTTTGGCACCTGCAAAATCTCCTGGTGGTTATCATCCAAGGGAACCAAAACAAAAACGAGCCAAAGTTGTAACTCAGGAAAGAGAGCAATTGCCTTCTGAAAGCCTTTTGAAAATCTAAAACTAAAATGAGGTGGTTTTGTTGCTCTTCAAAACACAACTTCATATTCCATTGTTTATTGACCTTGAATTTAAGGTCCCTGACCTTCTAATTGCTTCCTGACAGCAGATGTCTGGTCACGTACCTTCTTAAAGTCAGGTGCTACATTAAAAATAAAAATTCTCAGATGTAGACTCCTGAGTTTATGCAATTGCAGCTGAATTCCACAGAAATAATGGGTTTTACAAGAACCTGGTTAAAGTGCTCTTTTTACCCTAGCCATCTTCACATTTTATTTACTTTCTTGACCCCCCTTGCACATTGATCATATTATTTCACACAGATTTCCTGACAGGCCATAACATTTTTTTTTAATGTGGCTGAAAGTAATTTAGAGCTCATCAACTACTTCCAATAGGCATTACCCAGTGTTTTTCAAGGAGTAGAAACTTACAGAAGTGTTTCAAAATTACTTTTTTCTGGTCATTGAAAATCTAACTCATTTAAATAAGCATGTTTTACAACAAATCACTATTTCCACTGAATTCATTTTAAGCAAAATAATAATTAACATTCCCCCTGGTTTAGACTTTACCTAATGATTACATAACATTTATTTTGAAACAATTTAACATTTTATAACTTTTAGTACTGTAAGTGTATAACACTCACACTTCAAGGTCTAAAAATGTATTTTGGATTACAAAGTAATCAAACCAGTTCTGCTTTTTTTTCCCCCATTCTTACTTTGCATGTATTTTTTCAAGTGGCAAACACCACCCTGTTCTTCCCTGCCATTCAACTTCTCAGTCATTTCTTGCTTTTTGTTGAAGCAAATGCTTGTTGACCATGATGACAGCCTATCACAACTCCTAAACAAGATTCTCATACATGCACTCATGTAAATGCATGCTGCACTCTTCCTTAAATGAATAATGACAGACAATTGTTTTCTTAGACAATTACATTCAATGGTCTGTGTGGATATACAGGGTTGTTCTCCATCAGGATCCTGTAATCCACACATAAAACTAGGAGTCAGAGCTGATGGGACTAGCACAAAATTCCCATGGTTTGCTTCTGTCATTTTGTCTTCAAAGGTAAAGAAATTAAAGGCCCCAGACTGTAGTGCATAATTTCACATAGGTTTCAAGTATTGAGGTCTTATGTTGATATTAAAATACCTCAGCTAGTTACCCAGTTCCCTGTCCTAGGTATGGAATGGCCTTGGATGCTTCAAGCTGGGATGTACAACATGCAGCAACCTACAGCCTTCTAAATTACTGGGGAAGGCACGTGCCTAATATCCTACCCTAGTGACAAGGAAGAGACTTCTGAATGGGTGGGAAGATGCTTTACATAAGGATTCATGTTTCACAACTAAAGCTTAATGATCCTTACTCAGGTCCAACCATGTCCTTATCACAGCCTGGTTTGCAGCCTCTTTGTTTGGCCACTCCTCTGGAATGAGGGGAATGAGGGGAATGTGGACACCAAACCCCTGACAGTGTAGGAGGGAGCAGCATTTAAATCCTCCATCAATCCTCCTGGGACAGTACTCCAAATGGAAGGACCTTAAAAAAGGAACAAACATCATTACTGCCTCCCTCAGTGGCTGTATTTTAAAATGAAGAACCCAAGGCTCTGCATGCCACGTTGATTCACCCCATCAGCATGCTCAGAGCTCAGCTATCAAGTGCTCTCTGGGAAGATGAACTGGGGAATACCACTGCTTCCCATTTAGGGAATGTTCTTAGGTATTCAGCCCTGGTAGAGTTGAACCACACACACAGAAAGAGCTTCCTCAGCACTTAGGAAACTTTTCTGATAACTGTTTGTTTGTCTAAAAATTTAGATAGGAGTTTGCTCTTTTTTTGTATGTTTTTTTTTCCTTTATAAATCTTAATTTTCTGTTGACTCAGCTGTAGACAGGCAGTTTTCTATAGACCATGGTGGGCATTAGCACAAGTTTAATTGTATTCATCCTGTAAAAAAGTAGAAAAGATCAGACAGTCCTTCTCAAATGACTGTGACTTCCATAGTAGGATTTAATTACAACTTTTTTTTTTTTCCCCAAGAAAGGATTTTAATAGGATCTTGTAAGATTTTTGTAGCTGAAAAAATTTTCATGCCCTCAGCCTATTTAAATATATTTTTTTAAACCTAATAACTCTCAGTCTGCATCACATGAAACTACTGAGTAAAAGGTGTAGAAGTTTCCTCAAAAAGAACTGCATGTTTACATTCCTGGAGTGGTCTCCTCTCTTTTATATCCAGTTATGAGACAACATGTCCTCCATTTTCTTGAATAAGTGTCTGTTTGGTTTGTATCTTACTACTGACTCTAAGATATATGTAAAAAAATCAAGTAGATACAAAATATTACTGATGTGTGCATGGTCAGGCTCAGACCATCTTGTATTTTTTTACCTGCATATAGAAACTAAATGCTTTCTAAAACAAATTTTTGTCAGAAAATAATGTATTCTCCATGTTGCTTCAGCAATCCATGGTGTCTGACCACATTTACTGACTGCAACAACAGCAGTTTTGTAAGTCAGAAGACATAAGAGAAAACAAAAAAAAAAGTTTTGTTTTCTTGTCATGGTTTCAACCAGCAAGCGTAATTTGCCTAAATGGTACAGAAGAAAGCTGACAGTTGCAGACCATTTCACCTGACATACATGACCGGTTTTATCTAAGCACATTGTTTATTTGGATGATTAAAAAGTTATCATCTTACTAATTAATTCTGGGGATGTTACCTACCAGAAAGAAAGAAAAAGGAAGTTTTTTATCAATATATAACAGCCCTTTAAGATGCCTTTATTGCTATTAACCCTATTAGAGATGCACTGAGGGTGGATGTGGCTGTTGTCAGTGGCTGCTATAGACACAGCTGTAGTCCAACCTCCAAATAAATATTCAACTTTACTCTTTGTGTATTCACATGAGGGACAATATTGGGCTCCAAGAGTACACTTGGCGCCGTAAAATCTGTCACTTTATATATTCTAATGAGATTTCCAGTCCTCCCTTGACCTGAGAAGACCAACTGAAAGCAAAGTCATTTAATATGTTCAACATTTAAAGCTGATCTTGTCAACAGATTTCACTGTGACTCTTCCTCATCACGTTTGGTGTATAAAAATGAAACCCACCTAATAGTAAAGTCAGCTTAGTGACCTTTACTACTACAGTATCAGGCACAGCTCATGCAAAGCCTTTAAATGTAAAAACATGGACAGCTGGGGTGAAACATAAGATTGAAAGGATGACACATTAGCTAAACAGGAGCCTGAGGAGATGAGACAGGGTCATAAATTGCATTAGTCAGACTGTTTGAGAAATGATCTCCAGTGGCACTCGCTTCTCAGTGGGGACTTTCATTGATGATCTTTAGTATTCACTAGTAAAACTCTATTCAGCTTCTTACACAATTGCACATTTGGTACACATTTCCAAAGAAAACCATCCTCAGGGCCAGCTTTACTGCCATGGAACTGAACATGCAAAAGGTGGGGAGTGCTACAATAGCTAGGACTCTGTGCTGAACAGCTACAGCAAGGGTTAACTTTGGAGAGGGAGAATCCATGGCTCAAAATGGAGACAGGAACTGAAGTGCTGACATTAGGCAGTGCTTTTGGGGAACTTGGGAGCAGCAGCCTCCTCAGAAACACAGTGTACGGATGACAGCGGGAGCCGCTCGGAACAGCAGTTCATGCATGTTTCATTGAGGCACACTACACATGGGCACACTTTGCAATTTAAAACAAGCTCAATATAGTATTCCAGAGAGTCAATGAAACAAGAAAATCTCCAAAGGCAAAAACCAAAGGGAAGTGTTTGATATAAAAATGGACAAAATTGAGATAATAAAACAGTTAATCACGTGGAAAAGATGGAGACTGATTAGCTGAGTGTGAAGGTGAGACAGAGAAGATTTATCATCAGTAGCTGGTCAGCTTACAAGGAGGTCATGTCTCATACACTTAGTTTAGTTTTCCACGTAGAATTGTGGGCAAAGCAGTTCATTCTGAGGGCTTGCTCTACTTTTGTTAACCAAGGCCCGGAGATGGAATGGCTAAACAGAGCTCAGGGATGGCAAAGCATTAACTGCAGGACACAATCACAAGGAGAGACTGTGGGAAAACCCCACAATATGAGGGCAAGCAGCTCTCTGCACCATGTTAGGTAGGTGACTGATGTAGAAGCTGTGCAGAATGTAGCCTGGAAAGTGGCCAGGGTACAGTGAAAAGAATTCAATTTTTTCCTTAATGGACTCTGGTCACCACAGAGGAGATACACATGGATCAATGTAATGTATGAATTTAACACCTTTGTGTAAAGTTCTGTGATTCAAAGGGTGGATTTACTTATTCACACAATTATGAGTTTGGATCAGGAATTTAGTTTATTGATTAAGAAATGCTGTGTCAGGAGCTTCTAAAATTGAGTTTGGATCTGCACTAGGTGAATTCAGTGGAAGGAAAACTTTGGCTCTGGGATCTTTACTTTAAGACCAGGTGTTATGGACTGTAGAGTCAGTTTGGCTCAAGTGGTCACGGATTTGAGGACTCACCTAGAAAGACCCCATATGAAGGCATCTATTTCCTCAGAATCAGTGTTGAAAGGCCCTAGATGAAGGAATAAATTTTCTCAGAATCAATGTCACTTCTTCTGATATATTAAATTTTGATCCATTCTTCATGCCTGCTATACTTTTTAAAGTGACCTAAACTCAGGTTCATTAATGTTGTGTCTTTACTGACAGTCACAACATCCCTAAGACTGCCACAGGAAAAGTTATAAAGGCCAACTGAGACTCTTAACTTTCAAAACCACTACTCTCCCTTCTCTGTAGAGGAGCTTGGACCCCAGCTTGTCATTCTGACTGCAGGGATGCACTCTGCGTCTGTCAAGGCATGCATTTCCTTCTTGGCTGCTTATGATTGCAAATATTTCAAAACAGAAGAGTCTTCCGCTTTCTAGCCCTTCCAGACAGACACCCTCATGACAAAGCAGGAAAAGACAAACTAGGGAAGTGGATAGCATCAACCCATCTATTATTACTACTTAGGAAGTTGCAACACCTTCTGCTTCTGCCACAGCTATCATTGCATCTGCACCAACACATCTCAAACCCCTTCCATGGACTTTTCTGGAACCTTTCAAAACACAAGCAGTAACTTTTGTAGTAGCAATAACCCTGATGGTTATGGTTTTTGCCAAATTACCTTCTTTTCTGTGCTTCCTGGCCAGTAGAACTGGTCTTGTGGCATTGGGCTGCAGTGCTTTGCTGCATACCTGGAGAAAGCAGGACTGTTCCAGCCTGCATTTTCTTCCTGTAGCTTCCCCAGGGAGCTGGGCTGAAGTTACAGCACTGTGGTTCAGAGTGAAACTGCCTTAAAGAAGAGAAGAAGGATACAAGTTTATATAGGTTGCAAACCCAGATGTCCACTATCTAGTTGGTGCAATGTGCTGGCTTTGTACTGCTTGTGCCTGAGTTTAAGGTGAGAAATTACAATACTTTAGCTATAGGCATGTTTTGGTAACATCTGAGCCATCTAAAGCTGGATTTTTACTTTGCCAAGTGAAAAGCTGCAGCAAAACTACTGTCATGTTGCCACACATGGAGGTACCTCTGCCTTCCCCTGTAATGCCTCTACTGTTTCAACTTGGAAGAGTAGAAACTCTTAGTAGTGAAAAACATAAAAACCCCAACCCCCACATTAAAGAATTCATTTTACTAGGATAGATTAACTTGTAATTGAAGACTCAAGCTATTGCATGACTGTGGCAATAGTTTGTTTGAAAAGACTGTCTTTTTGAATGTGTGCATATGTTATGTTGCCATTTAGGTGGCGCCACTTTTTGCATAAAATTTACTTTGCATAATTACAGGCAGTTTTGAAAAATATGTATTTGCAATCTTTGGTGCTTGCTTGCCACATATTTTTTTCATTTGGTTGAGAATGTTTGCAATAGATATCTGTTGTCTGTTATATGGGACTAAGAATTGATTTCTGAAATATCATGGAAAAAAGCCTGGAAGTCCTTGCAAACTCATGAACTATTTCCTTCTTCTGTTTCTAGGCCCTCCACAATTTGCTATCAAATGTTTGCCAGGGAAAACCATCCTTGCAGAAAAGCAGATGCTGGGGCTGTGTGTACATGACTGAGATGCAAAGTCCAGCAATTTTCTTTAAAGTGCTGAGAAAAGCTGGTTTGGGGCAAGAAAGAAGACTTTGTGCTGAGACACGTGCAGGTGCTCCACCCCTGCAGACCAGCTGTGGCAAGGACAGCACACAAAAAACAGCTGGAGCAGTTCTGCCTCTTAACAACCTCAGCACAATTTGCAAGGCTGTCCCCCTCCTTGTCCCTGGGCTGCAAGAGTGGCTAAACTGCTTTGTTCAAGGAATAAACACAAGTTATGAATAACAGCATACCTGTGTGACAGGTGAACTGGGGACTTTGTAAGTAGAGAAATTCAGTGGGAAAATTCTAGTGCATTGAGTTCAGCTCACCCAGTTCACAATATCTCCAGGTTTGAATTCTGTTGCATCCAAGGTAGAAGTGAAACCTTACTGCAGACAGCTGAGAGCAAAAACCAGCCCTTGTGTTCAGCATTTCTTAGTCAGAGCCACCAGCTGTATCCTGGATGGTGGAAACCCTCTGCAAAGGGCTCTTGGCACAAAACATGGGATATGCCAGCTTCATGGGATTCAAGGGGAGCCACGGTAAGTTTGCTGGCTCATATGGGACATGAGGCATGGAGGTAGGTACAAAGGCCATCAAATGTGGGATATGTGGGGCATTAACAGGGCAAGAAGCAGAGAAAGAAAATTACAATCTAACACTGCAAGTCATTTTTAGAATTCAGCAAGACTTTCATGTTCAGATTTGTATTTCATGGGTATTTCTCTCCCTCCCATTTCTGTTTATTTCCTCCATGTTTTGTTCTCCATTTCCCCTTTCCCTGTGCATTGTTTCTTCCTGTTTTCTGAGTATTTGCAAAGCTCCGTTTCAAAAATGGTTGTTTTTTACTAAGTACCCAGTTACAAAATACAGGAGCCAGTTGTTGCTCACTCTCACTGATGTAAACATAGATCTAAAATTGAACTTAAAATTTTGAATTGGCGGAGTTCTTTTCATGTTCAAATTTAATTATAAAACTAAAAAGAAGAATTATCTGCTGTCCTTCTGACATACATATTTTAATTAATACAGGATATATTTAGTTTCCAGAGTACCTCTCCCACACACAAAAGCCAAGGTAAAACAGGAATATTCAGTTGCTGCATAATGGGAGGATATTTAAAAAAACAAAGCTGCATTAAGCAAAGCATTGTTCATTTAGATGGATGAGTTGAAAGATGTAATTAATTCTAACTTTAATGTCAACTTGTACACATTACATGTATGATTAAGAATCTATACAAACAGCTAAATTAGATTAACTTGACTATGCAGAGTTTGCAACTCAATTGTTTTGGTAGACATCCCAGGCCTGGTTTTACTAGTCTGTTACCTGTACAACTCCTTGGCTTACAAAAGCTCTGCATGGTGTACAAGGGAGGTGTTATCTGCATTCCTTCATATGACTAAGTTACTCTGCCATGAATCTGTAAGATGAAGGACGAGATTCTTGAGTCCACCCACAAGAAGGAGTAACTCATTTGAACAGAGAAATAATTTAGACATAGCTTGAAGGGCATTTTGAACTAGCACAGACATGTTCATTTGGTGACAAATACTCCTCTAAGGTCTACACACTCCTACATGGTCTCCTACATAGGAGAACTCCAGCTAATTAATTTGTCAGACTATATTTCTTCTTCAGCTTACAGAGTGATGGGAAATGCATGGATGTGATATGAGAAAAATCTGTTTCCACAGGAAATAGGTCAAAATCCTCAGAGGAAAAAGATAATCTGGCCCATAGATGATTATTACATTTGGTGGGTGTTATAGTCAAAGCATGGTGCAATGCTCATTGCACAGTGATGAGTTGCACAGTACAGCTAGTTCTTTTTATTTCATGTTTGAATTTCCACATAGCAAGGAGAGCTAATGAATGGACTCCGCTTCCTTCACACTAAAAGCTTCTGCCTCCGCCAACACCTCTTCCAGTTATGAAGGTGGTCTTTATAATAAGTTTCCCAGCTTTCTGCTGCCAATGCTGGCCAGCTCCCAGTGAGACCTATCTTGCAGCACTCCATGGTGACATGTGAGATTGGTAGCAGCTTATCTGACATGTTCTTTAGGCTTTGAAGGTAACACCCAATTTAAAGCATACAGAATTTTAACCCCAGCCAGCACCTAAGCACTGCACAGGCACATGCTCACTCCCCCTCAGCGGAATGGGGGAGAGTATCAGAAGGGTAAAAGTGATAACACTTTTGGTTTGAAACAAAAGTTTAATGGGGAAAGCAAAAGCCATATGCACAAGCAGTGCAAAACAAGAAATTCATTCCCCACTGCCCATGGACAGGTGTCCAGCAACCCCCAGGAACACCAAGCTCCATCACAGGTAACTTGGAAAGACAAACACCATCACTGAACGCTCCCCTTTCCTCCTGCACAACAGCAGCCTACACTTCAGGCAATTGAGAGCCTTATGCTTTGCAAAAGCATAATTCCTCTGAGACTATTGATATTTACAGCTTGGGAAAATATCTTCACCCAGTTTACAGAGAAGGGCACAACTAAACTTCAGTGCTGAGGCACCATTCTGAGGAACGCGTGGAACGGCTTCCACACAATGATCAAGCCGTCCCCACTAAAACAAGCAGGTGGCTCAGGAGATCTGATCCACTTGCATTTGTGAGTTGACATTTAAGAATCTTCTCTCCCTTTAAAACCATCAATCAAAAGTATTTACAGAATGATGACTCATTATTCTATGAATCAAAAGTATTTGCAGATTTAGGAAATTTTCATTAAACAGACCTGGTTAGGAACTGGATTTTCTGTTTTACAGAATTTTTTTCCCCCAATTTAATTTTTTTCCTATTTAAACCCAGTATTTTTTGTTGTTCTGTTGCTGCAATACATTTCCTGGAATTTAGATTTCTTCTGTTCTTTTAAATAGCACATTTCATATTTTAAAAATTTGTAAAAATGGTAAAAATATTCTTTGCTGGACTTTTTAATGCTTTATCAGTTCTCCTTTGAGCAGACTTATATCAACTTAGCATATTTTTCAAAGCATTTCAATTTTGACAGAAATAATGCTGCATTAAGAAAAAGGCTCTCTAAAAAGATATACTAAATATCCCATCTGCTGTACTCATCATACACCTTTCTATTTCTTTCCCTAAATTTACAGTTCCTAGATAGACTCATGAGCACTCAGAACAGAGACATGAAAATGATAGCAGTTATTCTGGAAAGCTTTAGTTCAAGATTTTTTTTATGGCTTCATCAGTTACTTCTTTAAAGATATTCTTGGTAATATTGCTCTAGTAGCTATTTATATCTGAATGAAAAATGCCAGGGAAAAAAGAAAGCCCAGCTGTGCTCAAGAAAATGTTAAAATCCATAGCAGTCAGAGAGCCACTGCAGAGCCACTGCAGAGCAGTGACCCACTGAAAGGAATCATTAACAAGCTTCCTCCCTTCACTTCAAGTATCTTCTTTATGAGAGAAGGTTTTTAAAGTCCTCATTACAAGACAGAAATATTAGGGGTCTTTTACATGGGCTAAGCCAAATGTACCATAAGAGCAAGCTACTCTTAGATACAGGCACATCTCTGCTTAGCTCTGTAGTCTTCAGACCCTTTTCATGTCAGCCTGTACTTTAGCACATTAGGTTCCATCTCTGTGGGGAGGGTGGCAGTGAAGCTCCTGACACAGCATTTCTTAATCAATAAACTAAATTCATGAGATGACTTGAATCAAGGAGCTCTAAGACCATCACAAATTTACACATATTCACTGTTCATTTAAAGGACTAATTGTTTGATTCGTGACTTATATTTTAGCTTGAGAAGTGGCAGATTATTTTTTTTACTTGGTCCAGGGATTAGACATTCAGAATACACTGGAAATCTGTCAACTTAGCCAACTCAATTAAAAAAGGTGCATGTACAGCATTTATGTAGTGTTTTGACAGACTTTATTTTCTGCTTAAGTGATTCAGTTCCCCCTGGATACATATGGCCCTCTCTTTGTTATGCAGAACTGGAATTGCACAGAAAAAAGGTGAGGTTATTGGCTAAGTTGCAATACATTCATTAAGCTAGTAATTTCAAATAGCCTTCAATAAATGAAATGTTCTTGAGGTAAAATCTGATTCTCAGCTACTTTAAGCATTAGGCTACATGAGAACAAAACAAAGTAGGATCTGTTAATAAAAATAAACACTGATGACAGCAAAAGCAACAGCACAGCCATTACAGTCAGAAGAGACAGAATCCTTCTAACTTCTGAACTCACCAAAGTTTCAGAATCAAGGAAGTTTTATATGTCTCAATTCCTGTAGAAGAGCTGAGCACTTTTATTGCATGAGGATAACGAATACTAAAGAATCTGGCAATGAATTTCAAGATCCAGATACTTAAAGCATCCAGAATACAAGTTTAATAAAAACTAAGAAGATGGAGCAGTGCAGTGCAGAACACCAGATTGCAGGACATTCATGCCAAAGATGCAGCAGAATAGTGCCCACCTAGAGAATTGTCTAAATCAGTCAGTGCACCTCAAAATCTCTTGGTGACTCCCTGAAGTCCAGTTTTGAGTAGATCCAAAACTGTGATGTTTTGAGTATCTAAATCCTGAATATGGGTGAATATGCACCCACAACTTCAAAGAGCTGAGCAGCTCCATTCTCATAGATCCATGTGACCAGGCTCCTCATGGGCAGCCTGAGACAGCTGTGGGGACAGCAGGTGGCAGGGCAGCAGGGCTGCAGTGCTGGAGCATGTTCCTGAGACCACTCTTCATGTGCAAAGGCAGAGTCGGTGCTTTCTGAATGCACACGTTATCACCCACAGCTGACAACCATAATTGGAACAAAGCATTAGTCAGAACTTAATGTCATGTAACTTGCTTGCTCTAATAATGAGGAAGATTTTGCCCCAAAATGTCAGATACCTCATCTACATTTTTTTTGAAAAACAAAAAACAGCTGTTAACAGAGAAACTGTAAGAGAAGAGAAAGGATGGTCTGATACTCCAAAGAAAAGCTGGCTGTGAACTTGTGGCCCACAATTCAGGTATTGGGCTCACAAGATGTTCCAACTCACCATCCTTTCTGCAGCAGCTCTGGAGGAGACAGGGCACAACAGCACGTGGAAACTGGCATCTCCCTCTCTATCTGTGCATGGCACCCTGTCAGGAGATCCCCCACCCAGCCTCCAGCACTGAAAAACTGGGACCATCAAGGCACATCCACCCCTCACACACTGCTGAGGGTGTCTGAGACAATTTTCTCTCCCCTCTCCTCCACAAGATTCCCCTGAAAGGTGGCACAGAATATCTGAGATAAAGCTCTGATCACAGGAATTCTCCATGAGATCCACTTCCTCTCTGTGGACTACAGAAGGAGTCCTTGGAAATTAAAATCTTAATTTTGTTGATCAAAATTAGTGATCTACAGCTAGGGAAAGTGAAGTCCTTGTCCTTTCCTCAAAGCATTTCCTATGGGCAAAGCAGACAATTTTCCAAGGATTTTTTAAAAAAGATTTGCAATAAATCAGTAGTTGATATTCAGCTAAATACATTTACATAATTTCCAAAACCACTGAGAAACAATACCTTCTATTAACAGGAATGAAAGGCAGAAGCAAGCCCAAATCCCCAGGTTAAGCTACAGCTTCTGGTCACTTCTGGAGTTTTGTGGTGATGATGTATCTCATCAGAGTACAATTAGCTCTGCCAAGATTAAAAAAAAAAAGGATAAAAAGAAAGTAAGCTACTCTTTAATATTTGAGTTGTAGACGCTCCATTGTATGTAGATGCAAGAAAAGGGTATCATCTCTGTTTAGGAGAGGTTGTAAGTCAAATTAAGTTTACTAGAAAAAACAAAACTATGATGGTAAGCCAGTTTTAAATACTATCATGGCTCTAGTGTATATTACTCTCCACAGAGGACAGAAGCTATAGTGAGACAGCTGTTAAAAGCATCTTTGTTTATTGTTAACCAATGAACTTAGCAGGGGGAGGGATTCCTGTCACAAGGCAGGATATAAGGAAGGAAAAATAACAGTGTATTTCTGTTGTTGTCTTTATTCCGTAATATTCTGTATAATCCAAGTAGCTGATGATGTTATTTTCTTGGCAGCAGAACAAGGAGCTATTGTAATTAGGAGAGGCCAGGCCATTTTCACATGAAGCAGCTTCCTGAAACACTACAGCAACATTCAAGGTTGGGACAGAAGACTTTGGAGAAAACCCAAACGAGGAAGAACAAATTGGACACATGGATATTTCCAGGTTTGTCACGGGCCAGCTCAGGCAATGACACTCACTGGTCCCACACATTGGGTGCTCAGAAGTTGTGATGATACAGCTCAGAGATGTGAGATCAGCCACATCTGATCCTGCCCTCTGCATAAACCCAGTGACACAAGGACAACAGCTAGGCTGGGCCTTCACTGCCTCCATAACAAATTTTAAATTAACGCACAGGGAAAAAGGCAGCCACCTTGCTGAAATATGGCATATGGACAAATCAATAGGACATATTTATTTCCCAACAGTCAGACACTGCAGATATATCTCTCTTTTCTCATTATTGAATCTGTCCCCTCCCTCTTCCAAAATGAAAACATTTGTAAAATTAGAAAGGGGGAAGGCAGAGAACATAAGTCGACCGGTTTCTCTGTAACTATGGTGTTAAAAGTGAGACAGTGCTTACCTTGGTAACCTTTTTGTTTAAAGACAGAGGTTAATGTAGAAGAAAATATATCAAATGCAGTACTTTTATGTTTTTTATAAACATATTCTCCTTGGGTTGTTTTTTTTTTTTTTATTGTGGAATCATTTCAAGGTTTTTAAGATGGTTGTACCTCATTTGTGATCAAGAAATGGTATCTAGTCAGCTAGATCCTAATACAGAGTGACAAGAGAAGGACTCCTGCAGGAGCTCCAGTCTTTTTAGTCCAGAACATTGAGCTCTTTATTAGCAAATGTGAGAGATTAGCAGTCTAGTTTTCAGCACTGAAATCAGGTGTCTAGAATTGTTGGGAGTAAGTACCTGACTTTAGGATAAAAATGGTATTAGAGTGTGGAAATCCTTAAAAGTAGAGGGTTTTGAGAAAGCTGCAAAAAGCAGGCCTCAGAAACTAAGCTAAGTGGTAGCCATAAGATTTGTAAGAAGAAAAGTTATATGAAATGTAGAAAGCCAGGACAAATAAAACAATGGTCTGTGTATTAATGCTTGGCTAGATTAACTCCCTAAGCTGCAGAAAAGTGTATCTAGCAAGATATAGGAAGTTCTAAAGTTAATAATGGAGCTCTGTGCATTGTATAGTAAAGCTTACAAGCAGGTATTGTATTCAAAATAAGCAAGCATTGTGTTAACCAAAGGTACATGTACTTATAGTGATTGGATAAAACTACTGTCATTACGCTTTTGCTTTTTGTGATTGGTCAAAAAATCTTCAAAGTGCATTGTAACACCAAGTTCTGCAGCTGCTGCCGAGGATGTGAGCTGCTGGCATCTTCCCATTGCCCCAACCATGTAATGAAACTGGAAAATAAAGCAGCTTGAGACCCATTCCACAGCAGTCCAGTCCTGCTCATGATTCTTTACATAAATCCGTGGCTCGCAGTTTGACTTCCATCTGGTCAATTCTTCCCCAGACAGAATCATGGTATTGTTAAGGTTGGAAAAGACCTTTAAGATTTTTGAGCCCAGCTATTCACCCAGCATTGCCAAGGATACCATTAAACCATGTCCCTCAGTACCACATCTGCACATCTTTTCCATACCTCCAGGGATGGTGACTCCAACACTTCCCTGGGCAGTCTATTTCAATGCTTAACAACCCCTTCTGTGAAGAAAAGTTTCCTCATGCCCGAAGGAACCTAAACCTTCCCTACAAGGACCTGTATGCAACACTTCAATGTCCTTCTTGTAGTGAGGAGCCCAAAACTCAATGAACACAGGGTTTGATGTGTGGCTTCAGCAGGGCCAGTAGAGGGGCACAGCCACTGCCCTGGTCCTGCTGCCACACCGTGGCTGATCCAGGCCAGGTACCACTGGCCCTTTTGGCCTCCTGGGCACAGCTGGCTCATGTTCAGCCACTGCTGACCAGCACCCCCAGGTCCTTTTCTGCAGGGCAGCTTTCTACCCCCAGCCTGTAGTTCACTGTACACTCTGCACACTCTTTAAATCAGTGTACAGACAGTAATTTATGGCCCAAATACTCTGAGTTTTTCAGCAACATAACACCATAGCCATTAAGAATTTATGGAAAAAATAGTATCAAAACCCATTGAAACCTATGATTCTACCTGTTACACGTAATTCTACCTCCTCATATAATTAACATTATCACTAACAACTTAGAAATCCAAATTCCAAACTCTTGAGGGCAAAAGACCCACAAACTATCAAGATTCTTTTCCAGGTTGTTAAACAACATCAGGTCATTCCTGTGAGAGAATCTTCTCTCGCTGTGCTGGGCTCTGTCCCACCCTCGGTTACAAAGCATTTTTAAACATTCTTTTTTAAAATGTAATTTCTCCACTACTCCACCTATAGAAAAAACATTGCAGAGACTATGGCAAACATTTCAAAATTCCACAGGAATTTCTAAAACTGTACTTAACTTTGGTTACTTATTTAAGTAGAAATGAAAGAGAAGGAGAAATTAAATTAATAGATATAATTAAGGCTTACAATACCCGTTCTTGCCACTTAGCTGAAATTAAAAGTAATGATGATACTATCAAAACTCTGAGATCTAGCTATCCCTTCCCAAACCCATACAACAATATTTTGGGTCTTCATAAATAACTGCAATTCTGTATCTGTAAGCTTTTTTTCTGAATTCAAATAAAACTACAAATTTATCAAGACATACTTCTTACAGAAAGGAGTATGATCATGGCAAGGAAAAGAACTTTCACAAAAACTGGACTTGTATTTTGGAAGCCTTTTCTGCAAAAGTGGATGACTAAATCTCATCCCACACCAATGAAACGTGTCACTAAAATCTCATTTCTCGAACTAAGGTTTGCACCAAGCTGTTCTAGACAAACACAGAATATCCATATATATACTTTTTTTCTTCACTCTCACAGGGAAGAAAAGGAAAATGATGTCTGAAGAATTTAAAATCAGCAGGGACAGGCTCTGAGAGAATATGATAGGTATCATATTATCTGAACAGTACAGCTCAGATTGGTCCACACACTTCTCAGCCACATCTGTGGCCTGTCCTTCCATTCAAACCACTGTTCAAAATGTTAACTTTCCTTGAGACAAATGTTTAAATACATATCATCTGACAAATTTACAGATTTCAGCTACTGCAGGACTAATTTTGAATAACCTGTGATTATTTCCCTCCCTTTTGTCATCAGTTTTCATGATGCCAATAATGTAAACCAGAAACAAGAGAATTATTCAGCACAGATGGCACAGCAATAAAAATCTGGACATTTTTCATGTGCATGTCTGTCTTTGGACCTATTTTCTAAGTATATGGAATAGAAACCACTACACACTGCAGTGTGGTAAAACACTCTTGATAGCAGTAATTGACTATTACTTGAGTATAATGTTAGGGATCATTTGACACAAAATACATGTCTTAAAACAGGTTATCTACCTTGGCACCATACTTAACTCATTCTGCTTCAGCTGGTACAGTAAGAAATTCATCTGCTGTTTTTAGGTATCTCCAATGTTGAGGCTTGAGGTGATTTCAAGAATGAAATATGCAAATCTCTTTCCAGCTGAAAGAAAGGCAGGGTTTTAATCTATGGGAAATAAACTTTTATATAAGATAGGCTTGGACTACAGAAATTAAATACCATGCTTCTAAAAGAAATATATTTCTTGCTCTGTGAATGAGCATGTATTACTATTATTTTGGAATGAAGGAGAAAGAAAAAAAGAGCATTCAGAAACTATTTTTGGCTAGCAACTTAGAGCAGTTATCCCACAAAGAGAACTTAGCTAGAGTAGCACTATAAAGATAGCCAAGTTAACCTGAAACTGACTGGTCAAGTGTGAGAAGTTTATATTAAAGGCCATCAATGGCAGGAAGGAACAGAGTTTTACCCAGCTTACCTGCTGAGAACCAATTACTCCTATCAAACTTCTGTATTGCCACTTCCATTACTTCAATGGCTAAATTAAAGCTACTTCAAGTATTGATAACTCCAGTTTATTAATGCTAAATAATTCCTTAACAGCCACTTTTGAGATGGTAATGCTTCTTCACAGCAACAGCTCCTACACATTCTCTCTGGTTTTAAAAAGGAAACAGGGATTAGTCCAGACTTGAAAAGGTCCCTTAAATTAGGAGGTATCAGTTGCCCCAAATCAAAAGGCATTTGAAATACACTTCTAAGAAAATCAGATTATTGAGTCTTTCAAGTTGCAAATCACAATTTTGAAGGGGTTATTATGAAATATCTTGCATTATATTTGCATATATACAGTCTTCTTGTATATTTAAATTATTTCTGATTGATTCCTGGTGTTATAATAATTTAGTTTATTGTGCAGCTATCAGATGAATTTTTTTTTAAAAAAAAACCTCTAAGAGAAAAATTTTTGCAAATCATGCAGTAATTTTTTTTCAACTGTTCAGCCCAAATAAAGCTGAATTTCTGCTGAAATTGTCACACAGTTATGTTTCTATAGCTTAGGCACAACTGTGCTTTAGGAATCATTGACAGTGAGAGAATTGAGAGACTGTTATTGAACAGAAGTTACATTATAAACAATTACAACCTTCCAAAGCAGATCTCATCAATAACTGGAAAGGAAAATTCTAAGAAACATAAAACTTTACAGGAATAGTCTCTTCTCAGACACCTGTGTATCTGTATGACTGCACCTTTTTTGGGCAGCTAAAATTGAGCATGCAATTACTGCTGGTTCTCTGTTCTAATATAGGTCATTCAACATAGCTCACAGAAGGTCAATGAAGTTCTTGGAGCTGATTTTTCCAAGTGCCATTCCTCTGAAACATAAATGTCTGCTACGCGAGATTACTGAGAAGTGAGCCTGTGACATCTGATACAAATCTTGCTACAGATGCAGAAGTGGTGTAAACAAGGTAGAAGTTTTTTTGTAAAACACTAAGTCCTAAAAAAGAGTAAGAGCAGGAGACATCCTGGTGAGGCAGGGTGCCTGTAAATGCTCTCAGAGCACTACAGATCAGGCAGGAACACTTGCAGCATCCAACAGGACTTACGTGCTCCCTGAAATAAAAGCTGGCCAGTCCCACAGCTCCTCTAGAAAGCCATCTCCCCCCACAAGGTGCTCATTGCCAAATCAGTTGCCCCTTAAGGAATAAAATTATATGCCTCATAATCTATGTTTAAGCCCTCACTGCTACATAATCAGGCTATTAACACCATTCACTCACACATTCTCTGAGATTTGGGACAATCCACAATTACTCCGCTCTGGCCGCTCTTAGCTTTTGGAGTCACTCGCTCTGTATTAATTACATCATGTGAGAGAAAGGTATGAGTAACCTCTTAGTAACACTACCCTCACTACGTAACACACGCACAGGGCCTCACAGACAGATCAGGGGTTTATGCCAGTCTGACTGACAGCTAGTACTGCTACGGTTTAGGGATTTCTGAGCTAGGGAAGGAAGCAACACCTTGCTAGCAGTTACCATTGACTTCAGCTTTAAGAAGTACTCAAGATAAAGAGCATTATATAAAATCTCATTATTGCTCTGCCTCCTCCTCCATTTGAGTTTCATCCCTTTTATTATTTATTTCCCTCTGCCTGTGCTGTGTCTCTTCTTCTGCAGGTGACAACAAGAACATGAAGAGGGACTAGTGATGACATGTAAATAGTATCTAAAGAGGTGAGCTTGAAAGCACCAGGCATAAAATTGCTCTTTACTGGTGTCCTACATATCTTTGCTTCTTGATGTATTTCAAGCAGCAAATGCAAGCACTTAATAATGTTCCTCAGCTCCTGACCAACAAATTTAATAAGAATGCTAGAGACAGAATGAACTGGAAACAACTAGAAAATAGAAAAGCGCGATGAATTTTTCCTCTCTGCGCCACTTCCGTATCAGCAAATGCTTACCTGTAACAGGTTGCAATATTCAGGTCATATTTTAATAACCAAAGGAGTTCTTTACACCACCAATGATTTCTTATTAAGATGCAAATCAAGAACAATCTATGATCTTCTAGCAGAGCCTGGAAGCAGTTTCTTTATTAGCCTAATTAGTCAGGCTCCCTCTAATAGCTGACAAGACTTCCTTCATCATAGGAAACTGACTCTAAAATTATCTTACAAATTCAGATTTGTGGTCAGCAATAAAGGGCTAGAACCATATATAAATCATCAAAATAATATGGTAATTTTTAATAGTCACTATAAATCAGCGTATTTTTTCCTTAACAACAGAAAGTGTGAATGGAGTTTAGTTGTTTAATCTCTGTTTTGTAAACTCATTCTAACACCTGAATTCCACTATATGCTAAAATGAAATGCCCCATGCTAGACAAGCAGAATGGTATTTCACTCACTCAAGAGTCACTTCTAACTTCTCACTCACTGGTGAGTTTTTCTTCATGCTTTCTCTCTCACCACTTCCTAGCTTTTGCAGTATCTCCCTTCATTTTTTAAATATAGACCTTTGGAAATGTAAGTCTCTAAAGCATCTCTGGTGATGACATGATTACCACATCTCACCTGTTGCTGCCATCATATGGTCCATAATTAACCTTCAAAGTGCTTTGTTGCTATCTCAGCTTGAGTCATGGAATCCCTAAGACAAATACCATGGCTTGCGTTCATTTTTAGAGAGCTTGCTTTTCTTACCATCAATAACAGATTTATAATAAATTATTAATACCTCTATCCCTTTCAGACCTTCATTTGTATTGAGCAGAATTTTGCTAAAGCCAACAAATGTCTAAGGTCATGTGAAGCACAACCACATCTCGTGGCAGCATCTCTACTATTTTCCTCACATATTTTAGCAGGCTGACCAGCTGTGCTGTGGGTACGGGCACACTGGAAAAAACCCAAAGTAGGTAAAACAGGTTTTCTACCTATTTACCACCCATATTCCAAAGAGAAAAATGTTTTGAATAGGTGAATGTATAGGCTAGTCCTGATTCAATGAATTTCCATAACAAATTCTCTATTTCTCTAATTTCAGCAAGTCTGCTGCTATAGTTTAGGTTGTGCTCACTATCTTAATTTAAAACTTAAGCCTGAGGAGCTCTGTTTAAAAGAACTAATCCAGCTAAGTACACTACCACGAGGAATTTACACGAGCTAGCTCTCTGTATTTGCATCTCCCTGAGGCAGTATTCTAATGGCACCATAGTAAAAGAGTGTGATTGCCTCACAAATCTGACATCTTCAATCCTCTAAGTAGTTTTTAAAAAATAATTATAGGTCAGAAGCATCTGACTAAAGCTGATGACGGGTCTGGAGCATCTCTCTGACGAGCAGAGACTGCAGGAGTTGGGTCTGTTTAGTCCGGAGAAGGCTGAGACAGGGGGCTATCAGTACACACAAATATATCCAAGGGGGGCTGGAGCCAGGCTTTGTTCAGTGATGCCCAGCAACAGGACAAGGAGCAGTGGCTATAAATTAAACCACAAAAAGATCAATCTCAACACAAGGAAGAACTTTGCACTAAGGGTGGCAGAGCACTGGAAAAGCTTCCGAGGGACGGTGTAGAGTCTCCTTCTCTGGAGACATTCCAAACCCACCTGCACACACTCCTGTGCACCTACCCAGGTGACCCTGCCTTGGCAGGGGATTTGGAGCAGTATCGCAGTATCCTGCCGTTCTGTTTTTTGAAACGCAAACTCTCAGCAACCGAGCCCACACAGCGCTCCCGCCGCCGGCTCCACACGGGGCCCGCAGCGCGGTGGGCCCGGCTCCCCTCACACGGGTGGCGGCGTGTGAGGGCACGGCACAAGCACCGGCACAAGCACCGGCACGAGAAGGGCGGCCCGGGCAGGGAGAGGGCGGCCGGGGAAAGGCGGTCCTGGCGGGGCCAGGCCGGCCGGGGAAGGGCGGTCCAGACAGGGAGAGGGCGGCTGAGGAAGGGCGGTCCCGGCACGGCCAGGGCGGCCGGAGAAGGGCGGTCCCGGCCGGAACAAGGGCGGCCCCGGCCGGAGAAGGGCGGTCCCGGCCGGAGAAGGGCGGTCCCGGCCGGGGAAGGGCGGTCCCAGCTCCACAGCCCCGGCCCGCGCCGCCACCTCGTGGCGGAGCAGCCACCGGCCGTACGAAGGAGCCGCGTTTGGGAGGGCACACACGGAGGAGATCCAGGGTTTGGGCGAGCTCTGAGGCAGGAGCGGCCGTGCCCTCACGCCCCCGGTGGGACCAGCACGATTTGGGATTCGCTGCTGATTCCGCTGAACCCGTGCTTGGTAATTTCCAAGCTGACACCTGCCTGTCACCCGCTGCAGTGTTTTCCAGGGGATTACTGGGACGCCGCTATGTTTGTAGTTAATTCCCTTAAGTCAATTCACCTTTTCCAGAGGTGAAGGAAATACCTGCCTACTACGGATTTAAAGCTTTCATAAGTCAGGTCAGGCTCAGATTGGCAACCAGCCTTGCTGATTGTAAGGGTGAACACGATCACTGATGGGCTTGTTTGGGGTGGCAGCCCCACGCACAGGAGAGCCGTGGTTCACCGCTGTCCTTCTCTCCTGCCACTGCTTCATCCCAGCTCAGCGCCTGGGGACGAGCCGTGGCAGTACCTGGGCGAGGAGGGCTGAGCAAAAGGCAGCAAAGACAGAGCTGAGCCCTTGCGTATGGCTGGAGCAGTCATTCCTACCCCTGTGCCCAGGTGTGCCCCCACAGCACGTGTTGGGAGCGGCTGTCCCGCGTTCAGGATCACCCCAGCACCAGGCAGTCCCTGTGTGGCCTGCCATGCCCGGGCAGTGACCCGCAGGAGCTGCCCTGACTTCTACCTGCACTGCCCTGCAGCCCTGCCCTTTGATCCTCTGATCACCCCAGCTCTTTCTTCACAAAGCCGCAGTTCCCATTGGAGCTAACACCAGGGACGGAAAACAAATGAACTTTAGCTCGGTGTAGGAAATCCTGAGTAAGTTGGTTTTTTTTTCTTGTAACGACAAACAAAACAAACCTTTGGTTTCATTTGTCTGTATGCAACTTCAGTAGTCTACTGAAGTGCAAGCTCAGCATATGCTTACTGATACATACAGTTTTTCTTCTTTCATTCTTGGACTTTTCCTGATCCAGTCATTCTCAGAGCTCTTCTCTGTGGCCATTCCAATTTTCTCAGTCTCTTTTCAGAGCCACCAATTTCAGCATTGGACACAGCATCTGACAGTGATCTCACCATTGATGCAGAGAAAACAAAACAAAACACCAAATGAAACCTCCCCATCACCTCCTGAGTAATATCTCCTTCTTAGTACAGTGGTGTGGGGCTGCCTTTTCCTAGGACAATTATACTGTCTGTTAATATAGCACTTTCTAGTCAGGAAAAAAAAAGCTTTCATAATGCTAGACCTGCTTAGCTCCAGAAGAGGGCTCTTACTTCTAAATCCTTACTTACAGTCTTAGCATACAAAGTCTGTGTCCTTTTTCAAACAAAGACCTGCAAATACTGCTTTCCAGCTAATTTCAGCTTTTTTATCCCTGACTTACAGACATCTTGCAGGTATACCAAGTCCTCTTGAATAGTTTCTTAATTCTTTTCTCTCCTGAGGTGTTAGCAACGACCAGGGGCTACCCTCAGTCTGACAATGCTATTTTTTTTTTTAATTTTTAGTTAAACAAGGTAAACCACAGTCTAGATCTGAGATGAACACCTTGCAGAAAACCATTTTTGACCATTTCTTTATCGACCAAGTCAGTGATGTTCTCAAGAAGTTATATGCTGTTTTGATAACCAGATTAAATTTTCATAGCTAAGACTACAGTGAATTTGTGGAGTGTATGAATCTTGCAACTTTTGTCCTCCTTTTTTAGTGTGCAGTGCCTGGACCTATGTGATGAAACTTGGCAGTCAGTGTAACTCTTGCTGGGACTATCACAGGTCAGCCCTTCATTTTCAGACACAGGGTCAGTCATGAAAAGGTTCTTATTCAGTATAAAGAGCAGAGGAGAGAAGCAACACCTCTTAATACCTAGACTGTCTTCAAAGATCAAGCTAGAAATATTTATACTTTGTTCTGAAAAAAAACCCCACTCATACCTAAGCTAGTGGGCAGTATCAGGGTATTCACGTGATACCCTGGAAAGTGACCCTGTGGGTTTGTGGGTCTCAGACCACTGATAAGGAAGCATTCACCTTAGGAAAACAGGCCCGTTTTTTGAAGGCCAAAGTAATAGCTTATAAGAGTAAGTTTTCTGCTTTGACAGGAAAATAGGTTAGGAGATCAGTCCCCTCTTCCTTTCAGTTTAGTGGCAAAAAATTCAGCAGGAAGCCCTTCCAGGCAGGATCACAGAATCTTTATGTTGGAAAATACTTCCAAGATTATTTAGTCCAGCCTTTGATAGATCTCCATCCTGAAAACTAGATCATGGCACTGAGTGCAATGTCCAGTCACTTCTTGAGCACTTCCAGGGGTGGTGACTCCACTTTTGGGCAGTCTGTTCCAACACTTGATTATTTTTTTCTATGAAGAAACTTTTACTGAGAAGAATTATTTCTGAGAAAAATTTACTTTATATTTCTACAAAATCCAGAACCCCAAATGTTCAGGAGAACTCAAGTGTTGCCTTGCTTATTAACAGGAATGATCAAACCTGAGTACTGTTAAAAAAACCCCAACAACCCAAAAACAAACAAACAAACAAAATTAGAAAGGAAGACAGACAATAGAGGAAGGTAATAATAATACTAATGTCAAATTTATCCTAGCTGACATGCATCTTCAGGAATTGGAATTTTTTATTTCTCCTCCGGGTAAGAAACTATACTATGCTATTTTATCTTTGCCATTCTCTTAAGGTCTCTGATAGATGTCATACTTTAAGAAAAATCATCAACAGTGTCAATTATTTATGAATGCTAGAAAAAACTCCATCAAAGAAGACATGGAAGGCAGGCAGTAAGATAAAGAGCACAGAACTGTAATAATCACAGATGGGTTAGTTCTTAGAGATTTTTTTTAAATGACAAATATTTTTCTTGACAAGTTTAAAAGCCTGTCACTTCACAAAGGAGAGACTAAACTGGCAGATACCAAATTCCTGATAATAAACGTAATCTGAAGCAACTTCATAAAAATCTTCATTTAGCAGCACTTGGATTCAACTTCTTGGTTGCAGAAAAAATCCACACTGACAGAGCTGAGCCACTAGTAGAGCTGACTTCTTTTATGGTGTCTTAAAACTGATTTAATCAGTCCTTTCAGTCTCTTGAGAATAAGACAGCTAATGAGGGTGCCATAAAGGGAATCTCCTCATTTCTGTATTTTAGTAATGCTTTTTACCATATGGAATGGGGACACGAGCTGTGCTGCAGGCATCAGATTCAGGGAAATATTTTATCTCCCTGATCCCTTCCTTCTTCCACACCTCAAGGCCAAGAGTGATTTCACCTCTCAGTACTATTCATGTAGGTTTTTGCCTAGTTGATCTCTAGCCAATAGATTAAGCTGCCTTGAAACAACCTTTTTGTTATAAAGAAGGTTTTTCAGTTGGGTCATTTCTCAGAACTGATTGAGACCCTGCATACCTCAACTTACTCAAAGTGAGACAAACAAATGAACCCAAACCCGGTGGCAGGGATCTCTGGCCAAGGCAGCTGCTAAAGGTGAGAACAAGCAGCTCTGGGGAAGTGAGGGGGTGTTTGTGTGTGGGTGGTGTCAATAAAATATCGATTCAGCTCAGTTGTAACCGGAATAGTTCCTCTGACCATACACTCAGTGCTTATCTCCTACTTCATCCTATTGCCTGTACGTGACTTCTTTAATTGAAGTAATGTATCTTTTGTGTTGCTTTCCTTGCGTTGATACACAGTGGAAGACTAAGTGAAGAGGAGAGAGTCAGCTGTTACATTTGTATTCACCTTCCTGATACAGGGCTGGAAAAATGTGGAGGCACGACTTAGGCAAACATCAAAACAGCTATTATACAAATCTGGGAGAACATCAAAGTGAAAGCTCTCGTGTGCGCTGATTGATTTCCATTGCAAATACAAAGCTAACTCATTTATTTTCCAGTTTGTGCTCATGATTATTTTAATTTAACATGTTTGTCCGGAGGCAGCCGTCATGTTGATGCCATGGTGCTGTGTCACACAAGCTGTGGCCTGAGACACCCCAGCTGGGCATCTCAGTATCAAGGAAATTTATTCATGCCTCATACAAAATGCATTGTACAGAAAAGCTTGCAGTGGTATTTTGCAAAATAGCAAAATCTGTTACTCTGGAATGTTACAGATATTTTAAGAATCCCATATGGGCTTATCTAGTCTACTTTTTTTTTTTTTTTTATCTGAAGATGGCCAGAATATACCTTAGTGGTAGATAGAAAAGTCTCAAGATGCACTTACTGGCATGAAGACCAGATTGTCTGCAGATCCACTTGCATTCTGTGAGAAAAGCTAAAGAGGAGCTGGTGGGTTAGTGGGACCACTAATTGTGCCAAAGCTGACAGCGAACTGAAATTTTGTTATAAGATCAGTTACAGGTCTGTTGCAGAGCAGCAATTCCATGGAGTTTTGAAGAGGAGGTGTCAGCTGTAATTGTGAAGAACCGTGCAAATACACCCTGGAGCCACTCAGGAGGGAAAAAAACAACAAAAAAAACCAAAACCAAAATCCTTTAGCTTTATAACCAGTGAATTTAGATTCAATTGTGGCTGTTGCAAGCACCTCATGGGTTCAAGGAAATTAGGACTGGAAGGGACCTTAAAAAAAAGGTCGCAGTTGGGAAATTTTCTTAATGGTTATCCAGAACTTACCTTGCTGTAAGTTCAGTAAACTTTTGTCCTGTTTGTCAGGGAACAGTGATAATGGGGCTGCTCCCAAGGGAGGATGAGCCAGGGGCCAAGGGTAACTCCAACACAGCAATGCCCTCACCAACTGGGTTCAGCAGAGCCAAGGGCTTGTGACAGCATCTGTCAGGAGCCAAGGCACAGGAGAGGGCATGAACCAGGGCCAGGGCCATCCAGGGACAGCAGGAGTGAGACAGGAGTGGAGACAAGGTGATGACATGAACCTGGGACCCACCTGGGAAGCACTGTTAGAGAACAGGGGCATGGGAGGTCTGGGGGGTGAGGAGGGGGCTGGTTCCAGGGAAGCTGGTCAGAAAAATTAAGACCTGTTAGTGCTGACAGTGTTCTGACAGAATCCAACAGTGGATGTGGTGATCAGTTATGCTCTTCTGTGGAAGACGAATCTGCTTGTTTTATCCTTCCCTCTGAAGGTGCACTCTTATACTCATTGAAAGGAAAAAGAAATGTGGAAATGTAATTAAAATGGTATATAAAATTATCCACTCAGTTCTTGTGTTTGGTGGTGGTGTGTCTCAATACAAGCTCGTGGAAGGATTTTGCTTCTATGTGATGGTTGTTCTGGGTGGGATTTTGTGTCTTGGAAAGAATGAGAAATAAACTTTTTTGAACCACTTGACTCAAAATTTAGATACATTAACAAGTATGAAAAGCAGTCCATAAAAATTATGAGTAGTTTGAAGTGCTGTTTCTTCTGTCAAAACAATTAGGTAGTTTGTTTGTTTTTCCCCAGAAGACATTAACAAGCAATTTGAATCCTTAATATGGTAAAATCAGGAAAATTTCAACAACATGCACTACAACTGGCCACATTCTCAGTTAAGGTGGTTAAACCCCCAAAACTTTGTCATCTCCTTCCATCCAACTGTACCATGAGGCTCATCAGTACTGTCTCTCAGCAGGTCGTCCTCATTCCAAGGACCTGGACTGATTTACTGATTTTGTATTTTGATATATATATAATAATACAATTTATAAAATTTGGCTTATGTAATGGTTTTATATTTGCTCAACACTTTCAAATGCTCATGAGAAAACCAAACCCTGAACTCTGATAATTACCTCTCATCATTTTCCCAAGCTAAAATTAGTTCAGCTTTTCTTTGAGGCATTATCTATGGAAAATTTCAGAGAAGATAAAAAGGCTCTCTAAAGGCTGAAGATGTGGGTGCAGTTATGTTGAACTGAATGGCAAAATAAATAATATGTGGCTTTTATATTTCAGTTAAAGATCCCAGAATTTCCAGTTTGCAATGGTACCTTGAAATTTCTATTCCTTATTCAAAGTGTACACATAGCTGTACCTATGACCACTAGGGGATATTTCACACACATTTTGTGAGTAGTGCAAACACTGAGTTATTTAAGAACAAAGTATTTGTAGCTGTGTACAGAGGAAATGCACATTCTTGGGAAACAGATCCATTTACAGTGCTAATGCTTCACATACTTGACTATTTCCCACATTTTCTGCCGTATGTTTTATTAAACCAGGAACTTTTGAACCTTTGTCCCTGTAGGGAATTTAATTTAATCAAGGCTCATTCACAGGAGCGACAGATACTATATCTTGTCTCAAAGTGCAGTCTAATTCTGCCTTGATGCTGCTGCATAATGGATGCATACTTTACACTCACATTCCAGAGTGTATTTTTCAGCTAATATACTGTTCCAGCACTGCAGAAAAATCATCTGAAAATTGAAATATGTGTCAGTCAAATGGTAGAGATTAATAAAAATTGCTGCCTACATGAAAAACTGAAACTAGGTTTCTAGCAAGAAGATATTTTATTAGCAGAAATAAGAAGTTCTTTTTCTGAATTCATTCTCACATGATAAATTAACTTCTCTTACAGTACAGACATTAAATCATTTGAAGTTACCTTACCACAGTTCTCAACATCTGTGCCCTTGCTTTGCTTCCTTCAGTGCCCAGCAGCAGGAGCACTCAGCTAGCTGGAAATGGAAACGAGTTGTTTATATAAAAATAATGAGCCACCTCTGAACTGATTAAATTCTCCCCTGTACACTGCCTGCATAAAGGATTATCTGAGATTACCTCTTTTGTAAACCCCTCACCTCCTCTAGTTCATATCTCATAAGCTTTAAGACTGATAACATTTTGCAGTGACACTTTTCCAGCCCAGATTCCTTACCTATGCATTTCTTTTTTTATTACAAAGCATTTATATTTTGCCCAGAGCACTCACACTGTAGAAGTTTTCTGCATCCCTGTAACTAGGGGAAAAGAAGAGGACAGAAAATAAGTTAATTAAGTTAATTCTGCCTGGTACAGAATTTGGGTTTTCATCAGCTGGTGGGGACAGGGAGGGGAAAGAATGGGGATGGATGGATGGATGGATGGATGGATGGATGGATGGATGGATGGATGGATGGATGGATGGGACAGGACACATTTCCTTGTTTGTTGCCAGAGACTGAACTTTGGGGTTGCTTCCTTTGTCAGCAAGTGATCTTAAAACATTGTGATTCTGGTTTCTTTATAATATATTTGAGGAATTGAACGGTTGATGATGTGTCTTCAGAAAACCATTCATAAGGCACTCATTTTCTTTACATATTGCAAGCAATTGATGTACATTATGAGTTAATAATCTGTCAGAATTGCCTGATACATGATTTTTTTTCTCTCATTGCATGTAGTTTATCTTGGTCAAACTGCATTATTTATTAATAATACTACTGTACCACATCAGGACTCTGTTGTTATGAAGACTGGAGTGCAATTCCATGGAAAAAAAGAACCAAAAATAAAAAAGCATTCCTTTCCCCTGTCTTAGTATTAAAGAAAAGGATAAATGTTTATGAACTGTTGGACTGGCAAGAGAAAAGAGTGAGTATGAAGCTGGTCAGCATGATTGCCAGTGATCTGATGATTCAGCCCAAACAGATTTGACTTCTACAATGCACAACACTCATACTTCTACCTGTTAAAAACCAGAGGAAATTTTCCTGTAACCATAACCTTTACAGGTCCTCTCAGCAGGGGCTTCAAATCAAAAGTGTAAGAGCTGGCATGGGAGAATCTCCCATATTGCTCCTGGTTCTATCTATAATAGTTGAGAATAATCCAGCTCTGCTTTAGAAGCACATGAAATGTGGATAGGGCACCCCTGAAAGCGAGTCCTCCCAGCATAAAGCATAGAAACACATTTCCAACCATTCAATATTTTCTGCACTTCACTATCAAGGAAAGACAATGTTTAGTGTGGTCAAAGGGGCAATGCAAATGAAAAGCTGATACATGTTACTTAGGGGTCCTGCAATAATAATAAACTAACCTGTACCACTGTACAAGTTTTGCAAATGGAGTGATGCAAAGCACCACATAGTTTGGTGAAATAACTTAAAGTTTCAAGGAATACATTAGTACATGTGAAGTTTTGTGTGCTTTATGTATTTTTTTTTGAGTTTATGGGTTTACTAGGATAAAAAAACCCCTATATTTTTTACTCTTGCATACTAGATCAGATACCTAAAGAATCTACAAAAGTTAAAGAGAAGAAGGTCATGGAAACAGCCTGTCCTGTTTTTGAGGAGAAAGTGGACTGCAGTAGGAATGATGAGAGGCACACAGGTGTCTCCCTACTAGTCAGTTGTCCTGGTTTAAAACATAGATGTTTGCCAAGGAAGGTGGGAACCTCCCTGGATGGAAAATTGACCCCCTCCCCTCCCTCCAAATTGTTATAACTTTGAAATGACAGGGCTTCCAGGCAAAGATATGGAAAAGGAATAACAGTTCCTTACTAGAATATATGTATATATATATATGTGTATATATATATATACGTAAAAACAAGACAACAATAAAAAAAGGTTTTATTGCAATGTCACACTACCCTATGAAGAAGACATTTAAATTTTGTTATTGCCAAAATTTACATGTTCCACTTATGATCCTGTGCTGTCAAGTCCCTAAAAATCATTTTTCTTTAAGAGTTGAATTACTGGATTAAATTTGATGATGAAAACACACAAGAACTAATTCAGCAGCAACATTTTGATGGCAAACTGAGGTCAATAAATGATTTAAACCAGTGTTTTAAAAATTTATTTCAGTTACATATCAAAACATACAACTCTGTGAAGAAAGATTCCATATCCTAAACTAGTAAGACTCAGAAGCAGAAAAAGACTCCATGAGCAGCTGGTCCCACACATGCTGTATGGCCAAAAAGAAAAAAAATCAGTTTCTGAAATACTGTATAAAAAAATTACTGAACAACTCGTCACTCTAACTACAATAACTTCCAAAAAGGAACTGTGGCTTGGAGCTGAGCAATACTTCATGTTGTCAATTTATTCATTAGAAAATGAAGCTTTTGCATTTCTAGCCAGTCTAATTTTGATAGCTGCAATGGTACGGGTAAAATATGACTTGTCTTAACTAATTGTATCTTACAGAGATTCTTTTATTGAGTTTGAAACTGAAGAAATACATATGAGCCACTATTCTGAAAATATCTATGCAAAGACTTAAAATATATATGTATAATTAGTCTCTGTGATACCAGTAGAGCTTTTGCACAGTGCTTGCAGAATCAAGGCCTTAACTCACGTTAGTAACTTCAGGTACTCTTAAATGGATTAGAAGTCAGTTGAATTAACAGATGAAAATATCTAATATGGTTTTCCCCACACATGTGCTTTCTCTTTATTTTAAAAAAGATGTTCCAGTTCAAAAAGCATATTAAGTAGTAGTAGTAACCAAATTCATTCTAAAAAATATTGCAGCATTGCATATTGCACAGATGCAAATTGGTTTTGTTTGCTGAAAATCTCAGTTATCAGAAACAGCTTTATACCTGCCTGAAAGATCCTTGTCAGAAACCACCTTACATTTCCAGCAGAAGCAGCAGCAGGACAGTGCTGCAGTGCATTTATAACACCTGCTTAGTGAAATGATGGGAACCTGGTTGTGGTGCAGTTAGCTGCTTTTATGTGAAATTTGTCCCAGGCATCAGGAGTTTCCTCACCTCTAAGGGAAGTTGCTTGCAGCCCAGTGGTGGAAATTTTCTCTCCTCTGATCGGCCATCAGGGGAAATCACCCCAGACACAGAGTTTTCCTCCTTTTTCTAAATGGGCTGTCTGCTTAGAGACCCTAACATCAGTGGTCTCCTTCCCTCATGTGTTCAAGCTGCCTTCTGCACATGGCACGTGTTAAGGCTCCCTGCACGTGTACAGTAATTGTAATTTATCTCCCCATGTCAGAAAATGGATTTAAAACAAAACCCAGACAGTGTTGAGGTGTAAATAAAAATTAAATTGGTTCCTCACACATACCTATTCTCAGTGTCATCATCATCATTTTCCTTCTCCTCTGCTGGGATGGTCCTTGATGGATCCTTTCCCTCAGCTCACAGAAGAGATCCAGCATGCTGCTCTGACTCCAGGCAGCTTTCCACACTGCAGCCTTGGTGAGGTGGGGGAGAACTTCCCCAGGCTCCCTCATGGGTTGGGATGGTTTCTCAGCTGGTGAAATCTCAGACAGTGGAGCAGCTGGGACTCTCTTCCTCTTTGCAAGCGAGGGCTCACGAGCTGGCGGCAGGCAGAGCTCCATGGCAGTGTTGGAAACTGCTACACAGGAGAAGCCCAAGGTGAAGAAGCACCACATGACCATCTCTGCTCACTACCTTGCCAAGAAACTTCCAAAAACTCCCTGCTTTCCCCCCTGCCCCAGAACCATTCCAACAGTAAGGCACTCAGCCACGTCTGGTCTCTAGACCACTGTCTGTTCACCATCTCCCTGACAACAAATGGGAAGAAAATTCCCTGAGAAAAGGAAAAGAAACCCTAACCTCCAACACCAGTCTACCACTGAAATTTAGGCCTACAACCTCCTTCATACTGAAAATTGATTTCCCCCCTTTCTATTCCTCAATCTAGGAGTGCTTGTAGAAAAGCTGTCGTTCCAGGAGGTGGTGGTGAGAGCAAGCCATTGGATTAAAACAGAGTGGAAAGGAGTGGTTTCTGGTTCTTCTAGGGTGCCAGCAGTCAAAGCTGGGGTGGTGGTTATCTTTCACTGGAGAAAACTGTATTTAGAAATTGAGAAAAAGCCCTGAAATCAGCTTTGCTGTCTCTCAATGACTCTGTCTGCTCTGCTTATATTACTTCCTGTGATAATGCTGCATTCACAGCTTGCTCACTCTTGTGGAAACCTCTGGCACTGTGTAACAAGCAGTCCCAAAGCACCAAGTGCAGACTTCACTTTATGCTGTAATCTAATTTACCTTCTTTATAGTGATCAAGTCTTCAGAGGATCCGTGGGAAAAGCCCTCGAAGTCTCTTAGAAGCACAGCACAATTAGACTTCAAAAACTCCAAGTACATTTTCTACAAATTTATTCAAAGCATTTTAGATCCTTTTTTTTTCCTTCTCTGCCCCCATAGGTTAGGTGTGCCTTCCATTCCTAATGAAGTATTAAGCTGGGCATAAGCTTAGCATATTAAAGTAATGATGGGGCAATGAAAAATTGCTGTTATTCCTGCTTTGAATGAGGAGATGAGGCCTGCTGGAGTAAAGTTAGTTGTTTTGGAAATGCTTGAGACCCAGAATACTCATGAGCTGAAAACTCAGTGAGAATCCATGGGAATGGCAGTGTACTTTGTTGTCAGCTAAAATTTACTTGAGAAATCTTATGTAATTTAAGGTATGTTCCAATTTTCTTATTGGATGAAATTTACCCTAATGAGAATTTTCATGACAACAAATGAGACTGAACACAGGTTACTACCAGAGTCCTGTGTCTCTGCACATACACCCAGAGATGCCATCTGCTAGAATATAAGAAAGAAGGATGCAGAATAAAGGAATTCAGTGGAAGAAAAATCATGCAAAAACTGTATTTATAGTGTTTTACTTTTGATACTATTTAATCATCATTGAACTTAGAAGAAAAATTCTGTTCTATACTTATTTTGCCTTTGCATTTTCAGATTTGCCAATACTTCTGCCCAGGTGAGCAATTGCATATAGCTACCATGGAAATAAATGAAAGGGGAGATAGCACAGGTGCAATACTAGAAGGCAAATGTGCAGGAATAATGCTGAAGATTATGTTTCCCATAATCATGATTGTGTTTCAGCATTTGGGGCAAGGAGGAAAAAAATACTGTGAGAATTAGGCATTCCTACTCCATTTTTTCTAGCCAAACTGTGCCCTCCAACCACTAGAACATCCTCTGCTCTGTGATTCACTCTTAGTTTACTCACAAAGCATTTGGATGTAATGAATAAGGAGAGACATTTTAGTAAGCGTGATTGACGCACACAGACAGATCTTGCTGTCTGCCAAATTCACTTTGTGCCTTGCAACTCAGAAGTGGCCAGAGCTCTGTGGTGGAGAATAAAGTCTCCACATGAGAAATTATCACAGGCACAGAACTGGCAGCTCCAGACAGTCAGAAATCACAGCTCGAGCCTCAGAGCAGTGCCACAGGGCTTTAAAAAGTATGAAACTTAGACTTATGTATTCTGTATTTTTGCATTTATGCTCTAGATTTGGAGACTTCAACTTGGTTGTTTTTTGGTTTTGGTTTTGTTTTTTTTACTTTCCTTTTTTTTTTTCTTCCTTAAATAAAAGCTGACATTCTTTTGAAATTTTATGGTCTGGCAGCTGATCTCTGCAAATGCTTCCAGAAATTGCAAGTCCTGGGATGCATTTTTAAGAGTTGTCAATCCATTTGGTACAATAAAGGCTGGACTCTGCACAGGAAATTTCCTATCTGGTGTAAGATAGATAGAAGACTGGTAACAGGAACATCAGACTAAGATGAAATATGTCAGAGAAAAATAAAAGAATATGAACTGAGCTGTTCTGGCTCCTCTTTTTGACACAAGCACAGGTTCTGTTTCTTAAAGCCTGTAACTCACAGAGGTCTTTTAGGAGAGAGCCTTTCTCCACCAGATCAGGCTTTTCCAATTGTCTTGGTCTCTCTTTTCTCCACCTCTGTGCAGTCCAAACAGGAAGAGACAATGCAAAAGCCACTGACACGTTATTAAATTAAAAATGTTCAGGAGAGGTCAGGAACGAAATCTCAGGGCTGTTTATAGTAGCTTGATTGCTGCCTGTGTAGCAAATAAGGCAACCATACAAAGGTCACCGTGTCTCATCCTATTACATCAGTGCCCTTTCAAAGTACATTGTGTCCCTTCAAGTTGTGTCACATCGAGAGCTGGTTCAGTGCTTCATTGTGATTGATATTCATTGCTAATTTAACTTTCTGCTGCTGGTACATTACTTGTGAACCGATTCTTGTTCCTGGAAGCGTATTTGCTATTTGCAAGAGTGTTTGAGCAATTTGCTGATGCTCCATTTGATCGTTCATGTTTTTGAGAGAGTCACATAAAACAAGTGATTCCTTCCCCTTCTTTATCAGATGAAACTTCTTTTCTAATAGCAGAAAAAATAAGATTATGAAAGCATGTATATATTTGTTGATTCTTGATACAGCTGTAATCTCCTTAAAACCAAATCAAAACAAATAAACAAGAAAAAAGAAAAAAGCCCAAGCAAAAAGAACCAGAAACTTTGTCCAAGAAGCTGATAATGGGCATGAACTTGCAGGATTTAAAATGTTGACTGTACCTTCAGTATGGGCTTCTAAGCTGGGGCATTTTTTGTATTACAAACACAGTTAAAAGTTAAATCCCTCAAATGCTATGTGGCGAGTAAAACTCGGAATTCTCCGCTAGAGGACTCCCTTTTCTTTAAAATGACATGCTCAGCTCTCACATAAAGACTCTGGGACCCTGTCCTTCGGTCCTTGCTGTCAGAGTGGTTACTTTATAAAATGTGTGAACGAGGTCAGTGCTGAGGGACTCGTGTGAAGTCTCAAATGTTCCCTCTTTAGCTTTAAATGGGAAGCAGATTTTTAAAGCAGCATCCAAATCAATTAACCAAGCTGTGAGATTGAACTGAAGTGCATGGAAAATCTCACTCTGTTTTGACACATATGTAATATTTTATACATACTGTTGCACTCTAGAAAATATCTTCACCTTTTTCTATCATTCTGCCCTGGTTTTGACACATTCACACTCAAAAGTTTACCAAACATGATTCTCACCTGTGACCACATTGTTTTATTTTGACTTCAGTGAGTGTGGGAATTTGTTAGTGCTTTATATAGATTATCGAAACACCAGGGAAATGAAGTGTTGCTTTTTCTCAGCATCCATTTTGGTGTTAACCTGCCCCATTTAATGGGGAAATGCTAATGAAAGGGCTAATGTGCCCCATCAATCTGCCTGTGCCTGGCTGTGTGTCCCCTCTGCCTTTCCTCCAGCAGATGTAATGATTGTGTGGCTGCAAGGTGAGCTGGATTAATCACCTGGCTCGACCCGAACAAAACCTGCTGGAGCTGGTGCCAGAGCACCGTGTTCTCCGCCAGGGAGCTGGGGGTACCGTGGGGCTGGCTGGGAGGGCAGGGCAGGATCAGGACATGCTGTCAGCTGCAGATTAGGTGCAACATGATATGGCAGATTTGCAGGCCACTAAAAATGTCATGCAAACACCACTTTGGTTTTTTATTTGTTTTGTTCCTGAAACTGGAGTTAGGTCACATCCAGGCTCCTGATCTGCAGTGTTGGACTCATGCACTTTCCTGGAGTTCACTGGGTTCACAGCTATTTGGTTTTATGCAGCTACAGAACAGGTGGCCTGAGAGAATTAGACCAATAAAAGATGTGTTAGCAAACTTAGGTTTGCTTTTTCTTTTTTTTAATTCCTCCTCATGGACATTATCATCACATGGCTGTTTCCTGTGACACTACAAACAATAGTACTCAGGGGGTGCAGTCATTGGAAATTATGGAGACAATATACTGTGAATCCATCAGTTTGTGCAAACAGTCTCTAGGCACTTACTAAATAGCACAGACTTGATTGAGCCATGTCTGCTCTATATATTAAAGATATAACATGCTCTTACATCTTTGGTACATTTATGTTAGAGACAGATCCTGTTGCACTAGTATGGGTTAGAGTCACAAACCCAGTGTGATGATTTGATGAAAATCCGTGTCTACTAGATTTTTTACTGTGTCCTAACTGCAATTATCGAGAAAGGAATGATAATTATTCCAATAAAACATATGAAATAACAACAACATAAATGATGGTTTAACATTCTGTGTATTTTTTGTCTTTAAAGGGAAGTATTTTTATATTTTAATACAAAAATTTGAGATGTTTGTTCTTTCAGTAGCATAACATAATATGTACAATATTTACTGCTAACCATGATTTTCTGGCTTTTTTGTTAGAATTACTATTTAAAAATATTGATAAAGAGCAAAGAGATCTTCAAAAGACAGACCTAAGCTTAGAGAAAGCAAACTATTACCCAGGCCTTTCAATACTAATCAAGTACTTACCTTTCTTCTTGATTTCAAGAAGAAGATATCTTTCATTGTTAAAAGGCAAGGCTGATCACCTTGTTGTTAATTACCTGATGCTAGATGACATGGATGGTCTGTACAATGGGAAGGACACAGTTTAGAAAGGGATTCTCCTATGTATAAATTCAAGGAAGTCACAAAATTAAAGAGTGCACATTTCCAGAGAGAAACAAAATCTAGTTGCGAATTAGGTTCAAACCTAAGAACTAAACTCTGTTATTAACAAATATAATTTTAGCTGGATATAGCCAAAGTTCCTGAGTGTTAATTAAAGGCAGCAATAATCAGAACAAATTAATATATAGCAAACAAAAAAGACACAATAAGCCATCCAGTGTTGTCAAAATACAGTTTTAAGCTAGCTAGTGAGCACGTGTGCAGTATTGCAGAGTCTTCTCAGGCCATTTCTGCCAAGCATGGATGATAATTTTATTATGGAATAAAAACCAAATGGTTCAGGAAGTATAAAGAAATTACTGAAGTCAGAGGAGCAGGAAGAACTGTCAGTGGTTTAACAGAGACCTAAAAAACTAGATATAGTCACAAAAAATATAAGTAGAGTTTAATGACAGTATTTTGGAAGAAAGTACATATTTTTCTAGACAAATTGTTAAAGTTGAATAAAATGGAGATGATTTTGGACTTGTCACCCCTCAAGGGGACTTCCAAGTCCAAAACCATAATTCCCAGAACTTTATCAGACTTAATAAATGTTGCATCTTCTCCCTTTCCTCACTTGTATCCTTAGATCATGGTTGTAACCAAAATGGCAAATATTGTACAGTAGAACAAAGATGTCTTCTACAGTGATAGGTGTCAGAACAAAAATAAGAATACAGTCTTGCAGAAAATAGTTCAGTCATGGAGATTTTAATTCATTATTTGTGATTCCTATCCTCTTCTTGCAAAAAAGGCATCTTTATTTCTGCCAGGCACATGCATTGGTGGCAAATGAAGTCCTTTGCTGATCACGGTAAAGATCCTGTTTTCTAGGTGAAAATGTCAAATCTTCATTTTCTATTGGAAGCAAAGGTCAGTGTCTAGTCTCACATGCCTTAAAGTGTACGAAAGTTGAACCAAAGCCAATGGAGAAGCAGAATTATGTCATCTAACTGTAGTTACCCACACAGGGTCAGCTTGTTGCTGTTGGTGCTGACCACTGGTAGTATTTTGGGTGTTAGATTCAAAATCTTGGTCTTACTCCAATATACCAGAAGAGTGGTTGGTGCTTTTAAATTTGTGCCACAGCACTGTTCAGACCAAGGCTTTCCACAAGAGTCCATCAGCCCTGTAGAGTCAAATGCCCCAGACACTGTGAACGATCCTATCCTTTCATAACCTTCTGCTCCAAGTACATTTTTTGACCACCACACATGCCCCATATAAATTTACAACAACATATACACCAATAAAGACTTTAAAAGCAATCCTCCTTCCGTATCTTGCTCTCATAAAAAAGAGCTCCCTTTACCAGAGGTTTTCCTCTACACAGGTTCTCTTCCTGAGGGCAGGGTGAGAGGACAAGGATGTGCCAGATGTTGGGTGCTGCGCTGTCAGAAAGCGCTCAGGCACTCTGGTGATGGGCACTGCAAGTCAGCGGGGAGGAGAGGAGGTGCATCCACCTAACACCAGCAGCAGTCAGTGTGACAAGTGGGTTCAGCTCGTTTGCTGAACCTTGCTGAAGCCTCTTGTCCCCTGGCCAAGCCACACCATTTGTCCTGGCCGGCTGCTGGCAGTGGGACGGAGAAACACGCAGGGTGAGCGCTCTTTCGCAGAATGTGCACTCTGTCTTGCGTGTCCTAGAGCACTCAAGGGATTAAACAATAGGAATCACAGGCAGAATTAGCATTTTAATGGGGAACAATGAGTTTGAAAATTCCCATAATTTGGCCTTTGAGCACCATCTAAAAAAACTGCAGGCACGGGGGGAAGGAGACAGAGAGACGGAGAATGTGCTCTACCCAGACTTAGCAGAAATCCAGGCTGTGTTTTAATGAGGGATGGGCTGAAGTAAGTCAATGCAGCTGACCTTGCTGGAGACACATTTTCCTCATGCTAAATCCTGACATTTCAGACCTGCTTTCACACATTCCATGAATAGATGTCATTACTCATTATCACATTTATCACTACAAGTCTGAAACAATGAGGTGTCACCGAGGGGAAGGATTAAAATAGACTCTAAAACTTTTCCCTCCCCACCTTCCCAGGAAGTACCTGGCATAGGTCATCATATGGCCATGTGTTCTAAGAGGGGAAACAGAAGCCAAGGTTTTAATCTGAAAAACTGTTCCTCAGAGATGTTATTTTGCTAAATCCAAAACTTTCCAGTATCCTGTTCCCTTCCAGACTAACAGAAGACATTGAGAACAGCTTGGAGAGATAATAGCCAGTTTTATCCTGTACTGCGAGTTTATCCTCTACTTCCCTGTAGGTAGCATCTAGTACTCAGTGCAGATCTTTCCTACTTTTTATAGTTTTCATCAGTGGCAATGAAGTACATTACAAAGAGTGACTTGACCATCAAATTCAAATTGTCATGGGATAGCAAGGGCAAGGAGAAAATGGCACAGTTACCAAAGTGCAGAGAGGCTGAATATCTCTCATGCAAAACTAGAGAGGCTGAAATGACCTCCTGACATAAGTCACTCATGAAGCCTGAAGGCAATCCAGACACCTTCTTTCCAGGCAGAGGCAATGACTGGAGCAGATCAAAGGAGTCCTGCCCCACGTGTAACCTTCCTCTGCTCTGCCAGAATGGCTCTATCCATTGTCCCACAAGCACCCAGGTCCTGGAAAATAAGTTTTGAAAAGAACCTTTTCTTTTCCCTTTTACTGTTTGGGTTTCATTGTTTGTTCAGTTTAGGTTGGGTTTTTAAGCCCTGTCAGTTTTTAAGGCTGCTTCCCAACATGACCAGATGCAGAGTGGTGCCAGCATACCGGGAGGAGGAAAAGAAATAAGCAGGAACTAAGACAAAAAAAAAAAAAAAAAAAAAGATGGTGAAGAAAATACAGGGAGGTATTGCTGCTTACGCAGCTCGAATTGCAATTCCTAAACCTATTCCAAAATCCTAAATCTTGTGATAAACACTGTGTGCTAGGAATGGGAATCATGCCTTAAGAATGGTTTTCATAAGTTTGTCTTTTTTTAATAGAAAGAAAACTGGCCTCTTACAAATAGTAAATCCTGCTATTTGAAAATGAACTTTAAAAAAATGCATCAGTTAATAGAATTCTCTGTCATTTAGCCAAATGCAAACTCAGGTGAATAAGATTGCCAATTATCAGTATAATTTTGAAAGAAAGGTATTCAGAACTAATTGTATGCTTCACTTGGATAGGCAGTATATCAATTTGTGTTTGCAGTGCTATCTTCTATCCAACTGACAGTATTATGGCTTCTTTTTCTTATGGACTTTTTCTCATTTGAAAAAATCAAAGCCTTGGTAAACGAAAATCCAGCCTCTCCAAACTAAATCTGTCAGTTTTTGATGCCACTCCATCATGACCAACAGAACAGTCAGGAGGATTGGCAAACTTAATTTTGTTGAGAATAGCTGGAAATTGGTAGTTCTGTACACATAGAATCATAGATCCATCGAATGGCCTGGGTTGGAAGGGACCTTTAAGATCATCCAGTCCCCACCCTGTGCTGTGGGCAGCAACAACTTCCACAACTTCCTTTCCTAGTACTGGTGGGGAAATTGCCTCTCATTTATTTTGATGATGCAAGGAGCCTGATCATACATCAGAGGGAGAGAAGAGAGAATAAGAAGAGTGGGGGAGAGAGAGAATAACCTTGCCTTTGCTGGTGTACTCCTTGAGTGCAAGCCTAAAATCCACAGAGCACTGACGGATCTATTTTGCTCCCTCTCACAGTTTCATTACTCAAGTGATAAAGTGCTGTCTGCCATACTGACAGCAGAAGGGGACCTAAAACGGGTCGTGTGATACAGTCTGGGATGCAAAAAAGCTTTCTGTGGGAATGGATAATGCCCACACACATGCAGAATAGTTTAATAGTGTATTCACCTCTGTATTATTTTACAGCATAAAATGTCAAATGCAGATGCCACTGTATAGACCAAACAAAAAGAGACATTGCCTGATTTTGGAAACAGTTTGATTTCCATCTACTGATCTACTAGATTTAAAAGGCCAGAGGGACCATCATGATTGTTCTGTCTAACCTCTTGTATCACACAGGCCAGAGAATCTCACCCATTAATTTCTGCTCCAAGACCATAACCCATGCTCGTGTGAATATAATTCCTTTAGAGACAGATATTTTTTTCCAGTGCCCAGGCTCATGACTCCAAAAAAAGAATTCAGAAAATTTGTGCAAATGTCGTAACTGTCTGCTTTTTGTTTATTTGTTTGTTTGTTTTCTGGGCTTTTTAGAAACTTTTGAATGCTTTTGCCATCTTCTCTGACAAATCAAGTTCTACACTTAGTCTGTCAGCAGTTAAAAGCCCAGCAATACTTGTGTCGCCAACACCCACCTAACCCTTGATCTCTGCCAGTGAATGTGCCAGGTTTGGTGGCAGGTTCTGGAATACAGAGAGTTTTCAGCTCCAAACTGGACAGACAAGTTAATTCCCTTCTCATGGTCCACTGAGCAGCCATCAGGTGGTGATAAATTTCAGCTGCTGTTCACCTGCGCCGTGTTCACTTTTGTAATTGTAACTGAAATATTGTAATGTTCTACTCTGAGCTTTATTATTGGTACTTTAGAGCAATTCATTTCCCTCTTTTAAATTGCAAGCAGAATTTACCATGCGATGTATTTGATAAAACAGAATGAAACTGTAATTTAGCATAAAACATGGTGTTATTTCACAGAAGTGTCAAGAACAGTTAGCCCCTGCCTTTAAAAGTTTAAAATCAAAACTTCACAGAGTATGCTATGGTAAAGATCTTGTGGTATATTATCCAAAATAATTCTAAAGATAACTCGTATCACTGCGCTTTGCTACCTTGCTTGCATTTCCTGTAAATTAATCTTTAGTTTCCAACTGTTAATCTATGGAACTGCAATGTACAATATAAATGGGACCTTTTAAAAATAGCACAGTAATATAATGAATTAAAATGACAGTAAAGAAAAAAAAATCTTACCATTGTGCCAGAAATCAGTTCAATATGCTGGCTTAGTCTTTTTTAAATGAAATTGAATTGATGAAGTTAAATGCAGTTCTTGCACAGAAAAAAATGTGAATGATAAATATTTATGTGGTCAGCACTTTAGAAGTAACACATATTTACCATACATCCATATGATCAAAAATTGGGATATCTTTATTCTTTTTATTAAGGATACAAACAAACATAAGATTGTAGTGAATGGGCAATAGAAAAATTGTGTCCTGTATAAAGTCATATTTATGATAACAGTTTGGTCTTACCCTTTGTGTGGAAGTTTACTTAGTTTTCAAGGATGTGACTTAATTAGAAATAGAAATTATCTGCAGAGTTGTTATTTTTGCTGATTTTTTGTGTATGTATTTTACATGAAATATGTACCACATATTGCACATGGAAGAATTCAAACAGGTGTTGGTTTTTGGGGATTTTTTAAGTATTCTCAGCCCTCTGCCACTCAGTTCTCAGCCCAGAATTTTGTCTGAAGTCTTCCCTCAAGGCCTCATTTCCAGTGCTTCTTTAAGCTGTCTCTGTATGGTCTGCTGCTTCTTTTCCAGTTTCCCTTCCTCTCCTTCACTAAAATGTTACTCAGCAAAACCTTCCTGACACTGCTGATTTTGTTTTGAGAAGCAACAAGCCATAGTGTTTTGCTTAAATCTCTTCTAATACAGCACTTATTTCCATGCTGGAAGGCAAATATTATTTTCAACCACTTTTTTCTGTGTTACACCTGAACATTTTCATTGAAGCATAAGAGACTCTGTACACCACTTTTATATTTAGCTCATGAAAGGCACTGGACAAAAGATAAATGAGAAAACTCTAGAAAACATAGCACAGAACAAATACCACACAAGAATCTTACACAGCACTTTTTTCCATACCTACCAGTGGTTTTACTCTTCCAATTAATTGTTATCTGGACATTAGCAAAAAGATAATTCCCAGTACCACCTAATACCAATGCTCACAGGCAATGGACATGAGCCCTAACAAATCCTAATGAATTCTTGTCAGGTCATAGAGCCTGGGACTATGGGTGCTGTTTATATGGCCAGGTGGGTTTCTTTGTTACTGGAATTCTCCAAGGGATTTTGTTTCATTCACACCACAGCTGTCCAGCCCAGGTGCACATGGTGCAGATGTTGCAGTTGGGCTCTGATATTGCAGTGAGTTCAAATCCACAGACTTTGACAGAATGAGGGAACAGTCCCCAGGAAAAATAATGTGTGGGAAGACATGCCTCTTGTGAATGGGTTCAGGGATCTATCTGTGGTGGACAGGGGAAAACTGTTCCTAGTAATTAAGGGGATACTGTAAATTGCTGTCTAAAAATTGTGTTAATTACCTTGATCAACTAAAATTGAGTCTGAAATCTTCCACACTTGCAAAGGTCTCATTTTGGATCACTGACACAGTAGTAAATAAATAACTGCTTCTCCTAAAAGTCGATGTTGGATGGAATTAATCTAAATGTAACTTCCTAAATGCTAATTATCTATTCTATACCTGGTCTCAGCAGAAGAGAATGCTTCCTCAGCAAAGATTTGCTGTAGTGCCTTTAACACTCCCTGTTAGCCTAGATGATTCCAATCTAGATTCCTATGTACAGGACAATGAGTTGTACCTCAGTGTTGGTGTTTCTTTCCATGACAATCACAAGAACCAACTTGACTGGCTACCACAAGCAGCCTGCCAGTGGTCTACATGTGATGCACATTTCTGGTGTCCTGAATTGGGACATTAAATTCTGCTTACCTTGGATTTGAGACTTTGCACAGGAGCATGGTGGCTTGCACTGCTCCTGTTTGTTGCAATAGCAGGGAATGGTTCTGCAATCCATATTGATCTGAGCACATTGCTTTTGATTTCCATTGCTTTATCTGAGGTAACAACTAGCTTAGGAATAGAAGGCAGCTGTAGGCAAAAGCTAGGAGGAATACTTCATAGTGTATGTTACTCTGTTCATACTGCTTCACGTGACTGATTGTAATTTTGCTGACATTTTTGGGTTAAATTTTTATTAGTATTAAAATGCTCCATCTGCCAGAAGGCTTTTCTCCATGTTCTCACAACAGCTCTGAAGTTATTTGTTTGTAATCATGAGAATTGTTAAAAGAAGGAGGGCAGCAGGCATCAGGGCTGATATGGGAAGTGTCAGTCAGCTTTTGGATCATCATTTGCTACGACAGCAGTGGGAAGGAAGAAGAATGGTGGTCTCAAATTTATTTTAATGTGTCCTGCAACCTTGTGATTGATTAGAGGAAAAACAGATTGTTTCATCCTTTTTCCACAATTGGATTTTCTGGTTAAATCCAGAACTGCCGAAGTGCAATAAAACACTCTCATGAAAGCAGTAATCTCCCTAAATCTTCAGATTTCCCCCACCCCGCCTCCCCACCTCATTTCATACACAAACACCGAACAAAATGATGCATAAAAGCAGCAAAACTGATTACCATCAGCAGAGTTTCCTTTTTAATATATTAGACCTTTAATCTTTTCTTAAGTATTGGCCATTAAAATTATTAAACTACTTCCCCTCCTCCTGCCAATGTATATTTTTTGAATGAATTGACCGAGGTATTTTAAAATTGCTACTGCGTTTTTTCCACAGCTCTCCTCGTGTGTTTTGTAGTGTAAATTTTGCACTTTTTAATGAAGGCATCTTATTGCTTTCTGCAGAGCCAGTGTCTCCTGTGAACTGCTGGAACTGCTTCTCCCTCAGTTCTTACCAGGAGCCCTGGAGGTCAGGGAGGTTCTCTGGGCAGCAGTGAGCAGGCAGAAGGGCAACTCTCTCTGCTGGAATCTGCTGGAAATGGGTATGCAGGTGTTTCAGAGATACCTTTTGCTTCTCCTTCGGGCTCCTGAATTGAATGAACATTGGTCTTTAGACTGCCCACTACCAATCAGTTAACTACTGGCTAAATAAACATTAGGACAGGAAATAATGTCATTATTTATCCATGTCCAAAAGCACTGCAGGCTCCATAGGGGTGGTAGCAAACAGCAGCATGTTAGACAGGGCATTTTCTCTGCAGGGTAACTAAAATAACTGCAAAAGATACTCCAAAGTGGTGTGGGGTCTCAGGAGACCCTTCTGACACATCTCAGGCTTTTCAGAAGGATGGGGGACCCCCTTTTTGAGTATCACACTCAAAGGAGGAAGGAATCTCTGTGATGGAGCTACCACAAATCCTTTTGTACCTTTTGAAAATACTGATCATTGATAAACTTAATACTGTAGTCCCAAATTAAGTGTTACCCTGTATATATGTGAGGTCGGTGTTCTCACAGTAGGCTTTAGAATAAATGACAAGCCTTTCTGCAGCTCTTGATTTAGTATAAATCTAGTCTGACAGAAATTAATAATGCAGTCTTGAAATATGAATCATGGAAAATGAGCAAGATAAGTTCTTTTACTGAATAAGCCATACACTGACCACAATGACTTCTGCTCTACACCGTCTGCTCTCCCTGGAGAGCAGTGACTAAGAGCTGGGTGCTGTGGGAAAAATGTTTGGGTGTAGCAGCTGAGTTTCTGGATGTTGTGATCTGATCTTGTGAACACTTCAGCAAATGAGTAACTACCCACATTGGAGCAGTCCCACTGAACAGAAGCCACTTCTTCTTTATGTGTTTGCAAATAAATGCTCAGCTTTCTCTACAAACAAAATTTAGTCATTTGCATTTCTGACTGTCAGTTTAACATTCATTTCACTCGAAAAAAGTGATGTTCTTATTTAAACAGGAGCTGAGTGCCACAGGAGTGGGCTGACAAGGAGCCAGCCCAGCTAGCAGTGTCTGAGTTTCAGTAAGCACACATGGAAAGTTGCATCGGTCATTTATTTTGAGCAAGTTCGCCAACTTGGCCCGTCTTTCTGAATAGTTCACTTGTTTGATACAAGTAATGAAAGACGTTCCACTTATCTTAATTGCTTTACTCGTGTCTTCCATATTCCTGTAATGGTTCCTGATTGTTCAGCCTTAGAAATTAAATGTATTGTCTGCTATTATTTCCACAGTTACCCAGTATGGGCAGTTAGGTAGTTCCACTGATGGATAGATGCTTGCCTTTCACTTTTAAAAGTCTGAAATTCAGTTTTTGCATTAGATTAAGAGTACAGGCAATGTTAGCTGGATTAATTTAGTTCCTGGCTGGCTCTTGAAACAAAGCAACCAAACCAATTGAACAGTGTAGTGAGTTGTCACTAGATATATTGGTAACTCCAGTTCTTGTGCTTAACTTACATGTAGATAATCCTGTATGTAATCAGAGAAAGTTTGCTTTCAGTTAAAGCAGTTGCTTTCTCTTCACATGAACAGCTTTGATTTAGACATTTCTATAACAGACATGCAGAGCTAATGAAGTTATGTGAAGACAAAAAGACTGTCAGAGATCTGATTCCCTCCAGCAGCCCACAGGACAGTGGATCATGCTGTTCAGGAAAACATGCAAAAACTAAGAAATGCCAAAATTAATGCTGCCCATGTAACCTTAATAGGACTGTCTCTATGTATCCTCAATTCCTGTGTGGGGTGTGAATCAGGGTTCTGTAAGACAGGGGAAATTTGAATTTGAAATCTCCCCCAAATAAAGGGCTTCAAGAACAATTTCATAGGGTTAAAACAAAGTATCTCTTATGCCCTTGTGTTTGGAAACACCTGACTTATTGTAGATGAATAATTTTCCACAGATATTCATCCTTCCAGTGTCTGCAGTTCTGGTCTGCTTGAAGGAAGCACAATGATCTTGAAAAACAACATGGTATGGGTTTTATAATGGAAAGCATGTGGGACCTGTGGTGATACAATGATCTGGAGGAATTTCTGGTGGCAGCTGTGGTCATTTGGGTGTTTCTGTGCCAGATTGCTCTAAGAGTGAGGCTCACAGAAGGGTTTTACAGCTGTTTGCCCTGTTCCACTTCCACTGCACCACAGCTCTGTAAGTGCTCAGTGTGCTCCATAGGTGGCTACACTTGAAATAGCTCATTTTTGTTTTCCTAATTTGTTTTAAAAAAAGGATGGTTTCATTGACTGGGTTCATGTTGTGTCTCCACAAAGGGCTGCAGCAGCTTGGCTGAAGGGCTGGGAAATTGTGGTGGTCATTGCCTTGAAGGGGGTGAGACAAGGGAGAGATCAGGAACCTGCTAAGCAGGCTTTTCTGCTGGAGAAAATTATAATGTGGAGCAAACCGTTCATTTTTATTTGTGCTCTCACCTGTAACTTTAATTTACATCTCTGAAGACGCAGTGCTGTGCTCAAATAGCAGCCTCTCATCCAGCTCATGAGCACATTTTACCCAAACCTCACCTTATCTGCAGGCAGCCTGGGAGTTCCTCCCATTACCCTGCTCCCTCAGAAAGTGGCTGTGAATTGTGAAGGCAGAGCAGAACCAATGCATTTCTTCCTGCTGATCAAATCTCAGTAAGAATTAACAGACCTTAGAAGAATTTCCCAGCAGACCTCGGTAGAATTTAATTAAGTACCCCTTCTCTACTGGATTAACCAAAACATTCTGTTTTATTCAGTAATGAGAAGTTCTTTGATCTAAAACCCCATCCCATCCCATCCCATCCCATCCCATCCCATCCCATCCCATCCCATCCCATCCCATCCCATCCCATCCCATCCCATCCCATCCCATCCCATCCCATCCCATCCCATCCCATCCCACGGAATTCTTTCCTGCCTGAGCCCCAGGGTGTTTACAAATGGCTGGGCTCTCGCTGACCCTGGTGGGCTCTGGCTGACCCTGGTCACCATCCCCAGACCAGCCTGGCCCATCTTGCTGGTGTCTGCAGGACAGGGCAAGGAGGTGCCCTGGTGCTGCCTCCTGGTCCAAATCCACTCTGCCACAGCAGAGAGAACTTGCACATGTCTGATTTAATTAACTAATCAATTTTGCTTTAAGGCCAAGCTGGAGATCTGAGAAGCACACACATTGGCTTCTCAAAGCCTCTTCTCTATACAACTAATATGGCCTGTGGATGATGTTTTCTCTTAAAAAAATGAGGCACAGAGCTGAAAGAGTCTGACTCCCAGACCTGTGAATCTCATGCTGAAAAGAGAGCAGGTGTCAGTACTGTAGGTGAGAATTGCAAGTCCTTGAAAGGCAAGAATAATTTAAAGCATTTGTTTGCAGGACCTCCTGGAGCCATGGGGATTTCCTAGCAGCTGTATGGATACCCTGACTCCCCACTCTCATGTCCTTGAGGACACACATATCAACCTTGTTTCCCAGTGCCATGGCTGCACCTTCATCTCTCCCAATTCTCCCTCTGGGCACAAGCCATGGTAGAAAGCAAGCTAGAGGAACATCATCACTGTTGTCTCCCTTTCCTACTGAGTTTCTAATGGGGAACCATGCATTGCAAAAGGTTTCCTTCCTAAACTCAGCTGACCCTTTCTAGCCAGATCCGGAGCTCACAGTGTCACTCACCACCAGGAGACTCCGTGAGAAGGTGAAAAGAGGGCAGATGGCTTCTCTCTAGGTTTTGCCTTTCCTTTTGGCTCCTGTTCATCCTTATCTGTCTTAGAGCATAAGGGAATGCAGAGGTCTCTGAACAGGCTACCTAGAAAATTCTCTGTTGTGCACTGCAAACTGGGGAAAAGGATTCCTGATCCATCGACACGCTACTGCCAGTCCGAGGGCAATGCAACACCGAGGAAATCAGCTGGGATGAAGCTGGAATAGAGCTACAGTGGGTCAACACAGAGAATAAACAGTCACATCATTATATTTATACCTGAGGCCCTTGTGCCTCCCAAGTGCTCCTTGCACTGCAAAGCAGCAGCATGGCACTTGGAAGTAGGGATAAAACCACCTCCTGGCACAGCCTGCCCTGCCTGGAACAAAGAAATACAGCAATCAGTGTGTGCAAACAGCCTGGTTTTCCTTTTCAGAGCTGCAGGCTTGTAACGTATCACTGCTGACTGTCTTTATTCCAAAAGAATAATGTCAAATGCTTTTCTGGCAGAAAAAAATGCAGACTTTGACCACACATTAACCCCATTAGTATGGTGTTAACTTTTGACTTTAATTCTGGCACAGTGTTAGGGATACTTAAAAGCAGAACAAAATGAAAGGAAATGTTAAACACATTCCTCTTTCTCTTGAAAACGGGAACAATAATTTAAGGGTAATGTCACGAGATGGCTGAAAGGGTTTTACATCTCTCTATCTTGCATAGAGTGTTACCAGAGGTAACCTGGGCAACTTGCAGACAGCTGAAAGAAAGAAGCATGTAGCATAGCTTTTAAAAGTTTAGCCCCTGAAATAGTTTGAAATGTGTGTCTTAGGAGGAACAAAACCATTATTACAGAAATACATTCTCTAGTTGATAAAAATATAATGGTGAAATAAACATAGAATTATTATCATTAATTATTAAATTTACTATATTATAATTTATGCCAGCACTTTACATACAGAGAAGTCATTCTTAAGAAACATTTTTTAGGGGAGTAAAACTCCTAAATGGGGTATAATTTTGGTCTGTGAAAGTCTGCATATGCTGCATCTAGAGGTTTAATATCTGGCATTATGTTATTTGCAGCCTCACTTGCAAAAAGTGTCTGAGAAAATTATGAGCCATAAATTACTAATTACATGGAATTTCCAATAGCCAAACGATGGTTGCTTCCAGCAGTGAGATTACTGTAACAAAAGCCAATACTGATTTCCCAAGATTGCAAGATGGATAAACATGAGGCACACAAAGAGGGATGTGCTCAGCACTCTTTTAAGGTAAACCTGAATTTTATTTCTCAATGCTTGCATATATTTACTGAAGGAGAAGTGTGGAGTCAGCGGCAATTGCATGGAAAAACCACTATATCCTATGGCTAGTAAACTCCAAATGTGCCACAGGGGACTGATTGGAAGTTACCTACAGCTCTCCCATTATCACAGCACTTTGCATCTCTGGTGACTTTTGTCATGGTAAGCAGATTGCAGAGGAGTGAGTGCAGGATGAAATGAATCCAAGTACATGAGCATATTGTACAAGAGGCCCACATTTCATCTACTCCATGGAAGCACAGGAGCAAACACTCTTAACTCTTCTGTAGCTCTCATTATTGTTTTTCCTGCACTGGTGATACCTAGCTTTGTCAGAATTACTGTGTCTATTTGTAAGCACTATAAAAATGAAAAAGATGATCCACACAGAGGATTTTCTCATTTGCCTTAACAATTGAATGGGCAGAGGGTGAGCTTGAATTCCTCAAACAACATACACACGATCAACACATCCAGTGGAGGGACAGAGAGGCTGTCCAGGTCCCCAAGACCTTTGCTGAGGTATGAGGATGTTCCCATTGGCTGGTCACACTTGTCTCACCTCCTCGTCCATGCTGGGAGCTGTGCAGGTGCAGAAAGTGCAGAGACACTGACAGCTTGTCCCTTTGCTTGTCCCTTTTCTTGTCCCTTTGCTTGTCCCTTTTCTTGTCCCTTTGCTTGTCCCTTTTCTTGTCCCTTTGCTTGTCCCTTTGCAGCTCAGAGGAAGCAGAGGAAGTGCAAATGGTCACCACAGACACACTGAGACCAAAGGCTTTTAGGTCAGTCAGCCCTCCTTCATGGTAAATAAGAAGATTTATCCACTTTGGGGTTTTTTGCTGTATGAAGAGGAGCATTTATTTGAGCTTTATATACACTAGGAGCAGATTATGTTATTTGGATGTTCAAATTAATGCAGGTTTTTTTGCTGTCAGACAACATAAAATGCATTGCTTGGGATCTCTCTGAAGTTTCACATCACATTTGTTGCAAATTACTTTAAATAACAGGGATGAGAAATGTGGTATAATGCAGCACAAGAATTTTAGCTGAGATAACACAGAAATAATGGATGTTCCTTTATAGTCCCAAAATTTGTTAGAGTAGTATAATTTATACTGTAGTAAATGAAATATTAGGCTATATTCAGAATATCATTGTTTTAGACGTTGTAAAGATATACCATAACTGATTGTTTGTGTCTCAGAGCTATGATCTAGGAGCCTTAACAGAACAAAAAAGCAGCAGAAGGGAGAAAAGGGTGACAAAAACATCTCAACAACTGAAGTGTGATTCCTAGCCAAGCATTAAAAGCAAGTATCTCACCACTTCTGATGTTGTCCTCTCTACATGGGCAGCAGAGCAAGTGACCTGATGAGCAAGGTGTCACCCTGGTTCTGCCCAGAGCTGCACAGGCACTGCCAGCCTGAGGAAGGCTGTGTCCTCCTCTCCACTCAGCTGCACAGGTGCCTGAAAGCTGAGAGTGCTTGGTACCTGCCAAACACAAAATTTCAGTGTAGGGTTGTTTGTTTTTCTTTCCTGTCAATGACTTCTGCTGCAGCCACTTTCAAAGACTGAACATCAACATCTTTCAGTCAATATTCCAAACATTACAAAAGAAATGTAGATGCTAAACTCAATGTGTATGCTTTTTTGTTGTTGTTGTTGCTTTAGAAGTGCAGCCAGGACCGTGGTGGGTTGTCCCTGGCTGGACACCAGGTGCCAGTGACTAAAGTCACTCTGTCACTCACCTCATCAGCTGGACAGGGAAAAGGAAAAATACAATGAAAGGCTCATGGGTCTGCTGAGTGTCTGCAGAGTAGAACCTCTCACATATCCTCACTCCTCCCTTCTCTGGCAGCAACTGTCTGCCAGATGACTGTAGTAGTTTGATATAATAAAACTGGTAAACATGGTGTGTAAGTTGAAACTACTTTTCCTGGAATTATGGGTTTTCTGCTTATTTTTTCTGTCTTTCCTGTTACTTCCTTACATTTAGAGGAAGAACAAGTAAATACTATTTAGGATTCCTATTGCAAATAAAAGCACTGCAGTTAAAACCTCTGAATAAATAAGTATTCTTGAAGTAAGCTTCCACAGAGAACCAGACAGTTTGTAGATATCTTTCATATGATTGTTTCAGCCTAATAATTTTTTCTCAATAAGGTTAATATTTTATTTCATTTTAGCTCCCATAAATTCTTCAGAAGCACGCCATAAAAAGGTGACAAGAGGTATCCAATTTCATACTAAGAAGTCAGGGAAGACATTGCAGGTCCATTGAGTTTGCTCCCAAGCACTGATTTTCTAATCATACTTGGAAGCATATCTTCCTTCTCTTCATTAGTGTGAGTAATTAGTAATTAATAGGAATAAGCAGCCTCAAAGAAGGCAGTGCAGAGGCTTTCAAGCCTGGATCTCCCTCAGTGCAAACAGCAATACTGATTAATGCAGTCTCCCTTCTGAGTCTCCTCTGCCCCCTTTCCACAAGCATTTCTCTGAATCCACATCTTCACTGGCTGCACAGAGCCATGTCCATCCTGGCTATAAATTACTCATAGCATCAATCCCCATGAACCAAGGGTGTCACAGGCTGCTGCTGGTAGCCCCGTGTGCTGTGCCAGAGCTTGTCCTGGCCTCAGGAGCACTGAAGTAGCCCCAGGTTGTGGCAGGGGGACATCAGCATGCTTATGTCCTCACCATGGGGATGCTGCTTGAATCTTCAGCTCAGTGTGCTCTTAATCACAGCACATGGGTCTGTTCTCCTCCATAATACCCGTATAAGACTGTAAATAAATGCAGTAAGTGGATAAAAATAGATATGTGCAATAAGAGGAAAACAGCATTTATTTTTCTGAAGGTTTTTTTGTCCCTTTCTTGCTCTCTTGTGAGTTCCCACCATCTTCCTCATAGATGCCCATTTTGTGTGAAATAATACCATAAAAAGTGTTGGCCCTTAAAACTAACTTAGGGGAGATTGCTGCTTGTTTGTGGATCAATTTCCAGGGAGTAAAAGCTGATGAGAAAGCAACCTACCAAAACAAAAGAGGCTGGCAGCCATCAAAGTCTAAGAAGCCATTTTAGAGAGCTGAAGCAGAAATAATAGGTTGGTTTCCCAAAAGAGCACATTCCAGAGACACACATGTAAGAGGGAGAGAGGAAGGAAAGAACCTGGAAAATCTGTGCCTCTGCCTAAAGAATTCTCCAGAAACTGAGGAAATTAAGGCATGGGGATGCATAGAGGACCTGCACTTTTAAATCTAGTTTTTTTGTCTGTAATGGTAGTAAGAGAAAGAACAATTAGTCCAGAATCTCTTCTGAAAAGCCTTTGTTATAAGCTATAGGTGCTACCTAGGATAGGCTAAAGCAAACTCAAATTGCTCATGTGGCTGAGGTTTGAGAGGAAATCCTAGGTTTGGATTTACTTCACAAGGGCGCCTATACCAAGAAGCTGCACATTGGGGAAGGCAAGGAAAGAGTGGGCTGGGCTTCACCCAAATCAAAGACAGCTTTGGAGTGCATCAGTCCAACAGGAGTAACTAAACCACTGACACCAGGCTACACAGCCTGTCCTTATTTCTTTCTGGCCTTCCATAACTGCCTTGTCCTCATTAAGAAATGAGATGCTCATTCACCTTTGGGTGGATCTCGTGTTTCTGCATTCACAGGCTGCACATGATGATCCTGCCATGGAGCTGCTTTGCCCCACTCCTGCTCTTTGGAGCCCAAGCTGAAATTCAGTGGAAGTTCAGAGAAGCTGAGAGGCACTCAGATCCACTCTGCTGGCTCCAATACAGGCTGAAAATAGGCAGCAAAAAACAGCCCACGACCTATAGATCAGTCAGTGGGGCACAAATGGTGCTCAAAACCTGAAACTTGCTATGGGCTCAATTGCATCTTGAATGAGCATCTAATTAGCAACCATTAAAACCTTGAAACCTGCTGAAAGACATGCTAAGAAAGCCTTTGTCCCACATTGTTCTTCCCAGATGTCTCTCAAGAGAGTTGCTTTCTAAGAATCTCCAACCACAAAAGCGTGTTTTCCTGCTGATATTTTGCAGACAAGCATTTCTGACTTTGCAACTGATGTCAGACCCCTCAGATGTGTCTGTGTATAGGATGGAAAGCCAAACTCTTTAATCTTGAGAGTGGTATTGCATGAGTTGAGGGTTGTGCTTCTGACTTTTATTTCATTACCAGTCGGCCAAGTTGATCTAGCTGATGAAAACTGGCAGCTCCTTCTCTCAGAATCTTGAGGATTATAGTTATGTACCACTTAAAGTTGCTTCTGACAGATTTGTCTCCATATGGTCACGCTTCATGCCAACATGAGATACTTTGTTAAGAATTTGTAGGTATTGCAGCCAATACATGCCTAAATCCAGCCACACTTTCTATAATGCTTGTCTATTTAATATCCACTGGTGTACTCCGTGTTTGTATCAAAGCTCTCTCTTGCCATCCATGTTACCTTGATAATTAGATTATTAATATGCTATGACCATTAATTAGTATGATTTTCTTTAGTATAATTTCTCTCTTGCCTCTATAAATCGTCTGTTGTCAGATGCTTGCCATAAATTGTTCGCATCACTGATTAAAGTCTGGCCTGCTTTTTTGGCATAGAAACCTGGGAAAATCCTTTTTCATACTCATAGAAATAGAAACCTTAGTTGCTTCAGCAGTAGTTCTGGGGTTTGGTTATAAAGCAGTGGCTGAAACCAATTGATGTGGTTAATATAAAACTGACTTGGTGTCTGTTGGAATCTCAAGGGAAGAAGGTCAAGCTCTAAGTAACATTGATATCAATTACAAAAACTAAATATTTTCTTATTTGGAGTAACAAGGCATTTTTTGTCACCATTCTTGTGTATCATGTTTCAAAATGAAGCTATCCTTATTACATTGCATTCGGCCAATAATACTTGAACATCCTGATTTTTTTTTTAATTCAATGGTCATCATTTTATTGTCACTCTGGCAATATTTATTTTTCACTGCTGGAATATAGCCATGCTCAAAATTTAATGCACAAATTTGTTGCTGCCTTTAATTTTAAATACTATGGTGTCTTAGTGTTTTGCAAGGTACACAACAAACCCAATTATCAATTACATTAAGACTTTTTTTTTTTTCAGTCCCACTTCTATCTAAAAGGACCTTAAATATTATGGAAAGAGTCCTCTAAGAATAAATAACTCCTGCATGAAAAGCCCTGTTAGCAGCGCAAGAGCTCTAACTCTCTGGCCCTGCCTGTCAGGAGGGAAATACAAAGACAGGAATTTTTATGCTATACAAGTTCTTTGCTTTGCATGACTGTTAATAGGTCATGGGAATCAGAGCCTTTGGTGCCTCAAATTCATGGCACAAGCATATTCAGCTGAGTGCAGAAAGTACAGACATTTCACACTGAGAAGTTGGCTACCACAGACATTCATTATTATTATTATTATTATTATTATTATTATTGTGGGGTTTTTTTAAGAACTGTAATTTGTGGGGTAGTTTTCATACTCCTGACAAGATCAGCACAAAGGTGCCCGACTTTGGTATTCTGAAAATAAGACAAGGCCTTCTTTTCCTTTCTTACTCTGGCTTGGTGGGTGCAATGCATCCCAGCCATTCAGAATGCATTCAGCACACCATTATTCTCTAATAATCACCTGTAGTCCTTAGTGTCCAGTGAGAAATTAAAGACTTATGCTTTAGGGTATGCCCTGGTTAGCTTCTACAACTGCAAACGTTTCAAAGATCTGAATGTGATCTACATTCATCATCTCTTGATTTCAAACTATTTTATTTGGAAGCACTTTTGCCAGGCTTTACAATTTGTATGGCTATCATGCATTTTGCCAGCAAGGCTGATTTAGAAGATCTTCACTCTAACAAAAAATCTACAAAAGAAACAAATTTAAGATGTCGATTTTTTCCCTTGGCTACTCCATCATATTCTCTTTGATCCTATTTGGATTCTTTTCTTGCTGAGAATAGTACTGTCATGCATCCAAATACCATGATCGTAGGTGCATACAAATATTTTAAATGAAAATAACCAATACTTGTAGTCAGTAGTGGAAAAATATGGAATAAAGATGATATGCTTTGGCCAATGATCACAGGAAAATTTCTAATGAAATGTTATGCAGTTTCTGAGATTGGTGGAAAACAGGGCTAGGAGGTTTAGAATTTGAGGGGTTTTTGAGGGTTTAAGATGCTGCCTTAAAAGTGGATATGCAACTGTCAAGACAGAGTCTGTGGGCAGATAAGTCAGTATGGCTGAGATTGGAGCCTGTTGGTCCACAGCACTGACATGTTCGAAAGCAATATCATTCTATCCCCAGGAGAGTAATTTATAATAAGCAAGCAAAAATTCAAAGCCTACTTCTCTTAATCTGTCCTATAGAACTAGACTTGAAGACCAAGAGGTGCAAGAATCACTTCTGTTTTGATCTGTGAGCTCTGTGGTCCTGCTGTCAGAAGAAAGATCAGCATTTTCAAATACTTTTTTTCAGATAGTACCAAAATTCATATTGACTAGAGACCACAGTGAACCTTGACTGTGTCATTTTCCAACTTTTTTTGGTACTTTACTTTGCACTTCAATTTTAGTTATTTTAGTTATAGTTGTTACGGTTTAACCCCAGCCAGGATCCAGGTCCCACACACTCATTTCCTCACCAGTGGTATCAGGGAGAGAATCAGAAGAGTAAAAGCCAGAAAACTTGTAGGATGAGACAAGAACAATTTAATAAGGAAAACTAAAGGCACACACACATATAAGCAGAGCAACAGTTACTTGGGAATACAAAACACCAGCACTCCAAACATCCCTCCTTCTCCCTTTCCCTCTGTGAAAGCCCTGCTCAGCAATAACAGAAACATCTCTATGTTATCAACCCTTTGTTCAGCACAAATTTGAAAGACAGCCCCACACCAGTCATGGTGAAGAAAATTAACTCTGCTGCAAACAAAACCTGCACAGCAGTGAAATTGCATCACTTTGGATGTCTTATTTCTTAGGAATATTTCAAGTAAGGTTAAAATTATGATTTGTATATATGATGTACATGCTCAAGAGAAGGAAATGTGTTCAACTTGTGGCTCAACTGTAGCAGAAGAGAGTTTTAGAGGAAAAAAAAGACACTTCTGATGCTCGAGGGTGTTTTATGTTTTTTTGCTGGTTATCAAAGCCATACAAACAAACCATGAAGGAGATTTGTAATGAAAAAAATCTGAAGAGTCTTTTACCATGGAGTGTACTAACTAGCCTGACTACCAGGGAGGGTGCAATTTCTCTGCCCTAGTCCTGTGAAAGTTTCCTGCACCACTAGAATAAAGGATAGCATCTAGAACATGCCTTGCAGCAGCCCTGACCAGCCATGATTCAGGGATCCGAGCCGTCACCGGCTGGATCACCAGGCAAGGCAGATCTAAGCCAGTTCACAAATGAGCACAGGGAGGCATAGCCAAATTAGCAAAAGCATGCAGTGGTGATTTTCTGCCAGCACGTGTCACTGGTATTCTAGACAGCTCCCTGCTTGTCTGCCCTGTGCATACCAGGCCACCAGCCCTGCCTCACGGCAGGAATATTTTGGGGCAGTTCGCTTAGACAGGGCCAGCTTTCCTTTTCCAAGGTCAACTGGTGACCCAGGAAATAGCTTTGTAAAAAGTGCCATGCCACAGGCAGGCCAAAATGCCCCGGGAATCTTGGCATTACAAGTACCCATGTGCTATTTTTGCCTCTCTCTTGAGCAACAGAAATAGCAGCAGCAGCAGCGTGTGTCCGTGCCCGGCAGGACCAGGACAGGGATAGGGCTGAACTGAGGCTTGGCATCAGCTCCCTGCCCACTGTGGGCCACATGGAGAAGGCAAGCAGGGACCAGCACACACAGGTGTGTTCTGCAAGAGCTCCAAGGCAAGGCAGGGAAAGGTCAAGCAGAGCTGGTGTGTATGGGTGCCCCATCCAGCTGGGTTTGGCCTTGGGCTTGGTTCTGGCTAGACTGCAATGGCATCTGCTGGGACTGCTGCATGTAGACATAATAGCCAAGATTTGATCTCAGTGTCCAAAGAGAAAGATACTACAGAGCTCTGGAGCTTGCACTGAAGGGTAGGCAAGAATTTTTGGTGAAAAAAGACAAAATGAAAAACCTGCAACCTTTGGCCATGCTGATAGAGAAAGGTAGCGTGCATCTTTTCATCAGTCCTGTCAGGATGGATTTGAACTAGAAAAGTCCTTTCTTTTATGCCCTTTTGGGTATGGAAAACATAAAGCTGGCTTTCTGGCTTAGGGGAACCCTACCTAGCTGTCATTGAGCTGTCAATGCTCAATGCTGCTTACCTCCTGCATGTTGGACTGTGAACTGCTGCCAGTGAAGAACCTGCAAATATTTACTGATGCATCCTTTGCTGCAAGTAATAAGCTGTCTGCAGCTGGGCTGCTGTGTCTCAGACCACTGTACCTAGACCTGGCAGAGGTCACCTCTATGACTTCTGTTCAAGCAATACAGATTTTTAAGCAATCTCTTAATGCATTTGTTCCCAAAAATATGAAAACATAGGATAGAAGAGAAAAATAAGAGCTGCTCCAAATCAACTGGTGCCACTGAAGCACAATCAGCTCACCAGTCCTGCCCATAGGACCAAAGATACACATGAAAACTAATAGCAGCATAAGCATATAGGTACTGCTGGAAACAAGCAGGGACTATTTCTCCCAGACTTACAAAACAGGACAGCCTAATTCTCAACTTTCTGAAGCCTAAGTGTCTGGAAATTCCAAAATTAGAGATGTGAAAGTGGTGTGTAAGAAAATTTAGAAACATTTTATAAATACCTGTGTTTGCATGTCTTATTTGTGATCTAAATGGTATTTAACCAGAAATCATGGCAACACCAAGAAGGACTAATGAGAAGGTCATTTTGGGGCCATGTATTTTGTCCATGTAATACTGGTGGTTAGGAGGCAGTGTGAAACACTTATGTCTGCTTCATATTTTATGCCTTGTAGAAAGGCCAGGATGTTATGAAAGAATTAGTGACTTGGCATAGCTTTTAGACTTAAGAGATGTTTTCATATGCTGCATAGCCAGGAGGCAACTTAAAGAAAGGGCTTAAATGCAAATATTACAGTTGTATTTCTGATGATGTCACAGAAAAAACCCACCCCAAATCTTACAAAACAAACAAAATAAGACAAAATCCAAACACAAACCTGAAAACAAAGGAAGAATTCTATTAAAAAATAGAGGAACCAGTGGTGATCATTGTAACTATTCACAATAGTTAAAATCAGGATATATTTCAAACCATATACATATGCAATTAAAGTTGTTCCCTGGTCTGGAGATGATGCAGGTTTGGATTTCATGGCAATCAGGTGGTATAACTAGGATCTTGATCTGTAGAGGAGTTCCTAAGGGCTTAGAGTAGGTTTCCCTCAGTCTTTACTGTTCAAAACATTCTGTTTCATGTGCAAAACATGGACAATTTTTGATCAAGTTACTAATTCTATCTCTTGCTTTTTATGTTACTCACATGGGATCACACATGGAAGTTTTCACGCACCATGGCTGAATCTCCACAAGCACCAATTCTCCAGACCTGGGCAAGTTGAACCCTCTCATAGGTTTTGCCCCTTCTGGGTTTCCTTCCTATGGGCATCAAGCCATGGAGGCAGAGATAGGAGGAAAACTTCACCTTCTGCACTCAGTGTTTGTAACATGGCTGTGATGTGTGCCTGGAGCTGGGAAGTGTTTCTGAGTCCCACCACAGCTCATCCCTGTGCCCAATCCTACAGATGACAGAGGCTGGTAGCACCATCCCAAGGGCAGGCACTACCTGATCCAGGCAGGAGAACTGAGCCCTGGATCTTCTCCTGCAGGGTCTAGGCCTCTCTTGGCTCCTTGCTGGACACACAGGAGGACAACATGGAGCTGGAGGCAGGCAAACCCATTGCCAGAGCTGGCATGGGGATGGGCAGGCAGAATGCATGAAGAAGGGGAATGGCAGGGAGAGAAGGAGGTCACATCCCCCTTGGCTGTCCTGCTAAATCCACACCTGAGTTTCATTACATTATTGCCTTACAGCTGACATCTCATTATGGAAGCTCACAGAAAGCCTGGACTTTTGAACCCAAGAGCAAAGGTCAATTTTTCCCACTAAATCAAGGTGGCAGAGGAAACATATGGTCCATGGTTGATCCCTCCTCCCTGTCCTGATTTATTAGAAACCAAGAATTGATTTTTTAGGAACAACAGTCTTTGCATTTGTTTTCTCTGTATTTGGTATTTGGAATCTCTCTAAAAAAAAACCCAGACCAAAACCAAACCCAAAAAAACCCCAACCTAGAGTCCCCAGTAAGCCTTTATACACAGGTTTCTATTTAGGTACCTGATATTCTGAAGTTTTTTACTTCAGAAATCATTTTAAGCTGTCGTCCCTGACATTGCCTTCTGTTGAACTCTGTTACAGTCCTTTCTTGTAATCCCTCTACATTTTAGTGACTTTTCATCCTCTATCCATATTCCATTGTGATTGCTTTTGGCTCAGATCCTGCACTAACATGGTCAAGAAATGCAAACATGATAGGGGAAAAAACCCCATAGGTGAGCTAAAAGTCCTCCTCTGGGTAATTTGTATGCTCTTTTCAGCTAACTGTAATAGCATCAAATTGAAGTGATAAGGATACTGCTAAAATTGCTTTAATTAACGTCAGTTTTACAGCCATAAATCATTATTAATTCCCATGTTAAATTTTGGAAATGGCCTAGATTTTTTTGGCCATTGCCACCGTTTGTCTGGAACTTTTCCCACTCGCAGACCTTTGCTTGTTCTTCTTACTCTTGTCCTGATGTTTTCCCTCTCAAGTGGAGCTTCCATCTGGCCTGAATGTGTGCACAAAGTTACTCTCACTCCTTCAACTGTGACCTAACTCCACTTTCTGTCAGTGCCTGGCCTTTTTCTAATTCCAGAGGTAGATGAGATGCTGGAAGTCATTGCTGCCCTGCCTTTCAAGAGACAAAATCATTGATCGGAGATTGTCTTCCCATATTAGTGCATTATTGCAATTTAACCATACCTCAGATGTCCATGGAGAGAGGCTGAGCACATCACTGATACATCTACATAGATTAAGCTTTTCCTTTTAAATGGAATACTGCCACTCCTTTCACCAGGAGTTCTTACTTCCAGACGTGTTAATGAAGGTGAATAAAATATTTAAATTACTTAGCAGCTCATATATTTTACTGGATGTTGACTTTCCAATGACTATTTATCAGGCCTTTCTTTTATTCCGTTTGGGAACTTGGACTAGTTTGTCTTTGCTGTTTCATACATGTTGATAAAATTCACTTTTGCTGGAGGGAATCCATTCTTTAGGAAGGCTGTGATTCTCCTATGTTTCAATTTTGATTTCTATTTTTTATGCTTCTCTTCCTTAACAGTATTCAGCTGCCCTGTTTGCTGTGTCATTTGTATGCAGACGATATTCGGATATCCTCTCAGTCCCTTCAGAGCCTACAAAGAAGTTTGATGTTTTGTGTAATTGCCTCTGTGATATTTAATCACGGGTAACTTCAAATTTTGTTAAACTTAACACGGACAAAACTGAGTTGCTATTGATTAGTTCACTGGCGCAGAGGTCTCAGGTGTCATCTGTGGTAGTTTCCATTTGTGGTATTTCTTTTATTCTTCAGATAATGCTTGTGACCTTGAGGTCATTGTGGATTTGGTGCCTGCTTTTGAAGCCCACATCAATCATGTAATTAAAGTGTCTTACTACTGTCTTTGGAATCTAGCTGGGCTGAGACCTATGCTCTTTCTAGCCCACTTGCTAAAACTTTAATCCATATTTTTTTGTCTGGCTTGACTACTGCAGCTCTTCCATGTGCCCTCCACTGTTTGCATTAGGGACACAGTCTGTCTGTTTAGGAATATACAGTGAATTAACTATGTTCATTGGATTCCATTCTAAGTAGGCGATTTATTTTTAAAATGTGGCTAGACCCTGGGTATCACTTGGCTGCTTTTTAGCAGGGGGATTTTAATGATATTTCACTTAACAGAATACTCTTTTTTACATGAATCATATCAATTTGCACTGTTATTTTTCAACCTGTTTCTGAATGTGGATGGCTTTAAATTATTAGAATTTCAAAATTGCTGTCAATGTTATTAAATGTTATCTATTGGCAAATTGCAGAAATTTGGTTATGATTCCATTACAACCATGTCTTTACTTGCTTGTCAATTTGGGGGTAAAGATTTCCAGAACAGTGTTTATTAAAAGATGCCTGGTTTCAGTTTTTATTTGCATTTTTATTCAGAATGTATTTGCAACCATCCTTTTCTTTTTGCCAATACAATGTCACAGGCTACATTCTTCTCTTGCTTGTGTCTACAGACCCCATTGGGATAGTACAGGATGAACAGAAGCTTTGATCATGATGCAGAGTTTTAAACAATCCAGATAAACCTGTACAAGTATGTATGTGAACACCTAAGTTTAAGATTTGTTCAACTTTATTTAATTCAGGCTGATTGCAGGTACTGTTAAGTCACACTAAAACAAATGAAAATAAAAAGTAATGCAGCCTATTTTTCTGTTATAAAATCACATTATAGGTTTGTATTTTTGAAAAGTTAATGTGTAAACATATCTTAACAGCAGGCTTTTGCCACATAACACCTAATTATGGTTGATACCTCTCCTAGAAGGAAAAGCACAGGAGTTGAAATATGCTCTGACACACAGTGAGTAAAGAGAAAAGCTAGAAAAGGTAATCCATGAAGAAATTGCATGTATCTGAAATGATTCCCCTTAAAATCTCTTGAAAGGAACAGTCACATGGAGCACAAGTGGATTATCAAAAGTGCATGCCATGGTGACGAAACAATGCTCCTCTGCTTCTGTTGCTTGACACAGAATCACTGCTGAGATGGCAGGAGACAGGAACCTGTCTGGCATTCAAATACAACAAAAACAGCCAGTGTACAGACATTTTGGTTGGTTTTTCCTTCAGTTAGGTTCTGTAAATAAGTGCCTGGAACTATTCATTTGCATTGCTACATGCAGTCTCAGTGTTTATACAGCAGCCAAATGGGTGATTTTCACTGCAGCAAACTGCTACAGGAAAGATTAATTTGCACTGAATTAAGTGGAGTAGTCTATTGTCTACCTTTGCTGTGATGCTTTTTGTCTACATGCCCAACTCTAACCCAAGGCTGTTCACTTAGATGTGAAAATCAGATGCATGGGATAAACTGAATGTTTTATTTATAGCAAGGACATTAATATACAGCATGCTGTGCACTATGAGCAAGGATGGTCTAATGGCACTCTGGAGTGGCTTGTTCCTTGCTGAAATGTGAACTTTCATCTCTGACAAAGAAATACAGGAACACTCTCTGAAGTTGGATGCTCTTCCTGAATCATTACAAAATTGTCTGGCAGTCACTGCAAGTGTTAATTGCTGCAATGAGAAGATAACTTTACCCACCTCTCTAATTAGAGAAAGAACACTGGCCCAAGCAAGGGAAATGGCTGAAGCTTTGCCTAGTCGTCTAAAATGGATCCCAAAAGTGATTAGATTAATTTTTCACTACCTGAACAGCACTGCCTGCTTTCCTGAGGGCCATCTACTGCCTCTGTCTTGCAGGCTACTGGACTAAGACAAAAGGTAAGGTGTCCTCAAGCTGTGAGGAATGAAAGACACCTGAAATTAAGTAATAAATTTTCAAGATGAGAACTTTCATACGAAGGTTATCCCAAAGTGTCTAGAGAAGTGCAGTTTTTGTATCAAAGATGCAAAGCCTTATTTAAAGCTTGTTTAAGCAACTGATTTTTTTACCATTTGCCCACAAATGCTGCTAATTGATTTTAATTTGGCACACATTTGCTCCAGGGTGTATACCAAAGGAGCAAGAATTATTAAAAAGTATTGTGCTAAAGATATTTCTCACATCACAAGGTGCTGCAAATCAGCTTCTTCCCCTTCCACCTGGGCTCACCAAGTTTGCAGGAGCCATCCCAATAAACAAGAGGATTTGTCAACCTTTTCCCACCTTTTCTCACGCCAGGGTCAAACACAAAAATAAAGAGGGTGTAACATGAAGAAGTATTTATTCTGCAGTATGATGCACTGTTTTTTTGGCAGCAGTGGAATTTCAAAGAGAATTACTTTATCTCTAATATGGACATGAGTAATAGATGGCAGAATGTACTGAGACTTATATAGGCAGATTTATGAGGTGTGCCAGAAAACAGTGGCCTGCTGAGTTTATTTAAAGCCATACATTCTGAGCGAGTCTGCAGCAAGGACTGGAGCAGTCGTTGTCCTTCTTGCAGTAAAACTGTCTCAGACTGGCGAAGGTGACTGTAGCATCACTGACTCCTGCCCAGAACAACAGTCTCAAAGACTCCAACAGCTTTGTGGAAGTTCTTCTTGAGTGAGTAGCCCTCGGTTTTCAGAAGCAGAAGTCTCTGCATAAGACTTGGCTGGCTGTACAGTGAAACAGAGCTCTATGTAACTTCAAACTTCATTCAATAGGTTTTGAAGATGGTTTGCTCACTTTGGTCAAATTTAGACACTTGGCCTCAAATACTGTTGGCATACTGATGTTTATATCCTCTAGTTAGTAAAAAAAAAAATAACTTTGTGTGACTCTAGAAAAAAGTGCCCTAGAAAAGCATGAGAACACTTCAGCATCCCTGAGGAGGAATGTAATGCTCAGCTGCTGTATAATGAAGGGAGGTGGAACACATAGTGGAGTAACTGTGCAGTAAAATATTCTAAACTCATAATGTTTCATGGGGCCAATGCCCCTGGGAAGAGAAATAAACTCTTTTCTACGGCAGAGCAATAAATATTTATATATCGTATTGCCCAAAGACCTCGATCAGAAGGGACTGAGAGGGAGCTGACTCTGCAGAACAGAAAGAGGTGCAATCCTTCTTTTGTCTTTACAACTTGGAAATACAGACAGGCAGAGAGGAAGAGCTTGTTCTAACACATTTAAAGAAATTGGAGTTTTGGAGAAGTTGTTGGGAATTTGGGAAGTGTAGCTACGACAGGAATGCTGCTTTTCACCCTTTCATTGTCTCCTGTTCAGAAGTGAATCACATATGATCTTTGATTCAACACAGATGACAGATTGACAGATTTTACTTTTTGTTGGAGAGAAAATTAATTGTAATCGAGGACTTTTCCTATGTTATCCGAGTAACTGCTTAGCCCTTACAGACAGAAAGGAGGGAATCACATCTCTCTTGAGCCCAGAACAACGTTCCCAACTTGAAAGAATGCCCATTGACACAGTCTCATCTTAGAAGACCATAATTGGTTGAGAAAAATAAGAAAATCAAAGGTTGCAGGGAAATCCTTCTTACCCACACAGACTGTGCTAAAGGTATTTTCCAAAAGTACAAGTCTCCTGTACTTAAATGTAACACCCACAGCACCTACTCATAAGACACCACATGAAAGAAATAAGTTTCAACTTGATTTTCTACTTTGGAGAGTTTGAGTTATCTCCCTAAGACATCAAAACCACCCAACTACAGCCTTAAGTCAGACGAGTGGGGTCTGGAGGTTCACAGAGCATCACAAACAAGGCATCTGCCGTTGCAGCCAGGAGAAGAGACATTCTTTGCACATCCAGTGATGCTCAAGCACTCTTCAGATGATAATGAGGTTGAGAGGTCCAATGTTCATCTAAATCGTCCATAATTTATGGACAGGCAGACTGAAGCATTATTATTGTGAGGAATATTTCAAAAGTCGGTCTCTGATTTTGCAGACACTCATCATTCTTTTCCATCCTTGCAATCCATAGAGATATCTGCAAATTTCCATAAAATCAGGTCTGGTTCCCTTTTTTATTAAATATATAAAATTGTCAGTAGCAGGATGATTTTCAGAAATATGTGAATTTAGATGAAGCTCTGCTAGAAAAGGTGGCCACTGGAAACTGCTTTGCTTCCTGCCTACAGGCTGCTAAGGAATCCAGATTTCTAGGGTCAAGATTTCCAGGATGGCCCTTCCATATGGACTACCACAGACCCAGTAGACCACAAAGTTTTCAGGTTTTTGCAACATGGCTGAGAGCCCAGAAACCCAGGCTGTAGAATAAGTTTTTCAACATCTCTATTATCAATTTTTCCAACACCTGAGAGAAGTCTCACTAAAATCAAGAAAAAATGAAAAGGCTCAGCTTATATTTAAAAGTCTTTTGTTCTTGTAGAAGCAACTTGGTAAGATGCAATTAAAAACAAGTTTTAGGAAATATTTAGTTAGGTAATCAGGGAATACATACTTTAGTTTTTCTTAATTATTTGTAGGGGTTGGAAATATATTTTCTGCAGGGAACTTTAGTATGTGTGGATTTTTTATCAAGGGTGGACAAAAAAAATCTGAAATATTGGAATTGCTCTCTAGACAGAAATATTTCATTTCAGTCTTCTCCTCCCTGTTCCTGCTCAGCCTTTAGGGAGATTTTGGTGGTTCCCTGTTTTCTTTCTCTATGCAGTAACCAGCTTTGGAAAATACAGGACACTGAAAATTCTGGATATAAAAGATACCAACCAAAATCACTAGGAGTGCCTCTTTCACCTCTCAGAGATGTGCATGACACCAGTGTGAGAGGCAAAGCTGGGAACCTCTGGGAGATCCTGCAGGGCTGCACTGGAAATAAAAGTGCTGAGACTGGGAGAACTGCAGGCAAAAACAGGAAAACCCCATTAGCCTCCCTAGCAGCAAGCAGCCCTCCCAGTTTTTAGGAGAGAGACTCAAGGTGGAGTAATAATCTTCAGATTTGGACAGGAAAAAAATGGGCACACACCAGGGACTGTTTTTGAAGATGACCAAAGTTGAGAAATTCCAGGGGGAGCAGCCAGATGTACCCTGGTTCCAGGGACACAGTGGCTGGCAGGGCTGCTGGAGGAGGGGCTGGCCATCACCTTGGGTGGCCCAGGGATTGTCCATCCATGGCAACTGGGGCTTTATTGTAGGTGTGAGAATATTTATCACTCTGAGTGAAACACTATCCACATCTCTTCCTGGCAGGATGCTATCCTGTCCTGAGGTGTATGAGAGAGGCTTTCAGCTGGGAGGCTTTAATGATAAGCAAGTGCAATTCAAAGGAGAATTGTAAATTGAAGTCGACTCCAAAACACTTCTTAAAGCCCTGAGTCATTAGCAGCTGAATCACATTATTCCTGTCAGCAAGATCTCTTCTCTAACATCATCCTCTATTTACTGTACATTACCTCATGGTCCTGGTCAAACTGTGCTGCTTTTACACGAACATGAAGAGTCCCAGTCATTAGGAAGAGTTTGACATAATGCAAGCTTTATTTTCTGATGCTAGTTAGAAAGCAACAACCCCAATCTACGGATTTTCTTAGTCTGCACACAAAAAGCTTTTCCTAACAAGTAGGACAAATAATAAGCCTTGCTTTCTGTTTTTCACATTTCATTTATTTGCTGAAGCTCATGGCTCTCTGCTACAAGGGCAGTTCTGAAAGTCAAAAGGTCACAGAATAAAGCATCACCCTTAAAAATTCATCATTTATCTGTCGAAGAGTGACCTCATGGTGACTCTTCCTCAGCTTCAAAGCCATTGATTGCACGGCCCTTCATTCTCCTTCTGGAAATCCTATAAACAAGTCCCTCTGAGATGACAGAAATTTAACATGCAACCCTTGTCACATATTAAAATAATGATACAATATTTGATTAGATATTAAGACTAATTACTACATATTTAGCTCTTTCCAACAGTTCATCATATAAGATTAGGTGATAAACTATCAGAGAAAAATTTAAGTGTTTAAAATGGTTAATTTTCAAATGTTTTAAAATTTGTTTATAGAATGTAAATTAAATATCTAAATATACATAACTTTAGGCTCACCAATATGGCAGGTATTATGGTAAGGAGATAAGCTTCTCTGATCCAGATATGTCTATGAATTGCAGCTCCTTTGGGCATAGAGCTCTTGATGTTGGAAAGGCACAGGATTAGGAAGTTTAAGCAAGCTGAAAGATAAGGATCAAAGTTAAATTGAAAGTTACTTCGGTTCATTTGTTTCAGTGATTAGAGAGCCCATATTATTAAAATAGTGAGTGAATTGTTTAGTGCTGTGCTTGACACAACTGCTCAAAGGGCAGAATTAAGGATAAAAAGTCAAAGAACTAGAACTGAAGTCTGAAAAGAAAATGCTTAAACCTGCAATCAAACATCTACATTTACAGTCTGGGTGATGCCAAACCTCACTGACAAGATCTATCTCTCCAGCAGTGCTCCTGAGGGACCTGAGAGCCAGGCTGGGCTCTTTTTTCTCAGACACCACATTCTGCAGAGGAAGTTCCATAAGCAAAACAGATCTCTGCATGACAGAGGTGCAGCCTCGACATCATTACTGCATCCCTTTTTTTTTTTCCTTTTCCACCTGTTATTTCTGGGCCTGCTGAATGAGGGAAAGGGCTGGGCACTGAATTTCAAATCCTGATGCAAGTTCACAGGGTATTTGCTAACAATAGCACACAGTTCATAGTGAGACAAAGCCTACATCCCCAGCCAGTGTGCAGCCACACTGCAGACAGACCCTTTCTCTGGCCAGCCTCTAAGCCAAGCAAGTTACTGCTGGAATTGAGCTTTTCCCTGACAGCAGTTAAAGCACTCCTGAGGTGCCTGAGAGATAAAACTGTGGAGAGGAGTCTTGCCGGATCTACAGCTTGCAAATTATGGTGCTGGAGCTACTCTATCAATTCAGACAGCAGCTGGCCTCTGGCAATATTTTTTTCCTTCAGATTAATTAACATTTTCCCCTCAGCCCCGTGGTTACAGGCATGATCATAAAATCTGTGCATGTTAGCAGAAGTTGCATCAGATACTGTTCACCTAGCCAGCTGTGTAGCAGTGATTTTCTACCTCTGCAAAACCTCTCCTGATGTTTCTGAGGGGTGGGAGGCTTCAATGCTGAAAATGGCAATGGTCAAATTTCTGAAAGACTGTCCAATCTTTCAATTCCCCTAAAAAGTTGTCCCTCTGGGCTAATTATGCTTTCATAATAGACAAAGCTGTTGCTCTATACAGAGACAGATTTGCATTTCCAGAAGTCAGGAACGACCTTTTATCAACAACACCAGGTCAGGATTTCACAGCTTGCTTCAGGGAAAGCTCAAATTTCTTTTAGGAAATCTCCTTGTTCAATAAGGCCTTGCTGGACAATGCTTTCACTATTCTTCAAGATAAATTATTCTTACAGAAAAACCCAATCCCTGTATTACTGAAAGATATTCTGCTTTCAACATGGTACAAAATCATGATGCAAATGTATAAACTATGTGTCATTTTCAGCATATCTTTTAAACACCAGCTTGATAATATTAAGTAGTTCCAGTAGGAATCCTCATGGGCAAAGCGTGCTGTGACTAAGGCTTGCAAAGAACAAAACTGCTGCAGAAGCAGGCTCACCAGTCAAATTTCCACAGAATGGCTTCCCTTGACACATCTTTAACTCACTCTCATCTGATACTGAGTCCTAAAAAATTGTAATTAAACAGCACAGACTGTTCACCATTTGAATTTTAAGCCATCGTATTGATTGAAGCTGCTGAGAACCTTGAAAACATAAACTATTTCTAGCACAGGAGAGACCAGATATTGAACATAATGACTACATGCATTTCCTCAATTGTATGGTGATGTTCAGTCTGCCCCTAGCATTATACAACTGCCAGTGCTTTGTTCTCTAGATCAAGGTAACATCCTTCCCTTTCTATTACTTTCCTGGGGCTTCTGAATGCATTAAATTAGTAGAAAAAATTGTAGAGTAAAAGTTAGGGTGTGAAATCTGGTACACAGGTATTGTGTATCACCTGCAGAGATATCTACATCAGTCCTTAGGAAATTTTTTGAAGGCCCTTGGTAAGCAACAACCAGAGGGTTTGTTGGACAAGATGTCCTGAGACAAAGCCTGTGTCATATATTAATTAAATGTATTCTCTATTTGGCTGCATTAAAAAACCCCAGAACACTAAAGGTAACTAAACCCTATATTCTTTAATAGGGCAATATCAAAGATCATCTGAAAATCAAAATCTGGAAAATGCAAAATGTTCAGATTAGTATGCAAAATAAAACATCAATGTGGAGAGTGGATTTATATGATTATCTATGAATAATTCATTAGCACAAGAAATACAATTAGCTTAAAAAAATTATCTAACTACTACACTAATGTTTAGCAAATCTAACATATAGTAACATCAGGAGGAAATGTCCATAATGTAAAAGAAATTAAAACAAATTCCTTAAGGAGTCCAGCTGCCTTATTACTAAGGGGGAAAAGGGCAGTGGATTAGATGGGTTAGATCATGCCCAGAGAGGTTAACTTGCCTGTAGTCAATACCCTTGCATTTGCAGGTGTGCCCTCAATTGACCCTATTAATATGTGCAGCCGTTGCTGGAAAACACGAAGCTCTGGTCATTTGAAGTGGCTCTGACTATAGTGAAGCATTCCTTAAATTCAGAGGGGGCTTTTTTGGTGGGAAGATGCAGAAATAATTTTCACAAGAGAGGGTTTTCTGCTCTTCCAGTAGATAGAAATCCGAGGGCTGAATCAGGCAGGAGATAATCGATGCTTTAGCTGGCATACTAAATCAATACATTACTGGCAACTGGAGCTAGTTTTAGCTGAACCTCTGCTTTCCAGAGCAATCACTCCAAGTCCTGACTTAGTCATTTTCAAGATGAAATTGCATCTGGCTCTTAATCTGTAGGGTACCAGTTTGATGTTAGCCAGCCCGATAGTGGCAGTGATTTCCGTGGAGCTGACTTGTGTTGACTGCTCCTGCTCAAGGAGTGAGCTTAGCAAGTGCAAATGGACAGGAGCTTGCCCTGGAGAAGCCTTCTAGCTGCTGTTTTTGTTTCTCCCTGTGCCCTTTTCTGCAGACAGTTTATGCAAGGGAACACAGACAGTGCTCACCTACCCTTTGGTGTTTTAAAAGTATTGTGTATTTGTAATAGTTGTTCTTTCAAGAACGAAGAGTGCCACGGCTAAGTGACATTATGAGCGAGAAGCCAAAAGCTGATACAACAATTCAAAAGCGTACAAATTAAAGTCGATTGTCAAATGGATTTTCCATTCCATTAAAAATGTCAGGATTGAAAAATTTTGACATATAAAAGATCATATTAAGTATCCACATTAAATTAAGTGGGGACAAACCCAAAATATAATCCAAACATTGGGAAAAATTAAGTACTGAAGATAATTGCTTTGCCCAAAATGTTTAAATCCAAATATGTTGACGTTTGGTTGTTCCTTGGATCCTTTTATTTTCTATTTCTAATACTGGCTGGGTTTTTTTGTTGTTGTTTTTAAATTTTTTTTTAAAATAAAGCAAAACGTTTTGTGTATAATATTTCAAAAGCAAGGCATTGTTTTGTTGTGGTGTTCTTTTGCTTTTCAATTGCAATTGTTACCATTATGTTATTGTTATTTATTCAAATAATATAATTTCATTCTCATTATCTATTCAAATAATGTCATAATTAAATTTTCCAGGGAGAAATGGCTTTGATGAAAACTTTCAGCTTACATCACTGTAAATTAACCATTGCAGTTCTCCTGGCTGGAGTAGGAATAGACATAGCTGTGATAACATAATGATTAAGTTCTCTTTGAGAATGTTCTTGCTATCAGGTGAATGCCTAACCCCAGATGTACTCATTTAACACAGACCTTCTTGCTGGATAGCCGTGGGCTTTTGAGTTTGGCCTTTGGACAGTTTGGATGATTCTGCACAAGCGAGCAAAGGAGAGCCAGGGGACAGTGCCTGGCACAAAGGTGGAGTGGCACTGACTGGCTGGCTCCTGAGCTCATTAGGGCTGCTGGCCACCACAGCAGACGGGCTGTTCCAGCACTACAGGGTGCTTGGTCCTCTGTCCCCAGCCCTGTGGGGTGCCTCTGGTGCTGTTTGGGACAGGGACACTGGTTGAAAGCATGTGCAGCAGTGCCACAGACCTCCCAAGGGCTGATTTAGGGCTTTGCCACAGGGTTGTCGTACTGGAGAGTGCAAAGGTGCTTGGAGGAAGTCAGACTCAGTGCAGTGAGGTCACTGTTAGCCAAGATCACTGGGGTGAGCAACCTCCCAAAGAGAACCCAAACCATCCCTGGGCAGAGCTCTCAGAGAGGTGCCAGACAGAGACAGATGTGAATGATCAGTTCAGCAGTGTCCCCAGTCTGGAGCCTGTGCTTAGCTGCTCCCTGGCCCTCTTTTACTCAGCAATATAAATCTTGCACTCTGGGCAAGGCCCAGGTCTTAGAAGTGCCACAGCTTAACTAATGGGAAGGAGTGTCTCAATTTCTTCCTTTTAAAGAACAGAGATGAGAGCAGCAGTATCATTACATGCACATCACACTGTGCCTTTCTTGCCCAAATTTTCTCCCTCCTGTGTTAGAAAGCCCTGTCAATAAAAAAGAAACCAGCACAGTGTTAGTGGCAATATTTGTATGGCACAGAATGATCACTGTTGCCTATTTGTGTTTATGTTTCTGTTCTCTCACAGCCATGAGAAGTTTGGGATGTTTGGGATGGGATGTTTGCTGCAGTTCTGTCCCATCTGAGATTCAGCAGTGTAAACATCTCTCTCTGAATCCTTTTCCCAAAATGCAGTTGCAAATGGCATTTCTGAGCCCCATTTGCAATAGATCCATCTTTGTCATCCCAGAGGCTACTTCTGTTCACACCATTTTCAACCTCTGTTTCAAGCATAGACATGGTATTATTCCACAATTGTCCATTTGTCCAATCAAAAGAACACTGCACACCAAGGTACACGATTAAAAAATCAAGTTAAACTCCAGAAGCAAAAGCCTTTTCTAATTCTGCATCCACTTCACTATGTGTGACCCATAACTGCACTCAACAGCTGTGACTTTGGCAGCTGTGGGCATATCCCAACAACCCATTTACAGGAGTTCTAAGTCCCTGTGAACTCACCTGAAATGCCTTTTGTTTTAAGATGAGTAAGGGGTTATTCCTGACAAGTTTTTACTAGAGCTGCTGATGTAGTAGTTTTGGAAGAATAGCTGAAGACACGGGCTGGAGTTATCCTTAAACTCTGCACAGTAACTTCAAGGCTGGAAGACACAGAGTGCTGTGACCCAGATTTTGCATCTGAAGACATAAAGAGAGCTGGGTAACATAGATGTAATAAAGAGAAAGCACAGCGAGGAGAATCTAGGCAGCTTGATAATTCTCAATCACCCACACAAGCAAGAGAGTTCTGATGGCAGAAGCTTTTATCTGATAGGAAAAAGAATCATCAAGACATGCAGTCACTGGAAGCTGAAGCTCAGTAAACATGGGCTGTAAGAAAAGACTGCTTTTTCTTGTTTTTATTTTTTTTTTTTTTTTTTTTTTTTTTTTTTTGGTACTGTAACAGATAATTAATCACTAGCAGAGTTTGTACAGGGACGTTGTGGATTGTTTGGTGAGTCTGTCCTGGCAGTGACTCATACCATGGTCCTTTCCTCCTGACACAGTTTTCCACATCCAGGCTCGTGCCTTCACTGCACTCTGATATGTAAACAATAACTCAACATTTATCCAGTAACTCTGCTGCACATTTATGAATTTTAATCAACCATTGACACACTTACATGAAGTGAAACAAATGAGCAGAGCTGACAAATGAGGTCCTTGCTTAGAAAGGATTTTAGATTCATATTAATATTCAATTCCCTTCTAGGATTCTTGACATTAACTGCGTTTCAGCACTGCATGGCTGTCTTGAGCCTACAGAATTGTTTTCTATAGCCCAAACAGGGAGCCCATTGTGCTAAGCATGTAACAAAAAGACAGCCACTGCTTCTGAGAGCTCAAGGTCTGAGGCAGAGAGAACAAATGGCTGGTAGATGAGGATAAAGTAAGTTTGGGCTGCATTCAGTGAGGTAAGAAGCACTGTTGGTGTACCAGGTAACTAACTGTTGGAGCTATGTAATTTGAGCTGTTCCAAAGATGTGGAAGATTTCTGTACATAACATAGTCTTCCCAATTTGGATCAAATTTTTTAAAAAGCTATGCCTGGTGTGTCAACTAATGCAATTTTCCCTATTTTCTCTCCGCTGTCCTGAATCACTCCCTGACCGAGCTCCCCTCAGGTAAAGGGCTCGGTGCCTTTGATTATTTGATGGCATTTGCTGCAGCCCAGTTTTCATCAGAGGTCCTTCCCAGCAGACTAACAGCCCCAAGAATGAAATCAGCAGGGAGGCTCTTCATTATCACAAGTCTGGCAGTGAAGTCTCTGTACTTTTATCACTGTAGTGGTATCAATTATTTGGAGCCACATTAAATAAATGAAGTCAGTAACATGAATATGTCATGCCCAATTCATACAGAGGCTCCTGAACTCTCTTTAAAAAAAAACCCTCTCTTTTTTGCCTGCTGCTTCCCTTATGAATTTTTTGTAAGCTCTGACCTTAGACATATCTCAATCATTGCAAGCATGCTTAGTTCAAGATTGAATACACATCCATTTTATATGGGTTGAGGGGGGCAAAAATCATGAGGAAAGCAGATGACATTAGGAAAAAATGACTTTTCAAAGAAGGTTCAATGACCTCCATATAGATATGACATGTTAAAGTCACTGACTTCTTTTTAACTCAGCACCAGCGTATATATATACTTAGTATTATATAATGTACTTGTAAGGGCAAAGCTTCTTCAGCATTCGATCTCCAATATTTATTGTGGAGTTCTGACTCACCTTCCTTGGGTGTTGCCCAGAGTCACCATAATACCAGCAATGACAATGAAATGGACTGCACTGGCCGGCGCCCTTTGCTTGTTCCATGGGGCAGTTTCTTGCAACCTAAAGGCAATCTTATTTATTTATTGATTCTACTGAATCAGAATTCAGGCTTGGCAAAGGCTATTCTCAAGAAAAAAAAAATTAAGAACCCTTTAGTATTTGGACAGTATTTTTCTAAAATATTTCTAACCAAATTTAACTTATTTTGGTTTTAAGTAATAAAAAGTAAATCTCTGATGCATGGGCTATTAACTCTAGACACTGCAAAGCCAGTTCATTTTGCTTGGAATTTAATTGATCTGTTTAAACAGAACAGGAAAAGCACAGAACTGTGATAGGAAAGGAGACTTCTTGGATACTGCTTTGCACATACTCAGAATAAAAAACTCTAGAACCTCTGAGCTTACTGAAAGTAGGATCATACACAGATATAGGGAGTAATGGGCAAATGCTTTGTGGGAGTGTTTATAAACCCTGAAACTTCAATTCAGCCACATTTGAATATGTTATAGCCTCTTCTCTGTTAACATTAATCAGGGTGGTTTTCGTTTACAGGGATGTTGGGGAAAGTGTATACTCTTGCAAGCACTTTTCATTAAACCTACCTGAGAAGTGTTTTCTCTAATTCAGTCAACTTGGCAGCTGAAAGAATGGCATGTTTCTTAGGTGGCCAATCACACGCCCAAAATATGGAAGAGTGAATAGATAGAAAACATAATTAAAATAAATGCAGCTTGTAAATAAGCCCAGTCAGAATATAGTCTGATGAAACGATTTTTCAGTCTGTCAGAATTTGAATAGATACCTCATTCTTATGCGCTCCTGCTGAAATTTAGAGGGAAAAATCCCTTAAATTTCTTGTTACAGACAGAGACCAAAGCATTGACATCCAGATTTTGGAGGGTCAAAGCACTGACATCTAGATTTTGGAGGGTTTGCATTGAATTATATTTGTGGCTTCCCTAGGATGATTAGTGGTGTGCAAATCTGAGCAGGTGTTTGCATCTTTGCAAAACTAAGTCTTACCTCATTTAAAAACAAAAAAAAACCCTATAAATAAAGCAATAAACAAAACAGGTTTTGGAAATTTATCCAAAAAAAGGGGTGTGAGTTTTGTGATTCAGATCAGAAACTGCAACCAGTGGTGAATGTAAAGAACAAAACTGGAATCCTTGAGTTGGGATGCTTTCCTGTGTTATTTTTAGACAATTTCTTAAATATAAAGTGAGCCAAGAAACCAACTATTCACCTCAACTATTGAACCTCTGAAGAAAAACTTGACTGCCAAGTCAGCAACAGGAATAATTTGAAAGTTAGTATCACCTGAGAATTTCCAAACAGATGTCAGTGTTCTTTGATCACGAAGCAGTACTGAAGTAGAGAGGGTCTTTATCTCAGTCTTATGCCATAAAATAACAAACTGGAAAAATTTAAAATAAAAGGCAGCAAACATTCCAGTCTCTGGATCACACTCTCTTATTTTCTGCAATTTAATGTAAATATACGATATTTCACAATGGGCATCTTCAAATTAGTTAAGCCATTTTTTAAGGCTTTCATCCTGCAAAGTTGCCCAGCCACAATGAAGATACCAATGCAAAATGTTCCTGATTTGGTGGGGGTTTTATGACAGTGTCTTTGCATGTGTTGTCCAGGAAGATAGGCATGGGAGATGCAGAAATTCTTCATCTGAGGTGCATTCCTGGCATCATCATGTTATTTCATGAAGACTGTCAGGTTTATACCCACGATGACAAGAGAAAATGATATTGTGCTGCTGTTCAGCAAAGGAGAAAGCAAAAGACAGATGAGTCAAGTGTGCAGCTCACTCATCAGAAATTGTCTCTCAGTTTGGACATTTATTTCCACAGTTCTGAACTGTTCATTATTATTTTTCTGTATGAATACCCTGCAAGTGCCTGTCACCACTGCAGGGGCAAACCTGAAATCAAACTTTTTTGAGATCCATGAATTAAAACAATCAGATAAATGCAGTGCAATGTATTAAACATGAAATGACACATCTGACTGTTGGCAAAGGCAGAAAGAATTTCCAGAAGACCTTCCTGAAATGCAGACTGCCACCTCCATTTGTTTCTGATTGCTATCACACTGCACAGATGCAATGATTGAGAATCAAACTAAAATTTGGTGCTGGAAGTCCACTGTAACATCAATCACATGAAATAAAAATGTCATGCTTATGATTCTTTGGAAAATGCTGCACTTAACTTCCAAACTGTTGCTTTCAGAAAAGGCTAATTCAGGGCTGGGTACATTAATGTCAATGTCCTATAAAAGTGCCAGCTAAAAAAAAAAATGTCAGCAAAGACATTTTTTAAGCCTGTGTCAGCACAAAAGGGTGCCTCAGTTGTTTCATCTCACAACAGCTGCATGCTTTCATTGACATTTGTTGCCCTTTCTTTGTGCACTCATCCTAACCTCATAGGTTATTTCCTGGCCTCCCTTCCATGACCTATGACCGATGATGACCTTTAGCTAGAGAATGTGACATTTTGTTCTCCTCTGGCTGACATGTGATGCCCTCATTATTCAAAGGTATGTGAAAATAATGACCTGTACTGACCCCTGAGTTTCCTCTCGTTTATTGGTCTACACTAGGTGCTTGTTCAGCAGATTGCTATGACTAGGTGGTGGGGTGTACAATTTCTTTTGAAGAAGGAAGCTCATGAATTGCACCAACATTTTAGCTCTTTGTGTCTGCTGTTCCATTTGAAGAGCAGGAGATGAGGTGGTGCAGCTGGGGGAAGAGGGTTCAGGGTTCACAGTTCAGTTCAGTGTGGGTTGTTGGGAGCATCCTGCAAGATCTGGCTGAGGATTGGGGATCTTATGGAGTGGCAATTGAATCCCAGGCAGGATGCCCACCCTGGGCTATCTCAGTGCAGGATGCCAGTGCATGTGGTGCTGGTTCAAGTCCTCAGTTCTCAGCCACCAGAAAGAATGGATGACTGAGAAACCTCAGGAATTCAAAACAGGAGTGAATGTGGCTTTCCCATCACCAGGATTTCTACACCTTCCCTATTGTGACCCCAGTGGCAACATGGTCACAGTTACAAGAAATAAAAAATTAGCCTAACATGCCAACAGTGCTGTTTTGGGTATGTCTCATTTTGCATTTCAAGAGATGGAAGTTTCAGTGCTCTTCAGAAATGCAAGCCTGAACACATGAAATTTTTTTCAAGAAGCAGATTTTATCTCCTTTGAGGCGAGACGTGTCCTCATTGACTATAGTAAATATTTCAAATGCTGAGAGTCTAAAGGAGGAATAAACCACTTCTGTGTGGGAGATTGTGATACCAATTAAGAGTTTCTTCAAGACCTAGCAGCATGAATATTTAAACCTCCTTTTCCTGAAGAAAAGATGGTTACTTCAGGTCAGGGGTGAGGGCATGTAAGAAGCAGCATAAGGAACAGATAGCTGCTAAAGACAATTTCAGACTATAAATAGTCCCTATTAAGAATATAGAAACAATCAATTAGGGAATAAGCTCTGCTTCCTGTTACACAGGAGCAGAGCAACAGCAGAAAAATGTTGACATATATGTCAGTGTTTGTGGCTGGCTGGGAAAGAGATATCAGTGCTTTCCCACTGAAAGGTGGGGAGCTGCACTGGGTCTGTAGGTTAAGATAGAAGATTATCAACAGCTCTTTGGAAAAGGCTTATGTATTTGGTATGCAGACCAGGAAATGAAAATCAGGATCCAAATTCTGATCTTGTCTCAGCACTCTGTGCAAACCAACACAGAAACCAGGGGAAAGGTCCTTTATTGGTAAAGAGAGAGCATTCCCCACCACCTGGAGGCTGTAAAGAACTTCATGTTGGAACACATTCACTGAAGGTATAAAAGGTGCTAATAACTGATGCCCAGATGTCAGATGCAATCTTTGAGGTTCCACCTGGGTGTCTGGGCCAGACATTCATCCTGCATTATAATCCAGCTAAATAACCCATTGAAGAGTTCAGGCTGACACTAGGAGGGCTGCAGTGCAGTGGAAAGGGGGTTCCAGATTAGAGACAGCCTAGCTTAGAGTTGAACTAGAAGCATTAGTAAAACCTGATGAAGAAAAAGTATTTTATCTGTCTTGGTGGGAAATAGGTGAGCTAATCATGGATATGATTTAATGGTCATAGGTGTGTCTTCATCTGAAGGGAAAAAAGCTGCAAAGTTTTGAGGGTACTGCCTTCTGTTTACCATTTCCATCTTTGTCCTGCTTGGACTGAGTTTTGCTACATCAGGCCCAGCAGCAGGTCTGGGCAGAAGCCTGAAACTCAGGGATGGCAGAAAGAAATGGCATCTGTGGTACATCATCACATCTCTTCTCTCAGTCATTTCACAAATGCCCCTGGTGTTATATTTCTGATGGATTAATTGAAGGAAAAAGAAGAGCACATAAGTGGATACTAGCTGGTGCCAGGCAGTCCTCCTGTCACTGAGCTGACAGTGCTCCAAACCCTGTCACCAAGCATGGCCATTACACGAATCCCCTTTGGCTGGCAGTAATTTCCATACAACTCACACATGGAATGCTTTTAAAGGATTCAGCTAAGGAATGGACGCATCTACATGTGACACCAGCTCAGATCAGATGTCAGGTTGCTTATGACCAATCATATAAATGAACTAATCCACCTTAGCAACACAACTCTGGGAGGCTTTGCAGGAACCTTGTAGAAATATATTTATCAGGTGTCCAAAAGACTGTGACGTGTTTTTGACTGCTTTGCTCAAAAAGGCAACATTTTGGTAGAGCTACAAGCATGAGTGTAAGAGGATAGTTCTAAGGTAAATTTTTAAACCAAGAGCATGTTTAGACTTTGTTGTCTTTGTTTTTCCCCCTGAAGCACAGTCTCAGAAATATTCCATTTTTCTTCCTGTCCATGTCATTTGCCTCTCATTGTTCAGGAGTTCGTAGGGTTTCACTCCTCCCAAGATCCATAAATCAGATGATTAACTTTCAGTCCAAGCCTGTTTTATATGAAGAGAAGAAATCTAATTGGAATACAATCAGCCTCCTACTGCTTTTCACAGCTTTCTTTGCATCTCAGTGTGATTTGAATTTCAGATATCTCTTTCTGAGAGATATTTATTTTTCCCTATCATGCACTGAACCCAATTGTGCTGCTATCTTTTTCTGCCCTTTTAAGCTCTGGCTGTAAATTAACCATTATCCAACTGAAATAAGTTCCTTTCGAGTTCATAAACAGTAGTTCAGCATGAAAGCTTCCAGACTAGCTGCACAGGAATAAACTGTCCATTCCCCTGAATATGAGGGTTTAATATCAGTTTCATTTTCCTCTGCCTCAACATGGGTGCTTATAGAAGAAGCTCTTTTCATCCTGGGGTACTGGATGGATACTTAAGGAAGAGGGAATCTGGAAATGCAGAACTCCATTTGCAGGTGCTGGATGAACTCCAGACTGGGGAATCTTCACATTACAGCTATGATTACTTGTTTTTACTTATGCTTATAGACATCTAGTAGAACTGAAAAATCCTGATGATTATGGATCAGTTCTTGCCTTGAAATTTACTGGTTTGTATTTTTCTTTAAAAAAAAAAAACAAGTTAAAACCTTTTTTTTTTTCACTTCTTGTTTAAGCAGCCTGGCAGCCCAAGTGTTCTGAATACTAAGATGTTGCCTTTAACCACACAACCCACAAGTAACACAAAGTTTTCTTTAGGTTGTGCCTTCCTGCACTCCAAGCCTTCTCCAGACCAAACAGGGAACATCTATGGGAAAAATGAATACTCAAAATTCATTAAATGCTTTCTTGTCTTCTCAGTCACTACTGCTGCAGTGACTTGTTTGTGTATGAATTTGTTACAGATATCAGCCCATCTGAGAGAAAATAAATTTTAAGTCTAATCACTTTTACACTTTCAGATTTCAAATGAAAGCCACTTACCACATGATCATGAATGAAGACTGAACACAAAAGCTCAGTCTACAACTCAACAAAACCTGCAAGATGATGCATTTTTCTGCCCACATCCTGAGTGCTGTGTGGTGGGGACCTGTGAGAAAGCAACTCAGTTTCCAGCTCCTCCCCTTCCAACAGACACCAGGGAAGGTGCACACCTGTATTTCATCCCAATGTGGAGTCCAGGCAAAGCAGACACCAGCTCCTCATTCCACAGTTTAGACACAGCCTATCAATCCATTAGGCAACTGAATGTCATTTAAATTACTGTATAATGCCCAACTTTGCTTCTCCTATTTTCAGCAGTCCCACCTGCCTCAACAGAGATACTTGTAGAAACATCCTGGGGCTCTGACTTCTCAAATGTGAGAACAAAACCTTGCAACCTCAGTTACTTCTGAGTCTGAAGTGTGACACAGACATTGAATTGAATTTCTAATCTAAAGTAAAATGAATCATTAAAATGATTAAGCCATTAAATAAATACATCTCAATTCACTGTGAGCTGTGAATCACTGACACACCAATTATTCAAAATGAAATGGACATTTCATTTTCTGGGTGTTCATGTGCATTGTTTTACAGTGAGGGAACTTTTCTCACTTAGGTTATCAGCAGTCTGAGGAAAAAAGAAGGATCTGATTTAGTATAAAAATCCTACTGGCATGATGTGACTTTTTCTTTGTTCAAAACAGCTTTATTGTCCCTGAATTTTTCTGTAGTTATATTCCAGCACAGCAAAGAATATACAGCAGGGGTTAAGTATTTATGACACCTTACTTTAGGTATCTCCAGTTGAAATGTTTAAATCTGAACCAATCTGTAAAGGCTCCCCTTGTAATTTTCTTCAATAGGAAGTTCACCTGGCAAAATGAACTCATGTTTTTCCTACTACTAAGTGGAGCCAAAGTTGATCAGCTCAGAGGTGGAAACCTAGGTTTAATCAGACTAATCCCTAAGATCCACAGGTCTTTCCTCAAATCTCTCTTCCCAGCAGAGCTGTGTGACAATGTCCACGCTGGTGCTCCTCTAGCTATACTGGAAGGGACATTTTGTTCAATATTGTCCTGGTTCTTAGTAATTCATTAAGTGGGGTTGTCATGGGGATAGTCCCAGGGTAGCTTTGCCTCCTTTCTGTTATCCACTCATGCACACTGTGCACTGTACAATACTTCATGCAAATAAGTTCCAAACAGAGTTGGTTGTCATTAGTACAGACAGCTCTAGAGGCAAAAACAAACAGAATTTGTCAGTGAGAACTCTGTCATTAAGGAATTTTGTTTGCACCCCTGCAGTGATTCATAGTGCACTTGACTGTTTTCTGCCTACCTCTTCACATCTCTTATTTGTTTACAAAGTGAAAAAATGTCCTTTTTGGGGACCCTTTTCTCCAATTACAGGTTTTATTGATATCATACCAGAAAGCTGGTTTCAGCTTCTGGCAAACTAGTATCAAAAAGAAGGTTTTCCTGGATGTCATCTTCATTCAAGCACTGATAAAGTGCTGCCAAAGCAGGGAAGACAAAAAAAAAATTTAATGAAGTGCTGAAGTCAAAAACTAGACAAGCAACCACAGCCTGGTTTTAAAGAAGAGATAAAGCTGAAAAATTATCAGCACTTAAACCTTGCTTTTGAAGTGAAAACATATGTGCATACATGTAGCCTGACTTTGCTGAGCATGTCATGTTTGAACCTGAGGATACATTCATGTGACTATCAGGTCCCACTAGCTTTGTTGCAATTGATATGTCTTTAATAATTAACTTTTTCAAGCACTGACCACCCAGCCACCAGTGAAGTGCCCATTAGGCCCAGCCCCTGTCACATCTGCTTCCTGAAATGGCCAAATTTTAACTGGGAACAATACAAAACCTTTGGTTTACTTTCGACTGCTGAAGGAAAGAAAATAACCTACCATCCATGAAATATTCAAGCACAGCTTTAGAGACATTAGCCACACAGCAATTCTTGTGTTATGTAAAATGTTCCTCATGAAATGGTGGGAGATCTGTCTGAAATTAGCAGGAATTACAAAACCTCCCACTCTGAAGGTGAAAGGATGAAGCAAGGTTATAATTATATAAATGACTATGGGGGAAACAGTTGCTCTGTGTAGAGTGTGGGATCCAAGCAGTGTCAAACACTACATGGAGACAGCTTTCCCAAAGCCACAGATTTGTTCTTTTTTTTTTTTTTTTTTTTTTTTTTTTTTTTTTTTTTTTAACACTTTTTGTCTTTTAAAGCTCCAGTCACTTCCCCGGGGAGATTTCCGCTGCAGGGTACACCCTGCCTGAAATCAGAGGAAGTGATCTCAGATGCAGTCTATAGTCTATTCTGTTTTGGTGGCACCACTGTGTTTCATCCCATTCTTTACATCCTCACTTCGTTGATGGGCTTCTGAGCATGGATCTGTAACATCTGCAGAAGGACTGGACTATGGTGTTTCGATGGTTTTAGGCTCCACAACTGTGTTTGCCCAGGGTAAACTGGGATTACAGTCTGTTCTTCTGGGACATGTGGCAACAGAAACAAACAGAAATATGACCTTTGAAGGGTTCTAAACTCCAACTGTATCTTACATCAGCTTGCCTCAAGAAACATCCAAACACATAAAAGTATGGCATTGGTGCACTTTATCGATTATATTTCCTAACCTTTCTGAAGTAATCCCTGAATTTGGATCAACAGCAAGTAAAGGTCTGTCTCTTACACATGCCTTCCCCTAGATCAAACACAATCTGTTCCTTTGCTTCCTCTTCTACAGTCTGTGCATTTACAGCTTTCTCAGCAGTCCCCAGGAAGGGCATCTCAGTCACAGAACCCTTTCCCAATTTTTGCCTCTCTCCCTGTTTGCACACATCCCTTCCCCTAATCAGCCTGCAGTCAGGTCAGATGACCAAGCTCATTTTGTGGCCAAAGCATTCCTGGAGCCATGTGAGCTGTGAGGACGTGGGGCCTGGGCTGAGACAAGAGAGCTCTTCCTCTTTCTGCACAGCTCACTCCAGCCTGAACCGAACGGAAAACCCTGCCGAGGCTCTGGGAGATTTGGCTTCCCACTGTGTGCCTGCACATCTTTGCTATAGACTCATCCACAGTGGCAGTTATGGTTGCTATTGGAAAAAAAAAACCACAATCAGTCAAGCAAAAGCTTTCTTTCTTTTTTTTTTTTTTTTTTTACCCCGTTTATTCCTCTTCATTTTTGTACATTCAAACTTTCAGCAGCGTGATGTTAGCAAACATGACTGCTGCACATCTGAAAGAAGCACTCAGGTGCCTGCAGTCTCAGACCTCAATAAACATTTCAAAGGGTATGATAGAGTAGAGGTGTCCTTGTTGTAAGGAAAAAGAAGTACAAGTCCTTAATACTGCTGCTGTAACTGTTGATAAAAGCTGACATTTAAACAGCAACCAAAACAAGACCTGACCCTGCAGTGTCCCCACAAGTATCACTAGTCACCTACTCAAACCCACTAAAATCAAATGGAATTGCTCTCCCATGACTGCAGATTTTAGGATCAAGTTCTTACTGTGAAAAAGATCTTTCTTGAAGTAACATCCTGCTCCACTCATGCTAATGGGCATATTCAATTGTAGCATGACAGAGCTTGTAGTATAAACATGAAGTCTGTAATTTTAAGGCACTAAACTGTCATTAAGCCAAATATCTAAGGTATTTTAATTTAAAACTTCAAAGAATACCTAGTTGGGCAGTAGGCATTCTTGCCATTAATTAAAATTCAGTTGATGAACAAAGCACAGTCCATGAAACCATACAACTGAAAACCCAGCAGTTGTGACCCAGCACTCCAGTACAGTGGAGCCAGGGGAAAACAAAAAAGGTGCAAAGCCACATCTTTCAATCTGACAAATTCTTAGAGGTAAACCTGTGTCTCACCCTGCCCCCCTCACCATTCAAGAACTTGTCAAAAGTACTTATCATCAGAGATGACTTGCCAGCAGCCCAGTGAAGTTTGGTGGCATGAATTTCTTTAAGGGATTTAAATAAAGCAAAAGCCTTCACAGAAATGCACAGGACTGTAAGTAGAGGGTCTTAACAGTTTAAAGGGCGTTATTAAGGTATCTGATGTAAATATGCATTTACTCATCTTTTCTATAATGTGGATTACATAAATCTGAATTAAGTGACTTTTAGGAACAGTGACTATTGATCTGATAAACTATAATGGCTGTCAGAAATACTGGGTAAATAACCATTTAAAAAAAATTGTTATGTCATAAAAATTCTTGAGGAAAGTACTTAAGATACTTTATATGCTGACTAATCACTTTTCAACATGAAGTACCTCAGCCAAGGATACATTCTTAAATTAAGCAGCTTTTAATTTATATATGATTTTAAAAGAATGTTTTTAAACCACTCAGCATGCATCCTTTCTGTACTTGTGCAATTTTAAAATAGCCATGTCAATTTTTTTTTAAACGTCTTGAGAATGAAGATAATAGTAAAATAAATGATCAAGTGGCTGTGTGAGGCTCATCAATGGCTCTTTGTGACCATGCAGCTTTTGTCACAATATGTACTGACAAAACGTGCATAGGTGCAAAGAGGAACCTTTCAGCTCAAATCTCATTAAGACCTTCCTCTGAGAATTTGTTTGTGCCAGTTATTTCCAGCAAAGATGGAGATATCTTTATTCCATCTATCTATGCTCAAATCTAGAAAGGCCTTGTTGAACTGGCTTTATGCCATGCAGTGATAAAAGTGGAGGAGTTCTCTAATGCAAGTGACCTGCTATGTGGTACTGGGAGTGGGGGGAAATAACACCAGTAAAAGGAAACAAACCAGCACCTGAAAAAGTGGAGTGCTTTGGGATAAAAGACACTGACACAGAAGAGTCTGCATGAATTTGAGTTGTTAAAGACAAGCAGAATGGGGAGCAAGTGAAAACCCCTAGAAATGATGGTAAAACAAAGCAGCTGCATTCAAGCAAGCAGGTCTGCAATAAGGAGGGATGATGCCCACAGCAGGAATGCTGTGGATCAGGAGCAGAGCCCACAGAGGAGAAAACAGGTAAAAGGGCAATGCAAAACCCACCCACACAAATTTCTTTGCTGGTGTATTCAGTGGAACAGCAGCACACTGCAAGAGGGATATCAGCCCCCTGTGACTGAGCCATTTTGTTACACCGACTCTCCCTAACAGCCTGACTTAGGTGCCAAAGTGCTTACAGCACCAGCAATGTCCAACTGAGTATCTGAGAATACAAGAGGGAAATTATTTTAGAAAAGACACTGGAATGAAAAAACCCGTGGAAATGGTCATAGGGGATACTTCCGGACACGTTTTGGATGCTGTTGGTCTAACTGGACTCATGGACTCATATGCCTCCCTCAGCACCAACATTTGTGAGGGCAAGAGTCCAGACTGTGACCCAAGGCTACCTCAGGTTTCAGTGGAGACTCTGTCCTTTGGCAGTGGGATGTCCCTGTCCCTGCATGTCTGTGCAGGGGTGGAATGCACCCACCCCTCCCTCCCCTGCCATGGCATGCAGCTCTCCCACACTGGCTCTGCACCACAGCACTGCAGGAACTCTGCTGAGCGTGGCTCCAAGGCAGAGCTCAGGAGTTCAGGGACCAGGAAAGATCCCTGGGAACTGGAACTGACCCCAGCCTTACCCCTGTTCCTCTCTGCCTTTACATAAAGCTGGCTTGACCCTCAGCTAACACAAACAAGAATGACAAGGAAGGATAATTGCACTGTAAATGCCCTGCAAATCAGTGCAGGGAGGAGTTTCATCAGGATAACAAACTACAGTCTGTGGAGAGCTGTTTGTGGCAGGGGCCAGCACCTAAAGAATTAAAAGCAGAATCAAGCAGAAGCAGCAGTGTCTTAATTGTCTGCTTTTACTCCTGTTTTATCAACAGGTATTTCATGTTTCTTCTCTCCATGATGCCATCCAATACTAGGCACATTTTCCACACAAAGCCAGATTTATATCTGCAAAGAGAATACACTTCAGGGTAGCTTAACACTGCCTCTCTCATGCCTGCCACCACACTTTGTTTTTTAACTTCTCTGGCAGACTGGGGACATGTGCCAAGCCGTGTGTGTGCTGTTCTGAGATAACCTGGAGCCAAGGTGTCCCACAAAGATTCACCAGCACCAGCAACATGAGCTGTGGCCTCACATGGCCCCTTAAAGCTTGCCCACGCTGGGGCCCCGTGTTCCCAGAGCAGATGCCAGTGCCTTGTGTTTGCTGGCTGCACAGATACTCCAAGGGAGTGCTTAGGTATGCAGCTACAACACACATACTTGCTCTTGCTCAGCTGGTCTTTGTGGGATTTTTTTTTTTATTTTTTTTTTTTTTTTTTTTTTTTTTGGTTTTTTTTTGTGTGTGTGTGAAATAATGGAACTTCCACTTGTAATTTTGGTGGGGGTTGAGCGTTTGGGGCGTTTCTCCCAATGTGCAACACCATGCTGTTTATAATAAATTAATAAAGTGTTGAGTAACTGATTAAACAGTGGACATGTCAGAAATTGCTCTGTGGGTATTTGGGAGAAAAGATAAGTGTTCCACCTGTCTTGACTACATCTGTGCTCTTTCTGGTTTTAATTTCCTGCATGTTCTAAGACACAGCTTTGCAAGACCTGACATTGATGTTTTAATTTTTTTTTTTTTTTTTCTTTTTGGTAAAAACATCTAATAAAGCATGAAGGAACAGTGAAGTGAACCTACTTTCTCATTCGTAGCTGGATTCAAAAGATTTGCAGTAGCCACTCAGGAAGCAAAACCCAGGCCCCTGAGCCTTCTGTCTTGAAGGTTTAAATGCCACACAATCATGACAGATGTCTGGAGAAAAAATCTAATGATCTATACTTATTTGCAGCAAGTAAATGCATGATTTCAAGTGGGGAATAAATTTTTTAGAAGTCCTTAGATGACTGAAATAAAAGCTCCTGTTAGTCAAACAAATTATTCCCTATGAACTATTCAGCCATTTGTCACAACAACATAACTTTTTTCTGTGCATCCTAATAATTGTTCAGGAACATTTTTCTATATTTTTTATGAGTGTCTGGTGGATAAAGGGTCCTGTACAGTAAAAAGCATGTTTGATGTCAGCAGGGGTTCATGAGGAACCTAGGGAAAGGTCATCTTGGTGTCAAAGGCTGCAAGAAATGTCACATGCCTTCTCTTAATTAATGCAGGCTAGGAGAGAACCCTCAGGGAGGACACAAGATCAGAAGGAGGAAACAGACATTGTTGTACCAATTATCACTGCCTGTTTGAGCGTCTCCCTCTTTGTGATTACCCCAATTTAACCAAACATGTAATTTCTAGGCTGCATCAGCTTATCATAAGTGAATCCACTTGGATGAGTGTTCGTTCCATATTTAAATATAGATAGACCCATCCTTGCCAGGTGCTGAGCTTGCTCAACTCCTACTGAAATTAGCAGGGGCTCAGCATTTTGCAAGAATCACTTAGCAGTGCCCAGAATTGGGTTCTTTATGTGTCTTATACATCAAACCAAAATCTGTGCTCTAATGTCCATTTGCACAGTAACCCATATTTCTTTTCCTTCATTTATTAACAAACAGACATCCACTTGGTGTTTGTCCTAAACAAATGTTAGTTGCTGTCACTACTAGATACTTAGGCAAATTGAATGTATTCCTATTCCCTTTTGCACCATAGCAATATTAAGCAGTGTACTTTAGCTTTCAGCTTTTCCTTATGTATGGAATATTTATGATCCATTTTAGAGTTGTCATCCAAACACTTGGGGTCATTTTCTTATTAAACAGTACAATATTAAAGCAATGGGGCACAGCAGGAGGTGTGTTTCTGACTATTTTGTCATGCCTCAGGCTGAGTTGCCATCTTCCACTCAAAATAATGTCATATTGAATATTAGCACGCACACACACACACACAAAAATGCCAGTAAAAACATATCATTTAAAAAAAAATAATGTAGCATTGTAAGATCCAGACTTACATGGGGAAATGTTTCACGTGGGAGCTCTACAGAGAGAGGAAGTGATTGATTTTTATAAAAGTTGGCATGCATGACCAAGGGCAGATGGTACATAAATTTGGGCCCCGGTCTTACATTCTGCTCCGTGTAGGTGGACCACTGAACTGCTGTGACTGAGAAAAAATAATAGAACCGTGAACAGATGCAAGACTCCTGGGTGTGATGATCAGGCTGCAGCACCAGCACACAAGCTTGCACTGCTACAGTAATTTTAATGACAGTTTTTGGCCATACATTCAGGCAAATAATTTATAATTTGTGTGCTGCTGATTGATTGTGTCAAATGTGTAGGGTGTCTCTGATTAAGATGCACTTTGTGCTGTTATGGGTTGTGTGATGGATGCTTGCTCACACACCCTGCTCAAGAGTAGGAGCAAGCCATCATCACAACTAAGAAGATATGAAATAACCTCACCAGATAAAATTATTGCAGTGCTGAGTAGAGGGGTGACAGAAAGGTGAGGAAATGGAGAGGTGGACATGGTAGCAACATAAAGGACACTGCCAAAGGACAGCCCCCATGGCTTGCTGTGTCAGATGGCTGTGAGATGATCTCATGTCTTCCCTTTCCCACATTTGTTGTGTCCAGCTGATTTTCTATCACTGTAGCAATCTATAACATCAGTTCACTGTTGTTTCATGCCTGATGACACTGAAAATATATCATTTTCCCAGAATATATGCCTTCAAACTGATGATTCACATGAGCCAAGTGCTCACATGACCATTTCTTTATCATTTTGCTAAATGTTTGCATGCATAGAGCATAAGGTCTCTCCATAGAACAACAAGCCTATAAGGCTCCAGTTTATTTAGCATTTTCCACACTGGAAAATGCCCAGCATTCATATCTTTTCCCCTCTAAGCCTCCAGAAAGATATGGAAGGGTGAAGAATTAACACAAGATGTCCACAGAAAAGGGGCAAATAAATGGGTAAAGCTCAAAGGAAAAATCCAGTGTTCCTAGAGACAGCACATCCAGCAATGTTAAAGAATTAAATCAGCAGTCTTGGGAAATGAGGGACAATAGCTACTAGAGATTGGTGCTCTCACTATTTACAAGCTTTTTCCAACACCTGCAGTTCCCAATCCACTGTTGCAAACTGTAAAAGCAGATACATTTCTTTCCTGCCTAATCATCTTGGGATTATTACAGTGCCTCTCTCCCACAGAGGGAATTCTCCACTGAATAACGGGGAACAGCAGTAGCACACAAAATTAGACAGTGATGCACTGCATCTGTTTTTACAGTGTTGCCATAACCTGGGAGTTCTTCAATTCATTGTGCCATGGACAGGCTCACAAAGCAGCCTCAATCTGTACTTGAGTTCCACATGATCCTTCAGTACTTCCAGAACATGCTACTCATGCCCATGAGCTGGGATGGCAGAAAAGAAATCTTCAACGTTGAGCTCAGGAATTAATGGATCTGGCTGCTGGTCCTGGAGCAGATGGATGATGCAACTGCACAGAGTAAAGGAAACACCTGGTGGAGACTCCATATATTCTTATCTGCTTCTTTCTTTTACCTGGCTTATGAATATTTCAATGAACAGATTTTGACTCATGGTGGGTGACTTTCTTTTGTATAAATATCTATGGTAACATAGCAACAAGGGATTTTGCTCACACAACTGGATTTCTAACTAATTTATCTTGATTTCTAAGATGATCAGCCCTGGTGGAAAAAGATTTAAGTGGTTACTTTGACTTTGGAACCCAAGCTCACCGTTTCTTGAACATTTTCAGCTGGGTTCAGCACAATATTTACTACAGCTATATTCTTTAGTTACAGATACCTTGAGCATGTTTTACAAATGACTTTTTATTGAAGCAGTACTGTTGCTAAAGTGTTCTTTAGGTGGCCATTCTACAGCAAGTCATTTTCTAGAATTTGTATTTCAAAATTAATCTTTATAGGATTCCATCCTATATTAAATAGGTGAGATAAAATGTAAAAACAAGGGCTGTACCTGATACTTGAAAGTTGCTATTCCTGACAGCACTTCATCTTTTTCATACTTGCATTGGCTTTTATCCCGGCCCATCTATTCCTTAATGTAAGTGTTATAAATTGTTGTAAAGTGCCATAAAATATAATAAACATGAATCAATATTTCTTGGTTAAAAAACTTAGAAATGCTGATGAAGCTTGAGTTTATTATAGATGTCCTGAACCCACAATGTCCCTTTATTTTTTTTTTACCTTCATCATTTTTTCAGGGCTTGACTTCATGTGTGCACACACATTCATTCTTCATAATCAAAGAGGCAGTGAAAATTAAACTTACTAATGCAGAGCTAATAAAGCATTGAATGTTTTAACCAGTTCTTTTGGGTGAGATATCCTCTATATACAGAGCTATTATATTTGGTGTGAATGACCCACTTCAAGCAAATTCCTTATGGATCTACAGAATATTAAGCACATGCATGGCACCAGAAAGTTGGGGGATTACTCAGATATTTAAATTTAAGCATATGTTTAATTGCTTTGCTGAATCAGGGCTTTAATGAAGAAGCATGGCACAGTAGTGCTATTTGCCATAAAAATCCATCATTGCCATGGATCTCTGCCCATTAAAGAAGATGCTATGATTTGTGTTTAAAATATGAGAGATATACGATGTCTGCATGGTGCATTAAATACCCAAGCGTACACATGCATTTAAATTCTTTCTATCTTTTTAAGGATAATGTTGTGAATTATGTTCTTGTATATCCAAGAGCATCCTTCATAGTGAAGTGACAGCTCCTCTCCACATCCAGTTGATGCTCTTTCCATATTATTAGTATTATTTATTCTCAGTCCCAAGCTAATGATGGATTTCTTTGCCCTCGATTGGGTTTGTGGTTGGTCCACAGGAACCACCAAAGGCCATGGTGTTTCCAGGGGCATTGGAAGGCTTTTCTCTGGCAGGGAGATGGCCAGGCTGGTGCCATCCCTGCTCAGGGAGTCTGGTCCAACCCTGCTGGGAGGTCTGGGATGGGGCTGTTAGTGGAGGGAGGGCACCACACCCCTGTGACCTCACAGCCCCTTCCACTCTGGGCCTTTGCTGTAACCAGAGAGAAATCCTGACAGAAATCTATTGGGAAAAATCCACACCTGGCAAAACAATGTGGCTGCTTTATGCTGTGGCAACAAGTATGACCAGGTTTTCCCAGGGCAGGGAGGATGTCAGGGATTGGGACAATGACTACAACCTGGTGCCACGCTTGTGCTGCCTGGACATTTGAACTGAACATCCCTGGCTGGAAATGAGGCCACTACAGTGGAAGAAAGATAACATGCCTCTAAATTATGTGTTGTTGTTGTATGTGGTGGGTTTGTGTTTTTTTCAATTCAGCTATTTATAAATGTGATAGACCTCTGTTTCTCCTGCCTCTTTCAGCACCCCACTGAAGAAAGTGTGAAAAGCTTTAATTTCCCTTGAGGAAAAGAGTATCTTGTGATTTCAGTGAAAAGCTGTGTTCACACTGTGGTCAATAAATTCCTATAGACAATTTCCCCCCTTGGAATTCTCCTATCTTGTTATTTTGTTAATGTTTGAGACGAATATTCCAGCTCAGCAAAGATGTGGTGGAAAGCCATCCCAATTCTTGTCAGTCAGCTTCAGAAGGAGAATGCCAGAGCTTTAACAGACTTTCCTGGCATCAGGTTTTGCCTTTCTTTCATAAAAACTTCAACAATTTTGTTTTCCTTCCGACTTGGAGCAAGATCAAATTTCAAAATATCCAAATCCTCCGTGAAACAGCATTACGTCTTTCTCTAGAGCCCCAGTTGTTCCTTCCTGCGATGATAAATCCCACTTGTATTATGAAAAGAATTTTTTTTTCTTGAGAAAAAGGTTGAGAAATCTCTCCAGACTAAATCCATCGCTTCGTTTTTTGTGGGAAAAAAATATAGTTTGAAGTATTTGATCAGAAGAGTTCCTGCCTCAGTGGTTAAACTGCTTCACACACACACACATACACACACACACATACACATACACACACAGACCCCTCCATCTCAATGAATTCACTGATGGAGGGAGCAGACTTCAGGAATAACTGCAAAGGAAGGGATAACTCCAAACCAAGAGCCTTCTGAACCCATGTGCCAGACTGCTGTGTGGTAATTCCAAAGCCATGGGAAGACCTTGCATCTTTTAAGTCTAGGGATCACTCTAACCCCATCAATCAACCTTAGAGAAAGACTACATGCAAAATTTAAATTATTGCCTTTAGATACTCTATCCTTCTGATATTACATTTGAATACTGTATTCTTTCTACAAAGGTCGACAAAGAAAGGGGTTTGATGATACTGTTATCTCTGATGATGCTATTTTTCGTAATGTTTTGAAGAGCATTGTATATATGTTTCTCTCTTTTTTTTCTTTTTTTTTTTTTTCCTTTAAATATATGATTTTCCCTGTTAGTAAAGGGGTGTCATTTTACACTGTCAAAATTCTTATTTTCCAGGAATTATCTGGGTTTCCATAAGGTAAACATGGCTGTCAGCACTATGTCCCAGCACAGCTATACAGAACACCACAGCAGTGCTGCTGGTCTCTCTGACAGAACATGACAAGATGGAAAGAAAGGCAGAAGAAAAGTAGCCTAGCCTGATGAAAAGCTGCATTCAGGTCTTAGGAGAAAATTCAGAGCAGGAACTGCAGATAGAGTGATTAACAAGGAGTTCCCAGAAGTTAATATACCCGGCAAAAGGGCTGCTCCTTTGGAAGCTGAGCACTGGAGAGTAGAAGTCAAAATGACTTGTGCACCATTGAGCTGGAACATTCTGCTCCTGGGTCATTGATCTGCTCTGCTCTGGCAGGGCACCGCTTTGGTATTGTTAATTTTCAATGACATAAAGACTTGTATTAGTACAGGAAGCAGGATTGAAAGGCCTGAGACTAAAGGGAAGACAAAAGAGAGGCCAGCGGTAAACATGAAGGGTTCCAAAGAATGTGATGCAAACTGGAAATAAATGCAGCCCCTGAACAATGAGAAATTCATTACTTCATGGATCAAATGGACCAGGCCTGATCCTCAGCAGTTGTAGGATAGCATTTTTTATGTCACATCAGGGAAACTAGGCTCACATGAACTGGAAGAGTAGGTGATCCATAGTTTACATAGTCAGTGAAGCTGTATATAAGGATGATATTTTTTCCCCTAAAAGGTGAGCACATACAAAATTATACAGTGCATTTTAAAATAAATATTTAACATCTAAAGCACACTGCCACCACAAACCCTTTTTATGACCCCTACTATAATGATGAGTATGAAAAGGTGCATAAACCTCAAAGACCTATTCATTTATCAGGGAGACTCTCATTCTAAAAACTGGGGGTAATAATTTATTGTTTGGATCTTCTGTAATAAACTTGAAATAATGCTCTTAAATTTCAGAATTTTACTGTCAGTGAGACAGTCATTAGTTCTTATGAGTGAATTTCCACTCCATAACATTCATCAGCATCACCAAACTGTCCTCCTGTGCTTTTCCCCAAGCTTTGCACTGCAGTGGATGCATGGCCTGGGGTGTGGCAGGGGGTGTTGTCTCTGGACCGTGTCTGGGCTTAATAGAAAGTACAATTATACAAAAAGCTTATTTAAAATATCAACAATCTTCAATTAAGTAGGGTGGATGAAGAAAAGACCAATGGTAGCATGAGTACAGACACACTTCCTTCAGGAAGGAAGCAAGAATTTTTTCCTGCATGAACTCAGTGGCTGTCATGGTCTGATTACATCAGTTCATTAACAGCAAAAGCAAACCTGTGTGTTTAAAAGGACACAGCTCTCAGCATTTAAACATTAATACTAGATTTTATGCCCAAAGAGAATCTCTAATTCAAAATTTCCTGGACTTACAAGAGTCATTTTTTTCATCTTGTTCTTATTCAGCCCTTCCTAACTCAAAGCTTGATTCAATGCAAAAAATTATTTGAACATTGAAGCACTGATGGTTTTTATTTATTTTTGTTGTTGTTTCAATAGTTTAATAACTTGCATGGTGTCAGGAACTGTGTAAATCACTAATATCAGCTCAACTCAACAGGAGCCTAGCAATGAACAGCATATCTCAAGTCTAATAAATATGAAGGAAGCATCTGAGTCTTCATCACCATCTGTAAAATGTCTCAGATCTTAAACACATTCCTGTCCTAGGCTTGAGGGTGATCTTTATTTGCTCTACAATGAATGAGGACTCAGTGGTGCATAATGAAAAAATAAAGAGATTTTACATTAGGAAATGACAGCTTTTCTGTCTAGATTTGTGTGTAAAGCATATGTACTTGATGAAATACAACCAGTTTTACTGGGATTCTTTTTTATTCCTTTATATTACTATAAAAAGAAAAGAAGTACTGAATTTCTGTGCACGAAAATCACAAAGCATGGCTAGTTTGCTTTTTATTCTATTGAGAACTTATACCAGTACTGTGTTGTGGATTTAAAATGCTTGATTTTTTTTTTTAAAACACCTGCAAAACTCCCTCTGTGTGTAATTTGATTCACTGATTCTCTTTGACTGTGTTTAGACTGGTAATTTAAGTAGTGTCTGGACACTGAAACACAATTGCTGATGGAGTTAGTTTGTATGTGGCTTGATTTTGTTCTGGGCCACCTTGCTCCATCCCAGAGAATTCCCAAGCAGATCCTGAGGGTTGGTGTGGGACCATTTGTATTACTGACTGACATATCTCACTGACCAAAATGCAGCCATCCTTTTTGAAGACCATGAGAGAATTATGACATAGACAGGCCCATTCTGTGCTAGTTGGTGTCAGTGGCCAAAAAAATGAGGTAGAACAGATCTTTGTGGACATGGGGCTGCTAGAACTGTGAGGCTTCACTGGATGGTCACTGTAGGCTTTGGTCTTCACTGATGCTTTATGTCTAAACAATTCTCTCTCATTCTTTCTCATGTTCTACCTCCATAAATCTGAAAGCCTAAATTTCAGATAATTAGTTGGAAAAGGGCACTCTTCTGAGTATATTCTCCAGACAATAGAAGAAAGAGGGAAATCCTCACTAATTCTCAAAATAACAGCCTATTTTTTTAGCTCCTTTTTTTTCTATGTCATGAGCATCATACTTGAAGTTCTTCAAGACCAAACTTGAGATATTAAAACAGATATTCTGAAACTCTGTATTAGGAAATTAGTCTAGTAGCAGTTTTACAAAAATCTTACTGCAGTATTTTCTTTAGAGCCAAGAGAGCAAAGTCAATCATCTCAGATCCTTGGTCTTCCTCAAAAGAAAATTAGAATCCACTGCTCTCCAGGAGGAAGGAAGGAAGGAAGGAAGGAAGGAAGGAAGGAAGGAAGGAAGGAAGGAAGGAAGGAAGGAAGGAAGGAAGGAAGGAAGGAAGGAAGGAAGGAAGGAAGGAAGGAAGGAAGGAAGGAAGGAAGGAAGGAAGGAAGGAAGGAAGGAAGGAAGGAAGGAAGGAAGGAAGGAAGGAAGGAAGGAAGGAAGGAAGGAAGGAAGGAAGGAAGGAAGGAAGGAAGGAAGGGCTGGCTAATACCAACGTCAGTCAGTGGAGTCAGCTCCCTAGCTAAGATCACTTCCCAGGTATTCAAGGACATTTGAATTATCCCATCTGAGTTCAAAATCTTTGAGACACAGACTATTTTACTACAATGGCACAGAAAAGATTGTCAGTGCTTAACTAAAAAGAAGTAATTCCTCAGATGCAGCACTCAGAGCTGGGGTTACTCCTGGGAGCTGACATCTCCATAAGGTGCAGCTTTCCATTGCATCAAAGGGAATAAAAAGTAGTCTGGATGTAAAGACAGTAATTTTATCTGTGTGACTGGTGCCAGGAAACCACTGCCAAATTAGGTGTATCCACCTCTCTTCTCAGACCCTTTGGATGGTAAAAAATTTAGTTTCATGATAACACAGTCCTACTGATTTACACCAGCTTGGAATGTAGTCAAGTTATAGGCTAAGATAGCCTGTGATTTTTATATACTGTAAAATTATAAAAACAGCAAATTGGTCACAGTTCAAAAGACTGTGCAAAAAAACGAAAAAAAAAGAAGGAAAACAAAACAAACAAATCACACACACAAACATTTAAAAATGTTGAATGGCAAAACCATAAACAATTACTATTGTCTATGTAGTTTGAAAGTCATATGATTACTCAAACAACTTCTTTCCTTTGTTTCTCATGTTCCTTGTATTAAGTTTTTCTTTTTTCTTCTACTTTTAACTTCACCTAGGAAGACTCCCAGACAGATATTATCTAGCAATTCATAACCACGTTGGTATTTTTTTATTCTTTTGTTATCAGGGGAGAGGGTCTACTCAAACACATTAGTTTCTTTTTTGGAATTTTAAAGCACATAAAAGAGTAGGAGATTCTGATAAGGCCCTATTGTAGTTATCATGTGGTATAACTACAGCTAAGGTCATGTCGACCTGCTCTTGTTAGAGTACATCATCTACTTAGCAGAAAAGAAAACAAATTGTGTCACATTTTATTCCATCAATGGCTGTAAAAGGATATTTTGAGAAACTGAATTAATAATACGTTATAATAACAAGAAAGAAGGGATGATAATTAAACACGCTCTGCAATTCAATCCCAGCAGTGAATCTACTCTTTTGGTAACAGTTCTTTTTAATTATAGAAGTGACAATTCTGAATGACTCAAACCTGTGTCATGTTGCACACAGGCAGAGGCAATTAAGGTGAGACCAAAGGAAAAATACAGTTCATTTTTCACCCAGTTTACCCAATCACTACACTTCTCCATAAAGAATGCAGAAAGTAAGCAAGACCCAAATCTGGTCTACAGGGGATGGGTTTGTTTGTTTGTTGGTTTGTTTTCAGATTTTTTTTTTTTTGAAAGGCCAGGGATATTCAGCTGCATGACTTGCCAAATGTGACACAGAACGATTAGCATGGTCCTTCAAATCACTGCATTTTTTCTTGGGGTAAGAAACTACACAAGCAAGGCAGGCAAAATAAGCTTGAATGATAGCAATGGTAACTTATCATAAGCAAATAAAATTCAGGTAATCCAGGTTAATTTGACACAGAAACATTGTGAGAATAAGAAGCATTGTGAGGTGTGCGATCATTGTATCCTAGAGACAAAGAACATTTGCTAAAAGGATTTTTTGTTGCATGTTCCGAACAAATTTTTGCTCAGAAGATCAAGATAATCCCTTTCTTTGTCGCTAGAAGCTACTGAAATAAAACATGATTCTCAGTGCCACTCCATTTTGGTAAATTTGCACTGATGATGTTACATGAAATTACAGTGCCAGCAGGTATGGCTTGAAGGATATCAAGGAGAGAAAAACAAACCAGAAGAGTATCTTTACTAACAGCACTAATGGCACTAGTAGCAGTCTGCAACCATGTGCATGGTCGTGTTTGGATCACCATTCTGCTTCTCAGTGCATGACATATCAAAGCATATAGATTCAAAATACGATTTGGCAGCAAATTCCAAATTCTTAAAATCCATTTGCAAGGACTATGCTTCCTCATTGCTGTTTTCCTGTCTGGCCAAAGGGCATTCCTTTTTGCTGAGGGCTTTGCAGCAAAAGGGTGGAACCAGGCTGGGAAGGGCCAGAGATGCTGAGAAGCTGTGCCAAGTCCATAGTGCATCTTCCCCTCTTGTATTGTTCAGGTAGGCTGACTCTGAACAAAACCTTGCAGTAGAACATGCCTAAATTTGACTGTCACCATTGGGTTTAAAGACTGACACCTCAAAGAGATGAATAGAATACATTAAGCTGACTGTCTCAGATAAGCTGCATCATTATCATATCACATGATTGTGTCCTGTAAAGGGTGGCACATTCCCTGGGAAAGCAGCAGCAATTGCTTCTTTTTTAGTGTGTCCTGTATGCCTTGCTAAGGCACTTTTCACAGAGCTGGGTGATGGCTGTTTCTTGTGTGGATTATAGAAATAAATAGCAGGCTGCAGATGAAAGCCTGCTCTTCCCACAGTGCTCAGGAAAAGTGTCATTTCTAGCTTGAGATAGTGTGACTTGCCTGAATTATATCTTTCAGCACAGTTGTACAAATAATTTTGGTTTGGGGAGGAACAAACAACCACACACACGTTTGGTTTGGTTTGGTTTGGTTTGGTTTGGTTTGGTTTGGTTTGGTTTGGTGTGGTTTTCCTTTCAAAGGAAAGAGAAAATTTAGGATGTAATATTCCTTCACATCCATTTTCAAAGTCTGATGTTGCTGTATTGGTCAGGGACAAGTCCTGAGTTCTAAGAACTTGCAGAATACTTGCTGTTTGGTTTTTACACTGGGAACATTGCGTGAGATTAAATGGCAAGGAAAATTCCACATTTCTTCCAGGTAGATTGGCACTAATGTTAATTAAAAAATGAAGGATTTTAAAGCCCAGAAGATTGATTGTCTGAGGTTTAGTAGAGGAAAGTGCCACTGTAATAAACAGCTATTTGACATAGGCCATGTGGAGTGGATATTTTATTGCCAGGGAGCAGGAGGGCACTCACACCTTTGGAATACAGACATTATGCTTTGCTAGGAAGCTGTGCTGAGCCATATCCTTCCAGAAATTCCTCATGACCTACTACTTGATCCCAAACCACAATTTTGGAACCAGATTGTAGCAATAATCATTCCTTGCCGTACACATATTCCTGATATAAAGAAAATCAATCAAGCTTTTAAGAAAGGTCAGGATTAGTCCATTCCAGCTACGGTTTGGAGGTACAATTCAAGTCCAACAAAGAGGAAGAACCCCTCTATCAACATCAAAGATTTCTTGCTCCATACTCCCTACCCTGTCCTGCCCTTAAGAGGACTCATGCTACTGCATCCTGCCAGACATTTCATTCACTAAGATCAAGTGAAGGTTTTTAAGCTGCTGAAAGTGAGTCTCCTTCTTTGAGGAAAGACAGGATTCACTGCACACATGGAGCCTGGCACCATCACGTTCAGAGAGTGAAGAACTGCTGCAATCACACATTTTTTCTTTAAGACTTTCACAGAAATCCAGCCAGGAAATTTACCACAGGCATATTCTTTAGAGACAGACAGATGCCTATTAATATCCACTGTGTGGAAAGAAGAGTCCCTGGTCTGTGGGATCATCAGGACCTAGTTCTGCCTTCCTGGGAAGATTCAACGGGTGATGATGTTGCTTAATGATCCTTATTGAATCAAAAATCTAAGTTCAACAGTAAGTTTGATGTTTATACACAAAGAAGACATCCTTATCTTCTAATTTTTTGACTTTCAGTGGGACTACAGGCCATGGTTTGTACAGTTGAGAGCCAGGTGGCACAGTCCTATCTCTCCAAGTGAGCCCATACCAGTCAGGGATGTGCCACATTATCTTGAGCAGTTCAGAAATATCATGGCCAGCTACTGGAATTTAAGAAAATGTGATTCCAATGGAAAACTGAGCTTTTTATATTGTGGTGGTTCTGTGGGTTTTTGGTTTTTTTGTTTTTGTTTTTTTGGTTTTTTGTTTTTTTTTTTTTATTCAATGCTTTCCTAAAGCTCAGGAGAATATGATCAAATATACCAAATACCACTTTTGCTACTATGATTTCTTATCTTAAAAACACTGCAAAATAAAGTCAGAAAGCTAAAAGGGCAAAAGGCAGAAAGAATCAAGTTATCTAGATCCTAACAGACAAGACAAATAAATACTATTATTTAAGTTAACAAAAGGATGACTGATTTGGGCTCAAACTTTGGAGCAATGCACAAAGCTGTGAAGGACACCAGGAAAGATACAGATTTCTATTTTTAGATCATGCAATGAGACATCAATAATGGATGTAATATAGTTAGTGCCCATAGTACCTTTGAGCTAATTAGTAAAATGCATCATTACATAGAATATTTAATACAAAAAAGAATTATAAGCAAAGAAAATGTAATATAATCTACAACAAATATTACATTTGCCTGGTTGTTCACTGAAGATAAAAAAAAAAAAAAATCACAAATTATATAACCTTACATCCCAAACTAAAAAATTTAAAGTGCTTTATGAGGAAAGTTAAACAGCCAAGTACAAGAATTTAAACATAGAGTAAAAGTGGCAGAAGAGTAGACTTCAGAAAACAGGAGAATGCAATTCCACAGATGGAGCACAGACAGATCAAGAAGAGATTCTTCATTGCCTAGAGAAGCCTACTAAAAGCCCACCTAAACTGAGCTGCTTTAATAATTTATCCACTGAAGAATTATTTCCTGAGAGGTAGAAACTGTGTGTTTTAAACTGAGTTCTAGCACCTTACAAACAAGACCAGCAAGTACAGGGTGGGAATTTAGAGTCACGACCATTGCTTTCACTATGGGATCAGCATTCATGCAGTAAATTCTCAGCTGGGGTTTTCAAAAAGCTGCTTTCAAGGATTCTACAATTAAAACTAATGCACTAATGGGTTTGTCTACGAAAAGGTGCCCCCTTTCCTCCCTGCCCTGTTTCTCCTGTCCCATCCTTGGAAGTTGTGACAGGGCAGGGCAGGCTCCCTGCTCCAGCAGTGAAACACAGCTGGGTGGGCACTTCCCAAATGTCTGGGGCATGACTGACCTCTCTCAGAGCTTCTCTAGATCTTCCTGCTTACACAGAGCAAGAAGTAAAGCTACTGTGATCCTTGGTGCACTTGAAAAGAAACCATGTGGAGTGTAACTTAAGAGAAAGATGATCAGAGGAAAAATCTTCATTGTATTAACAGTGGCTGAACTCCCTTGGCTAGGTTTCCACACTAAATATCCATATTTATTTATTACTATTTGTTGCTACTCCACTTTGGAGTTCACATCTTCGACTACTTGTGTTGTACTGAAGTTGAATTTCCAAGCTCCAGGTTTGTAAGTGATTTTTGCCAATAGGTACATGGTTAAAAGGTGACGGTGCTCAACCACAGGGGCTTCCACTGGACACACAAATCAATCTCACAGCTAAAAATCTTCAGAAGCTGCATGTAAAATGGATTTCTCTTCCTAAAAATAAATTTTTATATGTGTGTGCAATTTAAGACTGTAGTCCAATGACAGTCCAGTGAAAAATTACAGGAATGCCTTATAATTCAAGTGCTGTGAAAATCCTCTTTTAAAATACAAGAAACCTTGCTTGGAGTGGTAAGGTTTCACATTAAGTGTGGTTTTGGTTACTCTAAGCTCTATTTCTACTCTTAACCAAATGTTCTTCTCCACCATAAGCTGAGAAATGTTTCCTGAGTAAGCTGTCATTGAAACAGATACCTTTTGGCACAAATTTCTATGACTAGGCACTTTCTAATGAAAAAAAGTCAATCAAAAATTCTCAGTAAGTTTCATACAAATAATCATTGAAATTAGACAAGAAGTAAATGGACTTGGCATGTTAAATCAGCATTGTTTCCAAGCACAAAGCATGCAAAACAGAAGCTCCTAGAGTGGTTTTAAAGTGAAAGTGTAATTGAATTGCATATATATAAATCCAAACAGTATTTTTCTTGCTTCTAATCCACTGGAACTGGCAATTTATATGCACAAGCAGTTCTGCCCAAGCAACCAACCTTAAAATGCCTTTGTATTTAAATAGAGTGACATCTGACATTTCTGTGTCCATGTCTTATCAGACCTCTGTTTACCCTCTGGAAAGTGCCAGCATAGGGGCAGAATACGGTAAAGTGAGAATTTGCCTGCTGGGTCAAGGACAGCTGGAATTCTGATTTACTGTGAAAGTTCAGGATGTCCCAATTAAATCAGGACATTTGAGAGATATGAACACTCAAATGTCCCCCAAAAGCTTTGGTCTAATGTGATTAAGCTGGCTGGTTTTGCTAATGATAGACACATTCCAAATTGCAGAAAAATGGTAAGTAGGTATAATGGGGTTTTACTGTTGTGTACTTATAAGAATATGGCCCCAAAAAAGGTTTCTCTTCCCTGCTTCCATTTTCTATTGAATGCCAATTATTTTTAACTTCTGGAATGTATAACATAATCCTCCTTGAGATACATGATGCCCTTAGCTCTTAGGAACACCATGGTCTTTTATTTTTACCCCTACACTCCTTGCTATCTTTCCTTCTTTGAACTTGGTGAATTTTAGCTTGCAATGCCTTTATGAAATGCCTGTGACTTCTTCATGTGAACAATACTGTTTGTGCAGTGAGTACTGGCTGACCACAAGGTGTGAAGGAAATGTACTGCGTTATGCAGTGCAATGCTGCACAAACATGCAGTACAGGTGGAGTTTTGAACAGGTAAAAAAATGTTAAGCCCTAAATATCTAAATAGCATAGGAGTTGCTCTCAGCTGGAATTATTGGTGAACTGTAAGCAAATATGACTTTATTGCTTAACTTCCACAAAGACAAATATTCTCCAAAAACTGAAAGGGCAAATAAAGGAAAATGAGTGTTCTGCACTGCAGAAACAGCCTAAAAAGGAATGAATAATAGAAAGAAAATCCACTTACAAGTTCATAATTTTTAAATTTCTGTAATTGTCTAATGTTAAACACCACACATACACATTTTAAGTCAGTGATAAGTTACCATTTGTCATGAAATGTCTTTCTTTAGCATGACTGCGTCCTTCTCTCCCCACCATGACAGATTGCATTTAATTGAACAGTTGCTGGTTTAGAACTGTCATTAAAAATGCATACATTCAAACAGTCCTAGTACAGCATATTGCCCTTTCAGTTCATTTTTTCCTTTTATGTAGCAGTAAATATCCCTTTGTGTTCTGGTTCTAATTTACTTAGAAATAATGTGCCTCTTACTAAGTGCAAAGAATTTTTTTAAAGGATAAGCTAAGCTGGTGAAGTTGCTTGCTAATATATTTTTTATTGACCTAGTGTCTCTCGGTCCTTATACCATTGAACTCCAGGGTCTTTGTTGACAGGATACGCTTAGAGGAAAAACTTGGATCTAGTTATCACTTTTTTCCAAGATGGTTTTAAAAGGAAGTTCATGCTATAAAATTAATTCTGGCCTTACATGAGAGAGACATCTTGGACTTTAACCAGCCAACACAGATTCTGACTGTAGGTAAACAGAGGAGAGACATCTACCTCACTGGAGTTTTGCCAGAAGGAAGAACTGGGGTGCTTAAGCCATATCCACACACATGTCCTTAAACCATGTCCACACTGTGCCTGGCTGAAGAAAATGGTTTTGTATAAACTCAGTTTATACAGTCTGAATTCCCTTTTAACACAACAACACAGAAAGTCAGAGAGCAAGCTGGTATTACAGATATTTCCAACAACATATATATCCACATTTCCCAACTAACCTGGGATGGAACCAGCAGGAATAATGATTATTAAACATTATTGCCTACTCTGCAGCACCCACTACTTAAACAGTTTTAATCTCTTTTTTCCTTCCTCTTTTATTTATTGGAGGGATGGATCTAGGTACACAAGAAGCTAAAATTAGAATAGCTAATTCTATAAAATCTAATAACTGTGAAATATCATGATGCTGGAAGCAATGGGCCAGACCTGTGGCTGCTGTGACCTGAAAAGCTTCATTAGCATAGATGGAGAAATCTCAATATACTGAGGATCTGGCCCATTTTTTGCTGATGATAAAATTTCACAATGCTTGTAACTTTAATATTACGAGTGTGAGGTTGCCCTGAAATTTTGTTAGACTATGAAAGAAAGGGATAATCACCAGTGACAAATCTAATGTTTGAAGAACTCTGATATTGCTCATTCTTCAAATGTTTAAATGAGGTTTTACTCTTTTTTTAAGATTTTTTCCAGTAATACAGTTATGTATAGAGAAAATAAAATTAATACTTCATTAATATTCATCATATGGCACTGGAGACAAACTTGAGAAAATATACATTATTTACCATCAGCAAGCTAACATTCTTTGAAATTAAAACTATAAAATAAAAAAAAAGCAACACTAAGCTATTCACTAAGAATTCATCCAAGACATAATCTAGCAAAGTAGTTGGATGAGACATAGTAGTACATTAATTAGGGAAAACCCATCACAATTAGGGTGAAAATTAGGAACAAAAACGGAGGAGCTAGAGAGTCAAGAAAAATTTCTTTAGACTAGAATTTCTCAAAACTCTTGAGTTACCAACAGTGGTAACAGAGCACTTAGAATCAGAAAGATCCATGACCACTGATAAAATTTGCATGAGAGAGATGCATTTTTGTAAATATAGTTAATTTTATTGTCATGGACAAATTCTAGGATAATTTTTCAGACAAATACGGAATAGTTCCAGCCAATTCTTTGTCAAGCCAAACTTTTATGTTCCTGCAGAGAGCTATGGTAGAAAGATAACACATATAGGCAGAGACCACCATCTCAGTGTCAAAACTGTTAAAATCTTTGCCAAATGGATCATATCGTGTGTGTACCCATGAATTATTAAATAGAAGCTGCAAGTGCATGTTTCTCAGATGGCAAGTAGATATGTAATGTGTGTCTTTATTTAGATTTTACATGGGTTCATAATGAGACACACACATCTGTCTTAAACTGACACAAAAACTTTTCATATCAATGAGAATTAGAACCCTGTTCATAATCTGTTGTGCTCACAGTCTAAGCAAGTGTAAGATCATCAGTGCTGCCATGACACTAATGACAAAAAAAAAAAAAAAAAAAAAAAAGGCCAACACCTTGAAACACAATTGGAGTATACCAACAAAACCATTGAGGTCCCAATGACTAGTTAAGCAGTTGTAATGACATGCTAGCATAGGCTTTCTAAGTATAGTTTTTGGTCAAGGACAGATTATTGTAAAAATGGTAATAAAAGACAATTTTAGATTCCTTTGCAACGAGCCTTCACCAAAGCAATATTAGTAATACGTGCTATATAAGCATATTTTGTACAAAGCCAATTAACCTCTTTATTTGGAAACAAGAACTTCGTTATTGTTGAATACAGCAGCTAATCCTTTGCAGCAGATAACTTTCAGCAAGTATGAGTGGAATGAGTTATGCTTGCTATGCCCCATGCTCTTCCACAATTGAAAGATTAAATATTTAATTTGCTAAATACTGGTATATATGAAGGTCAGGAAACTTTTGGTATAGGAAAAGTTGAGGCGTCATCTGAGGACATGATAAATGTTTGCACTAGGTCCATCTTTACATTTATTTCTTTTCTTAACCAGGTCAGCCCTACAGGTAAAAACACATCCTTTGTTGGTCAGCAAATTTCAGCTTTTGTTCAGTCAGTAAAAGTTTATAATCAGCTTCAAATTAGCATCAGGATTGTATGGCTAACAAAAACACTGCTAAGGCCACCTGTATTTGGTTTTTGTCTCAATATGTAGCAAAGTTGCATTGATAGACAAGGTGGCAGAACCATTGTTTCAACCAGTAAAGATTAATATATTTCTCTGAGATGTTTTATACAGCATTACAAATATCACAGGGACAAATGCCTAATCACAGTTCTGTCTTTATAATTAGCACCACAAAGATTGATGCAATGGTAATTCCTGATTCATGGCAAGACTGATAAAGCGAATTAAGAATAAATAGTACAGTGAATGAGGGACAAAGAGTATGGCAATGTGGCCAGAAGAACCTTTCAAAATTAAATTCCTGATATAAGAAGAGCATAAAACAGGGTATGAGGAGGCAAAATAGGGAAGCAGATCCTCTGTTCTAGAGATTAGGCTTAAGTTAAGATCTGTTCTTTGGTAAAACCTCATTTGCAACATTTTCATCCAAAAGCAGCACCAATTTTTAGTCTCTACACAAGAACACAGAGACACTGAGGAATGCTTAACCTTTTGTTCTGCCCTAACCAGACAGCTCTACTAGACTGTGGCCTCAACAAGGAACAGGACATTAGAAGAATCTATTATCTTTCTCTGCTCAAAGAACAGAAAGCTTCTTATTGCAGGTAATACATTTAATTTTGAAAACAGATCTATTTTCCTTACATGTAATTGAGTTCTGTTACAGAACACAAAACAAGGAGGGCTCATTGTCATCTGCAATGGAAAGAGGTCGACATTGAAGGACACAGACTCGAGTTCCCTTTTATTTTCAAGTGCATAAATTTCCTTATGAAAGGTTTCCAGAACACAAGAACCTCTCCTGTCTGCATCCATACAGGCTAAATACTGTTTTCACTGGATTAAGGTACAAGCTGAACCTAACACATAATTTTTCCCTCTTCAATCAGAAGTTTCAGTGAGCACCAACTGTGACCAGGTCTCCCATCTCTTACCTCCTCCTTGACTGGATTTTTTCGCTCTTACTTTGCTGTTGAATGTGGTTCTGGTTTTTTCCACCTTGTGTACAGAGGCAGCAGGACTTGCCCTATCCTGTGTGACCTCCTTTCAGATCCTGAGATAAAAAAGAGAGGCTGCTGGCATGGTGCAGGTGGGTTCTGCTGCAAGAATGGCTGTCAAAGAGGAATGGCTGATTCAGCACTATTTGAAAATCATTTTGGCATGTCTTAGTAGGATGTTACTGTTGGGCTAAAAGAAGGATGGTGATGTTAGAGCATAAATATTTTTTTTCACAAGACAGGAACCATCCAATTAAAATATAAACTCATGTCAGGGACTATTAATATGTACAGACCAACAATACTGAAGAGCTGGTTTATAAAATGACAACATTAAATCAATAATAAGAACAATAAGAGTAAGAATAAGAATAAGAATAAGAATAAGAATAAGAATAAGAATAAGAATAATAGAACAGGTGTTGAAAGTGTTGGGGATTTTTTAATGGTTGGAAAGAAATAAATTCTATGTATATATATCAAGCACACAAGTGCTATGATATTAAGCTTCAAAACAATATTATATTTAATCACCTTAGACTACAAAAGGAGAAAAATGTTTTTTTTTAGAACCTGGGTTTCAGATGATGGCAGAAAATTATGTCTCTGCTTTAAAGACATAAGCAGATTGTCTAATTTCTCCATCTACATATTACTTTGTTTTTATCATTTCTGTATCTCAGCAACCATACATCCTCCAATGGACACAGGACTTCAGCTCCCCATATTCTGAAAACTGTGTCCATTTATACTCACACCATATCACTGCCACCTGCTGAACATGGCATTCTGCTATAGCTTTCTTAGAAACACAAGGTGAATATAGCTCCTGATGAAACCTTTCCTCTTCCTCTCACTCTCAAAAAAGTGACAGCTGGGTGGGTGACTTCACTTGGCTGCTTTAGGTATCAGTGAGATGCTGCTCAGGCTATCTATATCAAGACCCCTGGGTCCCTATATCCATGAGGATAACTGGAGTTTTCCAAGCCTTTAAGTAGGACAGTAGATAGAAAGAATATTTGTCATGCGTTAAAAGCGTAGACCTGAAAATCACCAGTGACTTTCTTTGCTTGCAAAAAAATTGCATGTTTATCTTGTGTTATCTCCGTTTTTCAGTGGGAAAGCACAGAGATTTCTGTAAAACTATCACACACAAAAAGCATACACTGTTGTATATTTTATCTCCTTGTAACTGTACATCTTAAGAAACTCTTACTGTGACTGGAAATTATTTAAATAACAAAAAAATCTAAACCTTCCAAAACAGAGAGAGATAATTGACACCACCTCATACTACTCATAAAAGGAGAGGAAGTATAATCAGTCATTTTCTTACCCTCTGCTGTAAGAATGCTCACTGTTAAAATTAACTCTTAAAATAAACTTACAATAATGTTTACAGCTGCTTTACTAAAAATACGAGAAATAATGGGAACATGCAATCCTGTCTGCAGTTCCTGTCAAAAGCACAATGCAAGACAGTTCTGCAGCAGATAACATTGATTAATGTTCCTGTATAGCAATGGCACCATACATTTATGGACAGACTGGTGATCCTTTGCCAAAGCTCACTAAAAGCAGCTGCAAGGCAGGACTGACTTTTAACCTCCCCCATTTAATGCAGGAACTTCTTGGCATAAAAACTGTGCTAGCAGCATACAACCTGCAGGGTTACCATTACAAAAACAGATTTGGCCAGCAGGACATCTCTATTTCCTGAATAAACTCCTGACAGATTACATGAAAGCTAAGTTATGCAGGCATATCTGGAAAGTGGAGGAAGAAGCATTAATTCTGAGGATACTCTGAAAAAGACCCACACATTTTTGATGTGACAATTCCCATTCTCATTGGTTAACATGTAATATTATTTGATATGAGAAGTAAACACCTGCAGAGTGTTCTCCATCAGCGAAAACTGTGCATATGAATCCTTATTTCTGCAAAGTGATCTCTGAACAATGGAGTGGAGCTTTTGCTTTTCTCAACAATATATTGTGAAGGTGCAGGAGAATTGTTCATGCTTTCTGTAGAGTCATGTATGGTTAAAGACAGAGTGCCAAAAATAGCTTGTATGCAAGTCAAAAATGGATATTGTAGGAGAACAATGGTATTTTCTTTCTCTTTGGGGACAGGAAAACAGGGAATTCCTTAATAAGGGATGCTGATTAAGGAAAGAAGCTTTTTACTACTCAGAAGGCTATATTCATGTCAGATTTCATTTTCTGAATTCAGCAATATATTATTAGTGTCATTTTCTGGAACAAATGATGCTGTAAATAATTCCAGCAAGTGCACTTAATATAGATTTGTTTGCTAAGTGGCAGTGTCTCCCGCCAGGGTTAAAGGTAGAATAAGATGTTGTTTATCCCATGGGGAAAAGAAATGTCGGGATTTCTTGCTTGCTCTCTTGTTTCTGTCTGTGAGCCATTGTGATCCCAGGTCAGAAGGTCTGTCACATGCTAAAGGAGGGAATTCTTGCACAGAGCCCTTTGTTTCTGCAGGGCAGTATCAGTGGCCCATTGTGCCATTCATTGATGCCCCATCTCTTTGCTTCTTCCTCTGTTTCTTTTAAACAAACCCCTGCCTAGTTTTGGAAAAAAGTTCTGTGCTCAGCTATTTAATTCTGGATTACAACTTCCCTTATAACCAAAAGTGAGGGTGGTAAAACAGCTGGAGCTGACATGTTAGAGCTAGAAAAAATGAGGTACTTCTGAGAAAAGAGCTGTATAAGATATATTATTTTTCATTCAAATGACAGGTCCCAGAATCCTTTAGGCCCCAGTCCCACATCCACTCATACCTTTGATATTTCAGTCCATGAAAGCCAACAGAAGCATCCCCAGGCAGCCACCTGTGAGCACAGGTACAGAGCCTTATTCCATCAATCTGGTGGAAGACAAAAAGAGATGGAAACAGTTTTGCTGCCTCAGCTATTGGTTGTAAAAAAAAAAAAAAAAAAATTCAAACAGCTGCTAACTGGCTTAACTGTGTGAATTACTCTCCTAAAAGATCCAGATGACCTTTATTGGTGCAGAATCCTATCAGAACACACACTTTCTTAAAAAAAACAACATCAACAAAACTCAAACTGAAAACTGCTAGCAGTTCTGTCGATGAAGGAATGATCATAAATGGTTCATCTTTATACTGTTTGCAGGCAAATGAAATGAATATTGGTTGCAGAAAAGTTAGCCCTTGCAATTGCTTGTTGAAATCATGACCTGCTTCTTCCAACACACACTATTGCAGGTTTCAAATCAAAGTGTCCAAGCTCCTTTCATTTTTGGCCAAGAAGAAAGCAGACTTGCAGTAGTGAAATGAGAATGCTAACATGGGTAAAATTTCCTAAAGCTGTTCAAACTCGCAGTCATGCTAGCATACTTTCAGATCCAAAATGTTTATTCTCTTAAGAATTAAAAAGAAATTGTTGAAAACAATGAATCTGCTTCTGAAAACTTACTCTTCTTCAGAAAATTGGTCTGAAAAATCACATCTGCAAGTTGAAATAAGCCATCACCTTTCAGACAGTGACTCTGGTAGAATCCTCCCTGTCAACAGGCCCATTTTAATCAAATACCCTCTTATCAGGTACCCCCCACACAGAAACTGTAAATGCATTTTTTACATGGAATATTTGTATGAACATTTGAGTAACATTAACTTGAAAAGTCATCTTGATTACATGTAAATTATCATGAGACACACAAAATTGCACCTGGATCTCTACCTCTGATTTGTCTACCCATCTGTTTTAGTTTCAGATGATTCTTCTTGAGAGCACTAGAACACCTCCTGAAGCATCCAAGATTAATCAGTCCTGCAAAGGACTTATGTAAATTAAATGCTTTACTGTGAGGATGTGAATTGTGTTGATGACTTCACTGAGTCTACTCACTAGCTTGAAACTTAGTCTGAATAAACACACTGCAGAGGTTTCATTTATCTTCCCAGCTTTCCCATAGACCTGATGGATTCATTATCTTCCTTTCCTTCTAATATTTTATTTAAATTTTCTCTTTTCTACCACTTGATTTTTCTCCTTAGTGTGTTTCCCTTCTTAGGAGACATTTCTATACTCTATAACAAATTCTAGCACAAGACTTTGACCATCTTAGATAGATTTTTAGTGCACAGTGGGGATCTCAGCTATAACCAGTGCTTATCAATACTATTTTCACATAAATATGTTCAACAATAACATCCATAACAATTTTGACAGACTGTCAACTCTGTTAAAGATTCTGATATATCCATGTCAAGAAGGTGGTTTTCTTAAAGTCAGCTTAAGGAAGTGTATTTTCATTTTCACTCTAATGAGGAATTCAGTAGTATACAGAAATGAGGTTTGAAAAAAACGTGAAGAAGGTGCTTATCAGAAATTGAATAGGTGTGGATTGAAAGAATTGGATTGCTTTTCCACTTTTCAGCTGAAAGGACATTGCACTTACATGCAGCTTTATCAGGAAGCATCTTTTTCCCAGTGCCATGTCATTCCTCAAGGAAGAGCTGCAAGTATGCATCTATGACTAGAATGGCTATTGACACAGAATTAAGGGCACTGCCATGATTTGGAATCATTCCTATTCTTCCATTATCAATAGGATTTAACTTGTGGGATTTTAACCCCCCTCCCCCCAAAGTGATGGCACTGCTGTTCAAAATAGACCTTCTCTACAAACTACAACTGGAAACTACAAGTGGCACTGTTTGGCTGGCACATAAATCTCAACCAATTGTTTTCAGTTTTATTCATACTGAAATTTTGCCTTAAAAAAATTAAAAATGCTCATTTTCAAAAGGAAAGGAGCTGTGAATAATCCACATTTTATATAAGCATTGCTAGTAAGCAGAGCAGAATAAAGATGCCTTCATTTCGCTAACAATTATGAAAAGATCATATCAGACAATGACCTTTAGAAATGCTTCAGTGACCACTGTGTCAAGCTGTAAGTCCTAAGTGGGAATTCTTCAGATAAGCTTTGACTTCGCTTTCACTTATATGCCTAATTTTGCCTCATTCACGTTAACATGATTTTTACTGATGACTTTAACAAGGAAAGAACAGAGCCCTGATGTGGAATAGGTTAAATGAAATTAATGGACAGCTGTATGTACAGTGGAGAGCTGGATTTAGCTGTGCATTTTCACTTCCTGGTTTCTTGATTTTCCAAGGACATCCTTTAGCATTTGATGTTGGTGCCAATTAGAGAGAAGGTGGAGGTAGAATTTATGGCACTGCCATTGACAAAACTCTTGCTGAAGCAAACGGGAAATACGTGCATGAATTTGGCTGGGTATCAGTAGGGTAGAAAAGAGCCAACTGACTGATTCTTTTCAGTTTGTAGATGGACTAATGATCTAAAAAAAAAAATCACAAAAAAAATTAAAAGAAAACAGTGGGAGAGAAATGCCTCTTTGCTCTTTGTTAGGGCTTAAAAATAAAGTTTGTATGTGAATTTCTTCTAACAACAGCCCGCATAAGATTCAACAATACAAATCCGTAGCATTCTCCTGCCATTCAAGGTCATGTTAACCTTCTTGAAGAAGAAGCCAAGAACTCCTTAAGTTAATCATCCTCTACATTGAAGCTGGTGCTTATTTGATTCTGAGGTTTTGCTCAAGACGGAACAAGCATGTGAAAAATTGGTGAAATGCGAGATTTCATTTACACAAGGTCAAAGTGACCCAGATTTCGAGTGAGGTCCAAAGTATTATTGGTCCTTCACACAAGAAAAGTTCTGTGCACAGCTCATTTAATATTTAAGAGGTTTGCATAAGAGTATGTAAAAGAGCATTTTCTTCTTGCTCTGCCAAGAAAGGTCAAATAACTGTTAATACTAGATAAACCTCGTGTGAGTTCTAGTCCCCAGAGACTTGGATTATGCCTACTATTCTCAATACACAACAGTTTGTTCAAGGAGGAAATCTATAGGAAGGGGCTAAATCTGCCACAGATCCAAGCTGTGCAGCTCTGTGGGCTCTGGTTGTGGATTTGGGCCCACAATTTGCTAAGATAAGTAAGTGTAATGAGAACAGACAATTGATATCTACTATGAGACTACAGTAAAAAGCTTTTGAGCATTCAACTTTGGCTGTGATGTAGCTCAAAAATACAGGAAATTTTATTAAAAAGGAGTCACATTTTGAGTTGAATGACTTTGTGACAATGTAAATCTATGTTGTTGTGGTGTTAATGTCTCACTGACTCAGACATAAACAACCAGCGTTTGCATTGGTGAAAAAGTTACTGACTTGAAAATTAATGATTAATTTTATATTAAGTTTGAGAGAATGAGAACAGTGAAGTCAATAGCTCTAGCAAACAGCATGATTTCCATATCACATTTAATTACACACGAGTTCTTTAATATTATTTTTTTAAAAAGCACATTAAACCTCTCTTATAAATATTTTAGCAGTTACATAATGGGCTGAGTTGTTATTTGCTGTAAGATTTTTCTTCCTTCATACTTTCCTTCTGTCCTGTGTGTCACCAAGTCAATAGGCAGCTCAGGGACACGGACATTGAAGACACACAGCCAGTGTGAGACGAGCAGCATAACTGGTAACTGTGACAGGCAGAATCAGATTTGAGGTGATCTTTCTGGAGAGTGTTACACTACATTGGAGCAGTTACTCACTTTTAGTGAGCAACTTTTAAGTGTTTGTCAGCTACTGCAATTGAAAGGGGAACACAAAGTTGTGATAAATGGCGACGTTTTTCCTGTAAGTATTTCCATAAGTTAGAGAGGCAGAGTTGAGAAATCTTCAATGTAGAGGACTTCTAGTACATACTGGTTATCTGCTGACTTTCCTTGTGCTTAAGGTCAGAAAGTTTGCAATTCCAGAGGAAGGGCTGCATCATGCCTTGAAGACAGATTCCTCACTGGGGAGGCAGGGTCCCTGCCCCATTTCTGGCACACAAGAGCCCAACTCTCTGCAGCTATTAACACAAGGGCAGAAGAGACTCTGCTGCAGCCCATTTCCAATCTAACACCAGTTTGGCAAGGCCAGAAGCAGCCCTAGTACTCTGGGAGAGTACAGGCTCAGCAGTGGTACCTATCTCTTCATCTGCTCAGTCACTTCATGAGCTTTCACTCACAGTAGCCTGTGGACAGGCCAGGAATTCTGCATCATTTGTCTGTAAATCCAGGGCCTGTCTTGCATTATTTATAAAACACAGACTACTCTCTGCTTCTTAAATACAACCCGTCCTAGTCTGAACACCCCTTTAAATTGAACATTGTCTTACGCACTTTGATTGTGTGTGGAAATATACTGCTTCAAGGTAAAAGGAGAGGAGTTGAATTATTATCCTGAAGGCTGTTTGTACACTTCCATGATCCACCCACTCATCTTGCCTTGAGGGCAATGTGAATTGCATGGGCTGGTCAAGAACAGAGCAAAGCAGTCAAGTGCTGACTGACAAGGCTGCCCCTCCTAAGTGCTGGCTCTGAGCTCTGATCTCTGAGCACTATTGATACTCAGCAGTGAAGCAGAACTGCTGACGTTCCTGCTGGGCTCCACACAGAAACCTGAACATCACCACTGCATTCACAAATTGGAGCCAGAGTTCAAGGAAGGAAATTTAAAGCAGGAATTTTCATCTTAAATGAAAGATGTTTTTGCTCTGGCTCCTATTCAGTACCATACTCAAACTTTAGCCTAACTTTGAACATTGCACCTAACTTTAAACATTAAAACCCTATTGTGTACTGGAAGGCTAGAAGTCAGCTGTGTGATTGAACTTATCTTGCTGAACTTAGGCCTATATCAAGAGAGAAACCTCTAAAGCACTTCTCTTTATTAAAATATATTTCTACCAAGAGCTGATATGTTCCAGCAGCAGATCACATTTCTTAAAAGTTACCTCATGGTCTCAACCTTCCTAATGACACTGCAAACCAGATTTAAAGTGTGTGCATATAGAAAACTCCATTGCAAAGAGAACTATTACAGCTGGCCTGGCCATTCTTACTTTATTACAGGAGAAAACCAAATATGTATGCATGTGTACCTACATACCTGTATGCATTTAATTTTTAAAAAACAAAGAGCAAATTCCTGGCCCTTGGAAAATAATTACCTTCCAATGTATTTCAGAAAGGCAGGATTTCTCATATTTCCCATCAGTTGTTTGATCTCTTACCTGATTTTTCTCTGAATGTGGTTTAAACTTTACCCAGTTCTTTTTCTTCCCTCTACTTCTTGTTTTATAGATGTGAAAACATAATTAATTAACTGTGATTATAAAAACTACATTTACACAGGCATGGGTTTTACCTTCATCAACTGGAAATGTGTCTTTATAAGCTTTATAACTATAGTGGAGTATTAGTTATGTTATTTTTCATGAATCCTCTGAGGAACACTTGAAACTTAAAGTAATAATAAAATAATCTACAAAAGTAAATTTTAAATACTTAGGTGGGCATAAGAAAAAAGAAAAAACAAACAAGCAAACAAACCAAAAATAAAGAGAAGGGAAAATATGCAAAAAGTGAGTGTTAAAAATGTTGTTGCTCTTAGAACTTGCTTGTGAGAATAAAAACATTGAATGGAGCAAGCCACAGATGGGCATGTGATGGGCACATCTCTGTAAGGATTCTCACCATTGCCATATGCAAAGGGGGAAAATCAGAGATGGAAGAACCACAGATTCCATTTAATTCCATTTAATGCAATGCTTTAAAAGAAATTGAGTGGAATGAATTCTTAGCCACCTACTTCGCATGTTATAGAGACCTTTGTGTAAATTTTCCAGCTTTTCCACTGAATATTTCTTCCAGCAACAGGAGATGTGTGTGGAGTAGGAGTGGATGGCTGAGTCAAGTTCATTGGAAACGGGTAAATGGATAATAAAGAAACAAAAATATTATACCTGGGTAGGTACAATGGAAGAGGAAATCAGCACTGGAAGGATTTTCCTGTAAAGGGGATACTGTCAAAGGGTTAACCATCTTTGGAAAGTTATCTTTTATCTCTAGTACTGGTTTAAAAAGGCAAAGTACCATCCAAACTTGTGTGGGATACCTATGTATGTCGTCTGTGTGGCATGTAGGTGGATATATGGAAATAATGCTGGAAAACCCTAGACCTGCAAATCCTTAGACCTTTTCAAAGCTCTAGTTTAGATGTGAGCAGGGAGATGGTCCTTTGATCCCTCAACTTTCTGAAATCACATTCTGACTTCAGGGTGGACAAATCACCACCATCAGCTGCTAAATTAATTGAACCAAAAATTGAGGGCGAGGGACCCACACCCATTCCACATACACGAAAATTTGAGAAGCAGGGGGGAGGATGGAGGAGGCTTCCTGATCTGCCAACTAGACCACTCTGTGAGCACTTTCAAACAACACACCTTCAAATCCTTGTCTAGACATGGCCTTATGCAAGTGAGAGATAAGAATCAGGCCCTGAATGGGTGTTTTGTTATATAACCACCCATGAGGCACAGGGAGTTAAACATTTGCAGTAGTTTGTAGCATTCCTGAAGCATTACGTTTGCAGCAAAGTGGATTATCTTGTCTCATTTTTCTCTGATGAACAATCAACTTCGATCTTGACACATGAATTTATTATGCTTGGGTTAGACAAACTGAGCCTTAATAAGCTGCAGTTAAAAACCTCACTTTGTGTTTGTGGAGAGAAAACTCAGCTCTTAGGTTGCCTGACAGCGGTATGAAAATGAAATCAGGCTTCTCTGCCCTCACCCAGCTCAGGTTGGATGTCTATATACCAAAGATGTGATTTTTTTTTTTTGTAGGTTTTGCTAGATATTTGATTGCCTTGTTGGAACAGTTCCACGGTAGCTGACTGAGCTGACCTCCAGATGTATCTCCTCCAGGGCATTATGTTCTGTTTCGCATTATCAGCTGCATGCTCCAAAGGTTAGGTTGTGAGAGCTTGGGTGGGGCTTTTAACTCCTTCTGCCATCCCAGCAATCCTGACGTGCCTGTTCTCCTCTTCCCCTGTGGTTAATTCTATCCAACAGTGGAAAAAACACAACACAAACTCAGCTTGATTTAATAATTGCACTCATGATTTATGTGCAACGGTGTCACTTCACTGAGCATTGATTTGATAGATAATGGAAAGCATGCGCCTGGCTTATTTGGAAAGTTTATTTGACACTACAGATTCTTGAAGGAATGTGCAGAAACTTCTGAAATATATGGAACAAACTCACCTGGTGTAAATCAGATGTCTGAATTGACAAGAGCAGTAATGGGTAAGGCAGTAATTAGTATGCATAACTATTTCAAGGTGAGTAAAGTAATACAGTTCCAGCGCCCAGAGTGTCATTGATTTACGCCAGCTGAGGATATGGCCCATAGAACTGACAAGAAATGGCTATGCCTACTAATTACTGAAGCTGCTAATGTATTTCAGTTGGTACTGACTGGTTTTATGTCACTGGAAAATTAGAGAAGTACTCGCTGATCACAACCAACATGTTTGTGCATTTTTTTCAGTTAAATGTCCAGAAAAGTGGGGCTGCATTTTGTGTGGTGACTTGTTAACATTACACGCTGCTTGACACACTGATCAGACTTCTCACTAACTTGGGCATCCTCCTTACAGTTTGCACTGTCTTCTTCCCAGATTGAGAGAGGATGAGAAGCTGATTTTTTGGTCAGCCTTTTACCATAGCGTGGTGATGCATTTAGGATGCTTTTGATGCTGTTACAATTCCAGGTAGAAGCAGCTGGTGAGTACAGAGAACTTCCATACTTGGTATTTGCCGTGGTTTTTAAGTAGCAAGAGCTGAAAATGTGTGGGAAGTGCTTTAAACTCAATGGGCTCACACAGTTTCTAATTTATGTAGAGGGTATTGAGGGTTATACTGCATGCCATATTTTGTCCTGTCAGATTTATGTCTCAGATCACTTCAGTCACAGGTATGTCTTTCCAGGGATTCAAATCATCACTGAAGGTAAGAGCCCTCACAGAAATGAGGACACCAAAGTCCTTCAGAGCACGGCCATAGGGTGAGTGAGCATTCTTTCCCAGCTCCTGTTTTGCTCAATTCAAGGACTGTGATGTTTTGAAATGCAAGAGTGTTTTTTTCATCCCTGCATCAAGTTTCTTTATAACATCATTGGCAGCTGTTGGCATAATTGCCAGTGGGACTTGACCATGCAAAAACATTTAGAAGGATTTTTAAGACTGAGGTCTCTTCCTTGGCTTTACCCTACTGCCTCTGACACAATAGCAGTGAAACTCCCTGGACATGTTCATCTCTAACTAAGACTTTTTTGTATATTGGTGTGCTCTGCATATACAATACTGTGGGAAATAACTAAACCTTTGTTGTTACTTCCCTGCAAGGAAGTTCCCTTTGTAGTTTTGGGCTGGAAGACAAACAAATGAGCCCAAGACTGTTCATGTTCACAGAGTAACTTTTATTTACATACTCAGTAACCCTGGAAAACAGATGGTTACAGAAACATGTGGGCAACTCCTTCACTCTCCATTCCCAGTTCTGTGCTAGTGGATAAAATCCACATTGACTCTAAAGCTTAATGTAGTACATGTGGTAAGACTTACACAGGAAAATGCCCCTTAAAGAAATAGAGTTGCAAATCTAACAATTTCTATTCTTAAGACTAAAACTCCTGTCCACAAGCTAGCAACAGGAAAACAACAAAACCAAAAAAAAAAAAAAAAACAAAAAACAAAAACCACCAAAAAAAAAGTAAACATCTCTGCACCTTCTTGTGACCTGTGCAAGAAAAACATGAAGAGATGAGCAAATGAGGTTGTGATATTTTCTTACTTTCACAGTCTAAACCAAAACCTTATATTAATTGTCACAAGTATCTTTGTGCTAATATCTCCTTTTCTTGCAATTGACAGGCTCTGTTTTGTTATAATGTTAATCCATTTTGACAATACAGACAGGATATCTTCATAAGAAATAGATCTTAACAAGACTTTCTGTTGACCTTTACCACATAGGGAGGCTATTTTAATAATTTACCTTGATTATCATCACTTCAGTTATGAAGAGACACATTACTTTAGGAAAAAAAATCAACTAAAACCAAATTGGCCAAGATGCTTCTTGATCAGATGTTTTGACTTTTAAATTACCAGTTTGTTGCAGTTTACTTGTCTTAATATTATTCAGTATTGCTGTGTATGCTTTTACTAACACAACTGCTAATAAATCATTATGAAAGAAGAAGAATTATTATTTGGTATTAAACCAGATTGCTTTTTTTATCCATTTCTCTTTCTTTCTTGGAGTTGTTAAACCACAGGCTTGGCTCTGGCCACATTTAAATACCTAAACTTTAAATATCAGATCTTGTCCAAGCTATTGCACTCATCCATTAGATCTCTTACATTTTCCTTATTCATATATGGAAAACAAATATATTAAGCCTGGTTCTTCATTGTCTATTCTGTGAGTAGTCATTATGCCCGTGCAGGAAAAAAACAACATGAAAGAAAAAAAAAAAAAAAATCTGATTGGTAGCACAATGGATTTGTTTTGAACTCACCACAATAATTACACAAGGTGATGAGTGATGAAGAATCCAGCTCATTATTGCTAAGAAGCAGTTATCTTTTAGCTAGTCCTGCATATCGTAGATATAAAGGCCCTGGTTTATTACAGTGATTATTATTAGTCCAGTTGCCAATCCAAAGATCATATTTGATTGTCCCATGTGCAGCAGAATACTAATCTATTTCCCTTCTTCATTCTTCCTCTATGCTTGTATAGACAGGTACATTAATCTATTCTGCCAAGAGCTATCTTTTTATCTATGCAGAACTAAAGTGATTCTTCCCTCTTATCAGCATCTTCCTATATGCAGAAGATAAACCAAAAATGTTTCCTCACCCCATGTTTTTGTCAGTTCTCTGCTTGGAGGGTGATTAGATCATTTTCAATTGCATGCTGAGCAACAAATATCTGACATTTGCGTTTGAGTGACTAAGAACCAAATTTTGTTGACAATATTAATATGTTGTTCTGTTTAATGTCTATAAGTTTTTAGGAGTTTAATCAGATTAACACTTTGCAGACACTCACAGGAATACGTCATTCTGACAATACTCAATGTTTGTCATTCACCAGATAACACCAAGCTAAATTCCTTCACCCAAAAGATCCTGCGTGCATCACATCCCAGAGTCTCCTGGGAAAGAAAGTAGCAGTGCAAACAGACCCAGATCTTAGCAAAGAGGTTTCAAAAGATAGGATGATCCAACCATACAGCTTGTTGGCAAGAAAAAAGGGCAGTCCCACTCATCCCCTTCCCTTTCCTGAGGCACTGCTCTTATCTCCTGTCAAACAGACTAAGCACAGTGAAATGGCCAAATGAATCATCTTCTGGGGGCCTAGTAACCTCACAGGAGGAATTTCACCATCACCTCTTTGGAAGGCAGGATCAAGCCTGTAGGGCCACTCTGAAGTAATTTATCTGTGGGAGGAAGAATCTAAACTTATACGATCCTCAGCTTGGCTGGACAGATAGGTTTTAGTGCAAAATTTTTATGAAATTAGAAGTGGTGTAAAATTTTCTTTTGACAGTGTTTGGCTGTTTGATTCATTTTTGAGAGTTACTTAAGGCTCTAACTAAAAGAAAGAGAAATGAATGAAGAGGATCTCATCTGCTTGTCAGCCCGTGAGTCAGCGTGATGAGAAGATGCAAGGTGTGACCCAGGTGCATTTTTGGTTGACAAGTTAAAGCAAAGTTCTGACCACCTAGCTCATCAAAGATCCCACTGCAGTAATTATATCTGTAAAGTGTGTTAACTCTGATGTCCTGGCCAGATGCCAAGCTTAAAAATTATATTCTCCTATCTTTGTGTCAAGTGGACACTATAGTCTTCATTTCCTCTCCAAAAGAACTCTCTTATTCTAGACTGCTAAATTCTTCCTGTGTTTCACCACAAAGTTTCAGCACTGTAATAGATTAAACAATCATCATATGGTTTCTGTATAAACTTGTAAAGCAAAGGGGTATTACACAAGATGAAAGGCAGTATAAAAATGTAAACTACTAATAGTTTTGGGCCTGCTCACTGCAATATGAAATTTGGCCAGTGGCAAAAAGTAGTCAGCTGAGGGAGAGTTGAGGGGCTCCATTAACCATTGACGTGCAACAATTCTCCCAGCATGTTCAGCGTCATGAATGCATAAGCTTGACCTAAAAATCAGATCTTTATGTATATCGTGGTACTGGCTCAGCTTTCTTTTTTAGGTCAGAGTCTCATCAGATTTATGCTGCAAGCAGTTACAAGTTCTGCTTGAGAGACACTTGTGTTAAGAACAAAAAAGGTAGCACTTGTACGTGCTTGGTTGCCTGTGTGGGCTCAGTGGAGGAGAGTAATTTCATAAAGGACACAAACAAGAAATCTGTGTTAAAATTCTCCCCTGTCTGATGCTAACACTGGGTGTTTAGAGAGACAACATAAGAGGAGGGCACACCTGTAGCAGCATTTCCCCTGGTAGTATCTCCCCAGATTCTCCCTCTACAGGGCTGTACATAAAGAGACAATACACAGGATTGTGGTGTGAAGAAATGATATACAGATGTAGCTGATGCTGATACAATTTGCATAATATGGTAATGTATGCATCATAGTTCCAACTACATACGTGATCAAAGCATCCATTGTAAATGATGATGCAAATTAATTTTAGGCTCATTATTATTAATTGAACCTGAATAGAAATCAGATTCAGTAAAAATAGAATAAAGAAACAAACTGAAACTATTTAGGGAAACAGACATTAATGCTATTATTCTCTCTCACTTCTAGTTAGGCACATTCTCCTTCTGCCTGTGTTTCTCCTTCTGCCTTCTCTGGTGCGATTTCAGATAGAAATTCTCCTTTATTCTGCAGTTCTTTCTCTTGGTTTCGCGTTTGATGTTCATGTCACTCTCTCAGCACACTTTCTTAAATGTATTATTAAGGTCTGCATGGACTAATAGGTTGCCATTACCCTAAGCTTTATTCATTCCTTTTCCAAATTAAATCAAGTTTGGGCTTGAATAATGTTGATAGGGACATTTGCGCAAACTGAGTTTGTTACTCCAGTAATGGGGTTGTTTTTGTGAATTAATGGGTCATTTGTTTTTAAAAACAGAACACCAGCATGTTCCTAATGTTCCTGCCCTTTCTAATAACTTTATAATGGCGATCTTCTGTCCTGTTGTAATGGTTTCTAGTTTCTGCAGTGCCTGGAGATAAGAGAAGGATAAAACTCTAGGATACAGCCATTACCCAGTACTGAAGTTCCTGTCCTAAAGTGGGTTTAGAATCATTGAATCACGTAATGTAATTAAATCCTGATTTTTGCTAAATATTTACATCTGATGAGACTATTTTTTTTTTCTAGACAGTACTAGAATGTGATCTTCAGTGACTACAAAATTATTTAGCATTGATAGCTCTCAACTGTGAGAAGGGCATGATCAGTTTCTTCAGAATTAAAGCCACCATTAAGATATGAGCATCTTTTATCTCTCTGTGAATATTTGAACTTCATCATAAATATACTTTCAGCATAGGATAATGCATTGGGCAAAGACTGCATGCAGTTGTAGATGCAAAACAATGTTAAATTTCTTCCTGGATTGAGGAAGCTAAAGAGGACAGATAAAGTTTGTGATCTCATTTCTAGGAACATTTGTCTGTCTCTCCTCTGTAAGATCTTAACAACTTCACTCTGGCATTTTAAAGAAAATGCCATTTTAAGTAATAATTAATCTTATTCATTTCCTTACTGTTACTATTTCCCTTATTAGAGATCTTGTGATTTATTTACATGTGGAATTGTAAGAAATCTTAATGAACAGCATCCTTTTTTTTTTAATGGTTTATACTATATTGATACTTATAACTGCAGTGACATTGCACAGAGTTTATTATCTTTATATCACAGGATTCATTAGTTAATAAGCAATCACACTCCTAAAATAATTTTGGAAAATATGTTGAGCAGTGTTGTATTTACATCACCGGATATATATCCTGAACCAACAGGACTAATATAAATATAATATATTATATATATTTTTATCTAGAGAGTGTGTGTATGTATATACATTAATATATATAAATGGATCCATTATTGCCTACATCAGCTACAGAGAGCAAAGGTAGAGTGAAAACTGGAAGGGTAAAGGGAGATATTTTTCATTGTCTCTTGATGGCTGTTCACACTTTCACCCTGCTCTATTTCAGATGTTCTCACCCTATCTCTTTAAAGACAGATACTTGCAAGGATAAGCTGAAATACTTTTCCCATTGTCCAACATACAAAACATTCTGCTGGGGAAGTCCTGGTTACCAAATGTGTCTGCAGAATGTGCAGACACTAACAGCAGTAGAGTATGCCCAAAAGATTGGCTTTATTACCTTTATTCATGATAAATTACATTTTACTTCATGCAAGCTCACTGAAGTCAGCAGGGCTCAAAGCAGAGTTGAAGATACTGATTTTGAATCCTGGATCAGAATCCTTCACTCTTCCCCATTTTTCCACATTTTTCAGAAATGCTGGTCACCATTTCAACAGCTCTCAAACTGGATGTTGCAGGTATCTTGCACTGACAGGTGCAATTTTACTGATGCTCTGCAGCACAGGATGTCCACTCTCATTATGTTTTTAGACACAGGAAATGCAACTCAGTATCTGAATACATAAGAGGGAAGGAACCTTTTAAAGTTCAAGGTAATTGCCATGATTTTTAAGTTGCTGGAGGAGGAGAAGAGAGCATTTAATGGATCCTTAATTTTGAAACTTGCTTTTCATTTTTAATGTTTCCTACAGGATTCAAGAAGTCTGTTGACACCAGTCCACACTGGTATATAAAAATCAATTGCAGATTTTAATACTTTTGCATGTGCTGGCTTCCAACCCCACCAAAAGCCTACAGTGAGGATGTTCACAAATGGGAAGTGAAGACCTGCCAGGCACTTGCATCCTTATTGTGAAGACTGGCTGAAGAGAAGCATGCAAGACACAAGGTGCTGCATAGAAACCTTTGAATCAGAATGGGTAGCTACATAAATGATCAACAATATAAAAACTACCTTGAGAAATATGCACGTGTTCACTGCGCTCAAAATTAGCCTGTTGCATTGTTTCCTGAGGCCATAATTTGCATCAGATGTTCAGCAGGATTCAAATTCTGGCAAAATATTACTGTGGGCACCAGGCAACTCTCAAGGTATAAATCCAGGTTTTCTAAAAATCCTACTGGACAGGTTATACCTTCCTACATAGTAAAGCATAAGGAAATCCCTTATCATCAAGAGCAAGAAGGAGAATTTTACTGAGAATGTGTATTTATTTCTTCCCTAGTTCCTTACACTTTCTCTAAACTTCTGCTCACTAATGGAAATCATGGTCTCCTGTGGTCTGATCCAACATGGTCATTCCTGCAGCTCTAATCAGAATGGATATTCACTAAATAAATAAGTCTTGTGACATGCAAAAGGAGGTAAGGGACAAAGCATTCCAGGCCAAGGTCAGGAAGTCCCTGTGAGCTCTATTCCAGATTACTCACTGTGTTTTCTGTTTTCACATGGCTTACTCTTGCAGACTTTGACTTGCCTGATGCCTTTCTGTTTCATGGGATTTTCGTTTCAGATATTGACAATAGGTGTTTTGCCTGGGATGACAAGCATGACAAACCGTAAAGTCACGTCCTAGGCACTCTGGTATGTGCTCATATCCTGGTGTGATCTCATTTTAAGGAATGTGATTGTGATTCCCAGCATTACAAGCTGAAATCAGGATTTGGTTATATCTGCCATGGCCAAGTGAAATACTGTCCCTCTCTGAATTTCAGCTCATGCCAATACATCTTCACAGCCAATGCTGGGAAACATCACCAATTACTGTGGCTGTTTACAGAGCACAAGAACAGAATATTTAATTTTACCAGCCTCCAAGGAGAGCAAATCTGAATTTGAACTCTAGTTAAAGTTTTGCTGATTACTCCTGACCTTTCTGGGACAAAGACATGAAGGTCACTGGAGTCATGACTTTTTTCACATTCTGCTTGTCTTTGTCATTCCCCTAATAATGCGGAGGACTAGAAACAAGAGCTGGGTGGTGTTTTTTTCCCCCTGCCTGGAAATGTATTTAGATTAGTCACCAGGTTTTCCAGTCTACGGTCATTGAAGGTCATTTGGTTTACAGCTGAAATTCTCAATTGGAACCTCAGCTTGTAATCAGAACTTAAAACCCAAGCGAGGTTTTGTATCTCCTCTGAAAGGGTAGGTTGTTGTGTGATTAGCTTCAGAATGTTAAATGGACTGTCTGTGTAATGATGGGTAATTTTGGGGGGCTTAAATTGCTCTGTGAGAAGACCTGTCTTGAATAATAATACTGGGCTATATTATAAAGAACAGTATTCTAGGCTTCTCCTAAATGCTAATTCTATTACACATTAACATTTCCTTGGCTGCGAAATGGCAAAAGGCAAGCCAGCAAGATGTAAAAATCTTGCAAAGTGCATTTTCACTTATAGGCTGTTCCTAAGAGCAGGCTGTTTCCTGAAAACGTCCCTTAAATAAGCAGCCACTTACAGTGGTCATCATCATACAGTCAGCATCTGCTAATACCTGTTCCACAGCCAAACACACAGCATTTGTTGTAATCTATAGAGCCATGGAAATGCCTGTGTAATTTCTGCACTGTTTTTTTAAAATCTATTCTTGGCCCTAAGTATAAAGTATCAGTCACACTGTGGATATGTACTCCTAGGGGCTGTTCACAAAGCCTGGTGTTCTTTAGTTCTGTGAGACTACTGGTGAGAATCTGAAAGCCCTTTTTAATTTTTTGTTGATTGATTGATTATTTTAATGTCTCTGCTCCATGTGCAACTCAACCACAAATATTTACATTTGCATGTGTGTGTATATATAAATAATTAAAACGGAAGGCTCCTTGAAGGAAACAATTCATGCCTGCCATGATATTGTTATTGAGGATAGAATTTAGCTTTGTTAGGGGAAACAAGTTTTTTGGCCAGCATCTCCTGATATACAAGTTGACCTTTGATTTCTTCATTGTTATTGCACTTTAGGTTCCCAGCTGCAGAGATTAACCCATGGATGGCTTCAGCATGTTCCATCCCTGCCCCAGTTGCTGCCTCCCTTTCTGTGCTTCCATTTGCCCTCCATGCTTGGATACAAGCAGCAGGTTTTCCTGCATAGGGATGGGTGTCAGGCACTGCCCTGTGCAGGGACAGTTTGATGAGTGTCTGCAGTTGGATGTCACCCCACAGTCCCCCAGCATCACACCATGACCTGTGATGTCAGCTCCTTGCTGTTCCAGCAGGCATTACTGTCACTGTTACTAGCAAGCTGGGCATTTCCAGAACATCTCTGTGGTGCATCCCCATCTTGGCTCCATTTTTAATGAGTCTGAATCATCACCCTTTGGACACACCTTCTGGATTCTCTCTGGGCTTGCAGGAGCTGACATCACCCAGCTCTTAATCTCTTCTCCAGAAGCACTAAACTCTAATGGCACACTACCTTTTGCCTTTATCTTCTTTAGCCACTCTACAAACAGAGCTCCTTTTAAGTTATTACTTTTATGAATTCACTTTACATAGATTAAAAAAGTTCCATGGATTTCAGAATAGTTCCCTCCAATAGATTCCAGCAAGTCCACCAGCTTCCCAGAGGTTGCAGACACCACAAGCATGCATGCACCCTTACTCTCCATGGTTTTTAATATATTGGGATCCAAATTATGCTACTGTTGCTTCACATCACTCTGATGTGAAGATGATGGAAAAGTGAATATCTGGAAAAAACCCCAGCCACATAAGGAATCAATACCATTCAGAGCTATCTGCTTTTTTTTCAGTTGTCATTAGCCAAACAAGACCCTGGCTGCTTTGGAGAACAAAAGACAGCAAAGCTGTTAAACGATTTTCTTTTACTCCAATTCATTTAATGAGTCAGATACATCCCAGGGATCTGGGCCTACACTTCTAAAGCAGGTTATTTTGCTGAGGCCAGGCTGACTTTTTCAGCTAGCTTCCTTTCTCCACAGCTGAGATCTCAGAAGAAATAAAAATCAGTTTAACTCATGTTAAAAGGGCACTTTTTAACTCTATGTTAACCCAGACACATCAGCCTCCTGCCTCTCTCAGGCTGGCAACCAAATACCAGCATGTTGGAGGATGTGTTTACTTTTTGATGAAGTACAGACCTTAAAAACTGAAGCTGGGTACAAGGTTCATGACAGACAGCAAGGTCTTTTGCGGACAGAAACATGCAGCTGCAGAAATGGGCTGCCTACAGTGAATTGCAGGAAGGTTATGGTTTGAGATATTTCACTTTTTAATAGGCCATGGGGTCTCCTGGATCTGTGTGGACACTACCCTGGCTCCAGGGGTCACATCTCCAGGAATAGGGTAGGTAGCTGTGTGCTCCCTTCTAGCACCTGATTTAGATGATGTTCCTGAACCTAATGAATTTTGGCAGCAGGAATGATAATAGCAGACAATTGTTTGTCTCCAGTCGCTAAATTTTGTTAGAGAGTTAAAATAAACCTGTCTGCTTGACTAGTCTCATGTGCAACAAAACAAAAATAAGCCTTCACAAGGAATCATTTTCAAGCGCCATTTTACTTTTTGTCTTAGGCTTGCAAACGCCTTTCATGTTTTCTGATATGTCAGATATCATAATGCAAAATAAATAACCAAATGAAACACACAGACATATTCTCTGAGTGGCTTGTGATGTAGAAAAAAGAGCCTTCTGCTGCTTCCCTTACCTCCTTCCTAGTATTTTTATTTTTTCCCCTTTCTAAGGCTTTCAACAGATGCTTCTTTGTAGCATGGGCATGAAACACCAATGTTATTTTAATACTGTACCGTTTTGCAGCATTTTGGAGCCCAGACACAGCTCAGGACCCCCGTGAGTTAGACATGGTGCAGACAGAACAAAGTCAGCCCTGGCTCTGAGGACAGCCCATCCCACACTGCTCCTCCCATGGCCACAGGAGACTCACTTTATAAATGTTGATGCATTCAACACATCTGCCACACATGCAGATCATGGAGACAGTGACATTGCCTGAGACACTGGGGGGTTGGCAGAAATGCCTATTGGTTGCTAAATACATAATTCAAATTGAACCATTTTTTCTTTTTAAAAAAGCTTAAAGCTGATTTTTTTTTTTTTTTTTTTGTCATGTGAATTCAACTTTGGAGGATCATGGGAGTGGAGCAGGACTTGTTAGGTCAAACATTTAAAAGTCCGCCAGTCATATAGGAGGTCTGCCTTAATTTCAGAAGTGAATTGGAATTTAATTTCAAGGAGCAAATGACATTTTTGCAAGGAGGGATAGGTTTTTAAAATATTACCCCTTCTGTTTAAAAACACCCTGCCACATACAGACCCATTCCTGACACTCCAGAACAGACAGAAGAAAACAGCAATAACTCTCAGCACAGTGGCTGCCCACAAACAACAGCCAAAGAAGAATAATCCCTCTTACGGTCCTGCAACGGGACCTTTTTTGTCAGGAAGGGAATCACAGCCAAATTAAACTAAAAACTAAAATCTTGCCCTCCTCTGGTCCCTATCTCTAGCACTGTCACTTGACTTTACATTGAAGCCATCAAATAAAACTTTAAAATAGCATAGGACCAGTGACCTACCATTTAGCATCACCTTGCATTTTTTCCATAAAACCAAAACTGCTTCTTCTAGAAAGAGCTACAGGCATTTGACTCATTAAATTTTTGTTTTAATTAATTTTTTAAAATCAAAATAAAATGTTATTTCTAAGTTACCTCCTCCCCAAAAATCTCTTAAAGCTCTTCCTAAAAACACAGCAGATTTTTTATCTTTTAAAATAGGGATCGTAACTAAAGGCTGGTATTTCCTTTTTCTGTGCAGTTATTTGGGCAATTAAATATATTCAGGAAAAAAAAATTCCCCTAGAAAATTCATAATTTTATCCCTAAAAATAATATTAACACAGTGGAGTATTTAATTCTAGAGAGATAATTCTTTTGTTTTGACCTGTAGGTCAAAATAGGATAATGTTTCTTGTTAATAGAAATAGCTCTGTAAGGGGAAACATGTTGACAGTGACTTCAAAACAGTTTCAAGCAATGAATGATCCAGCATCCTTGTTTAAAATCCCTTATAAAAATCTCCAACTTCCAATACTGTAACTTTCCAAAGTCTGTTCCCAAGGCTGGTCTCCGTGCCCAGTTGATGTTGGGTTTGCACTCACTGCTGGACTTTGTCTCCTGTTCTGTAGGTAATGCTGTCCAGGGAGATTCCTGGCACTAGTAAAACACCCTCCAAGCTGCTGCATGTTATGTTTTTCCAAATCATCTGCTGGTTCATTAAAACACAGTGAAAAATTATATACTTTGGAAAAGTCAGTGGGGGCAGCTTCAGGAACATGATTTCTCTTGGACAGAGCAAAGCCATTGGGACCCTGACCCATATTTAGTCTTTAAAAGAGTAAAAAATTAGCCATATTTTGCTGATTTCTTGCAGCTGAGGGACTTTCTGTAGATTTTTGAAGGGATTCAAACTGTTCTTATTAAATACCTGCCACACTGACAGACACAGGTTATGCTCTGCACAGTGGGATCAATTGGTCTTTTGCCACCAACTGGAATATTCCACGTATGATAAAAGTTGCACCACTATAATCCTGCGGCATGGGAAGTATATTGTGGTGGCCATAGCTGGGAGAAATTTGGCTTGGCTCCCTTGATTGTATAAATGTAAAGTCCACTTACACCAGCTGTGTGTCTGGCCTTAGAAGCTGATTTATCGTTCGGTCCCTTAGCCTAGGTCAAAACTATCATGCCTATATCTAATTGAATGTGCAGAACAGCTGACATGGAAAGAGAAAAAAAATAATTAAAAGTATGTCAGAAAGCTACAAGATCATTCCTAGTTATTTTGAGAGTGCTCATGACAAATTTCTGATACGCTAACCACCTGTGAGGGCAGTGCTAGCTCCTTCCAGCGAGGAGAGCTCCCACTTGGTCTTCGCCTTTACAGCCAAAGTTTTCAAGGACACGGCTTGTTGCTTAATTCATTTGATCCTATTGGCTAGCTGTCAACAAAAGTGTCAATCCTGTATTTGTAACGTCATAAACTTCCAAGTATGATGTTGTAAACTGAGGACCATGACTTTGACTTAAGGGCAGCAGCAGATGGCCGAGGCACGCATTTACAAGCTTGTTTTCAGGAATTGAGACCTTGCGATCATAACACTAAAAAGTTACTTCATTGGAAAAGAAGGCAAGAAATCATTTTTGCCGAGGTGCCCCTACTGTTTCTTCAAACCTTCCTGAAACAAACGTAATTGATTTCAAAGATCTGTGCAAGACTGCATATTTATTGCGCTGAATGAAATATGGATTGCATGAATTCTGCCGGTGTGACATTCAACCCACTCGAATATTATGAGTTTGACAGTTTGACTCTAACTCAGTTTATTTCCCACTTGAGAGACTGGAAAGGAACAGATGGGGATGTGAGAACGACCAGGGAGGGGAAGAGCGTGCAGCAGCTTGTGCTGCCGGGCCCTGGTGTGAGCGCACGTCCCCGCAGCCACTCAGGGGTTGTGACCGCCAACGAGAAGTGGTTTTGCAGACATTATTAAAGCTGCAGAAGCACACACAGCTCCTAAAGCAGGCATTAGGCAGCCCCAGAAGGTAAGAGAAGGTCTGCTGAGTATGGGCTGTGCCAAATTTAGCACTGGAGGAGAAAAGGTGATAGAGGTCAGCTTTATAGGTCTTGTAGGACGTTGGCTGTCTCAACTGCTCATCACTGCTGTCAGGCATACCCCTACATTACTGCTGAGTTAATAAATAACTGGTAGCTGCATCATCACAATATTTACTACACTGGTCTGAACATTCCCCCCCACCCAGTTCATAGCATCTCTCTTTTTAAAATGTTTTGTGTGTTTTCAGGTCTTTTGTCTACTTACCATATTTTGTGTCCTCATTACATATACTGCTTAGTCATATATTTACTGAAAATTAATGAAGAAGAACACTTGGCACGTTCCAGAGTCAAAATACTTTGCAAACATTAACTAATTAATAATGTATCCCTTATTTTCAGACATGCTAGCATGCTTGAATGCCGAGTGAAATTCTGCTAAATCATTGTCTCCCTGCATGTCTCCTGCTCTTTTGCTAACCCATTACATGGTTCAAGAGTCTGATTATTGAGTTTGGTTATAGACAGCAAGTGTGATTCAAACTTTTGATAAGCGCATGATTTCTGAAATGTCTCTATAATCCAGAGCAGGCTTCTAAACAGAGCCCAATGAGACACACAAATGTGTTAGAGTGCATGAGGTATGATCTTAAAATAAGCTGAATGTCTTCTACCTGACGAAATATAACCACTGTTCTAAGAAGGTCTGGCCCCAGGTGGCAGAGGCTTTGCCTAGGAATCAGAGAGGTTTTACAATTTTGTTGTATATTCCAGTGGAGACCCTGAACCGAGTGCACTCCTGTGCCAACAGGGACACTGCAGCAGCGCCAGCACTGCCTCCTGCAGCAGCTCGGCCACGGCCGTGCACTTAACTCCTTGCCAGCCAAGAGCACTCAGAATGTTGTTCTCCAGACAGAAAAACAAGATACAAATCCTGTAATTAACAGCAGCTATGCCCATTCTTTATAGAGCCTGGTTTGGTTCAAAGGTGTTTGTTTTCTCGGCAGAGTTTACAGAGGCTGCGCCTTTATTTATCCCAGGACACCCTTATGAATGTTTGAGTGCAAGGCTCAGTTACTGCAATTCCTTCATAGCAGGAGTTTGCCATAACTCAGCTGGTTCACGAGGTTTGCTCACAGATCTGACAGCTTGAGTGATATTGCTCCCACCTTGCTTTCCCTGATTTTTGCCAGCACTTGTATCGCATTCCCTTTTCTGTTTACGATCTCCCCGCTGCCTTTGCATGATGCAAACTGTTGTCTTGAATCATGGAGCGCTTGGGAAGTATTCCTTTGTGAAACTTCAAACAGATAAAGTGATGTGCGAGTCCAGATGCCTCGTTTTCATATTTTGAAGGTGAGGGAGGGATTGCAGGGCTTAAGGTTTTGTTTTTGTTTTACAAATACGGGCAGAGTGCTCTAGGTCTAGACAGCGATCAAGAGCACTGAACACTGCTTTCATTCAGGTACTACAGCCAGAAGAGATGACTTCCAAAGATTCACTTCCTAGAATAAGTGATGCCCTTCCAGGATGTACCGTTCACTTACCCAAAAAGAACAAAAGGCACAGTATGTACATATTCTTGGGTAACACTGCTGAGGAAGGAACAACTAGTCTCTTTCGTCATGAGAGGCTTATCTGAATTCTGTACACCAGTTCTTCTGAGTCTGCGATGTTTGCAGTTCAGTCACAAGTTTTTCTCTACATTTTCCACCTCACTTGAGTGTTCCAAAGCCTAATATGAGAGCAAGCAATGTGCTTTTTCTGGTCTGCAGAAACCAGTATGCCCTACTTTTCACTTTCCGTAGAAAAGAAAATTTTTTCTTCAGAGTGTTCTGTAGAAATGCAATGAATCCACCAGCCTGCTATTTTATAACATGCTGTACTCCCAAGGTCAATCGATTATTAGTCTATATTAATCATTAATTTTTTTATTAACTCTTACCATCCCTGAACCCTTTTAGAACTTGCACGGAACAGTGCCTGCACTGATATTTCTTGCTTCCTTTGTTGTTCAGATTATATGGAGTGGTTAGGGGTGAGCCTGACACTACTAGAATCTAGATAACAAAGCAGAAGAGATTTTTAAGATAATTTAAGAGAACTGCTACGGCATCCAGGCACTGATACAGAAACAGCAGCTCTTCTGTCATGCAGAAATAAACCGCTTGCCTAAGAACTTATTGCTTCTAGGACTCCCAGACTAGTCCTTATAAATAGCAAACTTGTAAATAGTTTGACAGCCTTCAGGGACTGCTGACCTTGAATTCCCTTTCTATGAGTACATCCAAGATCGTGCAAGCAAGCCGTGTTAAGCAACACCTATATTTATAAAACTTATAGAAATGCATAATGTAGCAGACCTGGCTTGGAAACAGCTACTGTTTTGACTGCTTTGCTGTTCCATGGTTCTAATACAGGGACAAAAGAAAATTCAGCTGTTAGTTCATCCTTGCCCTTAAGGAACATCACTCCTATGATTAGCTTAATGCTTTTTGTTTGTAATCCATTCAACCCCCCAGACCTCCTAATCCAGTTCTCACTCCCATGCTACACATAAAAATAGTCAGGATAACCCATAGTGAAGCAATTCTTCAGCATCATGCCCAGACCCAGCTTTTGGATCTCTTTGTTCCAGATCCTTGGAGCTGTTTGTCTACCCTAAATGTCAAAGAAGCAGACTCCCATGAACACTCCTGTCTTTGGGGATTCCCAGCTGCCTCTCAGACATCTGCAGGCGAGGAAGGAGGAGTGAGTCAGAAAAAAGGCTTGCAACTGAGGTGCGTTTCCTTGATTTAAAGAAAACATAATGTAAAGCAGCTCCTTGGATTTTTTTTTTGGTCCAGGAACTGGATCAGAGGCCAAAAAGCTGTTTTTCAGAGCTCACACTGACACCCATGCCTCTTTCCAAATCCACATTGAGTATTTTTCAGTTACTGACTTGAAAAAAACCACAAGCAAACACAACCCCACATTTCCACCCCAACTGTTAATTCTGATTGTTGACGTACTCCTCTTCACCTTAAATATCATTATCAAGGCACTGGTGTCAACTGAAATGTTTCCACTAAATAAAGCTGTTGATTCATAGCAGCAAAGAATTTAATAATTTCTTTTATGGATGCTGTTATATGGGAAGTACTACATTTGTCTGTTTTGTCAGCTGAGCACTGAATTGCTCTGGTGAGATACTTAATATTATTTCTTCAGGTTAACTTTGCAAATGTAGCTTAATGAGAAAATGTGTAACATTATTATTAATTTAAAACAGAAATTACATGTATTCTATTTAGACTTGCATTTTAAATTTGCTTAATATTCTCTATATTTAATTTAATGCATTTTGACCTCTCAGAGTTGACTGATAGATGAATAATAACTCGGGGGTCATTTAAAGTAGTGGACTTGAAATATGCTTGTTTGTAAAAGTGAAAGAAGCACACTGGTTAGGTGGAAAATTTAAATTTGAAATGTGTCTTGGGTTCTTTTGTTTTTAAGAATCCTGATTATACAGCATTGATGTCTCCATATTAAACTCAGTGTTTAAACAGGATGCAAGCAGGAATAGGAGGATACAAATCTGCAGTGCATTGCTGAGTTCAGGCCATTTTGGGGGATTTACAATGAAGAAATTGATTTGGGATGGAAGGCACCAGGTCACAGGGGTGCTCTGATTTCCGTGCAGGACTCCCATCCCCCAGCTGCCCAGACTGTGTGGCAGAGCAGCTCCCGTGCAGCCCCTAAAACTGGAATTCTTTTCCACAGAAACCAGGGAGTGGGCTCCCAAACCTGAGCTGAACGTGCAGCTGGGTGCACTGGGAATTGCTGTCAGGCTCCTCAGTTCAGCTGTTAACCATTCAGGGCTGGTCCTCTACTCCAAATCACTATGATTATGTCACAAAAAACGTAAGATGAGAAAAGAGCGACTTCTCACCAAAATAGCTTCACCAAGGACTGAACACTACTCCAAAAAACAAAAAGGCCCCAGCTTACAGTTGAAAACTAGTTTGTCCAGGCATAGAACTGCAGTCCTGTAGTGCCAAAGGCAAATGAGGGGGAAAACGAGGCTTTAAAATGCTGCATAAATACAGCAGTATTTCATATAGTAAGTCTGTAAAGACAAAATTTATCTTATGCCTTTATTTCAGTGACAAAGCTTCCAGTGGCACTTTGGTTCAGAGGTGCAAGGAGTATGGGGAAGAACAGAATTTACCAGCCTAGGTGCATTGACAAACCTTCTGTAACCTTATAAGAACAGATTCCTTAGTTGTCCCAAGTTGAATTTCACTTGTTTGATTTAACAGAACTTCCCCTCAAGGTCCTCCATCACTCAAGGATGTTTTGTAGAGATACTGCAAAAGGGCAGTTGTTTTATTAACAATTTTGCTTTATCTCCCCAAATGATGCAAAACAGATTAGGACTTCCAGTTCCCATCAGATAGATCAGGGATGGCTGAAGGGGTTATCAGTGCTGGTGATAACCTGCCCTGTCCCTGTCCCAGAGGCCAATGCCACCATCACAAGTCAGCACAGGCATCCTGTCTGTGCCTCCACCAGCAGAGTTCATAACCCAGCATTTTAAATTACCACTTCTGTCATTTTAATTGGCCAGACTGTAATTTGCACAGCAGGAACCCTGGTGAGCCCAGTCCACCCCACAGCCTTGTCTGGGAGAAAGGGGCACACAGCAAAGACCCTGGCAAAATCCGACATAGACTCCAACTCAAAGTCTTATATTTCTGATTTTTCAGGGCCATGTTTGTGTGTTATACTGTACCATTACATACATCATTTATGGGATTCTCTGTAGATGCACCCCCAAAAGTTTGTCGCCAGTCTTGACTTTTAATTAGAGCTGAGAGGGAATTTCTGCCTGAAAATGTTTTTCACTAATAAATAGTGACGCCTCAAATTTGAGGATTGCTCCAAAAAGGAGATATAAGCAGGAAAGGGTGAATTAGCAATATGAAGAGTAAATGTATTTTGGGGTGGAGGAGGCTGGAGGAGATGTGAATTTGTCCAGTGGGGTGGATTGGACACGCATATTTTTAATTGCTGTGATTCAGAAAGGAGGCAATGTTTTATATGGTGACAAGTCTGGCAGCAGAGGAGAGCTGCTGCCAGCCCACATCCAACACTAACCCAAAGCAGAGGAAAAACACAGCCAGAACTGTCTCCTGCAGCATCTCCCTTTGGATCTGGCCGAACCCCCGGGATGTTGATGCTGTTTGCCCCGCATCCTCCACCTGAAGAGAGCCCAGGGGCACTCAGAGTCCTCTCAGGCCCTGCAGCCTCCAGGCACCCAGCACCAGAGGCATCCATTCTCCCCAGGGCTCCCTGCATCCCTCCAGACAGAGCCTCCATTCCTCCAGCATCCGCAGGCACGCTCTGCCATCCTGCCAGCGTCACTGCAGACGTTTCAATAATGCATGAGCAGGGCTCCTGCCCTCGTTTTTGTACAGTTCTTAATCAGATAAAAATGAGATGTTTCCTAGGTGCTGCCATGCACAGGGCTGCCGTGGTGGTTTGGTTTGTGGTGATGTCTGCACGTGGAAATTTCTGCGCGCGCTCGGGAGCTGGGGCCGTGACTCTGGAGAGCAGGCTCCCAATTAGGCACAACAAAGCACGTCATTTCCATTCTGAGACTACAGGTAAATCCTTTAATTAAAGAAGTCTTACGTACTTCAGTGGTTCCTTCTGGAACCACAGGATCCTCCTGAGGACACAGATGTCCTGCTCCACTTCTCCTCGCCAGACCTATTCCTGGACCTCCTCCTTTTCATTAACGTGAGCATGACAGGGTGGCTCTTGGCTCATTTGCATTCAAGGTCTGACCTGACAATTGGGGGTCACTCAAGGACACAGCTGCAGCAACTTCTCTGTGCTCTCCCGGGTGAATCCATGGTGGCCAGGATGCCAAAGCTGCACAGGTGAGGCAGAGCTCCTGCCCCCGAGGGTTCTGTACGCCTGCTGTGATTTGCCTCACAGCAAATAATTTCCATCCACCTCTCCCCTCCATCCCTGGCTTTTGCTGTTCCAGAAGCAGGTGGAACACAGCAGACATTCCCTGTGGAGTGCACCTTGTGTATGCCAGGTATTCCCACTTTCTCCAAGGCAAAGGCGCAGACAAACAGGGATTGTGATGAGATCCCAAACAGAGGTGATGCAGAGGATGTTTGCACAGCTGGCGCTTTGTGGTGGTCCTGAGGTGAGGCTGAAGCCCCTGCTCTGGGAAGGGGCTCTGACCCCATTGCTCTGGGGTCCAGCCCCAACTGGTCCATCCCAGGGAGCCCAGACACACCAAGGACCTTCCCACAGGATCTGCGGGGCAAACCCAGCTGAGCCTCGAAACAGAAATACCCTGCAGATGCAAAGCTCTCCTGAATGCATGAGAAAGGCAGCAGAGTTTCTCCATTCAGAATGGAGACTGGATTTTTAGGCTTCTTTCCCCTCACAAATTGCATATATCAATCTGGTATTAGAACACCTGCAACCAACATTTGTTTTCAATCAATGGCATAAATGAGGCTGTGAAGTTATTTCAGCTACTATGAAATAATTATGTTTTGGTACTGCATGACCTTATGCTTGCTTTTTTTTTTCTTTTTTTTTTTTCCCCTCTTTAACACAATTTATCAAGTCTGCTTTTCTGCAGATGGCTATAAAAATTATTCAGGAAAAAAAAATTTTTTTTGAGGACTTTTTAACCTTCAAAAAACATTCCAGAACTTTCTTTTGTAAAACTTTGCCACATATTCAAATGTATTGGCAGGTCCAGTTAGTATTCATATTCCTACTTATAATAGCAAAAATATTTTGACATATTTCTGGGAGTAGTCAACCCTGTTAGCTCCCACTTAAAGTGCAATTATTCAGGAATATTATAGATCATTATGTGGCTTTGGGGAAAAATCAGTATGACTCAAGTGCCCATTAGTGAAAGTGAAATGGTAGTAGGACACCTAGGAAAGCACATGTGGTATTCCCATGAATATCAAATTAATTCATTATGATAGCATTGGTAAAGTGTTAAACTATTTCCTGTTTAATGACACAAGATTTATTTGCTGAGGCTGGGATATAAACACTATCTGACAAAGCCATAAGAAAGGGTTTCTCTTGGACAGGTTTATGTAAGTGGAGGCCATGGGTGTCCATCCCGTGGTGCTGGTGGTGGCTCATTTATTGTCTCTTTTTCCCAGCTGGAAGAGCTTACCTGTGGTGTTTGGATGACAACTTAGGTGACAAAGAGCTTTTCCCTCCCCAAATTCTGCCTGGGTACAAGGAATAGCAGCTCTCCACTTGAAGTTAAGACATGCTCTGTTGGGAGGTCAGAGAGAGCACACACCCTGCAATCCACAAAATGAAGACACATTCCCTAGCAGGAGCCGGGGAAGTGGCTCCCACACTGCAAAGCACACACAGCTCTGCTTCTGCCTTTCCTGGCCAGCTCCATGCCCTGAGGAGATAAAATGAGGAGCAGTGATCCCCTCTGCCCATGACAGAGCAGCCACCTGCACAGCAGCCCCTGGAGCAGAGCATCTTCTCCCCCATCCTGGGCTTTAAACAGGACTCACACAGCTGCCTCCAGCCTCCTCTGAGTCAGGGGAATTTGGTGCATTCTCATGGCACATCACCACAGCACCTTCATTGCTCCAGCTCCTCCTGAGCCAGGGGCTGTTCTCCAGATTTTTGGAGTTTCTGACCAGATCTGCTTATTAGCTGGGAATGAACAGAGGCTATGAAGTGACCAGAAAGGTGACACATTCTGCAGCATCTCTGCAATATTGTGGTAGATCTACCCATTATGGGCAGACAAACAAAATGTTTGCTCATGAGTTTCTCACTCAGTGCTGTTTCAGCTCAACATCCAGCATGGCAATAGGAAAAAATCCACATCCCAGGCCAGGGTAGGGCCACAACATGGGAAAGAAATACAGGAGTCTGGACACTGACAGGCTACTCTGAGGTGTCACAAATGGCAGAGAACTGGAAAAGAAAGAACAAGGACCTCCTGCCTTGCCAGAGATCCCAGGGTTGATCTTCTGCAATGCCTCCTGCTGCCTGATAGATGGGAAAAACCAAGTGTGCACCTCCTCTCCTCAGAAGGCACCTTTGTAACCTTCTGGAGTTTCCCTGGAAGGCTTCAGGCATGTGAACATTAAAACATACTTCCAGTCCCACATCACACATGCAGTGATGCTTGTCTCAAAGAATTATGGTTTTCTAGACCTAAGACAGGCATTTGCACTGTGGCCATGATCATTATATGAAGGGAGGGGAATGATTTTGCAAAATACCTTGACCTCAGAGAGGTATTTGCACAACAGAGCATTCAAAATTGACCCAGTTGCTAGTTTTTATACTGTTTCAATGAAGGCCTTTAAACAACTGATCAAATTCTTGCATTTTTCCTCAAATTTCCCAATTCCTATTACTCAGCCTGTGGTTCTATTAAATATAAAAACAAAATGAAACAAAACAAAACAAACAAAGAAAAACCCACAAGCCAATCTTTGAATGTACAATGGAATTTAGAGGCATATTTCCAAAAAAGATTGCAAAGAATAGAATCTTTAATATGAAAAAGATGTGGTGGCTTCCTGAGAAAATTCTTTGAAGACCATTAGTAAGAAATCTCCGCGGTCTCCAGTTGAAAGCAAACAAGTCATACAGGAAGCTTATTGAGGAAGTGAGCACCAGTGAAGCTGTCATGGGTCATCTCTCACCCTCAGGAAAAGCCCTGCAGACCATCCCTGCCCTCTGTTTCCCCTCAGCCCACCACCCTTCCTCCAGTGACCCATTTAGCTGTCCATCTTTTCCTTCAGGGAATGTCTCCCAACTGCCAGGGCATTTCAAACCCATTCCCTGCTGTCACCTCATCTGACATCGATTTAGTCACCCAGAAGGTTCCCAAGGCCATTGACACCCAACTGATTCATCTCCACTGCGCTGCAATTAAAAGTCTGCAGCCCTGCAGAGGGTTGGGAGTGTTTCTTGTTTATGATGTGGGTGCAAGTTCTCCTGCTGGGCCCCAGAGCCTTCCCTGTGACAGTGGCCTGCAAGCCTGATGTCCCTCCAGGGAAAGTGTCCCCCAAAATTAGGATACACTTGAGGGGGATTACACCATGGGCTTTTTCTTCATGGAAATACAGGAATCAATGTGTGATGAAATTAAATCTGGAGTATTCTTAAGAAAACTCAGTTACAGTCACACCAAAGTCAGCATATGCCAGACCAATAAAACAGAGGAATTAGGAAATGGAGGAGCAAACAGCTACAGCTTGAACCAACAGGAGACACATTTTCTCTCTGCACACCAACACAAAGCTCTCACAGTGATCACAACTCAGTGGAGACCTTAACACCACATACAATCCTGAAAAACCCACACGCCAAAGAGAAATCAAGCACAGGGCACAAACCACCATTTAAGACTCCTTTAAAATAAATCTAAAGAGTTGCTAATGGCACTGAAGAAATTGATGTATTACTGCTACCTCAATAACTTTTAAAGGGGGTTTTGTCAGGTATTAAAGGGGTGTAAGAGTGAAAATACACACGTATAAAGGAGAATATGACAGAATTTACGTATCTAGATTTTAACAAGGAATTCCATGTTTCCACAGAAGTTAAGCTAAAGAAATCCCTCATTGTAGATATAGTTAAAGACCTTTCTAAGGATTGTAAAAGTGGAAAGCATGAGGGTGCAGGAATATGGTGCAAGGAAAGGTCTTGAAACCTACCAATCATTCCCTAAGGTTCTTGGCACACAGGTAGGAATGCACAAATGAAATTTGCTGATCACAATGTTAATGTTGAGGTACTGTTAATACAGAGGACTATTAGGATATCACATGGAAAGAAATAAATGACAAATGGAGCAATATAAATTGGATTAAATTCAATTATACTAACTGCAAGGTGACATGCTCAGGGACAAGTAGCAGAAATCTCTCATAAATTGGGAACTTTCAAGTGGAAACCAGCTTAGTATACCCTACAGACTTTGTTACAGCTCTTCTTTTTGCATAAATACAAAGCCCTTGTAAAACACAGTCGTGAAAGAGAGAAATGCAACCAATCCTAGATGAGACTCAGCAGAATTCCTCTCTTGGAATTCTGGGCATCTGACCATCCATGTCCAGGAAAGGTTATTTCAGATGAAACAATTATGGGCAATGATTGAGGAAAGAGAACAGTCACAAGCAAATGTGAGATCAAAAGAAAATGTAGAGCAGAGAATTTCCAGAAAAATCCAGGAAAAAATTGTACCTCCTATTAAATTGGTGATCAGTCAGCTTATGAAAAGGATTGGACAAAACAATTGCAGTGATATAGGATTTGAACATTGGATGCTCACAGGAAAATCCCTAAATTTAATCAGCTGAGCAAGAGAAAAAGAGGTCAAAGAGGAGAAAGAACTCTCAGAGATTGCCAAGTAGTTTCTGTGTGGGTCTTCACTCTGAGGAGAAAAGGGAAATACCTGTCTTTGGTTTGTGAAGGTGAACTGCTGTCAGAGGAGCATAAGAAAAAGTGCTGAAACAACTTGACAAATTAAATTGCAATAAATCACTGAGACTGGAGCCTATTCATCTCAAAGTTCTGAAGGAACCAAACAAAATAGCTGAGCTATTAAACATATGTAATTTATCATTAAAAACAGCTACTAGATCAGAGATTTGGAGGGGAGCCAGCAGTAGTCCAGACCTATAATTTAAATAGATACCCTGGGTGAGCCTAGGAAACATTACTGTGGTCCTGACACGACTGGCTGGGGGAGCAACCACGTCAGCAGCAGCAACAGGGCTCGCTGCAGGAAGCCCCTTGGTGTGAACCACAGCACTCAGGGAGGGTAAAGAATTTATCTAGCTTGGTTTGGGGCTGCCTTGTTTCGAAATACACCAGATCAAAGCTACATAGGCAGAAATCTCTCTCCGTTGTGGAGATGGATAAGTTCCTGGAGTCACCCCACAGCCTCAGATAGCTCCACACTATGCCAGGAGCTCTGTGGACACCAACACGTGTTTCCCTTGTATATTGGCTTCAACAAGCCCACTCACCATTAAAGGATTGTATTTTTTTTTGGTGGTGATGTTATTTGCTTTACTACAGTTCCTTTTATGGATCAAGATCCCATTATGCAAAATGTTGTACACACAGGAAGGACAAGTGATGCTATCCAATTATCCAGCAGAGACATGAGAAGTCTGGGCAGCTAGAGGGGAGACTACAAGAAAACAAGAGCACAGATCAGCAGAGTCCCCTGTGCACCCACTGCCAGCTTTCCCTGGAACTGGACTGGAGGAGAGGATTGCATCCTGGGGCATCAGGTCTGAGGGATCCCAGGGTGCAAACCTGCACCTCACTTACTTGGAACTTGAGCATACTGTAAATGAAAGATGGTAGGAGTGGCCAGCAGACAGCAATAATCTTGCTAAGCTCACCTCCTTTCTGGTTCAGCATTAATACTGTTCTGACTGTTTTCAGTCCTTTCTGATTTTCAGTTTAAACATTTTCTGAGAGAAGGGCAAACAACATATAACAGATTTGAGCCTAATGACAATAGGTTTGCTGTTTGAGTTCATTTTCACACACCATTTAAGAGCAGCTAATGAAGCACGTGTTAAAATCTACTGGTTTATACATTTCTGCACATTAAAGAATGGAATATAGCACCAAGGAAAGTACAGCTGAATTCTAATAACTTGTATATTATAAACATTTGAACATATACAGACCTAATATCATGGGCAGATTACAGCTCTTCTGCTTTTACTGGTGAACTCATAATAATAGCCTTATCTTAGTCCAATTTTTAAACATTTATTCCAGGAAAAGACTTTGTTTGTTTGTTTGTTTGTTTGTTTGTTTTTAAAGATATACACAGCCTCAGAAAAATGTTATGCAAGACTGGTACATTTAAGTAATGTCAGAAAGGTATCTTAAGTGGCACATGCATTACAGCAAACTCGACCTTTAGAATTTGAGGGTAGGACTGGACTTTAGCAGACTTAGTCTGAAGGCTTACCCTGAATCTCTTCTGTAAGAGTTGTATTGAACTGAATGCAAAATAAGGACTGTCAACAAAAAGTCTGACTTTATGGAAGTCCAAACCATAATGTTTTAAATAATTTCATATCCTGGACTAACAGCTGGGGAACTGGGCTTGAAGTCAGAAATAGATCCTTGTAGCTGCCACCAGCCCCATTTTTGGGGGATGGCTTCCAGAAAGAGCCTTAGCAGACATAACCTATAGAAACCCTGAAAGAATGGAGCAAGGGACAAGCTTTCCTCCAACAGCAATTTCATTACCTTTGTAATGCAACATTTCACATTGCCATCACCTAAAAAGGCATGAGGAAAAAAAAATAAAGCCTAGGAATTACGATTGCATTTTGGGAGATGGGAGATTACATAAGCATCTTTCTAGCTCTAACAGGATTGCATCGTTAATTTGAAATATATTATTTTGTATATTAAGGAAAAAAGTAAAAATAAAAAATCTTTCATTACAGTTTGAAAGACCCCCAAGAACCCACGAAGGTAAACCATCATTTTAAATGCAAATATAAATTAAACGTTTGCTGCTCAATGAACTTTTGCTTGAAAGAGAATTTCTCCCCTGACTGCAAGGTCTGCTGTGCTGATAATTCCTGATGCACAGACATGTAAGATTCATTGACCTATTTAAATGCATTTCCCTGTTAAGAGGCCTGATTACGAAGGACTGACCAAACTAGTCCAGCTCTGTATCTCAATTCGACATCTTCACTCCAGCATGATTCATTACTACACGATAAGGATGCCAGGAAGTAGCAAACACACAAAGTGGGGAGGGAATGCAAACGGGAAATATCTGACATTCAGAGAGGGTGCTTGAAGCTGACAGTGAATGCAAATGAACAGCCAGTTTGGACCATTTCCTGCTCAGGCTAAAAAAAGGGTTGCTTTATCAGAAATGAGCCCGCTTTAAATCCAAGACCAGAGTAGTGCATTAACGTGGTTGAAGAATACACCTAAAATCCCATTTGCTTTAAAAAATATGGGGCTATTTTGGAAGCAGGTCAGGAGACAAGCCTGTTGTAACTGACTCAGTTATAATTATAGTACAGATCAGGCCCTGACTCCACTGTAATTGTATAGCATGACAGGCTCATGCATGAACGAAGAGTAGGAGTCTTGGCTAGAGCAAGAAAAATACTAATATCATGAACATAACAGTGAAAATCATAATTACAGATATGTCACTGCAGATAGGGGATGCAACAGGCAGGGACTGATTCCCGCTGACCTGGGAAAGATTGACTCAGCTCTGTGCTGCTGTGACCGCTGTGTTTTGCCAGGAGGGAAATGACTGCTGGGGTGGGTATTCCCAGTGGGTCATTGCCAGGAGATGGTGGTGCAGGGGCTCATCTCTTGCTTTGCCACAGTGTAGTGATCCCTGAAGGTGGGCAAGTGCCTGCTTGATGGAGAAAAGCCAAGGTACCAGCAGCAGGGTGCCTTCCTTGCTCCTGCAATTTGTGGGAGAGGTAAGTTGTTCCAGTGAATCATGCTGGTTGCATGGCACATCACTGCTCCCCTACCTGTCTCTCACAAAAGGTGTTCCTTCTCCTCAACTAGCCAGCACACTCCTTCACAAGCCACCTCTGCAGTGCAAAAGGTGACCTAGAGCCAAGGCAGGAGATGGACACCCAGTGCTGATGCTTTCCTCCACCTGGGTTTGTAAACTCCACCCACAAAATCACTTTGGTGCCTTCAAAAGCAGTCAGGGCACCCAGAAGAGAGCAGATGTGGAGAGACACCAAGAGCAGGTGTCTTCATCTCCTGGATGAGCTTGGCACCAAGCTCCAGGCTCCAGGGAGTTAGGGAATAGCTTCCCCAGTGCACATTCTCCTGTTACGCTTTTCCTTTAGGATTTGGCTATGATATCAGTGCCTTTTATAGAACGGGGTTAAGCACTTCAATGGGCTTCAGGGTGCCTCCTTCACAAGTTCAGGGGCCTTCTCAGGTTTATGGATTCACATCTGACCTTTTCTACTTCCCAGAACAGCATCTTTTAATCAACAACCTCTAGGTTGCAGAGAGCAAGTGGATAGATCTTTCCTTCCCACCCTTCCAGTGCTGTGTGGAACATATAGTTTTTATATCCCTCCAAAAATCATTGAGAAAGGGAGACAGACATGATTATCCATTTGACATTAAACAGTTAGTGGAGTTGACATTTGAGCATACAACAAAAAAACCAACAGATGGATATTGGCAGATGGAGGAGCATGAAGAAACAATGAGCCATCTTCAACCATCCTTCTCTGCTTCTGAAACATGTTATTGTTTCCCCTACCATCTCTCTTGACCCCAGCCCCATTTTCAAGTCCCACTCCATATGCTTCCTTTCTTTGCCTCCATATGTCTTAAATATGTTAAAAAAAAAAAGTTAGAAAAAACAGTCTCACTTGTTGTGGCCCTACTCAGTCGATTCTCTCTCCCCCTGTAAAATCTGCTTTCTTTTCCCCCTTGTCCATGGAAATGGCTTTCAGCATTGCCAAGAAAGTCACCAGCAAGCTCATCCTCCCTTCCGTTGTAGGGTGACTGCACACCCTCCCTTCCTGAAAACCACCTGTTCTCCAGCTTTCAGAAATGCCAGACGCTTCTTGTTTTCCTCCATTCCCATGTCATGACACACTTCCACATCTTCAACTACCCGTTACAAACTCAGCGATTTAACTTCTTCATTTCCACTCTGCTTTGCTCGCAGCTGGCCTTTCCCTCACCAGCTGAACTTCCTCAATATCCCTCTGCAGAAGGAAAACCACAGGCTAACAAACTGTAAAACTCAAGCACTTTAATTAAAGTTCCTTCTCTTCCTTGATGCTTGTAAGTATATCCCCTTTTTCTGACTTACTGTTTCTTATCCATCTTTTCCCACTGCCATTCAGTCTTAAAATTCACACAATTGCATTTTCTCTACAATCTTCGACAAACAAATATACCAGCACTTCAAAAGTTATAGATAAGCAATACATTATCTTTTGGCTCCTGATATTTTTCCTAAGCTGATTTCTATCTTACCTTTCACTTGGCTCAAATCCCATTCTTCTTCAAGTTCTTTTGCTGACCTTCCTATTAAATTTGACTTTTTTGCCTCTTGCCTTCATGGACATGCACATCTTAATGTCTTTCTGTATCTCCTTCTAGTACACTTCATCTGCAGAAACCCTTCATTTGCCACTTTTAAACTCTCTGTCCTGTCTTTTCTTTCTCTATTCTTGGTACTGATCCACTGGCCCAATCCAACTAATTTCTGTTGGCTCTTCTTTGAAAAGAGCTATAAATCCTACCTTCCCTGCTCTTAATATTAGAAATTACTAATGAAGATTAATGGAGGCATTAGCCCAGATGCAAGCAAACTTCACTGCTTTTGTATTTATTTATTTGAGAATTTCATTTGTGATTATAAACTGTGATAAGACTTTTGCATTTTTTGATGTACTTCTAAGTATCTGGCACGTTTTAAGATGTGTATGAATTACACTCAAAATGTCACAAAATTGAACTAATGTTTAAAGCTTTGAAAAATTAATCTCTACCAAATTCTGATGTATGAATTCAATACTTCATTTGGAATCTGCCATGAAATATAATTACAGTGGAAGGTGAAATAAAGAAGAGTAGTATGAACATTTTGCATACCTGCTATTCACCATCTGTTCTCTATGATGGAATGATACTGTTTTCTTTACAGAGGATCTTGACTTGATGGAAAAGGGAGAATTGCACTTTTTATTATACTGCAGAAATATTTTAATTTTGTTTTTAAGTGCCAAATAAAACAAACTTAATATCTCTTAGTGAGCTGTGATGATATATTAGATGACTTCTAACTTCAGAAGCCATAAATTAGGATGCCATTACCAGGAAATCATACTACTGCCTCACAGGGCTGTGAGGTACCAACAACAACTCCCCCACTCACCTTTCGGAGTCTTTTTACACTTCATCTTGATTATGGGCTCTAAAAGGTGAAGCCACAAGCACTGGAAGTTATCCTAAAAATGCACTGAGGTTTTCACACAGAATCACAGAATGGTTTTGGGTTTGAAGGGATCTTACAAATGATCACGTTCCAACCTCTGCCATGGGCAAGGACACTTTCCACTAGATCAGGTTGCCCAGAGCTCCATCCAACCTGGCCCTGAACATTTCCAGGGATGGGGCATCCCCAGCTTCTCTGGACAGCCCGTGCCAGGGCCCCACCACCCATCAGGCACTGGCAGGGGCTCTGTGTTCTCCTCCACACCTTCTCTTCTCCAGGCTGAACACGCCAAACTCAATCAGCCTCTCCACTGCAGGGATGTGCCAGCCCTCTGAGCAGGACTCACTCCTGCCCATCCACATCCTGCTTATGTTGGGGACCAGAGCTGACACAAGATTTCTGCTGGGGTCTGGAAAGTAAGGGTTGGAATTGTTAGGAAAAAAGTGCTGTTACCAGATTTGCAATAATTCCATGGACGCTGGCGAAGCTGAGAGTGAAAACATGGGCACCTGGGCACCACAATGTGCATCCCTACCTTATCCCTGACTGCCTCAACACAGGGGATGAGAGATTAATTTGTCGTGTGAAAACTGGCTGTGGGTGTCATTTCTCCTGCCTTTTTTGAGTGAATTCCCACCTCGGGAATAGCATTTTTTCCCCCTACCTCCACCTTTCCAAGCTCAGCATCACTCCATCCCCAGGGGCTCCACCAGCCTGGCGCTGTTTTTTAAGGACCTTCCCTTGGCTGAGCGGGGCGGGGAAGGGTTAATTCCCACCCCAGCCAGTGCCCTGCCGCTCGGGTAATGAGTAAGCAGCGCTGCTGCCTGTCGATATCTCGGTGTGAACTCGGGTAACCCGGCTGAGCCCGGCTCTGGGGGTGCGGGATAAGCCCGGCTGACCCCCCGACCTTGCCCAGCCCGGGGTCCGGCCGGCGCTGGGCGTGTGACCGCTGCGAGCTGCTGGCCCGGGTGCCAAAGCTTTTATAACAGCTGGGGCTGAGTCAGCTGCTGGAGGTAATGTAATACACCTCGGTCAATAGCTCTGTGTTGCACAACATACGATGTGGCAGTTCCTTTCTAACTTGGGGAGCCACCCAGTCTTTTTAGGATTTCCAGGAAGAGCTGCGGCATTTGACCTTCAACTGTTATTAAAAGAAATCAAAGATTGTATAACAGTCTGTCAGAGCTTTGCATTTCTTAGTGGAGTTATGTTTCGGCGAATGCCTCCACATTTCTGGGCTTCACAGGTTCTTTATCCCTTTACTTGTTTATCCTCTGGTAAGCATTTATTAATAGAGAGACTTATTCCTTTACTGTACTTGTTTATCTTTCAGGGGGGTTGTTTTGTTTTTCAATTTAGAAGCAGAAGGGTCTCCCACGCATTTCACATTTCTGTCTGCGGGTGAAGTCACTGCATGGCTTTGATAGCAATCTTCCAGCTGTCCCTTTTCGCCCTGGAATCCCTCCCTTCGGCTGATTTTCTGCATTATCACCATAGTTTTTGACTAAGACTATTAATCCACCTGTCCCTCTGTGAAAGCAGCTACACTGGTTTGTGCAAAAGGGGAGTAAGATGGTATGAACTGTAAGTCTGCTATTAATCCTGTTAATAAGGGATTAAAGCGAAGCCCTGTGAGTAGGAAAGGCTGATTTGATTGTTTGGGACTATAACTTAGCTCTCCCTTATGAAAGCAGTGTTTGCTGTGCATCGCCGTTTGTCATTTGCATATTTGGTCTCTGAGGAAATCAAGGTTAAATATAGCAAGGAGATTCTGCTGGCTTAAACTGGTAGCACAACTGTGCTCCTTCAGCCTGGCAGTGCCTGGGATAGCACAAGAAGGAACCCTGCCTGCTCCTGCCTGGCAGTGACTGCATCCTATAATGCGACTTATATTGTCAGCTTATGCTTTGCCTCTGACCTTTATGTGCACTTTGCTTATGTACCAGATAGGATGCATGCCTTATTTTAGAAGGAAAGAAGCAACAGAGGAATGGACTAAAATAAATATCTTGCTGCTGCTATTTTCAGTAAAAGGCTTACAAAAGCAACAGCAGCAGAAAGCTGAAGAGCACCATATATTCCCTGGGCAAGGCAATTGTATGAAGCAACATCAATCTCATTAAAAAAAAAAAAAAGAAAAAAGATACTGCCTGTGTCTTAGAGCTTAGCATTCTGCTTCCTCCTCAGCCTTAGGAGAAGGTCTATAAATTATTAATACTAACATCAGTGTGAGACAACAGATGGTAAAGATTACTTGGAAAAAGTCTTCACATTAACATATTACGGCCCTAGTTTCACAGCATGTTGGGACTGTTTCCTGATGCTGCCAGCCAACCTGGCCCTGGGAGAAATCTCCCAGTGGAGGGGAATCCTTGGGCAGCAGCAGAAAGGTCCTGCCCTGGTTCAGCTGGAGGAAGAAGCACCCAGCTGCCCCTGCAGAGAGGGCTGAGCGTGTGTCACGGCACCCCTCGGACACCACACTGGCCCCGTGAGGCTCCTGGCATCTGCTACCAGGGGCCAGGCCAAGAAACAATGAGCTCAGGAGGAAAGGTCTCAGGTAGCTGAAAAATGTATTCCTTGCTGAGCTGCTTTCGGGTGGCATCAGCTGTGTTGTGCACTCTGAAAAATAAAAAATATGCATTTACAAGTTTTGAACTTTTCTTGAGCTGGGGGTGATATGAGATGCAAAGTGACATCTACGTAATTATAAAAAAATCTTGCATGCAATTTAAGTATTTTATTGTTCCCTACAACAGGTTACTTGAGCTTCTGCAGGTTTAAAAATTTATTTAAACTAGTATCAAGCAAGTAAATGAGAAATTCCTTGTAAGAGCACAGGTGTATTGCCTTGTCTCTCAAGCCAGCAGTTGGTACAGCAGAACACGTATGTACTCTTGTTTTGGAGTTACCTCCTATGACCCTCCATGCTGCTCACACCACTTTTGAGGATAACTCAGTTCCAGAATCTCTGAGACAGAAGGAATTTATCCAGCCTTTTAAGAGACTCATACAGGAGACCTTTTCTCATATCCCATTACTTCTGCAAATGCATATACCATGTGAGTGTTTCCCTGTGACTTAATCATGGCTTAAAAACATAATTCTCATGTTCCTACATCCTCCTGGTGTCATGCAAAATTTTCCATAAAACCCAAATAATGAAAACACAAGCAAGTGCTGCCATTCTCAGAATGCTGGGGTTCTGTGAGTTGAGCAGGAGCCAGCTCCTCATTTATCAACTCGTTGGAATCTTCTGCTCCCGAGAAATGGGCAGTGTGTGGGTGAGGGCACAGAGTGATTGCTGGAAAACGCCTTCAACAGTGTTGTTGCTGTCCTATTTTCATCATGAGTGCCTAAGCCTTGGTTAGCAGCCTTTGATTCCCACCTCACCACTTTCATAACCCGGTAATGTCTGATTTACTGAACAGATATGATTATCCCCCCATGTCTGTGTTGTGCTGCCCTGCAGAGTCCCTAGTTGCCTTGGCTCTGGCTAACCTTCTTTAAAGAGAAAATGTCTGTGTTTGCACAGCTGCCAACCCAAAACCCTCACACTGAAACTGTTGCTTATTTCCCCAAGCATCCAGGCTTCCCCTGCAGGCGCTTCTGGCTTCACGTTCAGTTTACAGGATGCCTTGGGAAGTTGGGTGCTCTGCAGGGGTTTGCTGTTGGTGTGTGATTCTGCAATTTGTCACAATCCTGAGATGCCACCCTGGAATCAGTCACCTCTTGAAATGCATTCATTTGGGAGTGAGGTGGTGGAACAACTGTTTGAAGATGTCTTATGTGCCAGTTATAAAATGTTGATTTCTGACTTTAATTACTAATGTTTTTAATCATTTAACGATATAGTCAACAGGTTATTGTAACTAAGGACAGGTTAATCAAATCTACTTAATATGATTCCAGAATTATTTTTTCCCCTCTATAATTCCACTTAGTATTATAGTACCTAATTTTGATTTATAAAAGAATTCCCCAAAGATGCAGTCTTAGGACCAGTGAAGGTGCAGGCAACATTTAGGTTAAGGTCAGCAGGGAAAGCATTCAGGGAACAGTATTAGTGGCACAGAAAAGGGTTCAGATGTTAGCATCTGGTATTTCGAGATCACCTCCACCTAAAAACAGCTACACTGGCACAGATTTGCATTTGCCTGTGGACGACTAACAAGTGTTTACAGGCTCTGGATTACAATGGTGACAATCTGTTATGTCACAAATAATCTTGTTTCCAAGCGCTGCGTGTGGGTAATTTGTAATCTGCTTTCTGTGACCGAATATGCCCCTAATGACTTGTTTTTGTTGGCTGATTTTACAGGGACTTGGGAGTCAAGGTCTCTATTTGTCAGCTGGGCACAACCCAGGGGAGGGCACAGGGCTGCCCCCAGCCCCCTCCCATTCAGTGGTCATTCTGGGTCCTGGGGGAGAGCTGTGGCCAAGGTTTCAACCAGAAGTTGTAGGTCAAAGGGATTTTAGGTTATTTATTTGCCTCCTGGATGAATTTCCAGATTCTTCACCCCATTGCTGGTATCAGAAGGGAGATAACACAGGGCTCCAGAGGGAGAGGTGCAACTCTCTGCTCCCACCAGAGCAATTCCCAGGGAAGGCTGCTGAGGCTCCCGGAGGTCAAAGGAGGAAAGCAACAAGACGTGTAAAAACAAAAGGGTGATAAGATATGTGCGAAAGCAAGTTTCAATGGCTGTACAAGCTGTCCTGCACTTGTTCTGCCTGCTTGCTGAGCTGGCAAGCTCAAATTCACAGCCATGGAACATGCTTAATCTGTGTCCATCCATTCATCCATCCATCCATCCATCCATCCATCCATCCATCCATCCATCCATCCATCCATCCATCCATTCTCCCTCTGGTCCTGTCTGGACCTCAAACACGAAGAGATTCCTCCATCTTTAAATTATTACATGCACTCCTAGTGGAGGGATATTTTGAACTGATGTGAATCAGCTGGCTAAGAGGAAATCAAACCATGAAGAATTTTTGGGTCAGTGAGTGAAGTAGGTCTAGGGAGAGGATAGGTAGATATGGCTTCATGTGAATATGTATAGAATAATGAAAGCTGTTGCTTTCTTTATTGTAAGTATGGAATCATCATAGTTTAAAAGAGCCAGTGCCATCTCTGTCCAAATTAGCAGTACAGGTGTAGCTCTGCATGTTACTCTGTGCAGACAAAACGAGCCCTCAAATTCTGATGCACGCCATGTTTTGTGTGAAGGTCAGCTTGTGACCTATGCAAAACAAAAATGCAATTAAAGATAACTTTGAAAGCATTGAAACAAACCTGAGTGAAGCTATTGGTATGTCTGAAGGAGTGTGTGGGGGAAACAGACACACAGGAAAAAAGTGTGTTAATTAAGATTCCTGGGAAGGGAGGGAAACAGCTTGCTGCTCTGCAGAGGGACGAAGTGCTGAAGGGAGGAGCAGACCTTACAAGGTAATGAGAGTGCTAAATGGCAAAGTTTGGGCTGGGAGAGGGGCAGAGCTTCAAAGGAGGAATGTGCACAACTGGGATTCTAAGCTGCCTTCACATCTGTCCTTAACAAACTCCAAGATGAAAGCATCTGCACTCAAAGGACCTGCTCCTCTGTTGCCTTTCACCTTCTGAGCTTATTTGTATCTGTGCAAAGGGTAGGTAGATTGCCAGGGCTCCAGTTCAGTGGTTTGCTGTTTGGCTGTGTGGGATGAACCAGCCTAAATGCTGGGCTCTGGGTGCAGGGGGACTTTCCTGTCCCACCGTGTGCTGCTCTGCTAAGGGGGGTTTGCGTGGTGCACCCATAGCAGCGCATCTGCCAACGCGTGTGAGATGAGATGAGATGAGATACTGGAACACTCTCAGGTTTGTGGTGGGGCTGGTTGGCTCCTGTGCCTTGCCCTGGTGTGGGAACTGTGGCTCTGTCCTCCTGCCTGCCTGCTGCTCCTCCTCCTGCTGTGGCAGCAGGGGAGATGTCCCTGGGGAGGGCAGCTGAGCAGAAGAGCTGCTGTGTATGAAGTCTCCACCTTTAGCCATGGGAGAAGCCTTCCTGCCAATGAAAGGGGCTGGGAACCTGCAGGAGTTGGGCTGGGGTGGGAGATGGGAAGGGTGTGTTCAGGGGTCCCAGACCTGGGGGCAGGGAGGGAGAAGAAAAGGGCCTGTCCACACCAGAGTGCCATCAATATAATTACCAGGAGAGCTTGGAAATTGTGTGGGAGAGCACTGAAGGATCAGGAACGGACAGAGGACTCTATGGCAGGATGTGTATTGCACCTTTTTTGTCTCATTTTTCTTGTGGGAGTGAAAGTTATGCGCCTGTAGAAATGCTTGGGAATGCCTGTATTTAGTGTGCTGCAGAACTCACTGCAATTAAGCCCCAATTATTCCAATGGTATTAAGGGGTCCTGTGTGGGTTTTGCAAAATTCATTTACATCTACTTTAAGAACCCTTTGCACAGGCTGAACAAATGATAACACAACTTAAGTGGGGGGGAAAAAAATGGAAAGGAGGAAAGACTGATCTCAAAAAGAAATGAGCTTCACATTTGTGGTCCATTATAGCCAAAGGCACAATCACCTAATCTGACTCCTAAGGTTAGCCCTAAATATCAGTGTAGGCAAGTCCCTGGCCAGTTGCCAGTGTCTCAGGGCAGATAACATCAGCACAAGTCGAGAAGAGGTCTCCAGTCTAGCCTGCGTTTTAATATACTATTAAAATAAAATGAGACAGCAATTAGTTTCTCTTCAGCTATTCCACAGCATAACTTCTTCGGTCAATTAGTATGAATAAATAAATATAGGTCTTGAATTATTAATCTGCAAATAGAAGAAGCAACTGCATTTAATATTTCACTGTTCCTTCTCCTTGCGCTTTTGCTTTGCTTGGAGTTTTGACTCAGTTGGTATTATAGGAGTGCTATTGTCTATTCTTAACTCTTTCCAAACTTTTAATTTTTTCCATAGGATAATTTTCTTACTCAAATAACACTTTTAATCTTGGCTCAAGACATATAGAGGTTGGGTTACCAGAGGGTATTCATTCACAGAGTTACAGGGAGATCAGTGGTTTAAAAAAAGAAAAAATCAGATCATTTAAATTCCTCTGTAAGGTCTTACTAACTTTAGGTTCCCACTTACTAAAGCCTTCACAGAATCATGGAATGGGACCTTGAAGTTCATTTAGTTCCACCCCCCCTGCAATGAGGGTTTGGCCTTAATCTTTTCTGCATGGCTTCAGGAGAGTAAACAATGTCTGATTATCCCACCAGTTAATCCCTTTTCCCAGCAAGAGATGCAGAAAGAGGGGTTGATCAGGGTTAGGATATCTTCTGCCTGTGTCCAAAGACCTGTAGCTACTTTGGGCAGGGAGTGCCAGTCTGACAGATTTGCTCAGGACCTGGGCTGCCACAGCCTGTAAGAAACCAGCCTGGACCTTTGGCACCTCAGGTTTCATACACTGTGCCTTTCCCAAATTTTATAAGAATGTGTGATCGGCAGAGACCAGTCTCTTTATCTGCTGCATGGGGAAAAGGTCAGTCCCACCAAAAAAAGAATGCCTCTTTATAATTTTGGATTTTGGTCCTTTTCAGGAGCCCTTCAAGAAGGTATTTCTGACTTGTTTGTGCACAAATGGTGGTGTTTCCCTCTTTGGTCACACGTGCTGATTCTTACAGGAATGGGTCGCTACAGTTCTGTGCTCAACAGTGTCTGGGTGTCAGATCATGTCAGATCATGTGTTCCCCGTTGGAAATGGCCAAAGAAAATATTAAGTATTAGTAACACGTTTAACTTTTTGTTGATCTGATGTCAATGTATATAAAAGGAGAAAGAAATGTGACTTAAGTCAGTAAGCTGCAGGGAGGCTGAAAACTCTCAGGGTACTCGTCTTCCTCATGAGAGCACCTGCCTTCTGACCTATGGTTTTGATTTTGGACCAAATTCGCACTCTTCAGTTTTTCTGTGCTGATGACAAACCTGAGCTGCTTCTGTTTATACTTTAAATGTGTTATTTTTTCCCCTTTGAAGTTGCTTGAGGCACAGTGTGAGCTGAATGCATTCTTCTTGGCTTGGCTCACTGCAGTGCATTTTACGATGTTAATTTCAATGAGATTTGTTTTCTATTTTAGTCTGAATATTGTTTTTCACTTTTTCTGGCCTGCTTTTATGTTGTGGCTTCCTGTACTGCTAGTGCAAGACCTTTGAATAGTATAGTTTGATTATGTTAATAAAACTTTTCCGTAGTGCACAGCTTTCAGGTAGAAATCATAAATGGGTCATGGCAGCAGCCAGGGGAGGATGTGACATAGAGTCTTGTGGTTATGTCTTACAGGTGCTGCTGTCTGATCTGCTCCAGTCTGCAGCGTTTTCCCCTCTGTGCTTAGCTGCCATGGTGATGGGTGACTTGGACATGCCATAAATAGACAAACTAGCAGGGCTTTCATTGAGGCTGAGCATGAGGACAGTCCTCTGGCTTAGTGCTCTCCAGCTTCTGCTTATGGGTGTGGAAACTGCCACTGGAGGCTCTTGCCTACAAATCCAATGTGGCAAGCACCACCATGGCCATAAGTGTACAAGACAAGTGGAGACAAGGAGCAGCATACTGGGTTCTGGTCAGCCTGAGCCTGAGGAGCTTACCTCCTTCCAGGCAATATATTGTAACACTGGCATGTCTCCACAAGGATTCAGCTCGGTAGGGAACACTGACACCAACACTGTTGGTGTCTCTGGATTCTGAATCAGTGTCTTAGAGCTGGTGGTGTTTGTGGTCTCAGAGCTGAGGTGGGCACAGCCACCCAGCCCCTCTTTCTTAGCATGCCCCACGAGTTTCTGAAATCCTCCTCATGTATGAAATGTGTGCCAGACTATGAGGCAGGCAAGTCCCTCTCCAAGAGGCCAGGGAAGGATGCTCCGTGTGTTCCTGCAGGTCATGTAATAACAGAGGCATTGCAGCTTAAAGCTTCTGTTAAATTTGTGCCTTTTGGTGAGACAATACATGAGGTGCAGAACGGGTCTGTGAAGAGAAAATTAAACCAGAGCTAGAGCAAGGCAAGGACTGAAAGAAGAAATCTTGACATTGGAGCCTGAGACTCAACTCTTGTGTCTGCAGGGCTGGGGTAGTCCACAGCATCATCCCTCACAACATTCCTCCCCTTGCTTGGGTCGAGCAGGCGGGCTCCTTCCCTGCCCATGTGAGAAGGAAACCAGTGTGTGCAGAGGGTGCTGCTGACCCAAAGCCAGCCTGGAGGGCAGCACAGCCCAGCCAGGGCTCCACCTGCCCCTGGTGCCACAGGGCTGGGAGAGGAGTCCATCCTGGGCAAGACCATCCTGGCCAGGCTGGTCCCTAACCTGGGAGAAGACAGGCACAGGAAAAAGGGCTGAAAATAATTCAAAAGATAGAGGGAAGCAAGAAAAGGCTTTGTAGAAAGTCAATTTTCATGTTGGAGGTATGCAGAATTAGTTCAGCAAGAGGGAAAAGAAGCATGGATGCAAAGAGTAAAGTAAGCAGTAGGAATATGGAAAAAAGAGGAAAAACTGGGTAGAAGGACTAAAAACATTAATTGGAATTTTTAATCTATTATGTAGGCTGTAAATATGATTTTTCAATAAAGTTAGCTATTATTTTTTAATCTATTAGATGAGCTCTTAAATATAATGTATTCTACTCTCTCACATATAAAGCTAATTTTCTAAAAGTAATTCTTAAGGAAGTCGATAGGAAATTTTCAGACCCAATTGAGTTGGATTTGAGTACTATATATATGTCAAAATATCTGAAATTACAGCTTTTGCAGTTGCATTGGCCCTTTACAAAGCATAAACCCTTCAGGAACGTGACAGGTGTCAGAGAAAGAAAAAGAAACCGTTCAAAAATTCAAGTTCCTGCAAAATAAGAATTTGTAGATGATGTCTTCAAAATGGAGGTGAAAATACAAACTGTGTGTTTGCATGTTCTTCTGTTTAAGAGACATGTACAAATAAAGTGTGGCTATAATGCAATTAAAGATGTTTTAACTAGTAAGATGATGGTAAATCAACCAAACTTCTCCCTTAAAAGAAGACAAAAGGACAGAAAGAGACAAAAAACAGAAGGAGAGTGGAAAGAAGTATCACCATTATTTATATGTAGTATTTTGCTGTGTTGGAGAGAAGGCATTGGATAGAGCTCAGTGACTAATTTGTTGGCTATTAGTCCTTCATTAGTTTTGCTTCCACTTCAGTTTGATTTATGTGCTACATAGTAGGATTTGCTAAACAATTTCTGCAAACAAGTATTTGTTGGAGGAATATAATATTCAAAATTAAAGCTACAAGTTAAATTACACAGATTAGTTACAGGCTCTACTTTTGATCCCTAACTGGATTAATAGAAATTGGATTCTGGTTCAAGTACACAAAGACAAGACTAGGTTTGATTTTTTAAAACAAACAGACAATACTCAAACTCCAGCTTGATTCCTTCTCCTGACAGTTCCTGTTGCTGCAGAAGACCAGTCTGTGTTGATGGGGAGAGCACAGAGATGTTCCCACAGCAGCTGTGTCCTGAAACACCAAGTGGCTCTGTGTGTGCACACTCTGTGCCCTGACTTGGGAAATCATTTCCCTGCTTTCTCATATGCTGGCCCTTGCAGCAGGATTGAAGTACATCCTCATGCTCTCTGACATGGCACCTACATACCTGCTGGGTTTGTTGCTAGGACTTTTTGTTTCTTTCTAAATATGTCAAAATAGTAACAAGAGGCTTTGCAACCAAAGAGTTCGGGTTTCCTAGGGATCGACTGGTTTAGCCTCACGTCCTTCAAATACTTTAAGCTGTTGTGCAATCTCATTTAAGTTCATGGAGTTGACTCATGTTCCTAACTGCTGTATCTGTGTGGCCAGGTCTTAAACCCTGTTCTGGATGAGATAGCTCTGATAGGTATGAACTCTTCAAAATAAGTTTTTCACAAGGTGGTTTTTTTCCTTGATAAAACCCCACACGTAATATTGTTGAATGATAAAACTGTCATTGCATTTTGCAATGAAAATGCTTCCCTTGTATGGTAGATCTGCATTCAAAGTGTGCTAAACTAAATTTAAATCCAAGACACTTGATTCTTCTTGTATCAATTTTGTTATGATGGGTCCCCCATAGCTCCTGCTGTTTGGAGGAGTTCTTTAATTTTTATTTCATTTTATATGGACAGTACCTAATTTTTTTCTCCCTTAAAATTCAGAGAGAAATCTCCTTTAAGTGGTTGAGTATCCAGGTCATTTTTCTGTGACCTATTTTTCTGCTGACTGTTGAGTCAAAACATAGATCTGAAGTAAAAATGAGAATAGCTTGTCAAGATCCACAACAGCATGCAAAGGCCTGGCAGTGGGTAAATGTGAGTCAGAAAGAGAGGTTCACATGAACCTACATGGTTTTTCTTTTCCACTGTATGTGATGGAAAGGTGCTACATGATGAGGTATTTCTGAGAGAGACGTGAACTCTGCACCCTCTGTCAAAGCGTTCAGCAGAAGATGGGAGATCCTCTTAGCAAAGAGGAGACAGACTTAAACGAGCAGGGGGTCAATTCTGTAAGCTTCTTGCTTTGACTCTATGTCCAGGGAGTCATCTGGGGCACTCTTGCTAAGCCAGGAGTGAACAGGCACTTCCAGTTGGGTTAGTTCTCGTCTGCTGTGGAGTCAGCAGGGGAGGTGATGCATGGAGATGTAGCACAGGCAGCTGTGGGCAGCACAGTAAATCACCAGGCCAAATGGAAGAACTAGCTGTTGCCCATTCTCCTGTGAGCAGGATGAAGTTCTTGCAAAATCTAGTAATTTTGGTGCCATGCACATGAGTGCTGTAGCAGCTCTCTGCCCAGGAGTGAGAGGTTGTGTGTGCCCTCAACCTTACACAGACAAATTGTTTGTGGTGGTGTCTCTGCAGCCAAAGCTGAGTTTTCATTTGGTTGCTGTTTTGGTGCTGTCTTAAGCTTCTCTTGAATGTGGTGTCTCTGAGGTGGTTTTTTCATTATTTTTTAGATACACTATTTTTTCGACACTATACCAAAAGCACTCATAAAGCATCTCCAGTGCATGTGTTCTGCCTTCTGTATCTGTAACCTCATGGCCTTTACTGTGTCTGCCACAATAGTCTTTCACTTTTTCATATGGTTTTCTAGCCCAGGTCTGTGTGATATAGTGCTGCTGAAATCACCTTTCTTGATAATCCTGTGACATCTGTTTTGTAAAACCCAGAACATATTCTCTGATGCTTCGAGTATTAAATTCGTCCAGAAAATGTTGTGCTGTGTCTTCAAGAGCCTGTTGGACTCAGTTTATTGCTACATGTCAGATTTTTGTTTCTTTTTCTTTAGATATTTTCCCCAGTCAATGACTAAAGCCCTTATCTCCATCAATTTTTTTTTCCATCTCTGTTGCTTTTCACATTTGTACTGTATCTATTAAGCTACCACCACTACCTCACAAGTGCAAGTCACAAGTGATTAATATATTGAAAGCTGTTTCAGCTGCCCTCCAGACTCCAGTCCAGCACAGGACTTCTATATGAGAGTAGCTGGGAATGCACAGATTTCCCTGCTGGATTTAATGGTCCAGAGTTTTTGGTGATTGTGAACAGTGGTGCCACTACTGTCCTGGAAAAAACAAGCCCCAGCAGAGCTGCATGCATGGCTGTGCTCTTCCCTACATTTTTTTCCTAGCTTCTGTATGTTTAAGCATTCAAAATATGCTTGCCTGCTTGATCTGGGAGTAGGTTTGAAAATCCTTGTCCGAGTCAGGTTTGATTAAAAGATCTGTGTCCATCTGGGAAATCACAGCAACATCAGTGTGGAATGGGCTACAAAAATACAGCAACCCTTAAAGGAAGACAAGAAGACACAGGTTGAGAGTGCAAAAGGTAGTGGTAGCATCCATATACAGTGGTGAACTTAAATGATGATGCCTCACTAAATGAGGTCATCATCTAACACACCCTCCCCTCCATGCCCAGGAACAAATGGTGGCTGAATTCTGATGAAATATTTGTCAGTCAGTGGGTGTTTCTTATGTTTACTCCTACAAGCATGGAGGCTAAATCACTTGTGTCAGGATGGTATGAGTAAAATGAAGGTCACTTTCAGAATACTTTCGCATGCCTTGGAGGCACTGCTGATAAGGAAGAAGACAAAGGGACAAAAAACAAAATTAACTTTTAATTTCCCACCAAAACTCTGGCTGTCAGAAATAGGAAGATGAGTGAAATCTCTTATAACATACAGCACAGGACTGTATATTTAACATCTTGTCTGATTCAGCCTATCACAGAGACAGAACATGTAATTGTGTGTGTGGGTCTGTGTAAGTATAAACATAAATGGATCTGTACACATAGCTCAGAAAAATTTTGGTGACACACTTTCATATCTAGTTTCAGTTTAAAAATCTTTCTACCCTAAATTAGATGAATACATAAACAAATCAGATATATTAATTTTCTGTTGAGAATGCTTTGGTGATTGCTTACAAAGAAAAGTTATTTACATGCTGATATAAGGCATTACTTAGCATAATGAGTGGTAATTTTCTCAGCCTCAAAGGTATTAGGCTCCCTTACATGTTATAGCCAGCTCTGTTACATGGTTTGCTGCTCTGTGGGATCCCCAGGTGCATGCTTGGGGTTTGTCTGATGGAGTTTTATGGAGCTGGTACCCACACGCTGGCTGTGGAGTATCAGCTCCATAAAACTCCATCAGCTCCAGCTATTCCCTCCTGTCCGTGGTCACAGAGAGATGAAATCAGTGCCTGCCCCTCCTCTTCCCTCATGTTGAAGACTGCAGTGAGGTGTCCCCTCAGGCTCCTCCAGGATGAACAGACCAAGTGTCCTCAGCTACTCCTCATAAGGCTTCCCTTCCCTTCCCTTCCCTTCCCTTCCCTTCCCTTCCCTTCCCTTCCCTTCCCTTCCTTCCCTTCCCTTCCCTTCCCTTCCCTTCCCTTCCCTTCCCTTCCCTTCCCTTCCCTTCCCTTCCCTTCCCTTCCCTTCCCTTCCCTTCCCTTCCCTTCCCTTCCCTTCCCTTCCCTTCCCTTCCCTTCCCTTCCCTTCCCTTCCCTTCCCTTCCCTTCCCTTCCCTTCCCTTCCCTTCCCTTCCCTTCCCTTCCCTTCCCTTCCCTTCCCTTCCCTTCCCTTCCCTTCCCTTCCCTTCCCTTCCTTCCCCATCCTCATGTCCCTCCTCTGGACACTCTGTAATAATTAGTGTCTTTTTTTTTATGCTCTGGTGACCAAACCTGAACACTCAAGGAGACAAAATGCACGTAAAAATTAAGAGTCACAAATGGTGATAGTTGTGTTGTCTGCTAATGACATTGATCTGGGGCTTTAAGAGAAGGCTGTTTCTGAAGAGAAATTTCCAAATCTTATTGTAAAAAAGTATGTTTTTCTGGCCTGAATTGTGGAAAGCCCCATTCACTTATTTTGAAGTTTACCAAACAATATGTTTGTGTTCAGAGTCTGTCTCAGGACCATCAGGACCTGTGTTCACACACCAAATAAATGAAGTGGACAGAAAACTCATTCAGATCTCCCTTGACACTGCTTTGGTTTTGCTTTGGCCTTGGTGTGGTGCTGAAACCACTCTGCCTTTTAGAACCTCTGGCTTTTTGTTTCCTGGGCTTTTCTGAGCAACCTGGTCTGTTTGAAGGCATTCCTGCTCACAGCAGAGGGGTTGGAACTAGATAATTTTCAATGTTCCATTCCAACCCAAACCATCCCATGGTTCTGTGGAGAATCATGCAAGGAGATTTAGTGCAGTGGTGGGATCCATAAGGTAGGTGAGAAATACCACGAGATTTGCTGAATTGAGACAACCAACTTTGTTAACATTTATTTGAATTCAAACCAGTGACAGGCTGGAGCCCTACAGTCACTCTCAGTTTTTTGATCTTAAATTATGAGCTGTTCAAAAATAGATTGTATTTTCTGCTTAAATAGTTTTGTCTATTTACATTTTAATTGATGGGGTATGTAGCATCTGCAAATACTTTTTGTGTGGAGGCCATTTTTAAATATGGTATATCAGAGGTGCCTCAAAAATGCATTTGTATTTTGTTACCAGGTAAGTGTTTGCTGAGAATCTTGCCATTAAACAATTAAGCTTCTAAGGCTTTTGCCTATAACAGAGCTAGGTTCTGTTTTGTCAGCAGCAATGTCAGGACTGCCTGTCAATGCCAAGAAGATCTTGCACTGAGCTACAGCGAGGTCACTGTGCGTGTGACAGCAGCCAGAGCTTGCCCATGTTTCCAAATGGCATGACCTGGTCTCCTGGAAGCTCCTCATCTGCTCCCACACAAGGGTCAGGACACCCACACCTTACCTTCACAAAGAACACAGGAGTGGGAGTGCTTTGAAGATGAAAATATCTGCTTTGTCCTGAAATGACGTGTCTGATGCACCAGAGAGAAGGCAGGTCTTCGTGTGAACCAAAGCCCTGCATTTAATTCTTTCAAAAGGGCATTTAGGTTGGGATGGCTATCGAGGTCTGCTGTCCAGGCTCCAGCTCAGAGCAGGGTCACCTGTGACACCAGACCATGTTACTCAAGCCTTTGTCCAGGCAGCTCTTAAAGCTTCCAGCCACAGAGCCTGCACAGCCTGTCTGATTATTTCTGCCACTGCCTGCCTGCCCTCATGGACAACAAATTGCTCTTTATATCCAGTCTGACTCTCATTTCATCTTTCAGCTGCAGGGTCTCGTCCTGCCAGGCACTGATGGGAGGATATGGCTCCATCTTCTCCATCACTCCCCTGTCTATACAGACAGCTGGACACTGGATCTTTCCCCAGGCTGTGCTCCTCAGCCTCCTCTCAGTTCCTCCAGATATTCACAGGCTAAAAAAGACCTCTTTTGCTTTTCGTGCCTCAGTGCCTGTTCAGTGATGGTTGCTCATAGCTGAGTGACCACAGAAGTTGGGAGGAGAGGAGGTGGGAAGGGTGGCACTGACAGGGCCTCTGAAATGGGACTGTGCTGGCTTCTGCACATTAAAGTAATGTTGTTTTCATGGAGTTCTCCTCTTCTTAATCAACTGTAATTTTTTTTGGTCTACCATAAAAGTCATTGCTGTTCAGCTCTGGAATTTCTTTCTACTACTACTTCATCTCTAACCTTTTGCTGAGTATATTGCTTAAGAAAATCCCCTTGTTTTTCTACCCTCAGATTCCATACTCTTGATCAGTTTGAAAATTCATTTTGCTCTTACCAAACCCAAGAAATAAATAGCTCTCTGCACAGGCAGGACCTGTGCTGGCCTCTGCAGCTCAGTGGTGCAGAGAACTGGGTGTCCTGGCGTGGGAGCAGAAGGTCTGGGCTGGCTCTCGAGCTTTAAGCCAGAAGTCATTGTTCAAAGCAAACAAGAGCTGTGTGCAGGCAGTAGAGGAGCACGAGTGCGGGGTGTTCAGCACCCTGTGCATCCCTGTGCTCCAGAAGCATGGGACAGTCCCTCCAGCCTGTGTCTGGGAAAGGCAGAGCCTCAGCACTGCTTGTTCAAGCCTTCAGCTCTACCAGAGCACTCTTGAGGCAGGACAGTGAGTGCACAGTACAGTCACTTTAGTTCTAGTATGAGTACAAAATTTTCTCAATGAGTAATCATTGGCAGGTGCAGTTAATAGAAAATCTCGAAAATCAGATGGCCCAGATTCAGCGCTGGAGTATCTGGGTACTTCCATTTTTGCAAATATCTCAGGTTCCCAGCACATTTTGATTTAGTTTCACTTTGATTTCTGTCATCATTTTTGTTCACTGAAGAAAAGGCTCTTTTCCCTCCCTCTCCATTCTCTTTGTTTCTCTGTTGAGTACTGGATATGCTGCTACCCTCTCACCTAAGCCATTGTAATGTCATTAACTGCTGGCAAACCATGGAACACAAAAAAGATCTGTGATTTCCATCATAATTTATTTATTTATTCTTTTTTTTTCTCTTTAAGTGGGTAGATTTTCAATGGGTTCATTGGGGAAGGCAGTTTCTAGAGGAAGTTTCTAGAAGGAGAAATCTACTCACTATTCAGGTTCTGAAAACACTGGAAAAAAACCCACATGGAAATGAATTGAACTTTAGTGTCTTCTGGCCTTAAACTCTAGAGGAGTTTGTTTTGCACTTTTATCTTTCAACTGTGGACAGATGAGACCAGACAGCCAATTAGCAATGGTGCATATCTGTTGACTAGACATCATGGGACAAAGCTGCAGCTTGTTTAAAATGTTATAATTCCACTGCCTGCCCTGAGTTTCCTCTGCTCCGGACAGGGATCTTGCCTAGTTAGTGTATGCAGTGGAAGTGTGGGCATAACTACACAAAGGTCTCCTTAGGAAAAACAAGGCAACCTCAGGAGCAGAAACCTCACTGTCTGCAGGCAACAATTCTGTAGGGATTGGGAATCTTTGCCAGAGCTGCTGTGAAATAACATTGGGGATCATGGCATAGCTGAATGTTATTTCTTTCACACTGTGTGAGAGGCATTCCAGCTGAGCCTTCTCTTCCCTATATACCCTGCAAGGCAACTGTCTCAAAAGAGCAGCTTATAAATTCGGAAAGGTTTGGATCTTTCAACTGTTCCTATTTATTTGTTTTTTCATTAACTCTTTATGCACACAGGTGAGGACCATAAAACTATCCATCCCCATTTCAATGCAAGCATCAGATAATTCTAGCTATAAATTGCCCCTGAAATCAGTATTTTGAAACAAAACTGTGGAATTAGAGAAATAATATGATTGATTAGCAGATGTTTAAAAGCTTCTGCTTTCCAGCATTTCTCTGTTGATCAGTAAGTCAAAATAACAATGGGAATTGCTTGAGTGGAAGAGTAACTACAATCATGCATTTAATTTACATCTTAATGCACTGTTGTTGTTTTTCCTGTTCAAGTAAACTACTTCTTAGAATGCACCTGTATAATGAATTTCCATGGGAATAGACTTATATTAATTTTTTTCCTTATGTCTACCAGAGATCAGGTTAAGATTAAAACAAATGTTGTCTTGAACACCAGGAGGAAGAAGAATTAGGAGTTTAGGAGTCAGGCCTCCCCTTTTGTTGGTGTATCTGTCACCCTCCTGCTTCTACCTGTAACTGGGGGCTGCAGCAGCAGCATGCAGACTTTGTAATAGTCTTAGGACTGGGCCAAATATTGCCTGCAACTCTTGATCCATCAATAAACCACATCCAACCATAGAATATCACACCTCAGATCTCCTACCTGACTGGTCTCTGTTAAGTTTCTAGGAGAAAACAGGTGAAATTATTTTAAATATATGAGTGGTGATGACCTTTTTGACTAACACTGGCCACGGGTCTAATTGACCTTGGCATCATGAAAGGGTCATTTCTTGACATGGCTGAACTGTTCTAGAACAATTTATCCAGTGTGCTGGGCACAAACAGTCTTTTCTTCAGCATCAGGCATGCATGTCTTATCTTTCTACCTATTCTTTTTTTTAAGAATCTTAGCTATTGTGAAGCAGGCAAGGAAAAATGTGTTCTCTATTTATATTGTTTGTTCTCCCCAGCCTCTACTATTCTATCTCGGACAATAACATTTCATGAATACCGATTTTTGCACTATTTTTTTTTTTTGCTTGGATGATTTTAAAGGAGCCTCTTTTTCTTCTCCAGCACTGCAGAACAGGGTCTCAGTGCCTGTTTTTGTGATGCTGACAATGATGGACCCTTTCCAGTTGATCAAACTGGTATTAATCAACATCTAATATTGTCTTGTGAATGTAAGGAAAGAAAACCCAACTTGGTTGTCTTAAAACAGCAGTTCTTGAAATACAGTGTGAACAAGTGGTAATACCAAGTAAGAACACTCCCTTCTGCTTTGTTTTTCAAGGAAAATTTCACCTTAATACTGGGAAGAGAACAGATTTTTGGGTGTCCAGAATGAAGGATCTAGCTCAGCTCTGCTCTGTCTCTGTGTGGGGGTCTGCAATTACCAGGGTGGGTTGTTTGATTTGGGGAGGGTTGTGGTGGGGTTTCTTCTAATAGATGGACAAAAGGTTGTGTCATGTTTTGGTTCAAGATGAAAATCAGTGTTTTCTTCTCAGTGGATTGTCAATAATAGTCTCTAGAACAGATTTACTGAATTAGCCATGTCCTGGTGTAGACTGTGACAAATGAAAATATGTTTACATGCAAGGTTTTCTTTTTCCAAAGGAAATGTTGTGAAGGCACTGCACATGAAGAATATCTCTGGGGAAGAAAAACATGGTTATAAATTTGAAGGGAGAGAATTAAATTCATATCCTCCCCCAGCCATTCTCCATTGCCCTGGCAATTCTGTTGTTGGTTAGTTTTGGGCTTTTTTCCCTTCCATTTTACTGTTTCACAGATGGTTTAGGGTGATTCAGAAGCATATTTTTATTTTATTTATTTTATTTCATTTAGCAACCATCAAACATTACAGTAACAGTGCTTTTAGATCTTTATTGCTTCTTGTTTTCCTGAGAAATATTTTTGTCCTTGTCATTAATTTAAAATTTTGCATTATTCTCTGTGTTTCTCTTAGAGAAATAGAAGATGTAAGTGTTGTAGACAACATTTTAACCATGACATTTTAGGCCCCAATCTAAGGATGTGTAGTGCTAATTTTAATAACAATTGTGGTGGAAGACATCTAATTCCAGTGTAGAGCATGAATTTTTGAAGAAATATACCTGTACAGTCCTATTAGGATGTCCTTGTTTGAAAATCTGGAAAGGAAAGCATAATGCAATTGAAATCAGTTATGTTATGAATAATGTAGGCTCCATTATCCTTTGTAAAAAGTTGCACGTGCTTCTCCAACCTACCTGGATACATCCCTGCTATGTGACCCCCATAGCAATGAGAACCATGGAATGCCAAGGAGACCACAGAGGATTATGTTTCCCTGGAGTGTTCAGCCAAAACTGCGCCTAAATTTCACCAGGGTGCCTCTGTGTCCTTGCAGTGAGGAGCTCCTTCATGGACTGTGGCTCTCTGCAGGTGAAGGGGCTCATGCCTGTCCCTGCCTTCCTTCCCAAGGCTGGGTGTTTGAACCCCACACCCCCAAAGAGAAATTGAGTGTCTCAGAGTCTGCCTCCCAATAAAACAGCCTCTTTGGCTGAGGTCCTGCCAAGATTTATTCATGTCCTTGGTTCCCTGCTCTGAGAGTAATCTCACTGGCTTCAGCAGGACCACAGGCAGTGTGTGCATGTAAATCATCATGGCACTCGTTTCTGAAGATCAATGTAAATAAAAAATAGATTTTAATGTATAGCTGGTAATTCAGGCTTCTTATTTAAGGGGAGAAGGGACAAGAAACATTTTCTCTTGATAGCAGAGTTTGAAAATCCTGAAGTCAGGCCTTATTGCAAATCTGGTATTGGGAGCTGGTTTTATACAAATTTTGCTGCAAAATAAAGGTGATCATAAAAGTTTGTAGGTCTTGTCTTCTCAGTGACTAGTGGTAGACACTCAACAAATGTTTATTTTGGTGAGAATTACTGACTTTCTCACTGAACCTGTTCTAATTTTACTGTGCCCTTGTATTTTGTGCAGGATCAGATCTTCAGATTCCTGAGAGTAAGTAATCTTTCCAGTAATCAAAGATCCAAGAGGGTAATGTGGGATTAGAGCAAATACAGCCTGGCACTTCTTTCTGCAGTATGTGCTTTCCTGAATAGGATACTTTCTCATGATACTTTCTCTCTCTGCAGCTTGGGATGCTGTCTGAACACTTCAGCCACTTAATAAGATACATTGATTTTATATTTTTTTAAATTTTGTGTTAATATTTTCATTTCTTGGGTAAGAAAAATTTTGCTTCTCTTAAATAAGGTTCTGTATCTTGCAAAAAGCCAGAGACTGGATTTTAGCAAAGAACAGACACATCAGGCTTCAGTAGGTCAGCCAGCCTTGGTGAGAACCTCCTTGGAGGGAAAGAGAAAGATCTCAGGAGGGGAAACAAACTGATCCAAGCTGCATGTGGCTAGGAGGCTGCACAGGGGTTTGGAGTATACCTGAGGATGCTGGGGTTAGGCTTCAGCATGGACATAAATGTTGTTGTCTTCTAATTGTTTGGGGAGAGGAGAAAAGTGGGGAACTTCATGGTGCAGGTGGGGCAGGTGGTGAAACTGAGATAAAGAGAACTAAAAACCAAATGCCCCATGTTCCTGTGGACTGCATCTCTGCTTTTCTCAGCATCACTTCACAGTTTGTCTTTAAATCCTCTTATTCAGGACTAGTAGAGAAGAGGATAAAGGAAGGGAGCTAACCAGAAGAGAGAAGAGGGGCATTGACCTCAGCGTTGGTTACTGAAGGGCTTCTGCTGTTGTGGTGTAATCCTTTGCTGGAATGAGCCAAACTCTGTGACTTAATTGGGCAAAGCTCCCGTTGACTTGTGCTTGATTAGCAACCCTGGGATCTGGCTCTGTGCAGCTGTGATGAGGGATGCCTCAGCATTTCAGCTCAGCCTGCCAGTGCTGATCCCCCCAGGTGTGAAGTCCCCAGCTACTCTTGGTGTGCACTATTTGAGGAGGGAAGTTTCTCTTTGAGCAGCTGCAAAATGAGGGTTAGGCAAATGGCAGAGCAGAAATCTCTTACCTTTTCTGCTTTTTTTTTTGGTTGTTGTTGGTTTTGGGTTTTTTTTTTTTGGGTTATAGCGTGATTGGGTTGATTTGTGGTTGCCTTTGGGGATTTGTGCAGTGCAAAGGCCGTTGGCGTTTGGCATTAGTTAAGACCTTCCCTTCATGGGTCTGTCTTGATGGTACCAGAAGAGATGGACTGCTAGGAGGTTGTTGTTTTGTTTTGTTTTGTTTTGTTTTGTTTGTTTGTTTGTTTGTTTGTTTGTTTGTTGAATGGAGCCAGCAGACCTGCTTGCAAGCAGCTTTTAGCATCTTGGAGAGTTAGAGACCACCCATGGTGCCTCTTACAGGTTTGTGGTAAAGTACAGTCTCCTCTAAGTAGCAGCAGGATTAGAAAAGCACTGGGCTGAGCACACACATGTAAGGGTGCCTAAAATTTTCTTTTTCAGACAGATTGTGAGGTTTCACCTGATGCTTGTTGCAAACAGCTTCCTAATGGATGCACTCAGTTTGAAAATCTGCATGTCAGGCATGTGCAGCCATAGTGTACTGCTGCAGTGCTGCTGCCATGTGCTCCTACTGTGTGCAGGAGTTGTTTCATGTAGAAAATAGTCTGCTCAATCCTGTCTTTTAAAACCAGATATTTGGCTGTACTTGTAGCATGAGCTGGCCATGTTTTATTGCACATAAACTCCAGGAACACCAGTCATGCCCTCAAAAAAACCCAAAACAAACATTCAAACTATATAGACTGGAAAAATTAGATTGTGTACAGGGCTGTTATTAAACCACCTCAGATGCCCCATCAGTCTCTGAATTAAGAGCAAACAAACAAACAAAAGGCCTGCAGGCTGCCTGGTGTTTAAAAAAAGAGGGGCAATTAATGAATTGGGTGTGAAGCTGCATTGAGATTTTTACGAAAGATTTTGGAAAGGGTGTTAAACTAATGGAATCCATAACATTTGGCTCAGGGTTTGCTGGTTTTAATTTCACATTCTTTGTACATTCTTAACTGTCTCATGGGCATCTAATGAACGAAATACACTTTCTGTGTAGCATTTTCACAGTGTCTTCACTTTGTTATATAAATATGAAATGGTTAAGCACGGGAATGTTAGCCATATATAATTTGGTTTCTATTACAGAATTATTAATGATATGGCAGATGTAGTGTTTGCATATTCTACTTTGTCATTAAAACCTTGCTGTGTATCTCCTTGATGGTAACTCCTTTTAAGCTGAGCAGTAACGTGGCCTGAATGAAGACTGTAGGGTTTAGCAAATGAGGAATACACAGGCTTGGGATTCAGAGGAGCTGATGCTCTGTCAGCTCTTCTGTGTTGATGGTGACGTGCTCCTGTCATGTTCACTCTCTGTGCTTGAGAATTGCCTTTTGAGAAGCAACAGCATCATGCTGGCTGAAATTGCTCTGGGGTCAATATCTTTATCCTCCTTCGGGGAAGGAAAGTGGATCCTGCCATCCTCTCTATGGACCACAACGAGTTTCCATTCCTTGTGTTTTAAGACTGTGATTCTTATTGTTTGTTCAGGTTCTTTCCAGTCCAGAAAGTGATAATGATAGGGCATGAAATGAGCTGTATAAAAGGCTAGACACTAATTAATGGAGCAGAAGTAGATATAAACAATTGGATTTCGAAGTGCACTTATCTAGTTTGTTTTCTAGGTAGAGGAGGGGAATATCACTAGGGAAATAATGTTGAATAGTATTGTTGTGGAAAAAAATAACTGATATGGCCTAATTATCTGAATTTCTGGAGTTGTATACTGTCTGAAGAGTGATCTAAGAGAAAAGTAAGGAATACTTCTCCTTTGTTTTAAATTGGTGTCCCCAAATATTCAGCTGCTGTGCACACAGAGCCAACAAAAACAGATGTGGGAAGAAGAAACTGGAGAACATAAGAGCATACAATAAAATAGATTATCCCATGCCCAGAAACCCACATTTCTCCCATAAATGATGGATATATAGCTTACACCAATATATGAAGACAGTATGAAGAGAGAGGGAGGGACAAGTGAATTACAGCAATGCAGTCCCTGGTACTCTGTAGCATTTATGGGGCTGCTATGCCTGGCTGCAGAGGGATTCTGTTTTACAGCATCCTCTTGGTGTTCCACTTTCTTGCTGAATTTTCAGGAGTGTTGCTTTGTTATTGAAGTTGTTGGTGAATTGTGGTTTTAATTGATGGAGACCATAGGTGGGGGAAAGAGTTTCTGGTGCATATTCGTGTCTTTGTCACAGCTCTTTCTCAGTACCTTCCTGCAGTAAATCTATCCTTGCACTTCTGACAGTGCAGCTGTAGCAACTGAGCTGATTGATTACATGTAGGCTCACACCAGTCTTTCAGAAAGCAAATTTATTTAAATTTTTCAGGGAATGTGGTTTTCTATTTATTTTTTTAAACTTATACCAGTAGCTGAAATGCACTAAGCTTTAATGATATTAATGCTATTTTACATACTGTATCTAGTCTTTGATACACAGGACATCCCTAACAACTAATGGATTCAAGGTCTGTCCCTATGTAATTAATTCCTCTCTTTATGTTTTTAGGCTGGTGGAATAATGGAAAAGCATTTAATTAAGGGTATATTTGTGAATCTTCCCTGAGGCTGATTCATGCATAAAACTCAGAAATGACGTGCTGCTCAGCCAGTAACCTTTCAACAGGACCCCTTCCTTTCAGCAAAGAGACTTCTTATTTTGAGGTAGTAATTGTCTGTTCCAGATATTTGGCCAAATCAAATACTGGTGCAGATCAGCAGTGCTTTGTTGCCTGTAGCAGATTAATGCCCATTCCTAAAGCCTGAGGCTTTGGCTATTTGCATAAAGGCAACATTGTCACAAATTAATAGGAAAGTTATACTTGATTTTATGTGGCTGGCACTGGTTGTTTGTTTGGTTTGCTGCTTTCCAAAATTTAACACTTGACAAAATCTTAAAATGTGTGTGTAGCACTGGTTTTTGTTGCATAGGGTTTTTTTAATATTAAATTCTATTAAATCTTCTTGATGTCTGTGCTGAGACACTTATTACAGTGGCATGCTGGAAGAGAGGTAGACCCTATGCCATTTCCAAAACTTAAAAAAAAAATAATGGTTTTACCTGATTTACCCTGTTGGTACACATGGTTTTGCTTAAGAGAAAAAAACAAACCCAAACAAGAAAAACATACAAACAAATACCAACCCCCCAAAGCAGAGTACAGGGAAAATATTACAACTCAGTGGGAGGCATAATACAGATTTGCTTCATGTAGTAATGCCTTTGATTTCTTTCTCTTTCATGTGTGGTGCTATCATTTATGATGCTAGTTTTTGTTTGCATGTCTCTAACTATGGTGTTTACTCCCAGGAATTCTTTTGTGATGGCTGATTGCCCCAAATAAAGGATGGTTAGATAACCTCGTCTTTAGGTAAAAGAGCCTGGGTTTTTTTCAATGGACAAAATACAATTTTTGTTAGAACACAAAAATCAAATACAGTTCTTCACCCAGTAACCTGTAGAGGGAATAAAAAGAAATGTGACTTTCTGTAATAATTTGTAGCCCAATATTCACATTTTTGTTGAGAAATGCGATTCTTTTATTGAACTGCAAGCTAAAAATTCATATACTTCTGCTTGTTTGTTCCTACTTACAATATATTGAGACCCAGTAAAACAGTATTAACTTAGAGGTTATAAGACCTAATAAAAGACATAGTTTCCATTTTACACACCAAAATCTTCACTCAGAATAAAAATTTGGACAGATTTAAGGAAACATGTTGATAAGTGAAAAGTGACATGTGACAGAGATGTGACTAGTGTCTTCATTTTGATGTATATTCAGCAATCATTCCCTCTGATATCCTGTATGTGCAGCAAAGATTGTTCTAAGCCAAATCCCTGATAAAAACATACATAGAGACAGATGGAGGCATAAAATCCAAGTAGAGATTGTGTTGTTGGACCATTCTGTAGTTTCATCAGGTACATGTGTTTCCATTGCAGATTTGTTAAATTACTGTGTCACCTCAGTTACTTTTATATTGTATTATATTATATTACTATTATACTTTTAGTTGGTATTTTATATAAAAAAATCAGTGCTGATACAGTGCAAAATGATTGCCTGAGATTCTGCAATCTTTTGGGATCTCACAACTGTAGGAAGAAGAGCAGTGCCATAATGAATAGAGGTAATGAAATTGAATTTCCTGTAGCTTTGTGCTAATTGTGTGAATCTTCTTGTGTCCAATAGATTAACATAGGAAATTTCCCTCTGCAGGAACATTATCTTTCCTCTGCCATGCCATCCATACACGTACAGAACTTGATCAGAGCAGTATTTTTATAATTGCTACCATTCTGTCAAAATCTCATTGAAATCACCCTGGAAAACTGAAGTTATTTTGCAAGGCAGACAAATGCATAGAAGCAGCTGTGCAGGCAGTTGTATAAAGTGAAGGTGGACTGATAATAAAAACTGACTTGCTTAATTCCAGCTGCTCTGGCTATGGTGGAGCAGATAACCTGTGCCTCCGTTTGTCACGGAGGGAGGAAGCGAGAGCAGCCCCTTTATCGCCAGATTTGATTTGCTGCAACTCACAAGTGTTGTTCTGCTTCCAGGAGATCTCTGAATGGATTTCATTCTGCAGCGGTATCAGCTGCAGGGTGATTGATTTGGTTGTGCTCTTTTTCTTCCCTATTGTGTCAGAGTTGTGGAGATTTCAAAAAATGTTTCTTTTACAGCATTAGCTGAAAGGCCAGAGGAAAAAAATAAAAATCAGCAGCATGTCCCCTCTCAATCCTTTTCATCCACCCACCAGTAAAATCCAGGAAAGCTGATTTGCTGTTCTTCAGTCTTGACAATATATATATATTTTTTTTTTTCAAATTGTTGTTGATATTGCTTTAGAAATGGGAAATGTAGTATTACATTTTGAAACCTCAAAAAAAGCATGAAGTGGAAAATGTGTGAATTTAAAATATTTCACAGCTTCGAGGGTGGTCAAAATGCTGCCTTCCAGGGTGGATGTGTTGTTCCTTTGGTTCCATATTTTCGGATGTGTGGTAAGGTTCTATAGCTTATTTGGTTAGAGCCTGGTGCTAATAATGCCAATGTGTTTGATCCCTCTGTGGGTCACTTCAGAGTTGGGTTTGATGTTCCTTTTGGGTTCTTTCCCATGGGAATATCCTGTAATTCTAATTACAAACAAATGCATATCAATAAATGATTGGCTGTTCCAGTATCCAGGCTTGGCCAGCCCCTCTCTGAGGAGCATCTGCTGGGAAGTCTAGAGAGAAGTGTGTATCAGGATGGTTTTCCCTTCCTCTCCTTCTCCCCCTTTGTTTCCATTTCTTTTCCTGTAAGGGAACATCTGAGGCGCACAGGACTGGGGATATTTGAATAAATGAGAGAGGCTGACATCACTATCTTTTATATTGACTAACTACATAAACCTAAACTTCTAGAGTATTTAGCTAAGCTGAACAGATTGCCCAGAGTAACTGTAGGTTGTTTGAAACAGCTTTTTATCCATCATTTATAGACCTGAGCAAGTTTTTTGTTTTTCTTTTTTTTTAAGTGAAGTTGTCACTGCAAAAATCAGTTTAAATTAAAAACAAACAATAAAACAACAGCAGCCTCATGGTAAAGAATTTCATCCCCCATATGTACATATCTACAATATATATTTCTTCTCCCTACATATCATCCTGCCAACATAAACAAGTGCTTAGGAGGGTAAAGTCTCGTGTCAAAACCTGGGCACTTGATGACATTGCTCAAGTGGGATCTTCTGAGATGAAAAGCATTTGTGTGTGAGATCTGATCTGTCTGCTCTGGCTGGTTATTCAGCAGTTAGGAAGGAATGCACAGTCTAAAAGAAGCTGTTAACAAAGAACAAAACAAAAGAAAAAAGAGATTTACACTTGGCCTTTCCTCTGGGGCCAGAGCTTTGCGTGTGTCCTGCAGGAGTCCTAACGCTGAAATTTCTCTGGCAATACACAGGTGCTGAGAGGCCCCTTCAGAGTCATCCTGGGTCCTCCCACTGCCATCACTGCTGTGGAGGAGGGAGATGCCCACCCTGCTGTGGTTCTTCATCTCTCTTTAATGTTATCCTGCTGGTTTGGTCAGCTGGCTTGTCCCCCTTCTTGAATTAATTTCTGCTATAAAACTAAAAAGCTGGCTGTAAAATCTTCCAGGGTTTAACTTTTAATTTGCCTGCTAGGAGCAGCCTCTCAGGAAGCTTGTTCTCCTGGTGGCTCTGACTCATGGCACCTCTGGATCCTGCTCCTGTCTCTGCTCCACAGGGCTGAGGAACAGCCAGCAGCCACCCTTCAGAGTCAGCTGGGGACTCCCTGAGACTTTTATGGTGAATAATCTGTGTCTGATGCCTGGGATGGCCTCAGGCAGCTCTGGTTGCTTCTGGGTCTTGGAGCTGCTTAAAGATCTTTGCAGGAGCTTCTGGCCCTGCATGAGACAGAAGCTGATCCCCTACAAAGCTGCCACTTACTCAGACCTGTGGAGCTGTGATGGATTTAGGCAGGCCTGTCTTGCCCTTGGCTAGGGGGATTGGTGTTGTCTGACCAGCAGACACCTTGCATGGATGCAGTTGAATCTTTTTGCTGGAGCAGATTTTTGGGAATGGTTCATTGACAGCAGCAACTGCTTCTGTCTTGTTGCTCCGTTGAGTGAAAAATGATGGTGTGGTTGAGCAGCACTCCTGTGTCAGTGAGGGGCTCTTCTGGAACTGTTTCAGACTCTGTAGATGGCTTGCTGGAAGGAGCTGGCTGAGGAGCAGTTGTCCCAAGCTGGCTGTGACAGCCAGAGCTGTCCTGATGGACGCTATGTGCAGCACTGCATCTGTGGGGCTGAGCCTGCTCACCTCCATGCCCTGCCGTGTGCAGGGCCAGGATGACACCACAGTGATTTTAGAGACTTTAGCAGCAGCAGTTAGCTCTGGAGGATGAGGTAGCACCAATATTCTCATCTGGCTGGTTTTGTTTATTTCTAATGCTCAAGTACTAGAGATGAGAATCACCAGGAGCTTCCCTAAGCATCTCCTGTAATAACTTTGTTACTGGATCTAAGCCTTGCAAATATTTTCCACTCTGTTCCTGTCTTGTCTTCAGTCCTGTAAGAGCTTTGTGCTTCACCCAGTTAAAACCTTTCTGGGTCTCATGTGGTAAGAGTCCTTAACCATAAACATACTTTAGACTCACAGGCTATAGTATGTGAGTGTCAACTTGAGCTACACGTGTGCCTTTCCCTTTACGTCATCCAAGGCAGCTGGGGAAGGTTTTAAAATATTTTTAGAAAATCCCCAAACAAAACAAACAAAAAAACCAAGAAAAACCCCAGAAAATTTGCATGAAGAGTACAGTACTCGAGCTGTCCTAGTGAATGACCTCTCTGAGAAGCTTATCAAGCAAACACTGAAGAGTCTTTGAACTTGCCCTTAACACAGGCATTGATATTGGGCTCATCAGTGCTGCAGAATTACAGTATACTTCAGGGAATTGTTTATCACTGCCATCCTCAAAAACAGGATGACTGGAGTGGTTAGCAGCAGACACAGCCATTTTGTCCTGGCATGGGCTGGGCTTTCAAACACTTGAGATGATGAAAGCTGTATTCTGTCTTGCTTTATGGATGTTATCCTGCCTGCTATCATCTTTAAGCATCTGTGAAATAGCATTGCATTTAGATGGACTAACTCGGGGTTTCTAAATAAAATTAAAATAATTTCCTGTGTTCTATTCTCAAATTTTTAGTTTCCTCACAGAATTTGTCATTGCACATGTGAGGTACAGCCAAACAGATGCACCCTCTATCTTGGTTTCTTCCACCCTGGGACCTCTTTGGCTCTAGGTTTTGTCATTACTGAAGTGATAATTTCAATAGACAAAGCACTGAACTTTGAGTTGGATTTATTACAACTTAATAACATCATTGTATTCTTCTCTGTAACTGAACAGTAGTAGGAAGAATATTTATAAACTGCTCTTATAAATTGCTTTTGTTTTCAGAACTTTCTGAAATTAATTCACTGATCACTGATGCTTCCACATCCAGAGTGCAGCACTGCTGACAAACAGTTTTTTGAAGGCGAAACACTGGCACGCTTGATGTTCACACTTAGGTGCATGAGATGTTGCTGTAAACATTGTGGCTGGGCTATTACAGCATGGACTTGGAAAGAAAAAGAGAAACTCATTGCAAGAGGTGCCATCAGGAGGAACAGAGCCTTCCTCTCTGAAAATGGAGAATTTTATGGTCTCCCTCCTCCTGTGTGATTAGTCATTGGGAGAGCAGCTGTTCACCACGTACTGGGCAGCTTTCCAGCAGTGTGACATTATTGACATGCCCCAATCATCACCCATTTCTGCCTACACTTCTGGCTTACATGCTTGAAATGTTCCTTTCGTCAGCTTTTGGGTCGACAGGAGGCTGGAGCCTGTGTGACAGTGAGATGAGAGCACCTCTACAACAAACAAGACTCCTCGTTTCACGCGTCCTTACTGCAGTTCTCTTCTTTCACTGGGATTACTCTTGAGTTAGTAAAACCAACAAGGGGCTCCCTCAGCCTGGGGATCAAGTTGCCACGTAAAAGTTTTTTAATTCAGCAATTCTGGGTCAAATAATCTTCAGTGACTGAAATAAAACTCGCATCTTTCTTTTTTTCAAGAAGATGGGTTTCTAAGTGCTTTGAGGCTGCTGAGTGACTGAAGGAGGGATTCCACAGATAATCTTATCATTTTTGTATGGTCTCCTGAAATTATATCTGTCATCCCTTCCCCCTCCAAGGGGGACATCACTTCGTCTTACTGGAAGGGTTTTTGGAAGGGTTACAGAAATATCTCTTACACTCACTGAAATGTGACTTACTCACTTGGAAATAAAACCTATGCTAGGAAGCCATAAGAAACAGATGAGCTATGGCTGTCCCAGATTTTGGATATGCTCTTTGGTCTCTCTTTGCACTTCAAAAGAATTATGCAATTTTCAGAATTAATCAATGAGTTACGCTTCTATGGAGAAAACTAAAACAGAAAGGTTAGTTGCTTGAGAGCAAAACCAAAAAAAGAGCAATAATCCTTCTCTTCCTAGTCCCACAGCAGACATATTTTATAGAGTTGTGGCTTGCTCTCTTCCTTCTTTTTCCAAAGGAGGGGATGTCCCTTCATCCCTGGCTCTGCACTCCCACAGACACGAGTGGGGTGGCTCCCTTTGAGCAGGGATGCTGTGCTCAGAGCCTGAGTGACCCCCAGGAGCCCTGAGCCACGGGCAGGGGAGGAGCACCTTGGGACCTTGCAGGGAAAAGTGGTGATAAACATTGTACTCCAGCTGCTGGTTGTCCTTTCATTGCTCCCTTGAAAAATCAGGATTAATAAAGCAGAAGACTGGCATATTTAGGGTTTGGGTTACCTTGTTTTTCAGCATCTCAGCAGCTCAGTCACTGCTCCTGCGAGCTCCAGTATCAACTGGACAATCAGTGCTCAGAGAAAGGAGCTTGATGTTTCCCTGAGTGTGAAAGGACAAGAGCTACCTGCCTCGCTGGCGAGTGTGATTAATTGTTGCTTGTCTGGAGGAGAGGAGTTATGGCCTGCTGGCTTCTCAGACTGCCTTGTCTGCCTTGCCTCTCCTGCAAGGCTGTGGGGAGGAGTGGAGGGGAGGATGCTGTGGAATTTGTCAGTGTGATGCTGATATACAGTGAAGTGGGTGAGTATAAATATACTTCTCCTTTTTAAACTGATCTGCACCCACAAATAAGCAGATTACAATAAAGCATGGGGTAAATCTCTTTTTTTTTTTTTCCCACAGAGAAGAGCAGTCATGAAAAGCAGGTCAGCTTCCAAAACTGCTCCTTTGCCAAATGAAACATTTCTATATATACACCAGTGTGGTCCAGCACTGACATCCTAATAGCAATGGAATAAAATTGTCTTTTAATGCTCATGCTTATTCCTTGTTCCCTCAATAGCTGCTCAAGACATGACTCTGCTGATAAGGTTTTGTTTAGAAGAATTGTTTTCTATGTTGTCCCTGCAAGACAGTCTGGAGAAAGAGGCTCTTAAAACAGCAGGGCTTCCATTTTACTGAAAATCTCAACATTTTTTTGTTTTTCCATTTCATTTCAAACTCTTGTAAAATTATTGTGTTTAAAAAATTTAAAAAGCAAAGTAGCAAGTTTTTGTTACTTATTTGAAAAATGAAAAGAAGACCCATTGAAAGATTCTCATCCTCCTTATCACTTGAAATTCCTGCTTTCGCTGCTTATATAAGCACAGAAAAGTCACAGTTTTTGTAACTAATAGGTATCTGGATTATGCCCCAAGAAGTCAAAAATATAATCCTAGCTGTGTTATAGACCTGTGTCGAGATAATGGTGATAAATCATAGTCATGTTTTTATTGGGGTGTTTTGGAAGACTGTAGTGAAGCATTGTAAAACCAGAGCTGGGCTTCCCATCGGGTCTTCCCCACTCCAAACTTTTCTCCTGCTCTTCATTTTCACATTATGATTGTTTTCTTTTTCTGTGTGTCCTTCTTAGCCTGCTCTCCTGACAGCCCAGCTGGTACTGTTCATAATTGGCAGGCCATTCAGGGCTTAGACAAAAATAGCTGTAAATTAAAACACGATTGACTGACCACTCTCTCCCCTGCCTTGCACCTTCTGTAGATACTTCTATGTGTGGAAAATGAGTGGGAAATTATATCACTTTGTTCTAATAAGGTTTTATGCATGCTTTGCAGGGATGTAAAGGAGTACAGACTGGTATTGTACAGACACAGAGACTATAATTTACATTAAGGCTTCTGTGCTAGTTCTTCCTTTGGTTCACACTTTCCACTTTTCATGCATTTCATTAATTTTAATTATTTATAATATTAATAATAAATCAGTCTTCCTTCTACTCTCTCCCAGGGGAGCCCTATTATGAAAGTTAAAAATTAGGTATGTTATTACTGTATCTGCTAAGCATTAGGAGTCAGATTATTCTAGATAGTGATATCTGGAGAGTATGCTGATAATTTTAGATAGTCATTCACCTAGATAGTGAATTGGATTTGAAAGAGGGGTGGAGGATGTCAAGCTATTACAAGCTCTGTAACAGCACCTCTGGAAACCTCAATGGTGATTTAATTATGAAAAAAAGACTCTAAAAGCATTGAAAAAAAAAAAATAAATCCAAAGCTTACAATAGTCTGTACCTGCAACAAGATGGATTAATAAAATACTTTTGAAATGCTAATTATTAAGATGAAAGGCTAATAATTAGTCTGTGTAATTATTAACCAACTTTCAGAACTGACCTGACAGCTGTTTCCTGTGTTTTGGAAAGGATGATGGGCAGAGGGAGAAGATCCACCCATCCCTACTGACAGACACATGCTGGGAGGTGCAAAGCCCACAACTGGTACTGCAGCTCAGCTAGAAAGGAAGGCAGGCAGGTAAGGGGGCTCACATGGAGGGAATGGGAGACATGCTTAGGTTAGACTTAATCTCAATCTCCTCCTCCTCTGAAAATGAAAAGTTCTGGGAAGTTTTTGGCATGGTTTTGGCACCTGTTTTGTGTGGGGTTTAGAGTCTGTACCTTGCTAAAGGGGCAATTCTTGTGGCAGGTTAGCAAAGGAGTCCGTGCCCAATGTTCTGGTCTAGCATCCATAAATGGGGTCACAGCTCTCCTAAATCTACAGGTTGGTAGAGCTTTTACAGTAATGGCTTTCCTTAGAGCAGGCATCCAATTTATTTTAAATCCTTTTAGGTCCAGTTGACCCAGGAGAAGAAATTCTTAGCAGGAGTTTTCTGTTTCTTCCCCATCCAGTCATTGCACAAACAAGAGCTCAGCCTCTATGAGTAAATTACTGTATTTGGTTTAAATGTCTTCAGATTTCAGCAAGTTCAAGATGTGCAGCCAGACTTGTTTTAATCCTCCCTTCCCTTCTCCCACAAACTTTTGCTCAGAAAAGAGTTTCTGGGATGAGTTTTGATTAGATTCTGACTTTGCATATACTTTTTTTCCTACGTGCTTTCTGGCCTATTTGTTATGTTCACAGGATAATTTCTGTTCTGTACATGGAGACCTTGATCTGCCACTGAAACAAATACAGTTCCTGTGTTGAAGGCAGAAGCTTCCTTTTGAAAGTTGTCACAAAACTCCTACTCTTGCAGAAGATAATAGATTTCAAAGCCATCAGGAAAGCTGTCAGAGGGATCAGGCTGAATATCACCCTAAGGCACATGGATATCTGTCTAATTTTTTTCCTTTTTTAATTAATTAATACAGACTAAAGCTTCTCAGGACTTGGAAAGTTAAGAGTATCTTCAAAGTGGATTTGTTGGCAGAGGCTGGAATGCAGGATCAAAGGTGTATAATAGATTCTTTACCACATGGCCCAGCCTCAGAGAGCTGGGTCTCATCTCCCAGTGCAGGAGTTGATGGTGCTATTTTGATTTTTTTTTGTGTAATCTGTTGTGAACACCTCTCAGAGCTCTGCTGTGACTGGTTTCATTGAGCTGTGCTTGGTGCCTAATTGCCTGACTTGTCCTAACATTGAAGGTATATGCCATGTTTGGGTTGTTTTGAACCAAAAGCCCATTTTAGGATTGTGGTTAGCTTCACAGGCTTTCCTTGTTGCAGAAGAGGACAGAATTTGAAAATGTGTGCGTTTTAAATGGAAAAAGAGAGTTTTTGTGTGTTAGACAGCAATTATTTTCACATTGAGGAGCACATGAGAGTGTTGTGGGACTGACAGAAAGGGTGGAGAAGGAATCAGTGTTTTGCAGGGTGCTGTTGTAAAACTGGTGGTTGATTTGCCTTGCAGCTTTTTTTCCTTTCACAGGTTCTGATCCTGGGGGAGCTGACCTAGGATCTCCATAGGGTAAACTAGAACAAAACCTGAAGAGCTGTCCCAGAGGAATGGGGGGAGGGATGTGTGAAAATGGATGAGCAGAGGAACTGGAGGGAAATGACTCCTATGAGTTCCTCATTCCTCCACTCTTCTGACCTTTATATATATTTTAATGCATTACTCTTAGTCCTGGTGAGCCTGCTGTGTTGGCTCCTGTGCTTTTGCCTTTCCCTGCATGGCAGGATGCTTGCTGAGACAAGGATGAGAGATGGGGAAAATATGTTCGTGTTGTTTGGTGGTGGGTGAATACCTGAGTGATTCCAGGTGAACCACCTTCTAGACTGCTGCCACACCTGAACCAATTATCTTCACAGAGATATTTTTATTTACTGTGAGGAAGTCCCCAGAAGTTGTGCTGTCTGTGTAGGAAGAAGAGTTTAAATCATTCCTGTAACCCCTTTCTCACACTCATTGTTGTTGCCTGTATTTTCTAGGTAGTATTGAGAGCAAACTGATAATTGTAGCTTTGGTAGGCTGTTGGTACAATCACTTTTTTCTAGGTTAAATGATTTATAATGTTTTACCACAGCTTTATAAACAGGAAAAGCCAGCCTAAAGACAGAAGAGAGATACTAATTAGAGAATGATAGAAACACAAATTTAAAGCAGCCACAGTAAGGCAGAGAATTTAAACAAAAGAGCGTCCCTTTTATTACAACCTAAGCCTTAATTACACATCCTAAGTCCTCTATTATATCCTAAGTTTAATTGCAGAAAACAGGGGATGGGAAAACTAAGCCTTCACAGAAATATTTGGCAGGAGCTCTGGAATAATATTTTCCATTAGAGGAGAAAGTAGGAAGTGAGCCCTCATGAGGAGCACTGGGAGGCATCAGGATGCTCTGACTTGGCCAAGAGGAGATGAGGAGAACCTGGAGCTCCTGCCACCACAGAATGGGACAGAATTAAGCTGGTGAGTGCAGGCTGGATGCCCCCTGATGTAGTTAAGGGAGAAGGTGATGTTCAAATACGACCTGGTGATGTACTTTACTGTTTTGTCATTTAAAAAAAAAAAAAAAAAGTTTAACTCTTCATTGGTGGCGTAAATTTGTCACAGGAGGGCTTAATAGACTCCCAAATTGTTTAAATTGTTTATCAGCCACCATGAATGGTGTTTTCTTGAGAAAATGTTCAAGAAATTGTTATTTTGGGGATTGGTAGCATTAAACATTGATCTTGCAGAAAGAACACATTTAGTTAATCACAGATGTATAGAGAATGCAGCTCCTTTACCTCTCAGAGTTTAATGACAGCAAGGTTTCTGTACTGTGTGTGTGGACCCTCTCCTGCAGATTTGCTTTGTTTCATTTCCTCCTGTCCTCCCCAGAGTGGTCACTGAGGAGGAAAATGTCCTGCATCAGGTGCTGTACAGAGCTGTGATCAGCCCTGCAAGCTGGTTTCTCTTCCAGGGAATCCTGGGCTTCATGTGTTTTCCTAGTTTAGCTTTCTTTGTTTCCAAATACTCTGTATTATCTAGCCAGTCTAAATTGAGCGTGTTCATTAAGTCTGAATAATGAAAGCATCCCCTTTTCCTCTTGGCTTAGTACAGACAATACAAAAAAAGCCATAACCTAGATAATCATGGAGGCTTAAACCCTCCCAGTTCATTTACTAAGAGTAGATTCCTCAGAGTTTCAAGAGTTAGGACGGGGTTTTTTTGGTTTGGGTTCTTGTGTGCGTGTGTAGCTTCTGAGACAGAGTTGCCTTTTAATTAAAAATAGGTGGAATTTTTTCCTAACAAAACAAAAAGCACTTTTTTAGCCAACTTTGGTTTATATCTTGTATTCTTGCTTCAAATAATGGGAGTCCCACTGAATTTCTGAATAAAATCATTAAGTGTTTTGCATAAGAGTGTTTTCTAATTGCATTCTGCAACCTGAAGTTAAACTTCCACAAACATGATAGATATTAGTGGACTGTCTATATTAAAGACTTAACACGTGTCCAGAGTATCTTAATATTTCTTCAGTGCTTCATATTATCTACCTTCCCACTAGTTTTTAAAAGCATCAGGGCCCAAGTTCATGCAAAAATAATATGGCAGTGTCAGGAGCTAAACTTCACTTTTAGATGTAGATCACATTCCTCTTCCCTCAGCTGAAGTGCCTCCAAAGGGGATTTTGAAAGCTTCGTACCATGAGCAAAAACTTCCTGTAGGTTCTTTCCCTCTATTTCTTCCAAAGTAATTTTGGTGGGTGTTGTTTATGGTCTCCTTTAGCAGCAGCTTATGTGAAACATGGAATTCCTCAGGGAGAGAGCAGTTAGTGAGAGACTCAAAGGCAGTGTGTGTGGAAATGGAAGAAGGTCTCTGCCTCCATTTTAAGTTCTGTGGGCTCTGTTCCAGCTGACAGAGGCACTGGATAAGTCTCCATGCATGGATAAATCTCCATTCCCAACTTAGTTTGTGATCTTTCTTCCCAGCATCTGACCAGCATAACAGATTGTCTCCATTGCTGCTATCTATTCATGGACACTCAGAGGGTACAGCTGGATTTTTTTACCTTTAGAGAGCTAGTTAGGATTTGGAGTTATTGTAGATAATGAAAATAAGTTCTTCTGTGTTTATATTGTACAGTTTTCACATCTACAGTGTAAAATATACTGGTAGCTGTGACACTGCAAAACCTGGGCTGTTTTCTTCTTCTGCTTTTTTTTTTTAATGCATAGTTTTGCCCTGAGTATGGGATTTCTTTGTCAAAAACACTGGGGTGAAGAGCCACACAGCCTTCACCTTGTGAAAGAGCTTTAGAGCAAACTGCTGCTGTGTTCTCCTGGACTGGGGACACAAAGCTGTCTGGCTGACACCTTTGAGAAACGAGAGTGTGTCTCCACATCTCTACCTCCTTTGCATAATCTGTGATATCTGAATTAAGTTTCATGACATATTAACACTTTGAAGCTGAGTTAATATACTGTGTTGTATATAATACATTATGTATGACTCGGGCATCAATTGTGCTGGAGCATCAGCAGCCACAGACTTGAAAATGTCTCTTTCTGTGACAGAAATCCTAAATAATGCTGAAACCAAGTTCTGTTGGCACGGTTCTATTTTGTATTCCTTGTCCCATTACAATATCTCTTACTTGCAAAACCATTCATGTTCAAGCCATCCAGATTCCTCTTCTCCATGTACTTGTCACAAGGTCTCCATTCCACATCTTTCATATTACAAATATTCCCAAGGTTTTGCAGGGTTAGTTTTAATTTGTAACATCAGAAGTGCTAGGATTGTGTTAGTTTGCTGAGCCTGGGCACTCTGATGTGGAGAAGAACAATGATGAGCATTAACACAATAATGATGTGGTGCAAAGAAGAGTAAGGACCAGAAAGAAGACAAGGCCCACTGTGTTTTTTCTCTTCTTACATATTCACATATCATGTTTCCAATCTGAGCTAAGATAGAGCTTTTTTTTGTAGAAGTTGTCTTGTGAACTATACATTGGTCTGGCATTGGATACAGTATATATATATATATATATATATATGTATATATATATAAATAGGCAAATATGCAATCACAGGTTTATTGCTCTTAATATAACTCATCTTAAGCCTGATTACTTTTGCTTCAAAATTAGACTCTTAGAGCACATTAATTATGGACATATCCCCAGACAACATGGATGTCCATGGGGGATTTCTGCCCTTAACTCTGATTGGTGTTAATAGGAGCTACTCAAGTAAACTCCTAGAGGACCAAATGAGAAATAATGTTCTGCTGTGGTTTTTTGTTTAGGGTATAGAACAATGCTAAAATTTTCCAGGAATGAATTGGTAGAGTGCCTGATAGTGCCAAGCTATGTAAATACTGTAAATATTCCTATATACAAGAGCATGTAGGGACAAAACAAGGGGGAATGGGCTCAAATTGAGAGAGAACAGGTTTAGAATAGATCAGGTATTAGGGAAAAAAATCTTTACTGTGAAGGTGTTGGGGTACTGGAACAGATTTTCCTGAGAAGGTTGGGATGTCCCATCCCTGGAAATGTTCAGGCCAGGCTGGAAGGGGCTCTGAGCAACCTGGGATATTGGTCAGGGTGTCCCTGACCATGGTAGGGGTTTGGAAGCAGATGATCTTTAAGGTGCCTTCCAACCCAGGCCATTCTCTGTGGTGAATTCTGGATCTAATAAAATCACATCACAGTACTATACAAGGTCGTATATTTTAAAGTTTATCTATAACATGATAGTCCTTTTTTGTTTGGTTGGGGTTTTGTTGTTGTTGTTTTGCTTTTCTAACCTGAATTAGACTTTAGGGAATACCTTTTTTTCTCTTTTTTTTCCCTGGAAGCACTGAACTGAGGAATGCTACTATTATATAAATAATGTCTACGTGACCTGATGTTGTATGCCCTAATTATCCACTTGTCATAATTCTCCCACCTTGAATTTCTTGGGGAAAATATAATCTCATTGGAATTAGCAACAGGAACAATTTTCAGACAGAGGGGGTGGCTTGTGCTAGATGTTAGATAAACTTAAAGATTATTGGGCTTGTGTTGTCTGAGACTTCTGGACTCTAGTGGAAGCTAAGCATATAATAATTAAAATAGCTTCTTAGTGATGGAGAATTTACTGCATCTTTTGACAATTCATCTCAGTAGCTAATTATACTTAAAACGTGCTTTTTTATCTTCAGATTGAACTTGCAATATTGGATTCTGTTGTGTGTCTGCCCACTAATTTAGAGTCTTATGAAATATCTTCTTCTTGTCTAGTTCCTTAAAGATTATAATCTTGTCTTTGAAGCAAAATACATTTAGTTCATTGTCTCACTGGAAGGAGACTTTTTTTTTTTTGTGGAACAAAATAATTCTTGTTGATCTTCTCAGCTCTCTTTCCAAGCTTATTTATTTACTTATTTATTTATTTATTTAAATTAAAGGTATTGTCGTTTCCCAGAGGCTTTCCTGCTTTGTTCCCAGAGACATTATGGTTTCCTGTGGATGTCTGCAGCTGTCCCTAACTAAACAAATGGCACAGACCTTGGTGCCTGCCCTCGTGGAGAGAGGTCTGACCTCCCTGGGCTGATGGAAAGAGCAGGCAGGTGCCATCCAGAATCCAGCCCAAAGGGTTTTATTGTCTAACACCATCCAGAAGCTGCACCCAGGAATTAAGCAGGAGCTCTTCCAAACCATCGTGCCTATTCTTAGCAGCAGCTAAATCTTATGATCCTGATGGTCGGTCCGTGTGACTGGAGGGCTGAGTTCCAGTGATGAGGAATGCATAATGCCTGCCTTATCATGGGGGGCTCCTCATGGAGGAGAAACCCACAGCTTGCTGGATTTACAGAGGGAAATAAGGTGCAACACAGCAGTGGCTGTGCCAGCTGCTCTGCAGGTCATAGCAGGGGAAAAGTACTCTTACCCAAAATGTAATAACAGAAGCAAAGTGATTGTGTCATTTTCTGTCAGTCCACTCTCTGCAAAGAGTGCAAGTCAAACTCTAGGATTAGATGAACGATGATGCTGACAAAGCAGTGCCCTGAAGGGGTAAACAAAGACATCCAAACGAGAAAAGTCATGGGTTTCTCTTAGAAAGAAGCAGGAGCTGACCATCCTCATCCTATTGCTCTGAGTCCGGCTAGCCCAGTCTCATTCAGGGAGTGCTTTGATATTGCTTCACTTTGTTTATTCTTTACCCACCTGACTTGCTAGACTAGTTGGAAATTTCCTTTTTTGTGTTGTGCTGTTAATGAAGATGAAGGAAAACTAGGTCAGGTGTGTGTGAGGATGTCTCCCCCATCATATGGAAGAGAAATAAAAAAGGAAGAGAAAAAAGCTCACCAGAGAGGCATGGAAGGAAATTCATGTTGGAAAGATGGTAGTGATGAAAAATAGGAAAGTGTGTCTGTGATCCCTCTGTCTGTGGATAATTTATTTCTAAGAGGCTGTAACAAATATTATACTTCCAAGTATTTGTTTTATTCTAGTTGCAGATGAAGAATTGTTCAGTACACCTTTACTTTCTTAATCTTCTTTTGCTGCTCTATATTTTTATGACAACACAGATATAATGGAGCATTATCAGGATCTTCCAGTACTTTTCTGTCACTTGGTTTTGTTACAGTAAATGCATACAGGCATCTTGAGCTTTTGCTGTTGGTACAGAAATGATTAAAGCATCTTAGGTGGCCTCTTTCTTGAGGTTTTCATTTGATGTTTAGGTAGGTTTCTGTTCCTGATCAAAGATTTATTTTAGTGAAGGACAGGGCACAAATGTCTTCTCTTCAAATTTGCTGGGCTGTGAGTGTTAGCATATTTTATGATGAAATACACAGAAGCAAGAACTGACACTGCTCCAAAGTAAAACGGTAGCAAAAAGCTGTGCAACTATAAAACTCATGACATTGTCATAAAGTGTGGCTTTTTAGTGTGGATGGGCTGACACTTTTCTACTATTTCATCTTTTTAGCTGATTATTAAATAAGGTTGGATGTCGCTGTGGGCTGAATTGCTGTAGGTTTCATCTCAAAAAGTGATGTCTGCAAAGACAGGCCTCAGAACATTTCCTGATTTCTGTGTTTTTAGCTCTGTATTTATTAGAACTGATCACTCAGAAGAGAAGCACACAGCACGTATCCAGAGTACTCAGAAGGTGCATAAGTTTTAAATGGATTTTGGTGGTGGGTTTTTTTTGGTACTCTTTAACATTTAATGTAATCCTATCAAACTGGATGGTGGGTTTTATTTTCTGGGCATAGGAAGGTGGGGGGAAAAAACCCTCACACCATGCTTTAAAGCCTCATTAACAAAGAAACTTTACTCAAGGAGGAGACGTTAATAAGTAATGAAACAAAGGCTCTTTTATGGAGATTAAATGTCCATGTGTCGAAGTACAAAGTTCGTGTTGCAAAGTGCAGCTGCTGCCCTGCTCGCAGCCCCAAAGCCCGGGTTCAAAGTCTGCCAGCTCTCCTGCCATGGAGCTGACCCGGGCAAGGTCCAGCCAGGGTTCAGAGGTCAGTGGCTGGAGCCTCGCTGGCCCCATGGCCCTGCTGTCTGACACACTCGGGATAAGCAACTTCAGATTGCAAAGTGCAACCCACAAAAACTTCCCATTCCCTCTTCTGGTGTGTCGGGTTTCATTAGAGAGGGAACCTTTTGGAAGGAGTCGCTGAAGTGTTTAAAAATAACGTGCTGCATAATGGAGTGACCTCAGCAAACCCCTCTGGAGGAGCAGGCTAGGAGAATGATGCATGTGGGAAGTAGTGCCCATGTGCCTTCTCCTTCCTCCTGAGATGTATTTAAATGAGGAAAAATGAAGAGCTAATTCTGTATAGCCAAAGAGATGAAACAACTCTTTTCAAAAAAGAAACAAGAAAGTAAAAAAAGCTAGTCGCTGTGTTCCCTTTGTGTCACGGTAACGGTGTTCCACACCATGGGGGTGAAGAGAACTTAATATGTCTGGATATCCTGCTTTCAAATCCTCCTTTTCCACCTCCTTCAGAGGCTTTTTCGAAGCCAACTCCAACTTTCTTATTCATAAGGGCTGAAAACCCCACCTGTGCAGCTTTTTTGATTAGCAGTGGTCAAATCAAAGGCTGCTGTACCCAAGCACAGACCCTGAGTGGGAACGGAGACTGACAGCTGAGAGCAAAGGCTGGTACAAACACCCTTGGAGGAATTTATACTTCAGGCAATGCTGTAGCTGTATTACAGATAGAGAAAAGTTTCCTGTCTGTTGCCACATCCTTTATCATGGAAAGGATGATAAACCATGGGTGGTAAAGCAAGTCATCAGTGCTCAGTGCCCACAGCATGCTGCAGACTGCTGTCAGCTCACCTCACTGAAAGGAACATGCGTGCTCAGAAAACTTTCTCAGACATCAGAAGTCTGCCCCCGTTGTATCACAGCTGCTGTAAGTCTGGGTGCAATAAACTTAATTGCTGAGAGCCACAATTAAAACCAGGTTTCACAGAAGGACTGTAGTAACAAAAAACAGGAGTCTGGACCAAAGATTTGTGTGTTTAGAAACTATGATCTTTTCTTTCCTGCAAACATTCATGAGTCCACCAAACACCAGAGGAGCCTTCCTCTGATGAGTTAGTCCTGTGCTTTTGTCTTACTTCAGGTCTGACCTTCTCCTTCTAAGCAATATATTTAAGAAAATAACAAGGACCCTGCAGTGAACACTCCAGACCATGGCTTGTGAGGATTTGGAAGAGAGAATGAGCTACTCAGTGCTTAAAAGAAATGGGGGGTGTGAAAAAGTCAGCCAAGGTCCACAGATCCAAAATGATGTTTTAGAATGGCTGAGCTCTTCCTGAGGAAAACGCTGAGAAAGAGAAATAAGAGGAATTGCACCTGTAATGCTCCATTCCTGTCCTGGACTGTGGAAATTCAGGAATATTAGGGAGGTTTTTTTTCTGCTACTCTTTGCTGTGTGCATGGAACTGGTGCAGTGAACAGACCAAGTCATTGAGACACAGCTGGAAGTAGTGACTGTGGCACAGCACATCTGTAATCAGATCCTTTGGTCTGCACTGATGCAAACCCCTGACATAGCAGCAATGGTGAGTAACATTTTATGATGCTCCCACTGCTGAGTTCCACCCGAGTCCCTGGCCTCTCTCTGCTAGGCTGATTATACCTGGCCTTGGAATCCTTGTTTCCTAAGAAACTCTGACTGTCTCTACCCTCCCCAGCACTTCTGGCAACTGAAAATACACAAAAGGTGGGGAGAAGATGATAAAGTTAACAGCTATAAAATGTGTACATTGCTTGCTGCACTGATAAAATCCTTCAGGTGATAGAGTTCTTCTGGGTGTAACTACAGCTTTGAGCCTTGGCTTCCCTCATCTGAAAGGATGAGCCCTGTCAGGCCATTACTCCTGTATGGAGTGGGATCCTTCATTCTTTTCTGTTGGCAGTGACCACATATTAATAATGATATATTTACAGTGGAAGGCATAATGGGAGGAAGGAGGAGAGTGCCTATAGCCTCGTGGTTAGTGAGGTTTCATGGGCCAGGGCAGTGGGCTGAAGTTCAGGTACATAGTCCAAATCAAGCAAAACAGCAACTGGGACTGGGTTTGCAAGGTAGCAGCTGTGCTGGTTGTTGGCTCCACTGGAGCAGATAGGTGAATGTTTGCATCTCCTCTTGCCTTCCCCTCGCCCCATTTTCATCACAGTCTTGTGTGCCTGTGTCACCTGGCTTCAGTTAGAAATACAAGAATAAACAGGAAAATTACTTGCAGGTCAATTCTTGTTCAGTTTTCTGATTCTTTACTTTTTCTCTCTTTTTTTTTGCCCCTTTTTGTTTTATTTTAAATGTTTGCCTGGGTGTACCTGCTTTTTTTGAAGCTACCTATTTTCTTTCTCAGCAGGTAGGAATCATACCTATTGCCTGTCTGAACCAAGAACCAATCCTAGAGAAGGACTGTGCCATACTAGTTGCTTTCAGATCTACTGGGATCCTAATATTGAGAGAGATCTAACAGGTAAGTAAAAGTTGGAATTTATTCAAGGTACTGAGACTCTTAAAAGAGAAGACTGTTATTGCCCCTTCTGAAAAATGTGGCCAGAAAATGGTGTATGCATGCAAATATGACTTGCAGAATATTTTTTAATCTGGGAACTAGTACCTTTACACTAAGAATCTGTGCCTGTGAAATGTTTTCTTCTCAGTTTACACACTTCCCAGTCCCTGTTTCAAACCCCTCCAGGTAAGGCTATCAGAAAAGCCCTCCCATCTTGCTTCCTCCTTCCCATGCAAATACAGGTGTCTAAAGAAAATGCAGGGGGATTTCCTTTGGCAGGAATACTGAAAAAAGCCAAACCAGAATAGTCCAAAAGGCATTTTATTTGTTTTCATTATTTTTTTTTGCTTTTTTCTCCTTTCTTTTCGTGTGTCTTCTTCATCAATCTTGACCACACAGCTGGGTAAAGTAAGAGGCTTTCTGCAGCTACAGTTTCACTGCTTTATTCTCCTGGGGTAGTTAAGGCAAACTTTCACCACCCATTGCTTCTTCCTAACGTAAGTTGTGTTATATCAGCAAGAAGGTGCTTGTAGAGATGCTTAGAGTGCTCTCTAAAGCAAATAGACATTGATCATTTGGTGTCATATTCAGTAAAGCTGTTTGCACACTAGGACTTTGCCAGTTTTTTTAAAAAAATCATATTTCAAATAAAATACAAATTACTCGGATAAATGCTAAAATTAGAAGAGTTCTGAGTAGCTCACTACTTTATATGTTGGCAAAAGGAAACAAGTACACGTTAGACAAATTGCACACATTGTTACAAAATTAGAAGGAAAGAGTGGACTAAAATGAAATTATTCTTATAGGTCTACAGATATTTACTATGTAAGGACTTTGACAAACTTCTTCAAAAGAGTTTCCAACAGGAATGTCTGTTTCCTCATTTCAGGTTTAAGTCTTTCCCTGGCAAGAAGTTAAGTTTTTGCACTTCAGTCATGGAAAATAGATTGAAAATAAGCTTTTCTAGGAAAAGAAAAAAGAGTAAAATAACCAAATTTGCTTACAATGTGAATTATGATCGATGGCATATAAGATATATGATATGGAAAGGTTTGAAATAAGGACCTTGTTTTTTGGCCTTCTTGTCTGACATGAGATTTTATATGGAAATCCATTTGTATTGGTTCTGTGTTAAGCGGAGGGTTCTACATGATCTCTGTAGTGTGTCTGGCTGCTGGTTTGGCACAGTTAAGGGTGGAGATCAGTGGTTTGTTGTGAACTTGCTGGTTCTAAATTCAGACTTGAGATTGTGGTAGCAGCTTTTGGTTTACTGAACTCTCAGCTCTCAAAGACAAATCTCAATAAACTGCCACCTGTGGTGGGGGTGATTTAAATATTTAATAATGTTTTGAATGGAAAATGAATGAATGTAGAAGCGTCTTCTGCAGTTAACACTGAATTAATTTCTCACCAGTGTTACCTTTAGCTTGCTCTTCCTTTCTCTAAGTCGTTCTCGCACTCTGGGAGTGATCCTTTGTTCCTGCTCTTGCTCCCCAAAGTGCTCCCTGCCTGACTATCAGCAAGGATATGCAGCTCTCATCCGTGGAGAATTTTCCAACTTTTTAGTCATAACTGAAAATTTATGTGCTCAGTTCAACTCGATGAATCGCATGACAAATCTGCAGCAAGGCAGACGCCGTCGGGGAGACAGCGAGGCTGCCCGTCTGTCTTGCCAAGTATCTCAGCAATCCTGGGACAGCAGCAGCTCCCTAATGCGACAATGAGCCGTGTTGACTTTTTGATATATACGGGTACAAAGTTCCTGCTGAAGATTTTGCTTCCCCCGCGATCGTTTGACGCAGCCGGGTATCTCCCGTATCTGCTGGGGAGGAGAGGAGGGGAAAACATCAGGGTGTTTCAGTGCCTTAGCAGGCTGGGGGCTGGTGTGAGGACCAAAAAGGAGCAAATGTGCTCCTCACAGACTTCAAGGTGTGTGCCTGCATGAGTAGCCCATTTTCCATAATGCAGCTGAAAAGTTCCCTGACTAGATTTTGCTTGTTTGCATTAACTGAACTGTTTTGATAAATTTATTTTTATTTCAAAACTCTGTGCTGTTTTTTTATGCTGGGTATATAGCACCACAATATTCTGGATATATAGCATTCATAATAAATTATGCATTTATTTTCTGTGCTGACAAGCAGACTTGTTTCCTTGTGAGCAGATGAATTGTTTACTTTTCAGACAAAATACGAACAGACTCTTTGGAATTATATTATAGCATGAATTGTTCTGTCTGACAGACTGGTAGGTACACACTACACAAACAACAGGTGTTTAAATTTATTGCTACAGCTACAATAGCATTTGCTGAAATACATATAAAAACTCTGAGAATGTAAGAAGGACTTGAAAATGTGTCTGCTTTGTAAATTCTCATCCCATTTCAATGCTCATTTTTAAGTAACAGTGAAATTGTTTGGGCTTATTTGGTTTTGAAAGAAGTAAAGACAAGATAAAATAATTGCTTATCTTCAACTAGGTGTTAAGACGTACTTTTTTTCTTTTCCAGGAAAGATCCTTGAATTAAAAATAAGCCAGTTGATTTTCTATGGATTTCATCTGAGCCACAAGCTTTAGGTCAATGAGACTTTGATTTCTTTTTCAAAATACCAAATCGATTTATGCGAGGGACAGAGCTTAAGTTTTCATTTCAGTCTCAAGTTTTCTTTTTTTAGTGTGCTTTCTGAATGGACTTCTGTAGTCTGGAATATTGGTGATCCAGGGCTGGCTTACTTTGACTAGGACTAGTGGTCAGTCACTGCTTGTGCACGTAGTGAAATGAAACCATGAAAGAAAGATAAAAAGCTGGAACAACAGCTTATGAAATTGGCCACCCAGATTCCTTGTAATGTAATGGTGATGGCCAAAAGACTCTTGAATCTTAAAATGCTTCACATCTCTGTGAATTCAACAGGTGCTTCTGGATATTAGACCCAGCTTCTTTAAAGTGGTGTTGATGTTTTCACAAAACCTAGCAGATATCGACCCCGAAACACTAACTGTATGGAAAAGGAGAATGGATTTAGTTGCATTCCTTCCCTTTGAATGTTGTAAATGTAGCTTTCCAAAAGGAGGTAAAATGTACAGTTTAAGCAGCTTGTCTCTAATTTTTGGATTTACTTTTCTGCATTTATGCTCCCCCTTTTTCCCTTTCTTTGCCATTGACTTTTATGGCAAGGAGCTAATGTAAAGATTGTTTTGATAAACACGTCCTGTATATCTTAAGCATCAGCTCAGTGACTCTTCCTTTGAGCAGCAAATCCATTCCAATACTCAGGATTTTAGCCAGGGCCACAGGGCAAAACTCTTATGTTGCACAAAAAGAAAAAAAAAAAGCCAAGGGACTTTTAATGATCCAGCAGAGATGATAGGACCTTGGCATATGAAAAACCCTGATGTACTAAATCAAAGCAGGCTGTCTTGAGTGTAGTAATATTTCCATGCTAATAAATTAGTGTCATAAGTGATTTGTCAACAAGATGTAGAATATGCTATGAAGGAAGTCAGACAATATTTTTCTTTCCCATAGAAAAATAGGGTGAGGTCATAGCAAAATCCTCAACATGATTTTTTTCTAAGAAATATGTGGGTGCTCTGACCCACTGCACAATATTTGTATATTTAAATTCTTATGTGCCTAAGACATCCTTAGATACCTAAGCAAAGTTGGTGAAGATGGACTGAGAGAATTGGAGCCTCTGGAGAAGAGTGGACTCTGGGGAGACCTTCCAGTGGCCTTTTAGCAGTAAAAGGTGGCTCATAAGGAAGATGGGGACAGACTTTTTAGCAGGCTTGTTGTGATAGGAAAGATGTAATGGTTTTAAACTGAAAGAGGGAGATTGAAACTAGGGACAAGAGAGAACTCTCTATGATAAAGAGTGGTGAAATACTGTTACAGATTGCCCAGAGAGAGCAATCCCATCCCTGGGAGCTGATCAAGGCCAGGCTGGATGGAGCTCTGAGCAACCTGGTCTAGTTGAAGATGTCCCTGCTTGCCAGGGGGTTGGACTAGATGACCTCCATCCCAAACCATTTACTTATCTTTTAATCTGATTTGTCACACCAGGCCCTGTTGCACACAACCTTCCTCACTGCTGCTTCATGGCATACCAATTAGAGGTAGAAAGTCCAGTCTGATCATTTGGCACCCCTCTCTCCAGTGTGCTACAAAAACCCTTAGAAGGTCACAGAATTATCAAAACCCTAATGAGCCATACTCTGATATTTTTATTTTAATTCATTTCTGCTTTTAAGAGATTTGGAAGTTGCATCTTAGTACAAAATTTAGTATTAAGTGGATGTAATTCCTTTGGAACTTGCTTGATTTGGTTGCAACAGAGCTGTAAGCCTTCTATGAATCTACCAAATAAGTGTGATACTGAGAAAAGACTTTCCATCTTTCTCAACATCCAGAGAGTTTTGGAGGGCAGAGTTTTGGAGGGTAGGGTTTATTTGCCACGTTTTTCAGGAAAAATTGCTAATCTGTGAAAAGACCTTTTTCTATAGTAGTAAATCAGGGTCTCTGCAGTTTGGACCCATTAGTCAGAGCACATCAGCCATGGCTCGGGAGCAGGTCTCCAAGGTGGAACCCAGTGCATCCTCTCACACATCTCAGTGTATATTTTCAGAGCCACCTCTTCACTGTGCCCTGTGGTTGCAGTTTCTTCTCGTGGGTTTCTGATTTCAGGTTGTGATTCCTGGGCAGATGCTTATTCCTATCTCTAGCTGCTTGACCCTTGGTTTGACTTTGTGGTTCCTGGTTTTTGGCCATGAACGTTCGGCTCATTTCCCAGTTCTGGACACAGGCCCTAACCTTTGGGCTGGATAGCCCATGCTCCAGTGTGTAATCCTAGACAGTCACCAGGTCATCTGTAGTAGAGAGTACTCTAACTTACTCAATAACTAATGAAATCTAGCAGATACATTTGGGTGCTTTTTTTGGTTTTTTTTTTTTTGTTGTTGTTGTTTGTTTTTTTTTTTTTCATTTGTGACAACTGCAGCTATTTATTTGTAAACTGGTGTTCTATTAATATTTTGCTGGATTGCAAAATGAGAGCTTCTACAATAACAATTAGTTATTGTATTGTGCCTAATGGCCATCCTTTCTTGGGAGAATATTGCCATGCCTGAGCCAGTGGAGCGGGTGAACAGAAATGTTAGCATGTATAAACATCTCAAATTGGTGGCCACAAGTTCAATAAATTACACTGGGAAAGGCAGTGGTGTCAGAACTTCCATTTCATTCTATGCCACATGTTATAAGCATTACTGATATACAGTAAGTGTGGTCTGCTTTTTTTATGGGAGTTCATAATGTCATCCTAGCACACATGACATAAGAGTGTAAACACACTCAAAATGCGGTCACTCAGACCCACAAGAGTGTCGTGACTGAAACTTGATGAAAATATGAGTTACAAAGTTCACAAAGTATGAAGATAAATTTCCAGAAAGAGGAAGAATTGAAACTTATAATGTGCGTTAATGTTTGGGTGGAAGTAGGGTCAGGTTGCTTTGGCAGGAGAATGGATGGATAAGGAGTACAAAGCTGAGTTGTAAAATGAACTGAAGTTGATACTTACCAGTTACAACTCATATGTGTAGACAATAATGTGAATCTGACTGAAGAGAAAACTGCTTTTATATATATGTTTCACTGTTTATACAAAAAATAGTGTAGCATAGAAATTTATATATATGTGTGTGTGTGTGTGTTCAACAGAAAATAAAAGTCACAAGATCTGAGCAAATTTTATTGAATTTTTCCCATCAAAAATTCAGGGATAAAAAGTTCTGTGTTGACGCAATATTTTTGCTTTGTAATATTTTGATGGAATTAGGTATCTAAAATCAAAGTAATATCTGTCCTCTTTCTATGTAAAAATGTGTGATTGCTGCCAGTCTAGGAAAAATGGGGTATTTTACTCTAGCTTAAAAGTAAGTTATATTATATTCTGCAATTCATGGCTGTTTCACAGAAATGTGAACCTTCCTTAATTTTAGAGTTTAAATCAAGACCCATCAATATGGAAACACTTAGATTGACTTTTCTATTACATTTAGATTAACTTTTGTATTAAATTATACAAACTTCCTTCCTAAACCCATCTCCTTCTGCCCTTTGTCAAGAACTGTCCTTTACTAGAGTAGTTTTTCTGTAGATTAATTTTTTTTACCCTGAAGCAGGCTAGCTCAAATAAGGGATAGCAAGATGTTCATGGGATTTAGCTAACAGTGAATTGAGGTTCTTTTGCTTAGTTGGAGTGATGAGGATGGTGGAAGCAACAAGTTTAGTGCATTGCTTTGGTGTGTTTCTTCCAAACTGGCCTTGTGAATTAATATGATTTTAAGTACTTTTGTTAAACTATCAGCTCAGAGAATGAAATAAAACAAGTACCTCCTTCGATTTGTTGTTAAAATTTGTTAGTATAAAAACTAGAGCAGAATAGTAGGACATATTACATGATCTTTTTACTTGGTTTAAATCTCTTTAATGAAACTGCCTGTGAGCTCATATGATATTCACCATGTATAATGATTTTCTTTTTCTTTCAAATGAATTAAAAATGGAAAGTACTTCCAGTACTTCCTGGTAAGTACCAAGAAGTCAGATCCCTCGGTACCACAGAGGTCCTTTCTTCATTTGAGGCAGGTAGTTTCCATTACTCATATTTGGTACCATTTCATTTGAAATCCCAACATTATTTAAAAAGCAAGATATTAATGAGAGATGTTACTGGAGTGCTGTCTTTTAATTTGATATTGTTCAACCAAGCTGTTTTAAAATTTCTAAGAATAAAGCTCCCATTAACTAATATTAGAGAAGATTTTTATAGGCAAGAACATCTAATTCTTGTCTGGTTTCCCTTGATAGTCAATTGTCTTTCTTAAATCTTCACCATTTACTTCTAGTCCAATATTTTGCTTTGCTTTAAATAATTTCTTTGTTTCCTTGATATCCATGCATTGCGACTAGTTATGTATAGATATTTTTCATACTACCCCCATCCACTTAACTGGTGAGTAGACAAGTAATACATACTTAGGACTTTTAATTTTACCTCATAAATCAATCAGTGTAGCTCCAAAATCAGTTAAATTTTTTCTTAAACCATCATTCAGTACAAAGAGTCCATTATGCAGGTCTGTGAATAATACATTAATTGTGTGGTTAAAATTCATAAACAATGTTACACAATTAACTTCATAAAATTGCTCACTTTGAAAATTGTGTAGCTGCAATTTCTATAATAGCTGCTAAAAGACAACAGAATTAAGCCGGGCATTTTCACTTTGAATTGCCAATGGTAAAGCAGAGCCTCTTAAATGTGCAATTATGACAGAGAAAATGTATTTCTTGTTACAGATTCACTCCTTTAAGTTCTTTCTCAAAGGTTTCCACCTTGTTTTGTATTGCTGTTCACTAATGGTGTATGATTACTTCAGGCAATGGCTTTATTAATATAAACAATATTACTGAAGATGTTTTTAAACTGGATTTTTTTAAAAGTGTATTTTTCGTAGTTTTATTCTCTATCAGGTAGTTTAAAAAAGTTTAAGAAAGGATGGCATGAATAGCAGGATTTTCAAGAAAAGAGTACACAATCCAAAACCAAAAGGAAGCATATTTATATGTTTGTTTAACATGTTAATTGTTTGTTCCAAGTTTGAAGACTAAACTGAGGTCCAGATTCCATAGGCTAGACAGCAGTGAAGGTTTTTCTGTTGTGTTAGAGCATTTAGAGAAAGAGTTGAAACAGGCATTTCACATCTGGGAAACTGAGGTGGGAAAAGTGGTGAAGGAATCTGCCCAGTATTACAGAATTCAGGAGGAGAATCAGAGTGTGAGCTCCTGCCTTCCCACTGAACTGCTCCACAAGGCTGCATTCATTCCATAATCTGTTTTTATGCTCTTATCCATTTAATCTTCCCCTCACACCAATTTTTCTAAGTGCGTCCCCACAGAGAGCTCCGGCGTAAGGGAAGTTTCTGCAGATGAAAGCTGAGGTTTTACAGTGTGCAACCATTTCACGGGAGGCTCTCGGCGTTAAAGCGGCGCCAATCCCATTGGAAGTGCGGGGAAGGAAGGAGGGTTTGTGTCTCTTCTGGCCGCCCTGCCGTGGCTCGGGGCCGGCAGCAGCCGCTCCTTACATAATGTCACATATGTCACATATGTGCCGCCAGATTGCCCGGTCCTGCCGGGGCAGGGCGGGCTGTGCTGCGCTCACGGGAGGAGGAAAACCCCGCGGAGTCCCGCTCGGGATTTTCCCATCGGGCAGTGGGGGACGGGAGCCCCGGTCAGTGCGGGTACCAAGGCACGGGGGGGAGATGCTGGTGCCATCACCCATCCCTTCTGGGGATGCACTGGGACGGAGATACTGGTACCATCACCCCATCCACTGCTGGGGATGCACTGGGGGGGAGACGCTGGCCATCACCCACATCCCACTGCTGGGGATGCACTGGGAGGGGAGACGCTGGCACAATCACCCAGCCCTGCTGGGATGCACTGGAGGGGAGATGCTGGCCATCACCCACATCCCACTGCTGGGGGTGCACTGGGAGGGGAGATGCTGGTACCATCACCCATCCCTGCTGGGGATGCACTGGGAGGGGAGATGCTGGTACCATATCAACTCCCTCTGGGGATGCACTGGGAGGGGAGATGCTGGTACAATCACCTCCCTCTGCTGGGATGCACTGGGAGGGGAGAGGCTGGCCATCACCCATCCTGCTGGGGAGGCACTGGGAGGGGAGAGGCTGGCACAATCACCCATCCCTGCTGGGGACCCTCTGGAGGGGAGACACTGGTACCATCAGCCATCCCTGCTGGGGACCTGCTGGCTCTGCTCCCCTTTTCCACAGCACTGCTCCCCACCTCCCTCCCCTGCCCATTGCTCCCCATCATTCCCCTCAGCCAGCCGAGTTATCACTGCCCTTCTGTCACCTGGGTATTCATACACAAGGGCTGTGCAGTCCAAAATAGCATCTCACAGCCAATCTTGACCTCTGCTGCATAGAAATGAACTGGGGTAAGTTATCCCATGACCTATAGCTGTGGTATAGAAATGCACACTCAGGTGAAAGCCCAGCATGAACGGAATTTCATGGAATGAAAGGATTTGGTACCCTACTACTCAAAGTAAAACATAGCCAGCAGCTCTTTAGCATGGGGCACCAGCTACTGAACACGTTATTTGTTTAAATTGCACTCTGTGTGGAACTCCAAATGTACAGTTCCAGATTTATAAAACTGCATTATAGGGAATATAGGCCTATTAATTTTACAGTCTAATTTCTGATTAGGTTTTATGGCACCTCTGATGAACTGCATAGATTTTACCCATTAAAAATGATGACAATCCAGTTCTGTCATTTTAAGTAGAATTAAAGCCAGTATTGCCAAGTATGATAATATCTCATGAAAAGAATGAACAAACTCTCTCTCTCTCACACACACATATATATATAAATTAAAATAACCCAGCACCATGTTATTTCTCTATATGAAAAGGGCCCTTGCCAAGAGAGTGGGACTGTTACCTGTTAGTGCAGTCAAGAGCCTGTGGGTCTGACAGCTGACATCAACAGAAATTCTCCATTCAGGCTGAGCAGGTTAAATAATGTTTCCTAGCACAGCTGTGTAATGTATCTGTTGGTAATTAAAAGAGTCTGCTAGATCTGGTTAAGGAAAAGCGTAAAGTGAAGCATTTTCTATCAGAGAATGGTTTTGTAAAGAATTAAAATCTGTACAATGCGTATGCCTTGTATTAGAGGAAATGAATTGTTCTTTTAAAGAGGAAAAAGAAATCCAACAGTGAAACAGTCTGTTCTTGGCTTATTTTAGACTCAAACTTAAATAAACACCCCTGAAACCAAAATGGAAGTGTTGCAACATGAAAATAAAACTTCCTTTTCTATAATGTCGATTTCAAATTTGGGGAAGGGACTTACTCTGATTTGACACATCGCCAGATTCTGAAACCAGACGTACAATGACATTCTCACTTGGGACATGACTTCCATTTGCATTTGTAGATGCAAGGTAGGTTTTTTAGTCCCGATTTGCTACACTAATCCTGTTGACTTCACTTGAAAAGAATGGCACGTTTCCCACTAACTTTATTAGTGGCAGGATTGGGCCTTGATGCAATACCTCATGTCACAGCAGCAAAACTTGTTGCCAATAGTCTGTCTCAAGGGAGGAGATTTCCAGTAACTGCTCCCTGAGAACTATTCTAAAAATGCAGCTTTTTTCTGTCCAGCCATCGGGATAATGATATACTCCATCCCTGAAGAGAGGGGGGCATTGACAGAGCTGCATTGATGGCACCAGAGGTCCCTGCTGGCTTGTTCACTAAACAGAACTGGCAACTGACTCTGAAGATAAAAGTTCTTGACGTTTTTCCAAGCTGGTGGAATGGAGCTGAGTGACACTTAGAAATAAATAGAGGAGGGAATAGTATGATCTTGAATGACAGAGGAGCTTTCATGAAAGACTTTCATGGGGGCAAGCATGGGATGTACTGTTCCAGGCTTGAATCTAGGGGATTTGTTGCTGTTGGATAATGTGCGTGTTTGCTACCACTTGCATAAAATGTAGAGGGAAAATAAGGGGAAAAGTTCCAAATGAATCTTTTATTCCCACTTAAACAGTTAAACCCAAATACAGTATATATCTCTTCCTTCCCAATAATTGACTCTACAAATTGCCAATCTCTTTGGAAATCTCTTAGAAGAACATTCTCTCCCCCGACAAGGAAAAGTACTCATGCAAAACATTTGTCACTTGTCTGTTATCATAATTCATGATCTTATCCTTCATTCTCTTGCTTGTTTAAGCACACAGAAATAGTACTTTTAACCTGAGACTTCAAAGGTAAAAATATTGTGAAGAGGTCTCCATTCTTTTTCTTCTCATCTCTGATCTCAGCCTTTGAACATCAAAGTGGCTCAAAGTTTGGGGTAAGTTCTTAAGGATCCAGTTACTAGAAAAAAATCAATTGATTTTCCATGTTCATATTCGCAATAGACCAGAGCAAATATTAATATTCAAGAATAGTTTAATTTAATAATTTACAACAATTACAACAAGTTGCTGCTTAATCTTTTGCTCAGTACAATGAAGCTCACTTATTCCATTGTATTGATATGAAAAATCCTCAACTTCTGTCAGTCAGAAGTTGCCAGAAAAAAAAATCATAACCTAGGAATTACAAAACAATTAAGAATGTAAAAAAATTTCCCAAACAAAGAATGCTGCCATTTTAATTACAGTATTACACTGTCATGTAAAAGGTTAACAAAATATGAGTCTTTTACCCTCAATCTATTACCCCTAAGCAATGCTTAATTTTTTAAGGCTGCCATCTAAATTAAATACTTTTCAGCTCTGCCAGTTTATCTCTATACGTATTCTCATTACAGCAGACACTAGAGCCAAAATATTTTAATCTTCAGTGTAATCTCTGTAGGCCCATATTCTGAGCTGCAACTTTAGGGGTTCTACAACTGCTCTTTTCCTTTTAAATGGTGGCACTCCTTTGTGCAGAAATTCTAGCTCTTGTAAGTACTTCCTATGAACAAGTAAGTTCTGCGGTCTGTTGTGAAATTATCAGTGCTAGAGAGTTATAAATCCTCTCACTCCCCACCACTCATGAAGTTCTGTGTTCTCAGGAAAGGTTCTAATGACACTATTCTGGTAGGTTTAATTTCTGGTCATTTAAAAGCCAAGTCCTGGGAACAAAACCCTTACCATATTCTTTTTCACAGGAAAGACCGGAATAAAAGTGAACAGCTTAGACATTAAACACTTACTAAGCATTTCATGGCAGCTGACAGACATAGCTGAAGCCAGAACCCCTCAGAAAACAATGCCATCACCAGGCAGAGCAGCCCAGCCTGCCCCTGTCAGTCCTAGTGCTCTGACCAGCCTGGCAGAAGGGTGATGACTCAGGAGAAGTCTTCCTTTAGAAGAAAATCAGACTTTGCAAAGGAACGGTGCCTACACATATTTTTATTTCAGTACATAGGGTACAACCACAGTGCTCAAGCACCAGGATTCAGGAACAGGAGATGATCAATCTGCCAGTTGGGACACACCGGCACTTTTTGAAATAGATATAGGATACAAGTAGAAATCCACACCCAGTACCCATGCAACAGATTTAAGATCATGAGTAGACAATATACGGGTGTTTACATCTCTTTTTTTTGTTTTTTCTGTCTGAAGTCAGTGGTGAAGCTTCCCTTACCTTAACCTGGTAGAATCAGCCCTATGACAAATATGTCTTGTAATAAGTCAAAGTTAATGAAAAAACTTGGTAGTACAAGAGCAGTAAGAGCTTAAAAAGATTTTGTGGTGTGCTAGTAGCCACCGTGAGAGAGCAGCAGGTATGAGACATGCATTAGTCTGTACAATACTTGCTCTGGAAGCAGCACTTGCTACACAAGATGAAATTTGATAATCGGCCTCCTCAGTGCATCAACAAGCTGGGCATTAAAATAATCTAACCTAGGGAGCATAAAATCATGAGTGAGCAATAAGCAAAGCACATTTAGTTCAATTAATAATAAGAAGCCTTATCTTTTGACTGCAACACTGAAAGAAGAGCTTGCAATCATAAAACATGTAGGGTTTTGAGCTAAAGAACCTATGTTGAATTTTAAAGCTGAGTTAGAAGTTCAAGTGGGTGTGGGTTGATGGTGAGAGCCAGCCATGAACAGCTCAGGGCTTTTCTTTGATTTTAACTGAATAAAATTGAGGCTTGTAGAGGCTTTTATGCTTACCAGCTTGTCAATATGGTAATAGCATCGTTTGAAATTGCTGGTTTGGTTGACAATACCTGTGTCTTGTCAGCATAGAAATGAAATCCAGGATGATGCCAATGGCCAACACTGCTCACAGGCAGACTCAGATTGCTGAGTAAGAACAGGGCCACAGTGGAACCCTACAGAGCAAAAAAAAAAAAAAAAAAAAGGCTCTGGGAAAAGGATACAAATTACCCTTGAAAATATAATGCAGGTAAATGTTGGATAAATATGATTTAAGCCAATTTAGAACTGTGCCAAACAGGAAGATAAAGCTCCTCAGGCATTCAAGGAGAACATTAAGATCTAGCAAAATGAGAGTAGCTGGTGTATAAGAGCCTATCTTTAGGAGAAGGTTACATCTCTTTGCTATCCTGCAGAAAATTTTAAGTAGTGGAAACCTCACCCAAAATTTAAAATCTGTTTCCATACTCACTGAAGTCAAAACCAAATCTTTTATGTCTTTTGGTGATGCTGGTTTCTGGGGATGTAAAACAACACAGAAATTCTTGGAAGGATTTTATGCTTCGTGTTGTGTATCAACCTGTAACAAACAGAATTATTGCATGGTGTGGCACTTCTTGCTTTCTTCTGGATTTGAGCAACTGAATAATGCTTATTGCTACACTTTTTTCATTTAAGCCCAGAAGGGATAATAAAAAGACATTAAACCTAATAATAAGATAACAGATTCTGCAAATAATGATTTTTAAAAATCCGTTTTCAACATTTAGGAAAAATTCAGTAGGTTGCTTTTTATTTTCTGGTTTATGGATTTTCTTTCTACCAGAAGCATTCTAGCAGGATCAGAAAATGTCAATGAAAATGTTCAGTGATATTTCAATTCTCAGAGAAGAGATGGAGAAAACAAAGAATGAAAACTCGGAAGAGAACAGCTGTGCAATCAGAGGAAAAGTATTCTTGTTGGAGTGTCTGGCCCATACAATTTATCCCAAAAATAATAAATTTAAAAAATAGTGGGGATTTTGGATATCCAGGTGGGACTGGAAAAAAGCTGATGAGTCATAGAAAACAAAATTACATGTCCTCATGTCATGATTTACGCTGTGTTTTGCTCATAAATCCAAGTACAGCTTATTACTGGAATTGCAGTACCCCTCTGATACTGGGAAAGAGAATTTCAGTGGAGAATAGTGAGACTCAAGATAGTAAATTGTTTCTACCTTTTATTTTTCTTTATAGAAAGGACATGAACAATATCTATTTACAATTGAAGTAATAACTCTGGAAAGCACATGAAAATACTTGTTTCAAAAATCCAAGAATTTACCTGATTTGTTGTGCCATTTATTAGCTTTCTTTAAGCATCCATATGAGCGACATTAATCAGACAGCATGAGTGGAAAATTACAAATACTGGTTAATAAACGGGATTGGGAGAGGTGAAAAAAATGTTTATGGATTTAATTATTTTTTGTTGTCTCAACCTGGCCAATTGAACTGCTTAATAATTATTTGTTAAGTAATAATTATTTAACAATTAGTTAAATAATTGTGACCAGTGATCACCTTTTTAAGAGTTTAAATCTGCTCTAGGCAAGTCACACAGACAATTATTTCTTTTTTTTTCAAACACAATTTTTCAAGCAACTGGTTTGTATGATTCTACTGGTAGACAATTGGCCAGGCCATTGAAATATTTAAGAGTTATTAGGGATGTAGAACATAACATACTTTAGGAGATGCCTGTATGGAGCAATGTGAGTCCTTATATTAAGAAAGTTAACAATAGTATGATTTACCAAGAGTTTCAGTATGGTTTACATTAAAGAAGGGAATTTAGGGGATGGAATAATTTTGAAAGGAGCTTTCAGAAAAAACATGGATCCATTTACATTTTGTGTAAGACGACAGTATTCTGCTTGAACAAAATAACAAAACAAAGCAAAAAGTGGGCATACAGCTTAGACAAAATTCAACTCAAAATGTTTCCAAACCAAATAAACATGAAACAAAATGCAATTATTTTCTCTACTCAGGCTTTTATTTTAGAGTAGCTGTTTTGGCCACTGTAATGCAGCAAAATGAATGTTGTTCAAATTAAGGATGTAACCCAGATATTCTCTTTGCTAAGTCATCAAAACTCAGAATGAATTTTCTTCTGCACAGAAAACGCTTCCACCTTTTTTTTTTTTTAATCATATATCAAACAAGAAAAAAGAGATGCAATTATTCCAAAATTAGAATTACATATATAGAAACAGAGCATAGTGTCTGCTGTTTATATATGGCAGTATCCTCACATTTCCCCTCCTTTTAAAGCAAGGGCAGTCTTGGCTAGGCAGCTCTCTAAAATATATGCAAAAAGTGGCAAAGGAAATTTCCCAACTCTGCAAAGGGATGTAACTTATGTGAACAGAGCTGTTGCTTCGTGGTTTATGGTGACTTGAGTCGCTCCTATGCCTCTGACAGGTTTATGTCAGATGTAAACTGCTGGTGTGATGATCAACAGCATCAAAGCTGGAGTTGTTGTACACCTAACATTTAGCAGAGCTGATGTCTCCTAATAAAACCTAGATATTTGTATGCTAATAAAATTATGAAAAGATATATAGTTGGATCAGTTATAAAAGCACAGCTAATACGATTCTGATAAACTCTTCATGTAAAATACAATCAAGCAGAAACTTATCTAACTTTACATGGCCCAGTGATTTGAGTTCTTAAAGTTTTTCGATGCACAATTTGAATGGATTTTCTCAGACATCCGTATGTAAACAGAAACACTAATTAATCACTTGTGACTAAATTTGTGATGTCAGGTAGGTAAGCAACAACTTTTTTGAGAATATTTAATCCTCAGAATTGGAGCCATGTTTTCAAAACGGTCTCCTTTTAGTTACCTAGAAAAAGAAGCCGGATTTTCTTCACAATTTCTTGGTTGTACATAAGCTAATACGTGGGGAGGGAAATAGATTTAATAAAAATACATGAGATGCACAGTTTAGCTTAACACAGCAGTTTCCTGTACTCGAGTCAGAGCACTTAGTATCATTTGTACTAAAGAATATTATTGCAATTTTAATACGTAATTAAAGCATTCGTATGTTTTAAAAATATTTGTCCAGCACCTGTGTTATTTTGAAGGGCAAACACAGGATACTTAAGCTTTGCTTTTTTAGGTGCTTCCTAATGGTCCTGTCCAGAGCTGTATTCATTTGCAGTGTGGTACTGGCTGCCAGATCGTGTGTGTATAATTTGTACGTACTGTTCATTTCATTTTAGAACATAACTGTTTCAACAACATGCCTTGTGTCATCATGAGAACCATGACAAAGGGTTACCAGAGCTCATGCTAGCCAGCCAGGAAAAAATGGGGCTGTGAAACAAAATTGTTACTGAGAGTAACTTCTGAAAGCAGAGTGTGAAAGGGGGCATGATTCTTCAGTCCTCTTTCAATCTGTTACTGCTGACATGGGGAAGTCCTTTGTCAGAGAAAAGAGGCAAATACAAATTCTGAAAGGAAAACGAGTGCTCTGAGCAGTTCATCTACATGCCTATAACCTTCTCAAGCGTTATTTTTGCAAGGCCATCAACCCACATGCAGGAGCAGTGCTTATGTAGTGTAATACCTGCCCTACTGGTACTTCTCATGCCAGTTTATGAACAGCGTGGTTGTTTTCTGGATGTGCTTTCACACTACCAGGAACGTGACTCATCAGAACAATATATTCTTCATATTTGTGCAAGTGGGATGAAATTGCAGAAAATTCAAAAGTACAGGATGCTCTCTCCTGAATAAAAAACGCTGGTATTTTATCTGGTGAAATAAATAATGTGAGGTAGTCATATCAATTTAGCACCAGCCCCTTTGACTCTTCTATGAAAGGTGTTACAAAAAATGTTTATTTCCTGCCACTAAATGTAAGAACAGAAGTGTTAGTCCTTGTTTGGGGTCAAAAAACAGCACATGCCTACCCCAAAAACACACATGGCAAAGTAAGCCTCACCCTAGCTCCTGCCTCAGAACATACACGTTGTGCTGGAGGCATGGCCAAAACTCACCAGATGCTGCAAGCATATGATTCCTCCATGAGAGTTTATATGGTACAGCTGTCTTTAAATGTTTCTGTAATTGAAAAGACTCCAGCATCTGGTCCTTTGCTTATTACTCTTAGAACAAATAGTCACGATCTGAAGTCTACTTTTAAATAATGCAGGAAAAAAAAAATTAATTTGAGTTGCTAAGGGTACATTCCTCTCAGATGACCTGCTTGGAAGTACTTGTAAAAATGGAAGTAGGCTCTCTAATTTAAAAATAAAATTAAAAAAAAAAATAAAAAAGGAAGTGGAAAACAGCTCCAGTAGGGAATGATATATGTATGCATACAAATACCTTTATAATTTTAAATGTAGGTGGATGAAAAAGCAGAGGTGTACAGTTTTATAACTTTCAGCTATGGAGTATGTTACTCTACCTTTTACATGTTATTGTGTAATTCACCTCCACCACCAACAGTTTGCAGACTTGCTGCTGTCATGAGGAAAACAGGAGATGCCCTATGGTACCCCCTGCAGGAACCCTTCCCTGCACCAGTTCTTCCTCTGATGACACTTGTAGGGTTCCCACTGATTTCAGGTGCTCCCAGACAGTATTCCTGAAGAACAGCAGACTTTTGCACCTTACTACTGCAGGTTTATGAGCAACTGCTACATGATGATCATTAATTTAAGCAAACCTCCTTTGAGGTCCTTTATTGAATAAACAGAATTAATAATAATTCCTTTTTTCCTTTTATTTTATATTTATTTTCTGTTTAATTTTGGTGTGTGTGTGTGTGTGTGTGTTCCTAAATTCTGGAACAACTAGGTGATTTAATGCTCTGTGAAGGCACCTTTGAAATGGTGGCTAATCTGACATATTACGTGAATTGAACTAGGCTGAGTCAAGGACAGAATTTCATTATTTGTCTATGTAAGGCTGACAAACTATTTTAAAGGAAGATTTGGTCTGGAAATGCATTTCTGTAAAGCTAGCTAGCTTCTCGACCACATCCTAAGCCTCTCATATCACGACTGGATGCCATAAAGCAAGGCTTTAATTATTGTGATTGAAAAAGGTAGTTTCAGAGTGGCTAGCTTTTCGAGAGGCTGAGATAACCTTAAAGAAAAATCAAAATAAAAGCAACTGTAGTTCTCCCAAGCTCTCCAAAGCACTTTATGTGATTTAAAAATAAGCTAGCATTAGCTTAAAAATGTTTGGGAATAACAGAATAGCATTTGCATTTACTTTTTGATAGTAATATGTGTCTTTTTACCATATGGCACAGAACAATGGGTTTTGCTTCAGCAAGTTAAAGACAAAGCTTGTTAATGAAGATGCAGCTTTGCTCATAATTTTTAAATGCAGTATTTTAATCATCAAAATGATCAAAGAAAAGTTGTAGGTACATCAATTATTTATTTAATCATTTTTTAATTGGTCACACAGATTTATTTTGTTCTTCAAGAATGTCAGAATCATAGTTATATTTTGGTTTTGATAGTTTTCCTAGGTCAAAAATATACCTCTCTGTCTTGAAAAGGAGGGGGGTGCATTATTATACATTTTTAGATGTATAAAAAAGAAGTGTTTCGATGATATTACCAAAGTGTGACACTAATAGCTGTCCACTAAGTGCTTGCAGTTCTGGGAGTGAGCTCTAATGTAAGCTCTATAAATACGTTTTTCCCTTCCAAGACTGATGTTAAGGTAGTTTATGCTTCCCTGTCACAACTGGCCTTCCATTTAACAGCATCTTATAGTGATGAATTCCCTTTGAAAAAAACAAAACAAACTGAACAAGTGTCCTGTTTTGTGATGTCTGTAAGAAAGTGAAGGTACAGACACCCCCCAGAGATGGTAGATAGGTACAGCCATGGATACTCAACTTTTATGTTTGGGGAGTGAGTGTGTGTTTATGTTTGCTTGAAGATTGCACAGGAAGGACCAACAAATATACATCAGTACTTTCATACCTCTTGGGAGATGGATTTCACTGTGTGATGGAATTTTCCCTTTACTTGTACAGGGTATTTATTTGGTATGTTGTTTGAATTCTCATAGTTAAGTAAACATGGACTAGTGGCACAACTCATTGTGATACAACTATTAAGTGGTGGAAATAACCTACTACATCTATATGTTTTGTTATTTAGTACAGTCTCCGTTGATTGTATCTTCCTGAAACTTGTGTCCTCAAGCAACTATGGGTTACCTGACAGCAATCATTTGAACAAATACTCCACACACACCTTTTTTTTTCTGTTGCTTGTCCAAGATTCCTCATTTTGTAGGTCTCTCATCTACGCAATACGTTCCCTAAGGTTAAGAATGAAAGACGTCTCTACTACAGACACTTTTGATTGAAATAGCAGATAAATTGCTGCAGTAATGAGAAAATTTCCTTTTCCCTAGATAACTCAGCTGCTTAGCATTGAAAAAAATTTGAGATGAAGATTCTTCGTGAAATAAAAAAAATTAAGGATAATTTCTTTACGATCAAAATTTGCTAATGAGCCTATAATGGAAATGAAGAGCAAACCCATTCTTTTAATGGAAGTAAGATCAGGCTATTTAATGAGATACACACTAAAAAAAATAGACTTGCATAAACACTGTGACATGCAGCGGCTTTAGAAAATGCTGCTGCATGTCTGGAAGAAAGTGGTTAAAAACACATGATGAAGTTAACCTAAATCTTTCATTGGCTTAAAAAAATAGGTCAAGTAATACATTACTAGCTCCACTCTAAGCCTGTACACAACCCGTACATTCCAAAGTGAAAGAGGTTTTGCTTAACATTCCTACATCTACTTTCATTCATGGTATCTCTCAGTTAAAATATTTAGCTTTTCATAAATGTGACTCCTTTTTGCTTTCCTTAAGGTGGAAATTCCTGTGCTCTTGAACCATATTAGTCTCTCACTAAAAAGATGCTTGAATAGATCATTTATTTTACCTGAATTGTAAAACTAAAACGTTGGCATGTGTTAATGCAGTAATTACCATGCAGTTTATATGTGACTTGCAAGCAAATTTGCTCCTCTTTCGTCAGTCTTTGACTCGCAGAAATAAAGTATTATGAAGTATTCTGCAAAGTGTTTGGCAGACAGCGTGCGACACGTCGAGACGTTTGTTAAACACGGGCACACTGCAGGTGTGATGAAGGTCGCATGCACTTTGTAGCTTCGTCTATGCAGCCAAGTTCAGCCTGTATCTCTGTGTACTCTCTTCTTTGGTGGCAGCAAAGTCTAAAGAACAACTTGACATTTAGTGCAATTTCTGACAGCAGAGGTTTGGGGGACGTCGCCTACCAAAATGGAGGGCTGACTCTTCTTGGGAAGCACTGCCCAACTCCGGGTTGGTTTTGTTTTTTATTTTTTCCCCCAAAACTATATTTATTTGCCACGTGGGCAGACAGCTGGGCTTCGATGAGCCGGTCTGCCCCCGGTCTTCCCCTTGCTTGTCTTCCTTCCCCCGCAGCACAGGGACCGCGCAGAGCCGGCAGGGATGCTCCCGGTTCCCGGGGGCTGGGAAAGCTGGGACTGGGATAAGGAGAAGTACCGGGATCCGGCAGGGATGCTCCCCGCTCCCGGAGGCAGGGAAGGTGGGGTTGGGATAAGGAGACGTGGTGGAAGCCGGCAAGGATGCTCCGCGTTCCCGGAGGCAGGAAAAGCTGGGACTGGGATAAGGAGAAGTACCGGGAGCCGGCAGGGATGCTCCACGCTCCCGGGGGCAGGAAAAGCTGGGGCTGGGATAAGGAGAGGTGCCGGGATCCGGCAGGGATGCGACCGGGGCGGGCGGGGGCAGCGCCAGCCGGGAGCGGCTGCAGGTGCGCTACCGAGAGCATCCCGGCTTTTCCATAATAATAATAATAATAATAATAATAATAATAATAATAATAATAATAATAATAATAATAATAATAATAATAATAATAATAATAGCACGTGTCTTTTCGGAGGAAACGCTGAAAATATAAGCTCTAAACCGACAGATACTAGTAATACTAAAAGCGCCCTCCCCCCTTATTATTGCAAAGCAGCCGAAGGGGGAAAGGAAAAAGAAAAAAAAAAAAAAAAGACCAAAATAAAAGTGTTATTTTTAAGCCACTGTCGTTTTCATTAGATACGGGTCCTCCAGTGCTGTGGCTCCTAAGTTTGTTTCCCGGGGCTGCGCTTCGGTCAGATTAATCGGAGTGGGCAGGAGGGGATGGGATCCGCGTACGTGCCCTGCCCTGCGCCGGGCGGGGCGGGGGGCGCATCCCCGAACGCCCGCATCCCGCCCTGCCTCCTGCCGGGAGGTACCAAAGGGTTAAGAAACTTGGCTGGAGAGATGAATGGCGCGGCGCGGGGAGGGGCCGGGCTGCGCCGCGGCGGGCGAGGTGGAAGGCGGAGAGGGAGGATCGCGGCTGCGGGTTAGGCTTTGAAAGTCAGCCTCGCAGGCATTGCAGCAGAGCCCCGAGCCGCGGAGAGCAGCGCAGCGGAGCTCGGCTCGCCCTGTATGTGCGCGGGGATGCGCGGGGCGGGGGGACGCGCGGGCTCGGGGGTGGCGGGAGGCGGCGCGTCCTGCCCTGTCCAGCCCCGTCCTGTCCTCCGGCCGCGGGGACCCCTCCGCCCGCTCGGCTCCGCTCCCCCGGAGCTCAGCGCCGGGACCGGCCGCGGCAGCGGGGCGGAGCGGCTGCGGGGGGCTCGGGCAGCCCGCCCGGGAGGAGCCGCGGCGGCTGCGGGGTGAGTGCGGCGCTGTTCCGCCGGGGAAATGGCCGAGCGGGGCGGGCCGGGGCCGCGCCGTGCCGGGCGGCGGCACCGGGGAACAATGCCGGGGTGAGCCCGGCGCGGCGCCCGCCCCGCGGCACCCCCGGGCCGGCCGGAAAGTTTGCCCGGCCGCGGTGGGTTTGGGGGAGCCGCCGGAACGCAAAAGTTACTAGTCCGTCCCCGCGGGAGCCGCGAGTGTTTCACCGAGCGCCGGCCGCACGCTCGGCCCCCCCCGCCCCGCTCCTCTGGCAGGGACTCCGCGCTGCCCCTCCCGGAGCGGGGCCGCTCGCTCGGAGCGCTGCGGCTGCGGCGGCGCGGGGCTCGGCCTCGCCGTGCCGGGGCTGCGGGCAAGGCCACGCCGCCCCCGCCGCCCGCCCGGCCCTGGCGCTGCCGCCCGGCGCTGGCGCTGCCCGCCCGCCGCCACCTGCGGGCCCGCAGCCAGCCCGGGGCCGCCGCCGCTCGGCCGCGGCTCAGCCTCGGCTCCCTGCGCCCCCCAAAGATGCCTTCTCATCGCTCCGGGCTCCTTAGGGACGTCGCTGTTTCCCTTCTAGACTAAAGGTTACTTTTCCAGACGTGCTGCTTTTTTTTTTTTTTTTTTTTTTTTTTTTTTTTTTTGGTGTGTGTGTGCGCGTCCCCGAAGCCCTCTAAAGGTGAATTTTAAAATTTCTTCTCTCCCCTCCGATTCTCCCTACGGAACACGCTGTTAGAGGCTCTTCTTTCCAAGTGTCAGGGGGTGATTAAGTTGGTAGTGAAACCTAAGGCAAAACAGCGAGCCTTGTGTCTGTGCTGCACCTTTCTTGTCTTGTGCATCCTGGTGATTTCCTTTTAATTTCAAGAAGGATTCAGCTAAAATGCTTGACACGTGTTGAAGGTGTTGGAAAAAAACCAGTGGGATTTCTGTCTTTGGGGTTGTGTTGTTGTTAAGAAGGCTGAAGTGGAAGTTGTCCTCTTTTGCCTCATCTCTCTGGAATCTGGAGACTATATTATTCCTTGTTTTATTTTGAGGGGACCTGCTGCAGTGTCAGACAGCTCACAGGCTGATTAGAATTTAACTGAGTCATGGCACTATAAATGTTCAGAGATACCGTAAAGCTTTATTTAACAAAGAGTGCGAATCCAATCTGCGAAGACCTATAGGGAGGAGGCAGTCACTTGTGGAAAGGGGGTGGCGTGTTCCTGAGCGAGTAGGAAACATTTTCTTTAATTCACAAATGCGATTTACTGCTTCTAGGGCTGACTGAACGCATGAGAGAGTGACACATTAAGATGCCAGATGACAAAAGCTCTCTGAGCTGAGGATATCTTGTGGTTGGGATCAGATTTAATGGCATCTGAGTAATCCTACTCTCTGGGCATCGGTAGCTAACATCTTGGAAGGTAAAACTCATCGAGAGCAGTGTTCAGGCAGCTTTTGGGGTTTTTGCTGCTTGAAACTTGCGGTCGAGAAGTTTGACTTGTTGTTCCGTCAGTGGTCTCCTGAGATGGAGTTGACATGGACTGCAAACCAAGACAGCAAGTTAGTCACGAGTGAAATGCGTGTGTGAAGGTGTTTGTGTTCTGTGAGCGCCACGGGAGAGGTGAGGAGTGGTGTCTGTGTGTTTTGGGCAGGGGGAAATCTGACCTATAATCAGCAAGACCAGCCTGTGCTTCTGGGTTATCTAATGAGCAAGAGCTATCTATCAATGGCTTTCAGGGGTTTGTAGGCCAGGCATGCACAGAATACAACATGCAGTCAAATGCCAAACCATGCTGGATTGAGGTTTTTGGCTTTTTTTCCCTTTTAGTCTTTTGGCAGAAAATTGCAGGTGAAAACATGCTTTTCTTCTCTGCTTCCTGTACTTGTTTCTTTTCCTAAAGCGAAAGATGTGCTAACCAAAATTTATTATAGTCATAAAAACTATGTTGATAAGTAGAAGTAAAAATGTTTTTGTACTGTAAACTTAAAAGGGTAATCTAATCACTGGCTGTATCACCTGCACTGTTTAATAGTTGTGTTTGGGGTAAATTTGTTCTGTAAAAGACATCAAGAAAAATTTTTTTAAGTGATTCAGTAAAGGTTGTAGAACTCAGATGTGAATTAACTTTATGGTGCTCGTATTTGCCTGTAGTTTTGCTTATTGCTGGGTTTGCTTAAAAGAATTGATGAAGTCTTGCTTGCTTAAAGCTTATTTTCTATCTTCAGAGCTAACTCTGTTTTTCAGGCTTTGAACATTGGCTAAAAGTTTATATGATGCCAGCTTTATTATTATTAGCATTGAGAGCATTGTTAATTTTACCAGTGACATGACTATAATAAAAGATAAACCCTGTTTTGCCTTGTGCAGAGCACATGTATAAACTTGTCCAAGGCAAAGCCAGGGAGTTGCATTTCCCCCAGTCAGCTGTCCTGCTCTAGGGCTGTGCTTGACACCTCCGTGCAGAGCTATCAGAGAACACGTGAAGATGAGAAGGTTTTTGAGAATTATCATTTTAGAACAGCTCTTCAGAGCTTGCCTGTTATCTCAGACCCCCAAAGGCTTGTGACTGTGTTTCTTTTGTACAGGGAGTGGAGGGGATCCAGAAGAGAGCCTGGGGGGAGTGTGGAGTTCCCAGCTGGGTGCCTGGTTTGGGGGCACAGTCCCCTTTTCCAGGGAGGGGCTTTTTGGGGCACAATCCCCTTTTCCAGGGAGGGCTTTTAGGGGCACAATCCCCTTTTCCAGGGAGGGGCTTTGGTGGCCACCATGCGTGGGTCTGGCAGGGCAGGGCTCGTCTCCCACCTGCTGAGTGATGGGCTGGGTCATGAGCAGCAGGCAGGGTTAATAGGATAGCTATCCTATGGATTAAAAAGGATAAATACCCTTTTGGGACAAGAGGTGCAAATTTTGAAGTATAAATCATTGCTGCTCAGGAGGGCAGGCAATGTCAAACAAGCAGAAAGGTGCGTAGGTAGGGAACGAAGCCTGAACAAGAGAAGGTGTGACAGAATATGCATAAATGTATAAAAAAGATAGAAAGCATAAATTTGACAGTCTGTCTAAACAGTCTTGAGCTAAAGACAAAAAGGTTAATGGTAACAGCATTTGTGGTTTGCTCTTTCTTCCTGCCAACAGGCCAAAATGATAAGAACAGTAACTCTGAGCTGTGCTGGCCTGCCTGCAGCAAAGAGGGGGAGAGCTGGGGGAAAGTGTTCAAACAGGGTTGTGGCATTGCTTTTGGACATTTTGGTGTTAGGGGTTCACCAGTTGCATTGTAAAACACTGAATTAGAAAACAGCATTACAAGGGTTGGCAGCCAGTACCTCTGGGTGAACATCTGGGATCATGTGTAAGCTCATGCGTTTCCCAGTGGGAAGATTTTCCTTGGGAAAAGTGGGCAGAGGGACTCTTTTGGTAAAGATGAATGCCTGCTCTTTAGGGTTTCTGGATTATTTATTTCAAATACTTGGAAATGCTAGCAGACCTATTTAGCACTTGAAAGAATTAATTTGGTAATTTATTTGGCTGTCTGTTGCAGGTCACTTGGCTTGATGGTTGAAGAAGGAGAATAGAAACTAAAACTCATGTAAATAAATATTCATGTGTAGAAAGGGGAAGAAGCAGTTTCTAGACATCTTAGCTTGGGTCAAACCCCTCCTGGCATAGTCTTCTCGTACTTAAGTTGTTATTGGAGCTCATTGCTCTTGTTTAATTGCCTGTCTTGAGTGAAATTTTGTTTTCATACCACTTGTTTTTTAAATACCATTGCCTTCAGCAGAGGAAAACTAATTTTGCTTGTAGACAAAATCAGATTAAAAGCAGAAGCTATAGATCTTCTGTTTTAGTCACTGGGTTCTAAGATGGTCAGTTTAATGTAGGGAAGAGAGTTGGTGTTGGGAAACACTTCTGGGGGGTGATCTTCCTCCTCTCAAGGAAGGAAGTTGTGAGGGAGTCCTCGTGAAGAGATCAGCTGCTAGATGTCAAGTGTGTTCCAGTCTAGGATGAAACTATTCTTTGAAAACAAATAAGGGAGTATTTAATTTGCCCCCAAAAAATAGTCCATGAAGTTCTGTGTTGAAATGTATCCAAGCTGTAAGTCTTGCTCACAGGTGAACAGTATTTTTGTTCTCATTGGTTGATATTGTTCTGATTTTTTTTTTTTCCCCCATAGCAAACTAAGATTCAGAGCTACTTGCTTCTTCTCTGTGCCCCATCCCACTGTGAAAAGGGAGAGGGGAAATGAACTGAAAAGACCTTTTCAGTGATGTCAAAAGCAGGACTTGCCTCAGATGTAGAAAGAAATGATGGTTCTTGGCCCAGGAGGTGCCCTTGCCCTTGTTGGTGGTCTTTGTGTTATCACCTATCCTGAATTTGGTAGTCCATATAAAGCAACACCAATCAACATTCCAAAAACGATAAGGTGTGTAAAGCAAGTGGTTCAGATGCAAAGTGTTTGGCAATAAAATACTCTTCTAGAAAAGTTTTTTTTTTTCTCTTTAATTTTTAAAGCATAGGAGTATGGATTTTTTTCCCAGAAATAACAAATTCTGTTGTTGTCTTTTCACTGAAATCTCACCAACCTTTTGTAGTCACTTGGAACAATACGAAAAAGACTGTCAAATGCTGACCAAAAGGAAAACCCATCTATACATTCAACTTTGATGACAATACTGGATGGAGTGGGAGTTTTTTTGCCTTGTTTTTGTTTTTCCCTACTACGTAGCAATCAGTCTTCTTTTGGAAGTAGGAATGATTAAATTCACCCACTTGTCAGTGACGGAAAACATTTTGTCTACATCTGTAGTATAGAGCAGTAATACTGGAATTAAATATTTTTTTTTTTTCAAATTCAGGTGGCTTGGAAGGATGAAAATGTCTTTTAGTAGCACTGCTTTCTTCTGCTTTTTGGGACCTCTTGTCCTGTTTTTCATTGTCCACAAAAGATTCCACATGTATCTTATTTACCCTTTCAGTAAAATGGAGTGTAGAAGGCTTTGAACTATTATTTTTAGCACCTTGAATTTTGAGGGTTGTATCCCTTCTGTGGTGCAGCTTACCTTTGCATTTTGTGATGTATATGGAAGAAGGTTTTAAAATGGATCTGCATGTAGTATTCCAGGGTATTTCCTTATTTTTCAGCTTAATTGCCCCTATTGTTGGGCATCTTTTGTTGGGTCTTGGTGCTGGCAGTAGTCCAGCATGCTGCTGTTATTTCATGTACACCTGAAAGCTTTGAATAGGTGTTTTTTGGGATGGTCACCCATTGATCAACACCTGTATCTTTTTTCCCAGTTAGCAAGCACATTGCAGTGGTCAGAGTTAGATGTTTTGTCTCATCTGGCTTGGACCAAGTGGTTTTGTGGAGGGAGAAATGTGCCCCCAGCACACACACTTCCCACTCTTCCCCCTTTATCCTCTACCAACCCATACCCACCTCTGGGGTCCTTGGTGCTAGAGGATTTGTGTGTTTAAAAAGCTTTTGTATGCATTTTTTGTGGGAGCAGAGGCTAAAGTGTTGAAATAAGGAGAGGAACTCACCCCTTGGCAAGCAGAAGGAGGGAGGGGAAAGTTCAGCTAAGTGGTGGAGAAAGTATATTCTTTTTCATTTTTTTAGTGTAATTTATTGTATTTAAAGTTGACTCTATGCCTAATAAACCTGCTGCTTGGTTGGTAACTTGAAGACCTTTAATAGTGAGGCTTTTCACAGCAATAAAGCTGAAATAGTAGAATGATCTAGGCTAACTGTAAGTTTGCATCTTACAATTTTTACCAGTGTTTCACTTAAGAGTAATAGTCAAGTGCTGAGAAGAACTCTGAAGGCTGTGATTGTAATGGGTAGCATTCTCTAACTAAAATAAAGTAGTGTTATATGCTATTCTGAAATTTCTCAAAAGCAAATAGTACAATTTCTTCTAGTTTATTTTTTTCTAACTAATTTTGTTGTGTTTGGCATTACACTCACCCGTTATACTCTTGTCATTTCCTTACGTATGTGTAAATTAATAGAGGCTCTTTAAAAACTGATTTTGATGTTCATGGGTGCAAGTTTGAAGTGTTAAGCAGTAACCACTACATAGGAAAGAGGGCTTTCATGTCACAGCTGTTTTTTGAATGAAAGGAAGGAAAAGAGGAGATTCTGGCTTAGAGTTGAATGTGGATTTTGTTCTTGCAGAATAATGTCCCTTAGTACAAGTCAAGACAACAAGAGTTGTTTCTACTAGTTTTACTCATGGTTCTGTCTGGAAAATTTTGATTTCTGAAGTTTGGAACTACATTTTTCTTCTGATATAAAAGTGTTACTTGCAGTTTGTACTAACCAAAATAAACTATTGCTTTCTGTTACACCAGCAGTAAGAAAGTAGATCAAGGCATATTAGGTAGGAAAGAATGATTTGCAGAATTTCATAGGACATTTTCTGCTGTTCTTTTCAGATCAAGCATGAAATTTTTGAGGAAGAAAATTAATGCATCCTTGGACTCCTGAAGGAAGAACTTTCCTAATGGAACCACATTCAAGGTAGATAATTTGTTTGGGTTGTTTACCTTGTCTCTTTGGTTTGGGGTTTGTTCTTTGTCTTGCCAAAGCTGTCAGACGACTGTGTGCCATGTATGAGCCTTTTAGGATTATAATATGTTTTGAAGTGATAAATGTTCAAGCTAATCCATCTCCTTTACTGTAGGAGTTGTGGTTTTTTTTAACGTGTGCTGATTAAAGCAAAAAAGTATTTTTGTGACATCTGAACTTTTTGTGTGTAATTTGCTGTTAAGTTCTGAAGGTTTAGCCCACTTGTTTGAGAGGTAGCTAAATAGTGAAGAGCTTGATTTACATGTAATTTCAGAGTGAAAGAGAAGATTAAATAACACTTACTGTGTTATCATCTCTCTTATTTTTTAAATAAAACAGATCCAAATTGAGCTTGTGTGGCAAGGGACCGTCACAGTAAAATCATTATTAGATATTATGTTACAATGGCTTGTAGACATTTAGCATCACTGTCATTTTGTTTGGATCTGCTCCCTCGGTTCCCATTTCCTAAATCCTATTTTTCTTTGATACCAGGGAATAATTCCCCGAGTGTTGTCCAGTGATTGCTTATGTATATGTACTTTGGTTTGTGAGTCATTTTATTCACTTGAGTAGCCCCACTGTCCTCGGTGGGCCTGCATGCGTGCCTAAGAACTTGAGAATGCTGATGAGCATAAAGAATACAATTTGGGCATGTAATGGTTGACAAGCAGTTGTTGTTTTGTTTCTGGTCTCTCTTAGGACTCATTTGCATTGCCTCCAGTGGCAACTTTTGTGAGCATTAGTAGGGAAGGTCTAGAAGCTGGAGGCAGTCATACCAAATCCCAGCCTGCAGAGCTTCTCATATCCATTGTAATGACACAGATTGCAGATGCAAGGATATATTTTTCTTTTATTTATTTTAAGTAAATCCATGCATTGCTTGACTTTACTCAAATACAGCATTGGTCTGTGTAGTTCTGTTTGAGCATCTCCAGCACAATAGAATATAGCCAAGTGAAATCATTAGAAAATATATGCACTTTTTAAATTGTAGGGAATTGGATTTAACCAGAATCAGTGCTTTGGAAATAACCAGAAATTGAGCTTAGAGATCCATTTTTTTCTCCACAATGTTTTTTTATTCTATTTCTCTTTTCGAAAAAAGGAGTTGAATGTTGTTCTAGTGCATCTTATGGTTATCAGAGAAATTGTATTTACAGAAAAGTTAATGGTATTACTTGCTGGTCTCAGAATCAGTAAGACAAGCACTTTGGAATTAAAACATAATTAATTAATTAGCAATTTAAAACTGGAGAATTGTTGTGATCAGCACCAGATGGTCTCCTATACAGCTTTAATAGAACTTAGTAGACAGTGGCTTTTGTGGCAACAAGCCTTTTGAAATCTTTCACATCTTCAGAAACAGTTAAAGTAATTCAAAGCTTTGGTTCAAGATTGTTTCCTCTTTTTAAAAGGAGTTTTATTTAGTCAGAGTTACAGAAGCATAAGTTGTAAAGAAGGATGTTGCACCAAGTGTTCAACTTGTCAGTAGAGTGGTTAAACTAAAGATTTGAGAACGTTTGTCAGTGTATGCATGGCTGATAATCCCCACACAGTTTGCATTCTGGTTTCTGTTCCTAACCTGTATTATAAAGCAGTTATGGGCACTCATCATTGTTTTTTTTGGAGTGGGGAATAGGTTTGTTTACTAGTTATGAACACTAATTGTGGAATACCTCTGTTGGTATACCAAGCTTGCTTGCATACATAAATAGCTTTATTGTGGAGTGCAGTAGTGTCTTGATCAGAGGTTTGTTATTGTCACTGGAATTAGAGTTCTTAAGTCAGAATTCTGGACCCTGAGGGTAGACTTTCTCCAAAGGAGTACTGCATTAGAAACCTATCTGCTGGTCTTGTTGATGCTTTGTAGCCTTCATGAATTAATAGATAGTGGAGCAGAAGGCAGCCATGCTGTAGTTGAGCTTGCATAAAAGGAAAAGTGTGTAGCTAGAATGAATAAATTATGTCTTGAAGTCTGTGCAAGTCTGAGAAACTTCAAAGGATGCAACTCACCTGGAGATGCAGATGAGAATTACAGACTAATAGTAAGTGTAACTATCTTGTCAAAAGAACAAGATGGTGACTCAGTGTGAGGAGGGCTGGCAGAGGCAGCCTTTAATTGAGGAGAAATTGGTCACTGTAAACCAATTATGTCTTATTTTTAATGATGGGTTTCAGAGAACAGCAAATGAGTGCAGTATGATCTTGGCTGATAGCATGTGCTTTTCTTGTTGGATAAAAACCCAAAAGCCTGAGGATATGAAGTTGCTAGCAGAAGTTTAATATCTTTTTTTTTTTTTTTCTCTCACCCTCCTCTCTCCTCTGAAGAGGAAAAAGGGTATGCCAGTGGAAGAAACTCCACTTCTTTTGTTAAACTGATTCATATTTGGACATACCTTTGGGGGACTAACACAGGAGTTGCTAACTTGCAGGGTAGAGGAGCATCCCTCACTCCTCCTGCAGCTTGGCATTTCATACTAAAAGCAAACTTTTAGGTTTAACATATTTGAACTTGTACTAGATAGGGTTAATAGGCTAGAACAAAAGGTCAAAGCATAAGGCATTAGGCTTAATTAAGGGAGAGCAAGAGTGGCGGGAGTGTGTGACAGTTAAATGGGTTTCCCACAGACTAATGTCTGTTACAGTGCAACCATGCCTCAACTTAAGTGGGTTATTTTGTGCAAAGGGCAGCCGTGATTAGCAGTTTGACATGCCAGACGTTTCTGGCCAATCCCATCTGTTTTGGAGGTTAAAAAGCATACCTTTATGAGCTGATAGATTGATTTGTGTGCCCGTCTGGTAAAGATTAGGAGTCCAAGGCCGATGCTGTAAATGCCAGTTATAGAATATTGTGCTTTCTTAGCCGCTCTTTGTTTAAACTGTGGTGCAACGGGGCCAGCAGCTCTAAAAGTGACCGCGCAGCAGGGGTGCCATGGTGAGTGTTGGGAGCCAGCAGCACTCTGGGAGGAACATTTCCTCCTTCCTCAGGTTTGTTTTGAATGTGAACCTGCAGGCTTTGGGCATTCTGCAGCGCTGTGCTTGGAAGGGGAGCCTGGCTTAGCGCGTTCCCACGCCAGGCTCACACCTCTGCTTTGCTCTCCAGAGGATGCTTACCTGTCTCAGCACGAGCACTTCCCCAGTTCCAGGCACAGCTGGCTGCAGGACAGTTTTGGTACTTGAAAGGTTTCAGCATTTGTCTGAACTCATTATGCTGTCTGTATCCTTGCTGCTCCGCTGTTGAACACATGCGTGTTCTGTTGTTTTTCCTTTGTAGCTCTTACTTTCAGGATAGTTTTTCTGATTGTGTCATGAGGTTGCCTTAGAAGCCTAAAATAAAGTGGGTAGCACAATGAGTCTTGACTGTGTTTCTCGTCATCTTTATGACTTTGTAAAGTCAAAGTTACATTACTATTAATAAAAGACTATTAATAAATCGTTGATGCAATAAAACTGTTTTTGATAATGTTCAAGGTTCATACACAGTTGAAGGTGATTATCCTATTTTAAAATCAAGTAGAGGTCAGACTGTATTGTAAGATAACTGACTGTAGCCCAAATGGTATGTGATAGCTTCAAGTCAAATGACAGTCTTCCTCACTTTAAATATATACAGGATTTAGAAACAAATTGTTAACTTAAATTGCATTTTGTGTAACATGCTGATTAACTTCTGGTGCATTTTGTGAAAAGCAGGGAGATACATGCATTCACCTCAAAGCCATGCTTAAAGCTCTCATTTTTAAGGCATTGTTCAAGTTTTCCCTCTTCTGTCTCCTTTCCATTCAAGCAGTGACACTTGTAGCTAAATATAACTGAGACGTATTAGAGACAAATTAGCATTTGGCACCTTGCATTTAGCATTTCTACATTAACTTTTAGAATTAGTCACCTGTCTAAAGTTTCTTGGTTTTCTCCTTGCAAATGTGATTATCTTTCCCTTCTCCATTTAAAAGAAAATGAAATTGGATGATAGCAATGATTTGCTATTCATACTGTAAAGATTCCATGTATCTGAGCTATATTTTTTCTATGGCAGCTGTGACCTGTTCCTAAAGAGATTTCCTAATTTGCCAGTAACTTGTCTTCACTTTAGGAAGCTCTGTAAGAGCCATCCTAGTTTTTCTTTTTTCTTGTAAAAGTCTCCTCCTTTTACTTCTGTTTGAAATGCCCAGAAATATTTTCAGTGTCCTTTAGGATGAACAAGGCAACATCATTATCTTGCAGTTTATTTAGTAACATGGAGCTGAAATGGGCATATGCAGCATCATGTTCTCTATGGAATAATATCTATTTAAATGATTTGGATCTAATACATATTTACATGAAAAAACGTCTTGCCCTTCTCTGTGGGGAGAGAAGGTGAACAAGCATAAATTTTATAATACTCATTGCTTCTCTTGCACTAAATCATACTTAAATTGCAGGAGGTTGTTGGCTTGAGAATTGTATAAAAAGTGCTTGGCTAGTAAAATAGGGTGCAGGGAGATTTATCTAATTTAATACTAAGAAAATGTTGTCAGCTGCAGTGTATTGATATGGGACTGCCTAAATCCGAAAGCTGTACTTTTGATTTTTGTATATGTATATTTGTATTAATTTCATGGTTATAATACACAAAATGTAATACTGAAATGATCCATCAGTGCAGCGTGCATGTGTGCTCCATTTTGGCTAATTTGATTGCTATTGATCATATTTGAGCCATTATCTAATATCTTAGGAATGGATGGACTGTGTCTTAACTTTTCTGCTGTTTCAGGGCATGTCATACTTTATGAAGTTTCTTGCGTGCAGTAGTCATTGTTAAAAGTTTTTTGTAATTGCTGTTTGAGCATTATTAGCATTAGTTTTCATGTAGCATTCTACAAGTTGTAAACTTGTCAATTTAGCGCTCACAAGTATAAAGGCACTATACCAAATATTCGCTAGTTCTCCATAGTACAGATGTACTTTTAAAAGTGTATTTTATGTTGTGGCTTTCATTTAGAATATTTTAAAACACTTGCATAAGGTATTCATACAGCTTGATTGTCCATTAGGCATTAAAAACAATTCTCGAGTGCCCCTTGCTTTCAACTTTGAGTAATCTTAGGGAAAAAAAAAAAGGATGGACTTGGTCTTTGGTATTTTAGAGGATTTTCTTTTTTAATCTAATTGACGAAAAGCGAGTACTTGGTTGGTATCCCTGACCCTTTGCAAACTGGGTTAGAAAGGATGCTGCACAATCCTTGTGAACTGGCCGACTATGGATTTCTCCTTATTTTAGATTTCCATACTCTTTGACCTTGTAGTTGTTGACTTTGGTCTGGAACAATTTCAAAGTCATGTAAATGAATGTAATTAAGGTATTGCTTATCATCTCAGAGAGTTCACAATGATGCTTATTGGCTAGAAAGGTTTGTTTACTTAATATGGAAGGTTAATAGAAGGTTAAATTTTACTGTGTAAAATGGCTTCATAATGTTTTTATTTAGCAGCTGAAGAAAATAGTGTTCAAAAAGGCAAATAATAGTTTTATTTGACCTCCATGTGTTTCCTGTAGCTTGCATTATTGGGAAAATTTATCTTCATTGCATAGTCTTATTACAGTTTTCCTTTCTCCTCCTTTTACAAAGGGAACCTCTCAGAACTATTTGGAGGCCTTTGTGTACAAAAGGAGCTACATTAAGGAAGGAAGTGCAGAAATGTTTGACAATAATTGCTATAAGTAGTCCATCCACTTCCACTCTGCCTTTTGTTCCCCCTCCCTGTTTTTGCCAGAATGAGATTCAGGCTTTGTTCTTTGGTGCTTCTTTTGTCTTTATTCCCACTGCTGCAGAAGTACAGTGAGAAAGCAGTGTGAAACAGCAGGGAAGAATATAAAGATTCTGGTTTTTGCCTTCATTTCTCTGGCAATAGAAAGAACTGGGGCTAGGCCTCTCTTTTCTTGCCAGCAGCCTTCAACTTTGTTTAACTATAGTTGTTTTTGCTTATCATTTATGGAAAAAATTGCTTGTCTGAGTGGGTTGGGTTTTTTTTTTTTTTTCTTTTCCTCTCCACTTAGGAGTTTTTGTAGTTGGCAAAGAGATGAGTACGTGACAAGTGTCATACTGGACACAACAAAAGGACCCCAAAAAACTTTTTCCCACACCTTTTTGTGTCGTGGTGTTTTTCTAGGATTGCAGCTTCCAGATGGAGAAGCAGACATTCCTGCTGGGTTGGGAAATCCAAGCAAGGGTGTTCTGCCAGTCCTCTACTGGACTGAGTTTGGTGGGGAAGGACAAAGCCATGTGAAATGTGGACTCAACTTTGGATCCTACACAGATTTCTGGATCCATCTGGGCAACAAGGACTTCTTGCTATGTTTACCTGATTTTGCAGAGTATTTGGTTTTTGTAATTTCTTTCAAACGAGAAGCATGTGGGCTCCTCACTGTTGAGGTAGCTAACTTTATTCTGTTTTTATTTTAATTTTATGTGCTAAAGTAATTATGCAACAATGAGAATATCCTTCAGACGCTCATTAATTCAATGCATAGTGTTATTTGACTGTTTCTAGATTGTGGAGGTATTCTGTAACTCAAACCCAAGAGCACCCCTTGCCCTCCCATTTTTGCAAGAGCTGAAGGTCTCAGATTCTATTCTCTCCTTCCTAAGTATGAAGATAGAACAATGGCTTCTTTTTTCTTGAATTAATGATAATAACCATAAATTGAAATGATCTAAAGGTGCTTTCAGAAGGTGGATAGCAAAATCTTTTTGGGTGATTTGTGAGAAGGATAAGAAGCTAAAATTCAAAACCAGAATATAATGATCCAAAAGGATTGGGGGGGTTGGGGAGCTGGAATATCACAGATAAGTGTGAAGTCATTCTGTTTCGAAGTCAGGGGTGGTGGTGTTGAGTTCTCTAAGTCCAAAATTTCACCTGAATTCCAAGATCATATGTTAAAGTCCTAGAACTCCCAGAATAATGGATCTCTAGAGGTGTATGGCTATGGGAAAGAAAGGCAAAACCAGCAGAAAAATCCCCATAATCTGTTACTTTGGGTCCTATTTATGGAAAATAAGGGGAAGAATCAATGCAACTTTGCTGATCACTTTTGCTTAGCTAACATATATAGCAAAATTTCTCCAATCTGGTAAACAGTGGCCACATAAGAGTGCAGAATTTCTTGAAGAAAAATTTTCTCTTGCCTCTGGGGGTCCAGAGGATTTTTGAACAATCTGTCCTGGTCCTCTGACTTACTGATGATTAAGTGTCTGCTACCTTAAATTTTATCTTGCTACAAAATAAATGCAAAAAGACCATTTAATAAACTGTGCTGATAGTATTTTGTAACCTCTTTATGCTCCCTCACATAGGTTTAACTGTTGAGATGAGAAGATAACAAGGTTGTGCAGAATCACATTTACTGTTTACTGAACTCTGGCTCGTCTTTAGATTGCAATATCAAACATGAAAGTTTGAGCATGTCTCGTGCATATAGCTCTTGAGCACAGCTGTCTGGAGTGCTTGCTCACAAACTTTTTTTTTTTAAGCTTGTTTGTCATGTGCCCAAGGCTATCTGAGCATGCATATGACCCAACTGGTTTTTTGATCTGAAATGCATAAAAGGTCACTTTGCTGAACTTTATCTTCTGGACCTCAAGTTTTACCATTAGTGATATTCTACTATGAGTTTCCTAAGTGGAAAAAAGGATCTGTTCAGTGTGCCCTTCAGGCTTTCCAGGCAATTTCACTTTTGCCTTACCCTGCTCTGGTTTTGTTTTCAGAGTTTTCTAGCACTTGATAGAGAAAGTGAACAGTATTTGGACACTATTTTTGGGGTAATGTTGAGTATTTTGGGTTGCAATGCTGTATGGTTTCTCTGATGTCTTATCCAGGCAAATGTCAGCTGTATTCTGTCTCTGCAAAACTGAACTTGAGCATTAGGGCAGGTCTTAAAATACCCTCATTGTGCTGATGATGACACTACTTCTGTGTCTTCTACCTTATGACTTTGTTGTTACTTTTTGAGAAAAATTGTGCATGCTTCACAAGATACCAGGAGCACAAAAACAATCAAATTTCCTCTGTTCTAGCCTTCTGGGGATATCATAGGCCACTGCTGTTCTGCTTCTTAAGTAGATTTGGAGCCTCTGAAAACAGTTACTCTTTTGGATAATGGATTGTATGAATTTAACATATAAGCATGCTCGCCTCCTTTTCCTGTCCTCCGTAAAGGTCACTGTACAGGAGGGAAAGTTGAGTCATGGGCTATAAACACTTGGAGGTCTGCTATCTGATCTAATTTTTGTTAGCTTAGTGCTTGGTGCTGTGGCAGGTGGACTTTGTCAGGTTTATCCGTGGCGGTGCTGCTGACCCTGGTGACCTGCTCCATTCCTGTGCAGAAGGTCTCTTCCCTGCCCAACTCAGGGTGTGTTGTCTCCTCACTTCTGTACCTTGCTGAGCAAAGAGAGTTGCTTGGAGATGCAGCTGTCCTGTGTGTGGGGTTTTTTCTTATTTTTTTTTATTTTTTGAAATCTAAAAACTTGCCTGTGTCCCGTGGACATCATCTTCAGGATTTGGAAAACTCTGGCAGGATGTCCTGCATTGTAGAAATAGCAGTGGTGGTTTAAATAATTCAGGAAAGTAACTTAAGATAATGCAATATTTCTGAGTATTGCAGATATCACATAGATAGAAGAAAGACTGTGTGAAAGGTCATGTAACAACAGGTTTAGTAGAGCTGGTGACAGTGGGAACAGCAAATACTTCTGAGAGTGAGAGAGATGTAATGGATGGGAACCATTTTTACAGTTTCTGACCCCCTTCCATCTGTCTGGGATGAAGCACCTACTGTGATCAGCTTTTTAGGTGTTATCAGTTTTGGGGTTGTGTTTTGTTGGTTGGTTTTCAATCCCAGTATAGATTCTGTAGTTGAGATATCAATCAAATGACCTCATAGATTCTTGTTTGGAAGAATTGGGTCAAAAAGCCACATTGACATAATTGGACTTGTAGCAATGAGATTTACTTGTAGAAATTTTAGGGGGAAAAATGTATTGATGGAAGTTTGGGAAGAGAGTTTTGTTTATTTTGCATGCTTTTGAATTTTTCTGCTAAGTGAGATCCTTATTTTTTTCTTGGTAAAGTAGATATTGCTTTCATGGATCAAATGTGAAATTTTTAAGTCTCATTTCTGGAAAAAATTGTTTGGAGGCTTCTTACAATTTCAAGAGTTGAAATAATGGAATGCTCTTCAGTTGTAATACATAAAAATGAGATGGAGAAACAAACACATGCTTACCTTTCAGCCTGCATAAACAGCCTTGCTAATTAAGATAAGGGCAAATATTCTTACTAGTTTCCTTTTTGATTTAATCATTAGGCTATATTAAAAATGTGTAAACATAATTGATAAACTTACTTTCCTGAGTTCTGCCTGCCTGTATGTGTGCTGGTGTGTTCCAGCACTGTGTTCCTGTATTTGTTATTTACAAGTGTGTCTTTTAAGATATGTAGAAATAACTGGTAATTACTAAAATGAGATCACAGAAGAGAAGAAAGAAGTGTAATATCTGTGCTTGTATTAGCTCTCCTTGGTTACCTTGTGTGTGCTCTTCAGTCTTTGCAGAGTGCTCATGTGGAGAATGTATTTGTCTGGAAATGCAGAAGAGGTTTGTTTCAGGAGTTCAGTGGCCATGATATGGCTGAGAGACTTGTCTCCCACTGGATTTGACCAGCACTGGATATTTTGATACGCTGTGGTCTGCGGGCACAGCTTCCTCTCAGTTTACAAGTGCTGTTTACCACTCCTTGGGACTACACATGTAAATAACAGAAGCGTGAACTAATGTCAGATTAAATTTTAGTCCACAGAAATTGCTCATTGAGCGTCTTATGTGAAGTAGCTGGTTAAATAAATCCCTTCCCCCTACCCACTCCTTTTCATCACCATTGCATTATTTATCCCAGCTGTTTGTAAGTGGAATAGGAAGAACTGGCTTAGTCTAAAGCAACTTACTACTCCTTAAATAGTTCACACTGACATCAGTGGTTGCCTGAAATCTATTTCCTTTCAAGATTTGTGATATATACAGAGTTTCAGGTACAAGACCCTTCTAAATAAAAGAATATAAACAGGCTTGGGTTAAAATTGTCACATTCTTGAGCCAACATAGCTAAAGCTGTAAAATTATATCTGGTAAGATCTGCCTGAAGGTTTAGTTATTTATCCTGTGAAGTCTGTGGTGGGTTTATTTTCTTAGAGAGACAGTCAAGCCTAAGTCTGGGCTGGTTACTTTAGGGATGAAAGCAGGTATGCTTATTTATACTCTTTTCTTTGAAAGTTGGGAAACAGCTGGTTTTTTCCTTCTTTTTACGCCTTGCAGCATTTAATGAGATGGCTTTAAGTCATCATCTACTGTGACAGAAAGTACATGTAATGGCATGCCTGCTGTAGGAAGTTATGGCTCTTGCCCTGTAAGTGCTGTGCCCTGTTCCCCTTACAGGCTCTCTATCCCTGAGTTGGTTTTTTTTCTGCTTTTAGTGGGAAAGGGTGAGATGCAAACCTGTGGCAGGCTGACTTCCATGTCCTTGCAGCCTTCAGTAGTGGAACAGACTCAACAGGGATATCTGGGTGCAGAGAGGGTGAAAAGTGTCCAGACTCAAGTTTAAAAATTAATCTAGGAAGGACGTTCTAAAAATAGATCAGAGCATGTGAACATGTAGCTGTGAGAAAGGGAACGTAAAATATTTTGGTCCTAAAAGAGGTTTTTTAAAGGAATGGCTGTTTGCATCTTTCAGCTTGCCAAATTTCATGATTCTGATGCTTTAAAATATTTATTCTGTTTTTAAGGGAAACCTGTCCTGGTTTGCTTTCAGTGCTTCCTGCTCTCATAAGCTTTGACACTGAGTGTGAGAGAACATCAGGCTTAAATGGAACACACCTAAATTTAGGGGAAATATCCCTACTGCCTGCAGAAAGTGAGCTCTTTTTTAGAGGTGAAGGTTGAGTTTGTGACCAATTAACATTGTTTCTAATATGCTAACATAAGTTTTAATTGTCCCTTTTAATAGCAGCATTGCAGTAAATGTGCCTTTTCCAAGGAGCAGTGGGTCCCTTAACCCCCATACCACGTACTGATTTCAGGGGGAGCTTAGCTTGAAAATTGGTGAAACTGGAGGGTCTTCTGTGAGTCAGTGGTTTAGGTACTGTTGTTTCATTTTGCTGGAAGGACCTAGGGAACAAGGATTCCACCCCCCAGGTGTGGCTGTGGTTTTCATTTGCTATGCTAATGATTGTTTTGTAACAGAAATGGTGGCTGGAAATAGCACTCCACTGTGTTTTGGAGCAGAAAACCACATGCACACACTAAAACAGGGTAAGAATGGGACTGTTAAAATTTGACAGGCTAAAATGAGTGGGGTATCATGTTGGGCAGAGCATCCAGAAGGGAAGTCTGTAGCAAGAGAGCCATCCCAGAGTCCCACTTCAATTTAGCACTGACAAACACCTGGTTGTCGTTGCATGCAGGCATTATTTAACAATAGAATGCTGGAAAAATATGCTTACATAGAACTGGCAGGAAGGGCAACACCTGAGGTTAGCCTGTGGAAGAGACAGGGACAAAACTAAGGCCAGGTGTGACAACAGGTAACCCTCTCACCAGACAGTCTATATAGAAATAGAGCAAATATCCCTTGTTTTGGTTTTTGCATTTGTTTCTTCTTGCTAGACTTGGAGATTAGAAGGCACCTGTGCTTTGGTTGAGAAATTAGAGTACCTCTCTTACTTGAGGTCATCATATGGAGGCAGAGGCTCTGCTACCTGTGTGGATCAATGATGCAATCAGGATTCAGTGTTACAGTTGTTGTCTACCCCCACTAAAGAATTTTAATTTTAAACTGCTGCCAAATAATGAGAGATTTTGTTTGCACAAAGGCTGGCATTGCACATGTGAGAGAAGGCTTGGGCATATTCACTTAGATATGGAAATACAAGAGAATTGCAAGAGTGACTTCTTACACAAAAAGACAAAGTACACATTGATATTACAGTTCGGTTTCAGTCCTGCCACTTCACTGGTACAGGCATGGGCTGTGGTATTGCCCTCGTGGGAGCAGTTTTAAAGAGGTGCAGTTATTTGTCATATTAAGAACATAAATATTTGTGCCGTCTTCATTTTCTGAGCCTGCTGCAGGATGAGAAAACAGCGTGGTGTTAGTGAATAGAGTTGGGAGAGCTGGAGGATGTCTCTTGCATGAGAGCAAGTAAAGGAAAGTAGGAGACTGGAAGTGATAATTTTTATATATTTTATTTCTGCCTTTCTCCTCAGTAGGCTCACCTGAGCCTCCTTGCAGGTAATCAAGAACAGCAGCAAGAGCTGGGTTAAATAAAAGTTAATAAATAAAATGAATAGCATATGTTAGGTGATTCTCTGAACAAAAAGGTGGCTGTTTCCTTCTGGGAGACTGTCAGTGGTGGATGCTGTCTGGGAGTTTTTTTACCCCCCTCTTATTTTGTCTTTGTTTTCCAGTTTTATTTATTTTTAGCACTTCTCCAAAGCAAACATATAATCAGGTATTTAAATAGAGGATGTTTCTGAATCAGGTTTATGAGATACTCTGCTCCAGTTTTGCTGAAGGAAATTTTATTGAAACACGGGCCCTGACTCATCTGTGTTACATTCTTTCATTCTAAAATGCAACTCTTACATTGTTAATAAGTGACCATTCTAGCCTAGTATTGATGAAAAGGCAAATATTGCTACAGGAACTTCTGAATGCATTTGGTAATGGAAACTAATTTAAACAAACAAAGCCAACTCACAAAAAACAAACAAAAAAGAATTTATGAGGACTCCTCATTTTTATCTTTAGCCCGTGCAGCTGATCAACCGTGCATTAGGAATTCCTGTAGGTAACTCCTGTTCAGAGCAAAGCTCTTGAACACCATTTATTGAAGACTGTAGGAGACCTATCACAAGAGTATTGACATCCTTCTGTGAATGAAGTAGAAAATGCATGATTGGATATTTCCAAATCAAAAAAGCCTTTTGAAAAGTCTTAATAGAGTATCAACATTTTGACGATGAAAAAATAGTGTATTAAGCCATAGAATATCTTGATTTGGAAGCGGTCCATAAAGGTTGTTGAGTCAGAGTCCCTGCTCCTTGCAGGACTACCTAACACTAAACCACAGGGCTGAGAAAGTCATCCAGAGGCTCCTTGAACTCTGGCAGGCTTGGTGCCATGACTGCTTCCCTGGGGAGCAGGTTCCACTGACTGACTGTCCTCTCAGTGAACAACCTTTTCCTTGTGTCCAAATGGGCATGGGAAAGATCTGCTCTAGTCCATAATTGCTGGGAGAGTCGCAGACTTTCTCTCAGTAATACAAACAGACTGTGGTGCTTCCTGTTGGCATGCATGGAGAAATGCTACACACTTCTTCTTACAAGTACTTTCAAGATTAATTTTTATTGTCATAATACTTGAACATTTGATGCCCTACCTGGATCTGATCTGTAAAGCAGAAAAAACACCTCACCTTCCTAAGTAAATATGTTTCAGGTTTTATGTTGGGGTTGTGTTGTTGTTGTTTATTTGATTTTGATTATTTTTAAATGGCACTGGCTAGGTTTTTCGAAAATTGTCCTTGACATAGCTTTGTATTTGGCCCCAGACTGTTATTTGTAAAATTTGGACAAAGTACTAGTTACCTTTACTGACTAAAGAGCTTGTATGTGGGGGAAAGAAAGACTTTATGTTGTTGTTGGGCTAAATGAGCTGTCAATGGTCCATAGTACTGCACATTGTTGAATAGTTAAATTGACTGATAAGTTACTTTTTCCAAATATTGTTCCTGCTTTGAGGAGTTATTTTAACACCTGTATTTTTAGACTTTTGAATAAAATAATACAAATATCATTGAACTTGCTGTAGACTTTAGGTTTTCCAGCTGTGCTTGGGTCTGTATGAGGTTATCAGGTTGTATACTAAATATTAGCTCAGAGTCTGCTGTCTGAGTATTGTATTACAGTACTGTAAAGAAGTTTTATAACAATACAAATGGGCACTTAACCCATATTGGCTTTGCAGAGAACTTCAAAAACTACAGTCAGACTCTAATCACATACAGTTATCTATAATAAAATTATTATTTCTGGTACTTGGACATCTAAAAAGCATTAAGATTCAGCAGTTCTTAAATGCAAAAGAAAATATTGATTACAATTTGGAAACCTGCTATGAGTTATGGAGTACAGCTATATATTTTCATCTTTTGCTCTTTAAAAATTAATTTGTTCCTTTTATGCCTGTTGTATAAAAGGCTGCATTGTTCAAGGTGTGTGGATAAGTAAGATGAGCCCATAGTTGTTTTCTCTTTCAGCTGTAGCTGTATTAATTGAAAGGGCTCATGGAGTTGTTTCTTCTTGTCAGGAACTCATTATGTACCTGAAAATTATCTCCATCTTCTGTAAGACATTTTTGGTGATGATTGGAAGAATATGAGGAAGGACATACCCTTCACATGGTAGCAGCTGTTCCAGAATCTGACTTCTTGGCATTGGATTTTCTAGGTGACTGAGAGTCACCTGGTCTTGTTTTCTGGTCAGTCAAAAGATGACTTGCTTTTCCAGGTAATCTTTCCTTGCCAGTTGGACATGGCACAGCTTTACCTTCAGAGTATGTAGATAAAAGAAGCAGCAAACTGAGATAAAGCAGTAAAGGGAAGTGCTATTATAGTTTACCAGCCTCTGGAGCGTTTCTCCTGTCCTTTTATCAAAGTGTTTTGTAATCTGCTGGCTCTCTGAGGTAGGTACAGCCAGCAGGCCCCAACCTCCTGCGTGAGGAGGCAGAGGGTGGCATGTCCCAGGGCTGTCTGTGACTGTGTGACCTCGGAGTGAGGCCATGGAGTCGCTGCTCCTCAGCCCTGGCCGTGCGCAGGGAGCCCTAGAACATGCTCGGGCAGTTCTTCAACAGCTGCTTGGCTTCCTTTTGCCTTCTGGGTACAATTCAAGGTTTTGGCCTCGGTCACTTTTAAGCCTAATGTGACTTGAGCTACGGCTGAGAGGCTGCCTGCCTTTTTTTTTTTTTTTTTGATCCAACATAGCAATTAATGTCAACTGGGATACTTGACCTAGATCATCCTAGTTTTTAATGTCAAGTAGCCATTGGCAGGAAGTTCTTCGAGAAGTACTTGTGCCTGTGGAATGTGCTCCCAACCTGGTGTGGTGGAGTCGGCTCTCTGGGCGGGCTCTGAGCCAGGCCTATCTTATTTCTTGGCCTATGGAGATGAGGAATGGCTCAGTGCTTCTCCTCCTCTGCCCCTGAAGAAAGGCAGGTTGATGTGAGTCTATAATCACCGCACCAAGGTTTTTTTCCCACTCGAGGCACGTGGGAAGAAAAGTGAAATACATGTGGAAGGAAAAATTAGCATACGTGCCTTAGTATGGAAGAGCTTTTTTCCTGAGAGAATTTAATTGAATGTTTTGCATGAAATGAAAGCAGAAGACGTTTCCTCACACAGACCAGTTTAAAAGTATGGCAAGTTAAATTTAGATAAGTGCTGTTTTCTTTCAGCTTTGTGAAAGACTCTACAGCCAGGCATGGAAAGTTTCCTTCCTGCTGGGAGAGATTTGTCAAAGCATTAAAACCATCACCAAGTGCTTTAAGCTTAAAGCACCATCTCCAGGTTTCACAGCTGAACAGGCTGTAATAGGGCCCACTTTTCCCCAGGGGAGGGTGTTTGGTTCTTTTTTTCTTAGCTGTGCCATTCGTTGATCAGTTGTTGAAGCAAGATGTTCAGGATCAAAAGTAGTTTTGAGGAGGAGGGATTTTGTCTGGAGTGCTACATGGCAACTGCATGCCAAAGCTGGAGCGACGAACTGTTGGAATATAAATACAGACATAACTTTGGCCTGGAAAAACTCTGTTCTACAACTGCTGTGAGATGTCTGCAGGTTTGTTGGCAAATGCCCAACAGCCAACCAAGATGACTCTGGGTATAGAAGGATACGAGAAAGGAAGAGGGGATATAAATTTCATCTTAAGCAGCTAAGACTTGTTAATTCAGTGTGGAACCAATTTCTAACAGTACATCAATATCATGTCTCTTTTTGCTGAGGTGAGACACTGCTTGGCCTTGCGGGATGAGGGAGTTCAGCTTGCTGTGTCTGCTTTGGACAGGATAGGAAAAAAATTACCTACCACCCTTTCCTGAATACATTTTAACTCTTTTCCTGTCAGTCTGGGTTCTGGAGACCTTTGGGAATATAGTTTAGGAGAAGAAAGAGGAGGAATTAGAAGTAAAGAAAAAAAAAGTTACTTGTTTCTGGAAAAGATGAGGAAGAAAATCAGAAGTAGAATTAGGGAACTCGGAATATTCATTGCTTTAGTTCTTGTCTGTCTTAAAAATGGAGGACTCTACAGTCAAAAATAAGAGATAATGGAGGTGATAAACCTGAGCAGGCGGCATGTTTCAAAGTCAGATGAAGATTCACAGGTTTCAGCAGCTACTGGATAATATTTTTAAGTGTGGAACAAAAGAAAAAGGTTTAGGAAATCGAGAACTTAAGGAAATAAGGTAGAAGAAAATATATAGGTCACACCTAAGGAGAGAGATCTTTTGGTATGTCTGTTTTTGAAGACTGGCGACAAAAAGAGGAAGTTTCTGTGCTAATGAGAAGAGTTACTGCCGAGAATCAGGCAATGCTTGCAACATCTGAGAGGAAAAGTACTGAAGGAATAAGTGCAAGCTGACAAATAATGTTGAAACAAACACACTAATTGGAGTAATGTAACTAAAAGCAGTTATGTGAAGGGCTGGTGTTACCTGGGAGCAGGCACCCTCTGTATTGAGTGGGAAATGCTGGGAATGTACACAACGTGCTCTATTACTCATTTTTAAACTGGGAGGATTAAGCTGATGTTAGGACAGCGTGGGTTTTGTCTCACCTGTGTTATTAAGGTCTAACTCTTGGGTGGAAGTGAAGGGAAAACCCTAAATGTATCCAGCAAAGAGAGACAGGAATGCTGGAGAATTGTCAGATGGGAGAAGCAGGCACTTGTAGGATGTGATTCATTTGACCTCCTTTTGACATGTTCTGTAGGAGGAGTTCAGTCCAAGAGCTGAGTTCTTCCCATGGGCTGTACAGGGATACCAACATGACCTGCTCAGATACAGACACCTACACTGTAAACATCTTCATTTGCTCAAGTGAATCCTGGCTTGGCATCCACATCTAAGAATGGGAAGAGAAGGTTACTCTGTTATTATGGCTTGTGGTTAAGTGTCAGATGCCCTCCATCCTACTTGAGTAAAGACTCAACACCTTTCCAAAATGGAAGTTGGCATTCCAGGGCCTCCAGAGGTCTGCCCAGGTATGGCCAGCAATGTTTGCTGAGGCATTGAGGGCATCGCCCTTGTGCCACCTCTGCAGAGGAGCCAGCCCAGGGTGACTCCTTGCTCCTCTGGCGTTGGTGCCCATGGACACCAGGGGCAGATCCCAGCTAGGAGGCACAGTCCTGGCCATACAGGAGCGCACATGGGCAGCTCTGGAGCAGGGGGAGCCTTCCAGGAGCTGGGAGCATGGCTTATTAAGTGTCCCCCTGCAGCAGTGACTGATTTACAGGTGAGATGTGTGCGTGTGACGGGCGGTCGCACGGTGGGTGAACTCCTTGGGGACACTGTGACTGAGAGCAGGGGGTCTGTGCTGGTGGCAGCAATGGTGCTTACCTGTAAATCACCCAGTGCGTGCTTGGTGGGCCATGAGCAGCAAATGATTTATTGAACCTGGTTCCTGGGTGAAATTGGAGTGTTGCCCTGTGTTGTTAAACAGGGTCACATAAAGCACAAGAGCTCAGGTTTTGTTGTTACCATGTCAGTAGTTTTGGGCCATAAGTAATATGCAGATGTTACCACAGTGTTGTTTCTGTTACATCCATACAGATGTTTTTGTTGCTTCATGGCTGTGAGATTTGTTTATGCTGCAAAACTCACAAATAATTATACACATGTATCTGTATTTCATTTGAAAACTCTATTTTTTTTCTCTTGATTTTTTTGGTGGTTTGTTTGGAATACCAGCATATTATATAGTGACTGAAGTATTCTTTCCCTGAGTATGCAGTATACTTGATGTCTCTGGAACAGATTTTTTAAATTTTTTTTTTTTAAGGACAAAACAGGAAAGCTTTAATATTCTGTCATTGTGAAATGTGTTCAAGTTAAATTTTTGTGAAAGTTTCTGATAGAGGAGTTAATAAAACCCCTATTTTATTTTGATTTTAAGTTGCATTAAAATTTAAGGCACTGGACTAATCCTTTTTTAAGAAAAGGAGCGTCACATTTAGTGTTATGACTATTATGAATTATTTTATTCAAGTATATTTTAAAAAGTAGCCTTGTTGAGAATGTCTTCATTTTTATTGCAGAAAAATGTAAACATATCATTCTCATTATTACACCTATTTTCTTAAAGTGCTCGTTGTGTCTGTGCAGGCTCATTTTATAATGTATGCATCTGCTAATGAAAATAATAATTAAATTCTTTCACAATGAAACAGTGATTGGGGGGAGGGCGGGGGCGGAGAAAGCTCAGGCAATAGTAGCAGCTGAATTCATACCCAGTAAAGCTATAGCTAATTGACTAGTAAGGCTGATTCTTCACCTTTAATATATTTTAAAGCCTAAAGTTACATTTATAAAGAGATGGTTCTCACTTTTTTTCCCCCAATAATTGGCACTTCTTTTTTGGAAATACCACTTTCTTTTTTCCCCTTGTTTTATTCTTCCAGTATTTTTTTCCCTGTTTCCTGCTCCCCAGCCCTCCACCAGTCTTCTCCCTGTCCTCATCTGTGTTTTCTGACCTTCAGCCATTGACAAGTTGCTCTTGTACTGGGGCTGTGAGTGACCCAGGCACTGACTTTGAAGGGCTTGAAGAAGATGCTGCTGGGGAGGTTGGAGAGAGCTGAGAGAAGGTGCCTCTGTTGACCTAAAAAGTGGACAGGGTGATAAGCTAGGCTATATAACCAAACTCTAGCAAAGTCTCTCAGTTCTGGGAAGGACATCATCTGGAGCTGAGTAGCAGAACTAAGCTGATGTGGATTAAGATACAGCTATTTGGGTGAGTGCTTGCATGCTGATTGAAATGTAGGAAATAATGTAACATAGCTGACCAGAAGTATCTGGCTTAAATCTGATATACTTTTTTAGTTTTTAATCTCTTCGTTTTCATTTTATTATTGCTTATTTTGTTTGGGATGAAGTGCTCTCTTTATGTTTTTTGTCTGGGTTGCATTTTTGGGGTTTTTTTGGTTTTTTTTTCTGAATCCTTGCCTTTTTTTTCCCCTTCTAAATCTGGGTTGGATGCTTTTTGTTGGGTTTTTTTGTTTCTTTTAAAAATATTTTTTCTTTATTTATGCCTTATCCCCAAGCAGTGTTTACTTTGCTGTATATCCTCTGTGTCTCTTTCATGGCATATTCAAAGAGATTTACTCTTCAGTCAGGTCTGGAAAATTACAGAAGCAACATCAAATGTTTTGAGAGTTTAGGACAAACTTCTGACGGTGCCCAAGCTCAGCATAGCCCTGGATGTCTGTGCTCATATTGTCTTCACAGATTAATGCTGAAACAGTCTCACAGCCTTGGACTGTATAATGATTCCTCTTGTGTACCAGAGGGAGGGAAAATGGGGTGGGATAGACATCAGACTTGGCTGGTATGTGGGATTCAGCTTGGGGGAGCTGTAGTACCAGGGCTCATCCTTTTCAGAATGCCTTTCACTCATATCTGAGGTCTGGGGTGGCTGAATCCGTATAAAATACAATTTTTGGGAAGATTGGTCGGATCCATGTATGAGTACTGCACGTTGGTGTGGTGTCAGTGTTTCCTACTTGAGATTAATCACTGTTACATCTTAATGAAATGGATGTACAACCTACTTTATTAAAAATGGCAAATGGTGTACAATATTAAAGACCTAGAAGTCTAAATGCACTAAAATGGTGGCATGTAATAATAAGATTTACTTTGTGTGAACAAAAAGCAAAGTGACTGTATTTGAAGCTGCTGCTCCATCATTAACTTGGAAACTAATTTTGGGTTTTCTTGAACTTGTATAAACGTTCTGTTTCAGTTACCACCTGCAGTAATTAATTCTGCCACCCTTAGCATTTGGTACTTCTGCAGGACTGGTCTATTTAATGTTTTCAATCAGTGCTTTGAATAGCTATTATTTCAGAATGTCTTCTTTCTTGATGAGAACACAATCTGTTTCCTTTAGCCTCTTCATTACAAATGTGTGAGGTCGCTATCACCTTTTTTGTGTTTTGTTGATGTTTCATCCTTCTTCAGACCATGAAGGAGAACCAATAATTTTTTTTCTGTTTGCCTTCAACAGCTGTATCCATCTGCTTCTTTTCTTTTTAAATTTAGTGTGGATTATTTAAAATACACTCCCCCTATGACCTTCTCCTGGAGCAAGTTTTTTTTTTTTCTGTAAACTTGTGGGGAAATTAAAAAAAAGAAAATCTGGTGATGAAAAACCAAGTTTGGCATGGCAAAAGTTTCTTTGGGGTTTTGCAACTACATATGCCTCTTGCAAAAATTTTGTTATGTGAGACAAAACTTGATGGAGAACTGTAGCTCTGGTTTCTGCTGTTCTCTTTGGCTGTTCTGAGAGAAAGGAGCAGCCCAGGTGCTCAGTTGTACTAGAGGCTGCTCTTGGAAGGGGGAGCAGCAGATCCCAGGGCTCACCTCTTACCTGCCAACCTCCATGGGAAGCAGCTTCATCATGTGGCATAGCTTCCCTCTCAAGGGAACAGCTGCCAAGAACACTTTCTTAAATGAATCCTATTTTCAGAGTAGAAGACTGTCTACTCAGTGGTTTTGTTTACATGCACAGAACTAGAGTTAAGATGTAAGACATCTGACTAAAGGGGTAAAATCTTTTACAGAGACATTATTGAGTTCAGCGAGTTGTAGTCATTGCTTGTTAAACATCTAAATTTTTTTAGAAGAGATTGTGGGGATGTTTTGTGCTATACATTTTTTGGCAAGAAACTGGGTGCGGGGAGAGCAGGAACAGAGAAGGTTCTTCATCATTATGAAAAACTAGCAAATCCTGTTTTCATGTGGGTCAGTAAATTTTTATGAATAATTGGTTAATTGAAGTATGCATTTCAGCTCTGGTGGTTTTGTTTGTTTTCTTCTTTTTCCACACCTGCTTTTAGGACAGGTCATGTTTTTGCAGGACATTAATTGTTACAATTAATCTTCAAAATAAAACCATACTGACAGAAGGTTTCATTACTTTAAAATAACATATTCTAGTTCAGTACCTTTGTTCCAAAAGGCGATGTCAATGAGCCTGTGTTGCTGTTAAAGTGTTGCTGTTTCTCAGTTGCATTTCTTGATCTCAGTGTACCTAAGGAATGGGAAGAACTTCATATTTCTGAGGATGATTGGTTGATCTCTCTGAGATTTACTTATTCTTCTGTCAGTCATGGTCATTGATCTGCCTTTGAATCTGTGGACTCAATTTTGCGAGTTTTGTGTTTGTCCCATCACCCATCTGTCGTCCCTGCTGCCCATGACTGACTAGTGTTGGGGCTGGTAGGTTGATTGATGTGATTAACCTGCTCTTTCTGTATTTGTAGTGTTTAAACTTCCTGCTGATAAATGGGAAAACTGTGGCTAGAGGCTTACCTGATCATTATTTAAGAATTCTACCTCTTACAATCCAGAAAAGTTTCTTAATAAGGCAAAAGTGGTGACAAAGAAACATCTGCTTGAAGAGCTTGCAGTGACCCAGTTTAAATGGTCTGAACAGCACTAAAACCAGTTCTACAGTATCAGGATTTTTTTTTTTCTTTCTCATTTTGAAAGAATCAAAGATAAATGTCTTGCACATTAAGGAGATGAGCTGCAATAAAGCATATATGGATGATATGGCAGCAGTCCAAGAGCATTAGTATGCATGGCCTGATGGAGTTGTGGTGGCAGCTAGCAGTCACTCTCAACTTAGCTCTAAGTGTTACTCAGGGATCATGGAGTGCCTTCCTCCATGAGCTGGGCACGTTTTGGAAGAAACTCACCCCAGTTCAGGATGTTTCTTGCCTGGATTGGTGTAAAACCTGTTGGTTTGGAGAACCAGTGTCCAGCTTTTTCAGGGAGCTGCACTGATGGCAGAGGATCTGGAATGCAGATGACAGTGTGTGCAGAGGTGTGGAGAACTGGGGTAGGGTGTGTGCAACCTGTGTTGTAACACAAACGTGTGGGCAACACACAGTGCTGACACAGGGCTGGCAGTACTAGCAAGCATGGAGCAAAATTCATGTTTATCAGCAGGCATATGGAGTTACACCAGTACCATTGCTGCACGCGGTAATTTCCGCCCTGGTTTTTGATAGAGCAGAGGCTGCAGGCCCTGGTGAAACATAGCAGTGGGAAATCAGATGTGAGGGTAATTCCCCAAACCCTTGCCTGCTTCCTTCCTATATCTAATTAGCCATTGGGGAGGACAGCAAGGAGTGGGCAGCTGGCCAGATGAATTGTTGCGCTGGATTGGATCTGGCCAGCAGGCTGCAGCTCAGGCATTCCGGTTTGAGCACAAAAAAAGAAGTTTATATTAATTTATATGACTCGAGCTTGTCTTGAAAGATGTACCTTAGATGTTGATGGTCATTACATTGAAAGACCAGATTCTTCCTGTGTTCTTAAGTAGCAGACTTTTGAAAGACCTTAGTACTTTCTTTTCCACAATTATCTATTTATTCCCTTTTCTTAGGGCAGGAGTAATCTTTACTGCTTCTCTGCATTATTACATGCTTCTTGCAAGTGTTCAGGCTTTTACTTTATTATCCTTTGGAGACTCTTTCACAGAGAAATGAACCTTGATGTCAGGTGGTAGTGAGCATGAATATTCCACAGCCAAATTGTTCCTGCTGTGGACTTTATACATAAGAGAATTAAGGGAAGGAAATTTTCCGTGAGGTTCTTCTTTTGTGTTCTTTAGATGCCGGTTGTCAGTGTGACATGAGAGGAGGCTGCCCCGTGAGCATGGGAGAGCCTTTGGGTGATGTGGGGATGCACAACAGAGCCATCTGTGTAGGTGAACTCTATGTACAGTTGTTTTTGTTGGTCATCTCATGCTTTTGGGGAGTACTATAATGTTTATTTTGCTCTTGTGAGCACATAAACTGGGTCCTTTTATTTTTTTTTGTGGACAGTGCTTCGTTGTTGATGCTTTGTTTGATGTTTGTTAGTACCAACACATAAACATAGCAAGGAGGAAAGGTTTACAGTTTTGTCAGTTCTCTCCCTATTATGGCTGATCCATTAACCACAGAAAGTTAAGACAGCCTGTAGGAGGACATCCGATATTTATCTATACAACTGTTTTATAAATTATGTAAGTTATATTTAGAGTAGTAATGTTCCATCTTCATCTTTTTCAAATTAGTACTCAGATTGCCTTCTCCCAGTGCTGCATTTCTGCTTATCCATGGTTTCTCAACAGTGGTTCACTTCTACAGCAGGAAAGATGAAACAGTGGAATAATGCTGGTTTTTATGCTTATGTACATTATGCATTATACATACCTTATGTACATTTACGTTTTTGTGATGTTCATGGAAGTTTGGAAAACTGACAAATTAATTTGAAGTTCCTTTTTGTTCTTGTTTGAGGTAAATAGTTGTTCTCCCAGTATTTTAATTTGGCAAATCTGTGTTTTTATGTAGATTCATGCCTCCTGAAGAATGTGTTTTATGTGTGTGTTTGGCAAAGACATACTGTTAGTCATCCGTAAATAAAAATAATTGAAAAGTGACAGGGGTTTTGCAAATGTTTTGAAATCTTTGGGTGCATTTAAAAAAGTTGTGAAAGCTTCATATTTCTAATTCTTTAAATCAGCCAGCCCGGGGGTGGTGTGGTGGTAACAATTATAGTATTGGCAAAATACTAAGACAAACCTGAATGGACCATTGCACACCTTGAGAAATTTGACTTACATTTTGTGGTATGTACTAAATAGAAACCTAATGTATCTTCTGAAAAAGCAGAACAATTTTAGTGTGCTCTCTATTTTCCTAAGCCAGTAGTTTGGCAAGACCTGCTGTAATTAGAAAAAAATGCTTGAGAGTGTGGAGCTGTTGCATATCTGTTTTATAGAGACATTGTTTGGGCTGAGTAGTTATGTTTGCTACAAGATAGATCAGAGGCTTTGTTTCTAAAAGGACCCATCTAGGAACTTTCTTTCCATTACTTTTTGTTATTTCTGTTGTTACTTATTTTAAAGCTATTGGTTCTTAAGTAAATGAAGAAGTGGTCCTTGCTTAAGCTTATGGCTTGATGAGGAACAGGATAAATCTCACTTTCCTTTACTTAAGTTTCTGTTAACTTTAATGTGAGATTTATACCACTTAAGTTCTATTCTAAGAAGTAGTCAAGAGGTCTGAAATGTAAAGAGATTCATAACCATTTGGATTTCTAAGACTAAAAAAAGACAGCCTAAACGTTGCAAATTCAGATGTGTGCAATAAAGTGGGAATTTCTGGCTTGAGGATAATACAAGACACCTGTAATTCTAAATTGAGGCTGTTGTAAAGCAAAATAACAAATAGCAAGAGAACATTTGTGGCAGGCGGGTTTCTGACACCCTTGCTAGCTGGAGAGCCAGCAAGTCTGAGCCACTGCACGACCTAGGAATTAATGAAGGCTGTTTTGGAGAAGGAAGTGCTGCTGGCAGCTGAGTACACAAATACACTTAACCAGGAATCTCTGCTGTTGGCTTCAGCTATTCTGCTGGACACACGGAAACAGCCTTACAGTCTGGTCATTGCTGGACCTCACGAGTGTAATTCACTCTTCTACTGGGCTTGTCTGGTTGAGAGCTTCTTACTCTCTTCTCAGTGGCCTGGGGTACCAGGATGAAGTGTGCATGGCTAATGTAGATGCACGCATGTGGAAGTAGTGTGTACAAAACATGCCTGCCTGCCAGACACTTCCATCTTTTCCATTTTCATGGCTAGCTGTATTTTCTGTAATCAGTATGCTGCTTCTTGCTTCATACTGAGATTTGCACAGACAAAACAAAGAGTATTTAAACAGGAGTATTTGAAGGTGAACTTTGGCTGTGTAGCATTTGTGATGATGCAGAGACTGATATATTTGTTTAAAAAATACAGAAAAACCCAAAACATACTGTTGTCTTCATTTCCTAGGCTTGTGATATTTCTTTATCAGTCAGGTGCTGATAAAATACTAATAATATTTAATACAGTACAATCAGAAGTGTAAATAAAATAAATACTTCCTTATATTACCGCCTTCAATCCCACATGCTTAATTATAAGAAGGAGGAAGTGATACAGAAGCTTAAGGAGGTTAGCTGGGGTGATGGAAGAGGATGACTGAGGAATAGGGAATTATGTTTAACTTTACAGAACATAATATAAACAAACTTTTGGATTTTTTTTTTTTAATATTGAAAATTATTGTTGAATGTAGGTTGCTCCCCACCCTTAACCCCCTTTTAAGTGCAAATTTAGAAAATGTTGTGTCTGGCGGAAACAGGGGAAGGAGCTCAAGGACCTGATTGTGTACTGGATGCCTTCAAAGGCTAAGAGTGGGAGGTGTAGCTTAGACGTTGAGATTGCAGGAGTTGAAACTGATTTTATATCGTGTTTATACCTTCCAGATATGGGTGGGTGCAGAGATGGAGATGAAATTAGAGCCTATGGATTAAAGGTAGCCAAGTCGAATTACTAACAGGCAACTGATTAAGGCAGCTTTAAAGGGTGTTTTCCAGACATCACTTTGCTCTGAAATCCACTTTAAAAAAAAAAATTCTGTGCTCTGCAGACAGCCAAAAAGCTGTGCTTGTGAATGTTAAAAATGACCTTGAGCAGAAGAACTCAAAGGTTGTTGGTGGCTTTGTACTGAATAAAATAAACTGGCACAGCAATGAGAAAAACCTGCATTAAGGTTCAGGGGCCTGATTCAGCAAAACAGAGTCTTAAACACTGATACAGTCCTTATTCTTCTGCAAATGTTCATGTAATTCATGATCGGGACACAAGTTAAATATTAGAATAAAACCTATGTGTGAATATATGTAGTATGAAGTGTTGATAATGTCCATAAGCTAGTGTCTTAGATGGCTGAAGCAGGAAATGAACCCCCCCAAAAATGAATGGGGCTATCTGGGTGGGTCATCAGCCTTGTTTTTAGGAGATCCACTTTTTGAAAAGGCGTGCCCGGTTTGGGAGTTACTTTTTTTAACAAAACAGCTGCAGAAAGTTGCTGTGGTGAGAATTTGAGCCAGTGGGAGACCTGAATTAAACATTGGGCTTTACTAGCGAGTTCTGGAAGATGATGATAGTTGGGATCTCAGGAGAATAAGGTTATTTCATTTGTACCAGCAGAATGGGCTGGAAGGACCTGAAAGATCATCTGGTTCCACCCCCTGCCATGAGCCAGAGACAACTCCCTCTAGACCAGGTTGCTCAGAGCCCCATCCAACCTGGCCTTGAACAATCTAGGGATGTGGTATCCACAACTTCTCAGGGAAATCTGTTCCAGTGCCTCACCACCCTCAACCCTAAAGAATTTCTTCCCAATATTCTGTCTTAAATGTATTTTCTGTCAGTTTGAAGCTGTTCCTCCTTGCCCTGTCACTCCAGACCCTTGTAAATAGTCTCTCTCCATCTTTCCTGTTGGCTTCCTTCAGGTGCTGGAAAACAGCAGTTACGTCACCCCAGAGCCTTCTCTGTTCCAGGCTGAACAGTCCCAGCTCTCCCAGCCTTTCCTCCCAGCAGAGCTGCTCCATCCCTCTGATCCCTTGGTGCCTCCTCTGGGCTGGCTCCAGCAGCTCCCTGTCCTTGCTGTGCTGGAGCCCAGAGCTGGATGCAGCTCTATATGTGCCTGAGTGTTGTCCACTTCCCTGGGGAGCCTGTTCCAGTGCCCAGCCACTCTCTGGGTGATCCTGATATCCAACCTAAACCTCCCCTGACTCAGCTTCAAGCCTTTCCCTCAGGTCCTGAAGACCAAAATGAGGTCTGTTCTCAGTCTCTTCTCCAGGCTGAACAGACCAAGTGTCCTCTGCTAGTCCCCATAAGGCTTCCCCTCCAGACCTTTCACCATCCTTGAGGCCCTCCTGTAGATGTGCTCCATATGGAGAATATGAAAAGAATCACAGTATTCAATCACTTTAATGTACATTATTCAGTACTCCTTGCTCTTACCTGTTACTGTCAGGAAATAATTACAATATTAATTTATTTTATACTAGTATAAGTCAGTTATTGCATACTAGTATAAGAAGGCCAGCTATATTGATAAAGCTTAAAACTAATAAACTATTGATAAAACTTCTTAAAAAGTAGGTATTCCTAATGTTTTATTGTAGTAATAATTTTCATTTTTCTGGTAGACCAAGGGCTTCTTTGAGTGCTGCTGGGAAGTTAGGCCAGAAATGTTGGGAGATGTGATCAGTCACAACATGATTTTTCAACTGTTTCTGCAAATGCTGATGGGATGTATGTTTCCAAGAGAATGGCTTTTTATCAGTAGCATCCTTAGCGGATATTTTTTTATCTAATGATGGTATCCAAGTGGAAAGAGAATACATTGTACTACCTTCTGCCATCTTTATCCTTTTTTTCTCTGCTGCACTGTATACAAAATAAGTCATAGGTTTAAAGAATATTCAGAATCAAGTTAGAAAAGGGTAGAATTAAGAATGAGTGGCCAACCTATATTTGGGTGGTCTGTAAAATGCTGATCCTGTCCTTCACAGATAGAGCTTGTGTGTACTGCTGTGAGTATCCCTGTGGTAGGAACAGGCAGGGAGCAGCCTCAGTCTCTGCAGCTTGCCATCCTTGAGAAATTGTAGTCACAAAGACCACTTTCATCAGAAATGAGTGACTGCCCAGCTCCACAGATGTGACATTGTCAGATGGCTGTGGTTTGGGTGGGTGTGCTGGTGCTGTGTAACTGCACTTACTGCTTCTGTCTGAACCTCCTAGGGACAGCCTGATTTGGAAAGTTTCTACTGAACTGTTGTGGCCCTGGAAGAAAGCTGCTAATTTGTATTTTTGGCTTTTGGCTTCTAGTTTTGGCAGGGCCACACAACGTGTCCCATACTTGGCAGCAACAACTGTGTGGCTTGAAAGCTTTTGTTGCATCTTTGAGTCACCCTGCTCAGCTGGAGCATTGCAATAGGAGTTCTTTGTTTTTGTTTGGGGGGATTTTCACAACACTTGGTGTTTGGAAAAACCATAATATATTTTTGTCTTGTTACACATTGGAGAAACTTAAGAAATCACGGATGTTGCATGGCCATACCATGCAAATTCGTTTTAGTGTTTTCTGCTAGGCTAACATGTAACATGGGAGCTGCTTCTACTGGTCTCTTCTTATCCCTCTTCCTGGCAATTGGGGTAAACTGGGAAGTTTTCTAGTAAGCACGGCATAGGATGCAGTACTGCAATAATTGTGTAACTTTTTCTTTTTTAAACCCCCCCACATTTGGCTGCCTATACGATATCCTGTCACTGAAAGGCTGCAGAAAAAGCACCTTTGTGCAGGAAGATCAGTGAATCCCAGGTGTGGGTCTGGTCAGTCCCCATTTGATGGGGTCTGTGCTGTGTTGGAGAATGCCCACGAGGTGTGTGCCACCCCCAGCCTCCTGCTTCCCTGGGGCTGCAGAGCAGACATGGGGCAGAACAGTCCCTGAGACTGCCCTGAGTAATCATAGGGGTTCTTCTGACAGCCAGGTGCTGTGGGAAAACTGTGGCTTTCTGTCCAGGTGTGACAAATGCCTGGGAAACCTTAGAAAAGCATCTGTGTGGAGCAAGTGCCTTCTTGCTGCTGATGCAGAAGGCACCGTCACTGATGTTACTGAAAAACTAATGCTTAAAATTGTTAAAGCCTTCTAACAAGCAGGGTGTTTGGTGAGAGGAGCTGTGGTTCTTGGGAGGGAGGGCGTGAATCTATTTTAGTGGTAGGTGAAGGGTAGTGTTATAGCAGTTGTGACATAACTGCCAAAGCTGTGTCCTTCTTCAGTAAACTCAAATGTGTTTTGTTACCGTGTACCAGACTATAGTGCCTAGAAAATGACTGTACAAAACCAGACTAAAGGCAGCTTTCTCTGCTCAAGCAGAGAAGAATCACAACACCCTCTGCTGGTGCGAGTGACTCCTTCCTTTTCTCCTCAAGGACTTGCCTGGTGGATATCCTAGAAAACAGTAAAAGATAGTTCTGAAGTATGATGCTGGCTGCTTTTGATTAAGCTGAGGTTATTTTAACGCATTTGTATTTATATTTTTCTCTTGTAGAAGTAGACAGTTTAACCTGACCAATAACATATCACCACCCAAACAGATGGGGAAAACATGGTGATGCCTTTTTCTCCACATTCAGATGTGGGGATTCATATTGCTTTCTAACTAAGCATTCTCCTACTTGGCAAAATTTTACTGGAGGTGGAGTTGGCAGTTCTGTGTGTAAATACACTTCAGAAGGAAGCACCCATCCCCTCCATGGGCCCATAGTTGTGTTTGAATAAAGCTGCTAAATCCATTGGGTACACTTGTGGTTTTGTAGAGTAACATGTATTCCTAGGGCTTTTCCTAGAAGTTATCTCTGCCTGTGTCACTGGTGGGATGATGAGCAGTCACAGGCAGGCTGGGCAGTTGGTTTATTTGGTTTTTTTTCCCCCCCTGTGTGTACAGTCATCCTCTCCAACTCTTTCTAGGCCTGTGGGATGTTAATACCCCCTGCTCTGCTTCCTGCTTGGCTCGGGATGACTGAGAAGGAAATCACAGGTTAGGATGAGAAGTGGTCACTTTTTAATTTCTTCTCCTAAAACATGTCTGATGCCTGCCACAGCAACCATCTGCAGGTTCCTGACCCTCCTCCTCCTTACCTGCCTGGCCTTAGCCTGCACAGCATGCTTCCACCTGGAAAAACCATCTCTACCGGGATATTTGTGGAAGGGAGCAGAGGCAGGCAGGGTGTCCCCCAGGGTGCTGGAAATGGTATTTCCAGCAGCAGGGGAGGCGAGGGATGGGCTGGCAGTGCTGGGAGCTGTCTGGGTGCTCAAAGGGAGGAAGAGCCCTGCTCTGAGTGAATGGTGCCTTACATAATTTGGTTATGAAAGAATTGCTGCGGGTTGAGCCTCCCCTGTGCCTTCCAGAGCGTCCCTCTGCGATGCTGCCTGCACAGCAAGGGTTAAGAGGAGACAGCATCCTGTCAAAGACCTTGTTTTTAATTTTGCCTCTCACACTGGCACAGATCCGGCTAAGAGCAGCCCAGATTAGTTCGGGAAAACCTTTGAAGAGATTTAAGATGTCCTTCAGCCAGTTTGAAGGTTTTTGTCTTGCAAATCCAGTACAAGGGCGCCTGCAGGCATCTCGACCCTTGCTGTGCTGCTGATGCAGCTCAAGGTCACACTAACCCGCCCTGTGACATTCAGCAACACACACACACACAGAAATTATGCGGTGAAACTGCCTCAGCATTCAGCCAACCAACAACTTCCTCAGTTCCTCACTAAAGGAAAAAGTATATATTTTTTTTCCTTTTAGTCTTTTTTTTTTTTTTCTTTTTTTTTGGCTTCGTAGATTTTTGCTGCAGGAAATAATCCAGGATTTCTGGTGTGTGTGATGACAAGGTCATTTCTTAATTAGAACACATGTAAAGAACAAAGCTAAATGGCTTCAAAACAGCTTTGTAGTTGATGGAGAGGATTTAAATTATTTAAAGAGATAGTCACCCAAGTATGATGGAAACTGAATTCTAAACGCATTAACTCTTTCAGTACTCTATGGTTTCCATATGCTACTCAAAAGGAAATGTCAAACTTGATGAGCATTATTGCAACTGCTGTTAAATGAGCATTTTTTTTACATCTATTTATAGTTGTGTTTTATTATCCTGTCTCTTGTCAGAGTTATGGCAGCAAGGTTTGTTTTTTTTAATTAAACGGTGGAATACTCACTGGTTACAGATCAAGAAATAGCTATTGGAAATAGTTTGTTGGAGGTCAGGGGCTTTATTTCTGCTCCTTTTCATATCTTGATTAATGTATTAGCATAAATACATGTATGCATGTGTGAGTACATGTATGAAATGCAGGGAGGAATCTGGACTCCTGTCCTCAGTGCTCAGCGTGGTTGCAAGGCATAAGAACATACTAAAGATGGATTAGGGAATGAGAAATGAGAGAATTGACAAGAAATGGCAATTTCACTTAGTTTGAAGTGACTGTGAGCTGGCTGGGAAGAGGAGATGGCATCTTGGAATTTGAATTTTGTTCTTCAAATTTGCTTGTCACTTTGAGTTGAAGCTCCTAAATGCAAAGGTGATGGTACCACTGTCTCCACCATGGTTTGATGTGACTGTATGTTAATTATTCATACTTTTAATTCTATACTCCTATTTTTCTTTTCCTTATTCTGTTTTCTAAGCTTCTTACTCTGTATATGCCAGGGGCTGGTAAGGTGACCACTTTTCTGTGGTTGTCTTGGGCATGCAGAGCCCCAGGTATCCATGGGTAGCACTCTCCTGTAAAAGGATTGACCTGATGCACCAGGGAGGAGCTGGATTTACTGTGTTCTGTAGGACCTGCCCTTTGGTGCCAGCACACAGTAACTTTCCAGCTTGTCCGCTTAATAAAATAGTGAGGGCTGAAGAACACTTGTGAGTTGTTCACTAAGAGAAAAAAGGCAAAAAAAAATAAAAATCATGGAGTATAAACTTTGCTTGCAAAGTTTGAGCTCTGTATATCCTCAGAGATGCCACTGTGTGATTTGTCTGAGAACTGAAATGTGGAGAAATTAGTCTTCCTCGTCATCAAAAGTCTGGCACATAACTCAGATATAAGTATTTCAAGAGTAACTGACATAAAATTTACTGGGATGCTTGTTTTTATTCTTGTTTTGTTGGTTTTTGGTTGTTTGGTTTTTTTTGGGGGGGGCAGTAAACCTTGTTCAGCTGGAACTTAGGGTGCAGTAAATGTCAGATTTTAGGAGCGTGCTTACTAGAAAGAGATTGTGCTGCCTCTGAGGACCTCCTGAAAAAGGAGGAAACTGCATTTGCCAGAATAAAGAGGGAAGATCGGGTGCTACAACTTCTTTCTTCTTTAGGTTGGTCTTTTTTTTTTTTTTTTTTTCCTGCACCATCTGGCTCAGGCGAGGCTTGTGAGAAGAAATCGAGAGAGGGAAGCAGGCTCCATACAAGGAAGGCACGGATGAGACAAAACTGATGTGCTCTGTGAAATCTGTATATTCCTGCCCTTGCCCGGGGTGTGCTGTGCCCTTAATATTATGGGAGACCTAAGCTCACCTGCTAGTAATTTCTAATTTACTGTCCTAATTCATCGATTTGTTATCACTAATTGTACTTCATTTACTTCTGTGTAGTTTCCAGTACCTAAAGGGTTGAAAGGTTGCTGTAATTGGCACCCGCAGCTGCTCTTTCTTTTGACAGGGGATAATTTTGCAGCCTATGCTTTGTGTGACAGCTGCCTAATTGGGCATTCTCCCCTTGTAGCAAGCCTGCCTCCTCCAGCCTCCCTGCTGACAAATGGTGCTGGATTATAGATGAGGACACGCTGACCCGTTCGACCTTGCTGAGGCAGCGGGGAGGGGCCTCCTGCTACTTGAGGGAAGCTTTGGGTCATTTAAAGGACAAGGTCATGAGCCAGGTGGGGAAATGACATGATATCACATGACAACAGCCCGGTGACACGGTCAGCGTGTCAAGGACAAACTCATCAGTATTGATTAACGCCGCTTTTTTGCCGGTGTCTCTGCAAAGACACCGATATTTCAAAAATGTTTTGCTAATTTGTCCTAGGTAAAGTGCCAGGCGTTATTTGGGGGAGCGTTTGTGCAGTGTTTTCAATTCAGAGAGAGGTGTTGGTAAAACCCCACCGATGATAATTTGTAGGGTTCATCTTGATGTTTCTGGTAAAATGTATATCTGCTTGTACTGGAAGGAAAAAAAACAGGAACGATGCATGACAGGGCAGAACTTAAGGACAGGGAGAAAAAAAAAAATCCCTGCTTTCAAATGTTTTACTTTTTACTCCTTGAGAGGCACATATATGAACCTCTATGAAAACACATGTATCCACATATGTACAGCTGACTGGGATGTGGGAAAAGAGAACCAAAAAGAAAAGTTAAACATAAATTAAATGTTTAAAGAAAGTCTTACTTATATCAGCTCATGGGCAATACAGTTAGGATAATGCCCTGCCTATTTTAAGAACTAAAAGTGTCCAACTATGCCAGGCAATAAAAACCTGCTAAGTGGGTTTTCGAAAATGTTGTGAATACAAGTGACAGTGTTTTGAGAGCATCTTCATGTTGCATTTCTATGCTAATAAACTTCAAGGTAAATGAACAGCTTGTTTGACATTTGCTATGTTAGACAATAATAAAATGCTTTCTTCTGGAGTAATTAGACTTGATAGATTGATTATGCGAAGAGGTAAAGATAAATATAATCAGAAAGAGAACAGTCTCGAAGGGAGTTAGTGGCTCTTTTTGAACTTTGTGGTTCATCCAGTGCCTGGTGGTGTGTGTCACACATGGGTGTGCCCTCACCTGCAGACAGACACACGGACAGGCACAGACAGCGTGATGTGCACAGAGTTCCCGACAAGCCAGAAGAGGAGCATTCACCTCTTCCCTCCTCCAGGAGATCTGATTTGTTGTGGGAAACTGTTGTGTCTGAGGCTCGTCAGTTCCCCAGGATGTAATTTTACTCCCCTGAGGTAAAAAGCCGTCAGTGGTAAAGTGTGATAAATTAGTTCTCGCAAGTAGATGCGCGTGCGTGTGCGTGTGTTTAATTCTGACCTTGCTGTGCGTGTGTTGAGCTGCTCTCGGTGCCCGAGTCAAGCCCGGTGCAGGTTTAATCCTGTGCCCTTGTACACGTATACTTGATTAGTAGTTGTGGTTATCTCAGCAGAAGACATTCTGCTCTCCTCCTTGTATTGGTCGGGACCCAGGCATTGGGGAGTCAAGTCGAAGGAGAAAGAAAAGAGATTTTGCATTAGTATTCTATGAAAGCCTTACTGTCTGCAGAACAAATTGATTGCTACAGTGTACCTGTGCTTGGCACCACTGCTGTGAGAGAAAGGTATGGTTGTAATCTGTTTTATTGTATTACATATTGTGACACTCCAGGAATGTTTAACATTCGGCTCTTCGGTGGCACATGCTAGAAGTCTAAGGAAAGAAAAATATGTGAATGAATGAAAAGTGTGTGAGTGAGGCTGTCGTATCGGCAGCTTTGTTTACTACAGCGAACTAAGTAGCCCCTGCTAATGAGACAAATTTCTGTGCCAATGGCAACATAAGGAGATGATTAACTGAATTCTCTGTATTCTATTCAGTCACTCTCATCAGTGTCAGTAGTTGCTACATACCTACACAGATAAAATTGTAATTAATGTTTTAAGGGGGTTTGGGTTTAGCTTTTTGCAAGATGATTAATGTGAAATATACTTGAATGTGGATGTGTTTGCCTCTTTAAATGAAAATGTGTTGTTTTTTTCCTAGTTATTAATGTGCTGTGATGGTCCTATGTGTGTGTGAGGGGGAGGTATGTGAGGGGGTTAGGGGAGGTACAAAAACCTGCAAGTCTTAGATGTGCTGCTGTGATAAACAGCACAAGAACAAAGCTGAGGAAAAGTCTTAGAGGATTTGAGTCTTCATATCTCCCACACATACACCCCCACCACCCCCCTCTCTAGTAATATGTAAACATGCACCCCTGTTTTAATGGGAAATCTAGATCTCTTCGTTTCCTTAACCCAGTTATAGACTTTAGATAGTTGCTTCTCTGGTTATACAGATGCTCAGCTGATGTCAGTTGTGTGGGAAGTATGAAGCACTCCATTAATAAAATTCAGGCTGTTGCACAGAGGGCTGTGCTTAGTGCTTCGTTCTTGGCATCACTGAAATTGTGTTGCTGATTATTTGGATGTTTGCTTGTGGTCACTCCAAAACATCTGAAGTATCTGCTCTTCTCATGCAGACATTCCTAACTAATTAAGTTTAGGACAGGTGGCAGACTCCTCCTGGGCATTTAAATCTGCGTGTAAACCTAATCTAATAACTTGATGAGAAAATGAAAATCCATCTTTCCTGGTGTGTTATCAACACGCACAAGCCACAGAGGTATTTGTGAAATCCTCTCTCTACTCTTTGTCCGGGCAGGTGACAAGTAAATGAGTTGCTTTAAGGAAATGGGGGGCTTGGAAAACGCTGTGTGCAGAGCAGCAGTCATGCACTGTAATAGCTACTTCTGTCATAGGGCCTTGCTGGCTTAAGATTAACACTTTATGGATGTGGGGTGTATTTGTGAGTGTACCCTTGAGCTTCCATTTTACACCTTGCAAAGAGTGTGAATACAGCCTTATACATGCAAGTTGTTGATCTTTGAGATCCCTTGACAGCCAACAAAATTTTTGAAGAACTACAGTTTGGGAGACTCTGATGTCACTGTTTGGACTCAAATATGATGACTTTAGTTGCAACTAATTGTATTATAATTATTTTATTACAAAACTTATTTTTTCAAACCAAGTATTTTGTGAATAAGCTATTCTTCCCCTGAGTTGTTTTTTCTTAACACAAACACATGCTGTAACAAAAATGAAAGTTGGTAGAAACAGTTGCATGATTTACACAGCAGATGGAGGATCCAGGGACTTCATCATATTTAACCAGGTTTTGGAAGAGAATTTCAGTAATGCCATAGAAATGGTCAATCCTCATTTCAAATTCTGTATTCATTTTTTGTAGATTTTAACCAGTTAGTGACAGGGGTTTGAGTTCTGAGGAAAGTGTTAGATAAATACAGGGCAATACTGCATTTCAATGCAATTAACTTTTGTTCATAAATAATTCAACCTATGACTTTAAATAAATGATCAGAGGAAAAGAAAATGACATGTGATTAAATCCAAGTCCTTGAAAACATTTTACCAGTCAAGATTGCTGTGATTGCTTTGGGACTTGTAATTCCTCTGTTGAGAAGAGCCAGTTTTGAGAATTGTGGGGATTTTGTTTCCTTTTGTTTTTTGTTTATTCTGAGCATATAATGAGAGATATGAGGTAGACTCTTCAGATGATAGTTAAAAGAGGACTGATGGTGCATTATTTTTCATTTTGTCTTGATTTTCTTAGTGCCATGGAATGTATCAGCTTGGGTAGCATATGATTTTCCTAGGTTTTTGGTTGTTCAGGGTTTTTTGTTTGTTTGGATTTTTTGGGGGGTTAGGGTGTGTTTTTGACTTTTTTTAATGGAAAGTAGAAGGATGTCTGTCGAATTAAAACTTTTACTGCCAACTTTACTGATAGAGCATGACTGATGACATTAGTATCTTGATGAGAATTTTGGAATACAGTTTGGCCTGGGGTAGACTGCTGCATTGTGGATGGAGAAGACGCCAAATGAGGAAGAAAACCCAAAACCAAACACAACCCCAACCAAATAAATCAGATTTTAAAAACAATTCTTGCGTATATTGGAAGTATGCGTTGATTCCAGCATTGGTTACCTGTATTGCACAACTTTTCCTCTGGAAATACTTAATCTAAGTCTTAAGTAAGAGTTGTTGCTTGAGTGGTATTGTCAATTTAGGCAGATTTTAGAGGTGAATACCAGATTAGATCTGTTTTTGAAAGGTAGCTGTGCCCTGCTTGAGATTGTGAAATGCTTGTTCCCCATCTCCACCCCTTTTCTTTTTGTTACTATGCTCTACCATAATAAGGAAGAGAGGAAGTGGAGGTGTTGCATAACTTCAAGTAAATAGATTTTTGGTGCAGATACTGAAGGCAACCTTAACTCAACCAGTGCTGTCACTACCAGAATCCTCCTAATGCTGAAGGCAGTTGTGTAATTAATGGCCTTGTGTACTGAACTGAGACTGCTGTGAAACCTCTGGAGGGAATTATTGTGTCTATTGTGTTGGTTAACTTTCCAAGAAAATATAGTCCATTGCTGATAGTTTGTTGGGGTGATGGGGGAGGATTGTGTAAGGCCTGATGAAATACTCTGACATCTTTTTCTTGACCACTGGACAAAGCATCTGTAGCAGCAGGGCCAGGTTGAACAGCTGAAATGGAACTGTTAATAAAAAATTAGGTGAGTTTTACTGGAGGAGACAAATGTGGTAGATAAGAAATTAGAAAGCTGTACTTCAAAACTTTTGGTGTGCTTTTAAGATATTTTTGTTGTAAAATAATTTTTAAAATTTGGACCTAGTTTTGATACTAGCACCTTACCTAGTGCAACAGTGGTAAACAATCTAGAATAGATGACAATTATTAGTTGATTTTTGTCTGATCTGTTATTTTGAAGCCATTTATAAAACCTTGTTAAAAGTTCCAAACACTTTTTTTTTTTTTTTTTTGGAACTTTGTTTCTGTGACATCAACCATAGGTGGCAGTGACTATTAGCAATTAGAAGGTTTGGGATGTCTCCCTTCTTCCCAGATTTAGATGTTTAAGGCCCTGGCAACTGCTTGATCCATTTTTCTCTCACTCTGGCAAAGAGAGGAGAGTGTCTGCAGGTTCTGCTAATGAATAGGTATAGGCACCAAGTTATTGCCTGAGTTTGGGTCAGTTTGGAAACTCCCAACTTTTGAAGCTAGGATTTGAGTTTGTACAAACTCCTTGGGGAGACATGCTTATATTGATTACTGGGGGGAAGCAAGCTTGTTTCTGCACCTGGGCTTAGTTCTAGTTACTCAGGAGACTTGCAGAGGATGCTCAGTTGGGCTTGGTGCAGTTCAGGATTCCAGAGGCTGGGCACCACTGGGCACTTCAGCATGTGCAGAAAAAGCTGTCTGGATTCACTTGCTGCTGTAGCATCAGTTCCTTCACTGCCCTGCTGCTGGCATGGGCTGCTGCTGTTCTGCCTTTCACTGGAACCAGGGATGAGTGCACACCCTGTGTTCTGGTCCAGCTGAGCTGTGAGCGTATTGCAACTGAATCAGGCTGGTAAAAGCCAGGTTTTAACACCTTTCTAAGGCAAGGAATTAAAAATGGACATGTTTGGACAGGAAGTGCTTAGGTATGTGTACAGATGTACTTGGCTATGAGAGACCTTTGCTTCAGGATAGAAAGAATTTTAGTGTACTTGGTTAGGAAAGAGACCAAAAGTGATCAGTGGATCAGGGGAGCTTCTGCTGTACAGTTATCTTTGCAGCTCCAGTCCATGTATAGTTCTTGCCCAGCTCATTAGGACTGTTTCATCATGTTAGATCCCTGAGAAATAGGGAAGGTTGGTGGAATTATATTTTGGATCAGAATGTCATCATTCATGTTTAGTTCAGTAGTGGTACTTTAACTCAGTACTGAGGTGGTGTTTTGTTGGAGCAGGTATAGTGGAACACCCATATTTACTGCATTTGATTGACATGCATCTCCACCTGAGGGTGTTGGGAGTGCCAGTAATTTGTCTTTATTTTGGAAGAGAAAGGCATTTGCTGTAGTGTGCAATTCTTACTCCTTTAGTAGTAAGCACTGTTGTTTCCTCAAGTTGAAAGGTACCCAATTGTTGTTTGGATTCACTAGTAGGGGGGAAAAACCCCAAAAGCAAAAACACTCACAAACTGTAGAGAGAATACCCTGTAATTCAGCTGAAATTCAGAAAATTTGTATTTATTTGCTATGTATATGGAGTTAATGTGTTACTGAGCAAGCTACTTATCTTTTCCTGTCCTCGCTGTTCCTCATGAGTAGAGTAGCAATATTCCAAAGCACTGCTATGATATGTTCATGGATGTTCCTAAAACGTTCTGTTTTGTTCCAAGACAGAATCTCTTTTTTCTTGCAATCTTGACAGTACCCAGTATTCTCCAACATGGTTCAGACCCACACAGTGCATGTAATGAGAGGTCCTGGTGAACAACGGAGGAGTGAAATTACTGTGATCAGTCTGTAAATAGCAGCAGCCATCTAACATCAGATATTTAGATGTCAGATTGAAACAGGTCTTTGGTAACTGAAATGCCTCTTATTTGTTAGTTTGCTTGTGAGTGGGGTTTTTTAATGACCTCAGTTTATGTATAAGCAATATATAATTTAATTCTGTAGTTCATGCAAATCCAGAATAGTTTGGGATCTTATTTCCAGATTCATGTAGTGAATGGGTAAGTCTGTGAAAGTTCTTTCTGTACTTAGGATGTTGCTGGTACTCTGCAACTTGGTGGTGGAGTACATCAAGATTATTTTTTTATTGGTATTATTATTAAGTTTTTAAATTATGGTTGTATGTTTCATCAAAAAAGCCCCTGATGCTTGGTCAACTTCAAATATTTTCTTCCTCTCAGCTTTTCTACCCGTGACTGTCATTTTACCAGAGAAAATAATTTCATGGAAGGGTAGTTCAGATGCATGTTTTGTGTAATTTGCAAGTGTGGACACTTGCAGGTAGTTACAGCTGACAGAGTACAGTCAGCAGTGGAAGAAGTATCTTACCAACAGTTCCCTGCTCCTTCAAGAATTTTTTTCTGTTCTCCAGGATTTATGAGGTCATCATGTCAAAGGTTTTGTAGCATTCAGCTAGTCATGATAGAGTGCAAGCCAATCTGAAATTAAAAATGACTGGATGAGCTTTACTGTGCAAAAATTAAGCTCATAATCAAATTTGCTAATTATACAAAAAAAAAGTTAAACAAGGGAGGTTTTAGTACCTGAAGTGGCAAAGATCGTGCATACGTATCCCTATCAAGTAGTCTGGGTTTTCTGGATGTGCATTAGAAAGATTTCATAAATACTGTTGGCTTTCTTATGATTATTAGTGAGGAACATAGATCATGCTTGCTCTTGAAAAATATACACTTGCATTAAGTAAAGTAACTGAAGTGAGATACAAGAATTTGTGGAAAAGACAGGAAAGATGGTTTTAGATACATTAGCAAAAAGGAACTTGTTACTCCATGTTCTTGAATCATTATATCTTTCCGAACAGCTGGCAAAAATAAGTTGCATTCAGTGCATGCTTTATATCCTACATGTGGAAGTGAATTGCAAAAATGGTTTAAAGTCCATTAATTTTTGTTTTGGAATCTTTGGAACCCCCCCATGCCCCCCTATAAGTGAAGCTTTTAGTGTAGAGTGGTGATGGTTACACAGTAATTTACTGTTTTTTCTCCTTCTTTCCCTCCCACTTGTTTTTCTTCAACAGAACAGAGTCAAGGTGTTTAGAGCTTCCAGTCCTTCCTCTTTCTTGTTCCTTTGGTCAAGATCACAGTAAAAATCGTGTAAACCTCTGAAAATTTTGGACTTTCCATCCATATGCCTTGCTACAAAGTTTATTGCAGTTTAGTGGAAATGCTCCCTACAGCATGGTAGAGGAACACAGCTGGTGTTTTAGGGATCATGCTACCTGGAATTTCACCTCTAGCTTTATATTTTAGTGAAGCAAATTGACTATAATATTTTACAGTGTACAGTATCCTACATTATCTGCTTGTCATTCTTTACAGTTCAGGACTCCATGCTGGTCAGGCAGCTTGAACAGTCTCACAATCTTTCCTGGCATTGATACTTTTTTCTTCTTTATACCTACTTTTTCCCTACATCTTTCCTGTCTGCTTCGTTATCTCTGCATCTCATGTCAGTTTGTAAGCACTTTGGGGTCGTAACCTGAATTTACGGGAATATAAAATGTTTTACAATAGTAATTATGCCAAATGTCAAGCACAGACAGACTGACTCTCATAAACCTGGCAGCATATATAAAGAAGGCAAGTGGAATTTGCATCCTGGTAGGTTATTCTTGGGCAGCTAAACTGTTCACCTTCCAAAGTGCTATAAGCCAACTCTGCTTTACATGATTTAGTGGAGAGATACTGAGGCAACTTTGGAAGCAAGGGTTACGTTTTATTTGCAGTAAAGCAGAATTCAGACGTAGACCCAGTAAATCAAACCACTCTGGTTTGAGGTGAAGAAATTATGTTCAAAAATGGAAACTTGCAGAATGAAGTCTGCTGTTTGGGCTCAGAAGGTTATTTCATTAAGGCAGCTGGGACACAGAAAGTGTCTTTGTTTCATTGAAGGAGCTCTGGGTTTGCGCTTAGCCCAGGTGCTCCCGAAGCCTGTACCTTGCTCCTCAAAAGTTTCATCATCCATGATTAAAAGTAAGTAGATAGTTATGGTCTCTCTGAAAACAGTGTACCTCCTTTCTTTCCCAGGAGCAGTATTTTTTCACTCTCTGGTCATTCTTGCCTCTGTGCCCTCTGAAGTGAAAGCAGATTGCATCAGGTTAGGGATATTGTCATTGTACCAGCTGGAGAAGAGAAAGAGCTTTCACTAGTAGCAAAAAAAAGTAGCAGCTCAAGAGAGGGGGAGCCCTTTGATGCTATATTTTAGCCCTTCTGCATTATATTTTAGGCCTTATGTACCCTTTTCTTCCTATCATTAGTCTTTGTGTTCTGTTGATCTTTTAGTGTATATCATTCTTTCTTTCCCTTCCAATCACATGTAGTAAAAGAAAGGTATTGGGTGAAAACTCTTATTACAGCAGCACATATTGTTGTACTGCAAAACCAATAAATGCATTTTTTCTTTTGTAAGAGGAAGAGAAAACATACTTATTTTGGAGGCTAGTGTTGCTCTAGGGCTTCATTTAATTGCTGTCCAGCTGAACTTGTCAGCATCTCACAGGTGCAGATGTATTTATTTTAAACTTCATATAGACTATGATGGGGGAAAAAGGAACAAACAAGTCTGTGAAGAAAGGCAAGCAACATATATCATTTGTGTTTTGGCTTGTGGTCTTGCAGGAGGTATTTTGGTGGGATTTGGGTTAATTTTTGCTCTGGTAATTTACTGCTGGAAGAGAGGAGGAAGGAGCCTCCAGAGTGTAGATGATCTTCGCCTGGGGAGCAGTGCAGAAGCGTAATGGAATTTCCTGTGTGAGAGGTGCCTGAGCATTACAGCAAAAATGAGTGTTTCTAGAAACAAAAGGGTAAGGAAAAAGGACACAATAAGTGGTTAGGTTACGTGGATAGAAATCAGAGTTATTAATGTCCATATAACTCAGATGAGAAATTCTGAACTTTAATCTAGAGCAAGAAAAAATCAATTGAAAAGTTGAAGTAAAGGGTTATATGAACAGAGTGTCTTCAGGGGAAAGATTACAATAACAGCTGTGTTTTGTGTAGTGTGGAATGGTCTTTGGATGTTGTTAATGCTACACAAGTGTGAGTTGTGAAGTGGGGAGCTGAGGGAAGACTGAATGAGAGTAATGATGATAATAGCTGGAGAAAATGAGTCACATTTTAGAGAAGCAGGATGCAGTGCCATGGGTGTATTGTGTGTTCTTGGTTTCTTTTTGGTCGTTTGTTTGGGGCTTTTTTTAGTCATGGTGGGTAAACAGATAGTGGGAGTGTTAGAATAAAGATAATCTCTTGATGACAGCTTTTTTTCACAAGGTGGGTAGTATTAACCAGGCAAGGAGAGCTATCCTCTCTCTCCTGGCAGGTTATCTTTACCAGCTTGGTCAGCTCAGTTTCATTTGTCAAACTCTGATACTCTCACAAATCAGCTACAAGTATAACCACTTTTGGGGAAAAACTTTCTGTTAATCTGTTGATACCTTGTTAAGAAGTAAGACAGGCTCCCTTTTGGGAGCTGATACTGAATTAATAGAATTACTTTCCTGTTACTGTAAAAATATAATTATTTTCTACCATAAGTTTCTACATCCTGATTATAATGTATTTATTTTTGGCAGGGAGGAGTGAAAACCAGATTCACAAAGATCCCGCACTGACATTTGAAAGGTATGAGCTTTTTGCCTTGAACTTGAAAAGTTTATTAACCTATATTTTTCCTCACCCTAGACATGGAGTGTAACTTTGTCTCATTCACACTAGCTTTGGTCCTTATCCCTCTTAGGAATTCCCAGTCAGAGCTTGGTTCATTTCCCATCCCTGTGTAGTCCTGATCTCCTTCTCCTGAGATTGCTAACTAGGGTGCTGAGGTAAAAATCTGCTGAGTTTCCTGAGAGGCTGAAGACATGCTCACCTGCCCACCAAAACTTCTGGCTTTTTATCAACAGATGGATTTTAAACTGTATGCTTTTAAGAGCATGAAGTCCCTTTGAGAAGATGTTTTGGGTTGTGGGTTTTTTATGAGCTTTTTTCTGGTATTTTTTTGTTGCCCTTTTTGGCTTGTGCCTCCCTTTCCAATGCGATATGCTTCAGCGTTTATTTGCTATTTGGGAGTTGTTTGTGGTTATGTAAGATTCTGCAGGTACTCACAAGTCTTAACTGCTGTTGAATGAAATCACATTAATGTGTTCATTTGAGTTCTTTTGGTCTCACTCACTGATGAAATTGAGCAACAGAATTTGAACAAAACCATCCTTCTTTAGCAAGATTATGTATAGATTGAAAAAGAGAAGAAAATAAACAAATAAGTGATTTAGTAATAATGCAGGCAGGCAGTGAAACTTAACATCAGGTTATTGACAAGGCCTTACTATATATTGATTCAGAAAACACTGGAGTTACTTACTGATGTAACATTGAGCTGGGAAATGACTCTTCCAGTTACATCAAGAAAAGATGGCTTTATATAACACAAAGAACATGGGTTGTGACCTGTCAGCCATGCCCAGATCTCTGTTATGGCAGGGTAAGCTGGAATTAATTACATAGCCTGATCAGCTGAATTGATAGAATTGTGGTTATAGATAACTCTCAGATAATGACTTTATACTACATCACACATGGCTTGAGCTACTTTGGTGCAGTTTCACCTGTTTATTTGCTAGATTCTTGACCTTTAGGTCTTTTGTTACGACAATTTCCCCCCACTCTCACCACATTCTTTCAGTAGTAACTGAGTGAATAGATTAAAACTAATCCTGAGATACTTCCCCCAAAGCTGAGACAACATTTGCAGAGAGAAATTCACCACCTACCTCCCACTGCCTTTCATTGTGACCAGTTTTATTTGATGATGAATTGATACCAGACTTCCAGCATTTGGGAAACCAAATTACCTGCAATGGTGGTTGTATGTTGAACAACTTGAGGAATGGGAAAACTGGGATGACTGGTGTTGCACATCTTGGAAATCCTGTGCTGCATCCTGAAAGATAGAAGAATATTTCAAAACTAGTTTGTTTTTAGTCATGATGCTTAACCTGGTGATGTGTTACTGGGTTTTAGCATGGTAGATACCCCTTTGTCCTATGCATACATCTGTAACTTGAATATGTATTTGGAATCAACATGTGTTTGCAACTTGAAAATGTGTTTGCATATGTCTGTAACTTGAATCTGTGCATGAGAGAGGCATCATTTGATTGCCTTTTTCATGCACAGATCTGTATGTATGCATAACCTTGCCATTATTTTATTGTGCCATTAAAATTCATAGGTCTACTTACGTCAGGGAAAATAAATAAAAAGGAAGTACAAAGTTCAAGAACTTACTACTACACTGTTCATCAATACAGTATTTTAAGATTTTTAGAAACTCATTTTGACATTTCACTCATGTAAATATAACCACAGACAATATTTTTTCTAGAAAATAAGTAAAAATTGTACCTTTACAGGACTGGGCATTGATAGCCATCCAGTCCTGCAACGTAATCCGTGGTTGTGGACTGTTGTTGACTGCTAAATTGACCAGAAGTACTTTGTGCTAGCTGTTGTGTTTATTGTCACTGCTGTATTGGCTGGTTGTTTGCTCCTGTTTGTCATTACCCTTTGAAAAGACAGCACCCTTGAAGTGCTTTACCTTTGGATCACTGTGTGGAAAGATGCCTGTTCCAGCTCTCCAAGGAGAAATGGATAAGAACTAGATTTCAGATATTTTCTGCATGGTGTCACAGCCCAAACCAGCACTGGCTGCTGACAGCAGCCTGCACATCCCTGCTGATTGAAAAGTGGGGGATTTGATGCAAAGTTCAGAACCAGCAAAAACCTATTGCTTCTGCAGGTTATGCATTTAAAGAGTGTGAGCTTGTATTTAACAGGAAAAAACCCAAACCCACAACTGCTGCTGACTGGCTTTATCAGAGGTTTGATTGTGAAGATTAAACAGGGTTTTTATGGTATAAGCTTGAGAGAAGACTTGCCATGACACTGAATGAACAGTTACCCACTGTAATACAGCTCAGTTAAAGCAAAGGCTTTTTCACACATTTCAGTTTTCATGTGTTTGTAAACTTGAAAAACCTACATGACTCCAAATATACTTGCTTTAGGGTTTCACATGTTGGGCAGCTGTACTGCTAATAAGCTGATGTGTTTCCTAGAATGTTTTTAGTTTTGAAATGTCCTATATACACATTTTCATGTGTGCTTGGTTCTCACAGTAAGCTGCTGGTTTGTGGATGTGGAAGGAACCTCTGCTGGTTTGTTGTAATCATTGCCTGATTTACTTTTTTTTATTTTTCCCTTTCTAACTCATCAATGCACTGAGAGGCTTTATCAGCCTTTCACAAAGTAGGAAGGATAGAAATTCCACTCACAAAAAAAAAAAAAAATTAACCAACCTCCTCTATTCTCCCATTTTGCTGAAAGGGTTTACAAAAGGGGGACTAAGAGCAGAATTGTATTGCCCTGAGGTCTACAACTTAAATCAATTTGATCTTAAACCAGCGACTGTTTTAAGATCTGATGAATCATTATCAGAGTTAAAAGCACCTATACCACAGTGCTGTGAAGCTGGCATCCCAGGCTTCGAGTGATTTGTATCTGTCCCTAGTAGCTCAGGCAATGCTACAGCTTAAGAGGGTGACAACCTAATTCTTGTGAAGAATCTTTTCAAAAAGGAGACAAGTTTTTAAACCTTTTTTGTCCCTTTTTTTTTTTTTTTTTTTTCATTTGAGGCCTTTTTATTTGAGACAACCTAGTCATGCAGGTAGAGAGCAAATGTACTACCTCTAGAAAAAGAGAGGAAAATCTTAAATAGCTGAAAGAAGGTGCAGGAGGGTATGTGATGGCATGAAGGTGTTACTGGCAGTGTCCAAGATGCCACATACTGGTGAGCTATGCAGGTCACCCCAAATGGGTTCCAATAAAAGCTTTAACACTAACACAAGCAGTTCCTATATATAGACATGTCTCTCTGTCTAAATATAAATTGCTCCCACTCATGTCTAGACTAACATCAGAGCAGTGCTGGTGTTGAAAATGGAGGTTAAGAATTAAAAGTATAAACCACACTATTCTTTAAATTGCTACCTGTTACGATGAGCATCTGAACTTTGTGCAGCAGTGCAGCTTTGAGTGCCATTGTGTTCCCAAGACATCTCCTGCTCATGTTGAGGTATCAGAAAGGTGCATGTGCTAGACCTGTAAGCCAAATACTCTCCTGCATGTGTTGAAAGCTTTGAGAATGTATGGGTGCATGGATGGATGGATGGGTGGATGAGTAAATGACTTTCATTGCTGACTCTTTTCAGCAGCTGGTTTTTAATGAGTCTTTCAACTGTTGCTACTGTGTTTAATCTACTCACTTACTGTGCTCAGCATTAGAGAAGCTTTCTAGGAAGTAAATGTTGTCCTGATTGCAGAACAGGTTAGTTAGTTTGATTGTGTTCTGCGCAGACCTTGAGTTCTCTTTTTTTTTTGGTTTTTTTTTTGGTTTTTTTTTTTTGTTAATTGAGAAATATCTGCTGTGCACACAGGTAATTAGGATAAATAAGCAAGTGTTGTGCTTGGAAGTGCACATCCAAATATACAATTGTTTTATTAAGATAAGTGTCTTGGACTGCTCCAAGTTAAAATCTGAGGTCCTGACTCTTTAGCACTGGTCTTGCTATGAGAGTGAGTTTTCCTTTTAGATTCGTAATTTAATGTATATTAGCAATGACTGAATAGAGTGAAAAGGATGGAAAAAAGTGTCTTTCACTTTCTTTTCATTTAATATAAGAGCTTTTCCTTAGTTTATTTGCTATGCTGCCTAATAGCTCTTATAAAGATAAATAAGGATGGGGCAACTGCTCTTAAATGTAGGGAATACTAAAACATGTAGTGTACCAATGTGAAGAAAATCAAGTGTAGTGATATTTCTGGTAAGTGTACTAAAAAAAAGATGCATCCAGGAGCTTTGATCAAATGCCAGCTCTTACATCAGTCCTCTTTGTAATCTTTCTTGCTGATCTGTGACCTTGACCTTGTGTTTGTGTTTGTATGTCAAATCTATTTTAGGGATGGACAAACTAAGTTCAGTTTAATAGGATTTATACTTCTGCTTCACAAGACACCTTAGTAAAATATAAAAATTAAAACATTTGGGTCAGTTAAATTTTCAGTCATCTTTACAGATTTTGGTGGGTTTGAAGACGACGTTGTTCTTTTAGTTCTGTTTAGGAGATGGTTCTTACAAAGACATCTTTAGCTCACCAATAAACTCTTCTAAATTCAGCATGGGCCTTCTGCCTGGAGGTGGGGATTTTTCTTTGAGCATCTCACCAGTGGCAGTGCTTTTTTTTGGCATTGAGTGAGGTTCAGCAGTGAAAGTAAAGTAGTCCCTGCTCTTTGTCTTTCCTCATGCCACCCTGTTTTCCTACAGGGAGAACTGCAAAACCAATGCTTGGCAGGATTTTGGGGTTTCTTTGGACTCTGACGAGATCCTTAGTCTTGCTTGCCTTGTGGGAATTTTGTGCCATGTGCACTCAGCAGGTTCTTGAGCACAGCCCTTACTTCAAACACATGGACACAGGGCAGCAGAGTTGGTTGGTCTAACTCTGGCACTTTGGGCATACAGGCTCATAAAGCCTTAGTGAGGCTGTTGGTTTCAGGGGCATTGTGAAATAGGGTCCCAAATTAGCTAATACTTATGTGCACTGTTATCAATAAATGCCTGTTCTTCAGAACCTTCCAACAAGCAGAAGGTCAGAGTTGTGTGGAAATGCATTATCTGCATGCATTGATCATAACTCAAAAGCATGATTGCCCAGGAGAAGTCATTGATTTCTTCACTGTATATTAATCACATTTCATTCTTGGGGAGTTGATGTAGAGTTTAATGCATAATCAGTGATTTGGTTTTGTAGGTGTCAGAGGGAATGGAAATCTGGTTGAGCTTCCTTTTAATTGCTTATTTATAGGGAAGTGGTTTACCAAACATTGGAAAGGTGCATCCTCTGTCCATTCTGTTGTATATTCTGTTCTGAAAACAAGTCTTTGTATAGATTTTTGTATGTTTTTTGCTCTTGGTCTCTTGAATAAGAAGACTCAATTAACCAAAAGCATTTCTGCTCACTGTATTTCTGAGCTTGGACCATCATTCTTTCCCAGGTTAGTTGAGATTCAGTGACACATGCTATTTCTGTATCCCTGTCCTTAAGGGATGTGTGGTGGGGGTGTAACTTCTCTGCATTATCTTTTTGTTTCTGCCCTTTTTGTCTTCAGTAGCAGCAGAACCACTGAGCAGTGACTGATGGGACAGCTTTAGGTGTCAAATACTTGCTTCCTTCACAGGTGGTGTTCATAAATTGAATGTCTGTTCTTCCTCATTCCTTATGATTGGCAAAGACTTGGCAGAGAGTGTGTTTCTAAGTTCATGCCTAGAGTGTTAGCAGATCATAATCAACAAGTGAACTCAAAGATGTGCTTTACAGTGCCATTAGAGAAAAAAATGTAAGTATTCCTCTGGTAGTATTTGTAAGAACAAATGTACATGTGTGTGTGTCTGGGTAAGGAATTGACTGAAATGTCTGAAACACCAGGTGAATTGTAAGTTACACAAACAGCATAGGGCATTCTGCATCTGGGATTCTGTGATGCTCTGTTCTTGTACCTGTTAGAGTAAGAAACACCTAAGGTAGGCTGACCTGTTGTTTGTTTGAAGAGTGTCACAGCACGAAAAATGGCCACACGTGTTTTGTCTCCAAACTGTGCAGAACTTTCCAGCAGGAGGTTTTGACGTGCAGGCCAGATTTGGATTAAGCTGTGTATGTTGCTTAAGTGTACTTGTAAACCTTGGAGAGCTGCTACTAAGGCTTTCACAAACTCAGCTTTCAAGGCAGTTGTCTGCTCCCCATTTTCTCCTTCCCATGTACTTCATCTCTTTTGGGGTTTCATTGGGTTTGGGGTGATGTAGGATGAGGGATTTTTTTTTTTTTTTTTTTATTTCTCGGGGTTTGTGTTGGTTGGTTGGTTTGGCTTTTTGTTAGGGCTTTTTTTTTTCTTTTTTTTCATTTTCTTTCCCACTCCTTACTGGTATCTTTATGGAGTAAGATACAAAAAACCACAAGTCACATGTAACTTGGGGAGAAATGCCTGCCTGTGTTCTGCAATGTTCTGAAATGTTCTCCAAACTCTGCACCACAGTCTGGAAGATGTGACTGGGATGGGTGGAACGCCAGCATGGGATGACTCTCAGTGTAACCAGCAGTGCTCAGAATTTGGGTTTTCCACATGCCAATGTTTGCCACAGAGTTTGAGGTGTTCTGACTTGCGTGTCTCCTGGCAGGGTGCGCAGCTTCGCCTTGCTGCTTCCCCAAGCAGCCCCCTGCGTGGGCATGGAAATCTCCCTGACACTTCCACACCTCATTTTGGCACATGCTGGAAATGCTGTGTTCCCCCTCCATAAATATTACGTGCCATACCATCCCAAAGCTCCTCATCGTTGTCATGGGGTGGTGTTCCGGGGTCTGAGTGAGTCACGCATTCCCGGACTGGAGAATCCCATGTGAAATCTGATGAGTGGAGGGACACTTGAGATGAGGTGACTGAATCCCCCTTTCCACACCCCAAATGGAATGTGTAGGAACAGCCTCCCCTTCCCTCGTGTGCCTCTGGCGCCACTATTAACAACAGCATTTACATTTACATTTTAGGGTCTCTTAAAGGCTGAAGTAAAACTAAATAGTCTCTACCACGAGAACAGTTGGGGTTTTTTCTTCCCCACTCAACTTTGCTAACATTTCAGTCCAATGGTCTGTCTGGTCTTATTCTCAGAGGAAAAACTGTGTCTTGTGCTCTTGCTTCTGTGTTTCTGGCGATTTTGTGTGACTTAAAGACTTCTCAGTTACTCACGGTTTGTGTGCTTTTGTCAAAACAGTAGATGTGGCATCATTTTGTGCTGTTTCATCATCTGTAATGGAATTGGCTTGCTATAGTATTTTTCAAAATCCTATTACTGAAACTGCTGAAATAATCAGAAGGTTTTGATCAGGCTGGTTGGGGTCTACACACCCCATCCCCATAGTGAAGAAAACACCTCTTTCTGTTGTCCAAAACTTGAAACCAGGTCGGGGCTGGGCTTGGCAGCACACAGCTTAACAAAACACAGGGGAAAAGGCTTTTCCTTCCCTGTGCTCTGCAGAATTTGGCCATGGAGCCGTGGCTGTTGCTAATCCTGCGTTATCCAAGGGGTGTTTCGCAGAGGGAGCGATGCTCCGTGTGCTCCGTGCCAGCCTGGAGGGAACAGCCCCAGCTCAGGATGGGGAATGCCAGCTCTGCTGGGCTCAGGAGCCTCTGCAGAATTCCTGGCAGCAGCAGGAGCAACATGATTCCTCATGTGCCCTCTCCTGAGTGAGCTGTCTGAAAGGGATAGGCTGTCCTTCCCATGTTTAAAATGTCTTTTGGAGTCAGTCAGCAAGCCTAGGAGCAGTGAATAATATGCCATGCTCCTGGGAAGAAGCTTATTTTTGCTTTCTCAAACTGATACCCTACAGTTGTAGGAGAGGAGCCTGATTTATTTTATTTAAATGAATTGGTTGTTCAAAAAGGTTTCTGGATTCCCAAGTTCTTTTGAGTGCAGCTGTGGGAGAATTCACCCACTTATTGCTGAGTTTTGCTCCCCCATCTGATCATTTCTGCCTTTTTTTCTTTTTCTTTTTCGAAACTACATTTGCAAAGGGAACCTTCAAAATGTCTTGGCTGCCTGAATCAAAACTGTGAAGAGGTCTCAGCTGCTCCATTCATCTGAACAGATTTCTGACACAAATAAAGCGTGGATTTGGGAAAGCAAAGCACTTAAATACTTTATTCTCTTAAAGCACGTGCTTAAGTATCATTGAAGTACCTGCTTGTTTGTGCAGCTCTGTGCATTTGGTGCCAGGGCTGTTTTGTTGCTCGGAACCTTTGCAAAAAGAGCCGACTAAAGACTGAAGTGCTTTTACCAGCACTCTGAAAACATCCTTCCTGCTGAAATCAAAGGTGTGCAAATTGAGCTTAGTAACTAAATAATTCTGGGACAATAAGTCTCATTACCCATACTCAGTTCACTGCAAGGTTCTGCTGCAATACCCAGGAATTCTTTTTTGAGGACCTAATTTCACTATGTTCTTCAGCATTTCACTGCAGGCAGCTGTAAGGATGAGGAATCACTTGAAATCCTGTGTTTTAGGTACTTACTCAGTGCTGGTACTGGAGCTGCTGAGTAACACACTGCCTTTAATATATTTATCCTCAATTATTTTCTGAAGTTTCCATCTATTATTACTCCATCTGGGAAAACAGGGTACAGAGAAGTAAAACCAGAAGTCAGCCAGCCTGTCTGCAGCACAGTGAGTAATTGGACCCCTGGATCCCAAGCTGCCACTGTAATCACTGTACTGCATTCCTCAAATCCGTAATAATTAAAATGACAGTCTGAGCCATTGGCTGATGTGGTGGGCTGGAGCCTTTACACTTGGGAATATGAGAATGGGAAGTCAGTGAAGCTAGTAAGACTTTTTCTGACTCTTCCAGTAGGAGCTAAGCATTAGAACATCAAATTTATTAAATAACGGAAGATTTTTATTTCACAGACTAGTTTGATTTTAGCTTTACAAATGCATGTTTTGATTCATCTCAACTTAAAAATGGAACATAAAATTGCTACAGGAGTTTAATCGTCATGAAAGAACTCTGCAAATGTAGTTAATAAAAATATTTTATCTGTGTGAACATATACTAATCTCAGCCTCTATTAATCATTGTAACAATGTGCATGAGTTTGGGTAATGTGTCTTCTAATAAATGTTCATAAAGGCAATCTGCTAGCCATTGCCAGTTTCCTAAGTGAATACCTTAATGATTTTGGTAAGATTTTTTTTTTTCTTATGATACTATGAATTGAGACTGCAGAAGAAGACACCTTGATAATACCATGTTTTTTGAATTACCCAATAGATTATGTAACCCTCGTGCTCAAATAATGCTAGTCTCATATTTTTAATTTACTGTGGCTCTCTTTTCCATTTAGCAAAAGGATTTACCTGGAAATGCTCGTCTGGGATATTGGAAAAATGTCTTAAGGTGATTTTACTAGTTAAATTGTGAACTATCTATAATTTCTTAAACAGCAGGAACTGCTTATCTAATGGGTGAACTAAAAGTCTTCTGTTTGCTTAGTCTCCAGTTAGGTTTTGCAGTTGAGGTATTCATTCATTCAAAGAATTCTTTAAAAATCAAAATCAAATGTTCAGGAGCAAAAAGCAATTGGTTCTGTTGTGCTTTAACATATTAGAAGCTGTGTTGTCAGATTTCATTATCTTCTGCAGCAGTAATATTTTATGGTAAGCAAAGGATCTCACAGTTTGTTGTTATTATTCCTTTAAAATCTTTGTGGTGGATAAATATATTTGTAGCTTGCAAACAAAGAAAAACTTCAACTGCAAAAGTGGAATTAATATTCTGGATCTATGCGGTACAGTGAACATTTTAATATTCCCTTATTTTCCCTATATTGCCTACAGTTTCTCCTTGGGCACATTTTAAAAGGCTGAAGAACTGATTTCTCATAGTGTGCTTCACTTGGGGAGTGTCTCACCGGGTTACAGCATTTGTGCTGTGGATTCTGCTGCTGCTTGAGTTTTGTCTAGGTAAACATGGCTTAATGAGCTGTAATCACTGAGTGCTCCTGGAGGTTCTGCACAACAATTGGGTTGTTTATTTCTTATGGTACAGAAAGCTGCGAGAAGATACTAGAAGTGACAAAAAAAGAGTGCATTTAGAGTAGTTGTGGTCAGGAATGTACTCTAACTTACCAATTTTTTTGTCATAGTAATTAAATATAATGTTTGTGTCTAGAGATTCATAGATCGTAGCAGTTGCTTCAGCCCTTACTGGGAAACAAGAAATCTGTTGCTGTATGATTTCTTTCTCTTTCTTCTGCCTTTTCTTTTAACTTTCTTTTCTTTTTCCTTACCACTGCTCTGGTAATTTCTTAAATACTTAATTTCAAGAAAGAATATTAACATTTTAGTGGGACTTCAGAACTTCTTTTGTACAGTCTATATGTGTTTGGAAGGTAGCTAAATGATTGCCTTAGTGTCCTACTGAACATTAATTTCCAAAGCTGGTTTGGTTTGGCATGGCTGCACCTCAGCTGGACATAGTCATGTGAGATTTTAACACTGTAATACTTCTTACAGCACTAGATCAATAGAGGCTTTTTAAAAGGATTGCTGATGTCCTGTTCTAATGTGTTAAGTGCTTTCCAGATTGCATTCTCTTTAAAGAAGCTTCTTTACAGCAACCTGATTTCATTAAATTTATCAGTATTTTCCTAGCACTGGGTAATTAAAATAGAATAAAAAATTAAAAAGGTGGCAGAACACTTCTTGGAGTAGTTATTGTATATAAACTGTACTGGCTACAAGTGTCATCTCCTGCAAGAAGCTTTTGGAGTACCTGAGGGATTTGCATAAATGCATTATCTTTTTTTAATTACTCATAGGTGTAGTGAGTAAGGCTATACTGAATATTGGCTTAATGGTGCATTTGTTTGGGACTCTATCTTAAAGGTCACCTGTAAGCCTTGCTTTTACCCCATGGTCAGAAATCCTGACAGAATTTCAATTTTATTGTCTTAAATGCAATGCAGAGGGTATCAAGTGCAATGTTAATAATAGCATACTGTCAGCTGTTTGAGACATGAAAATTTGGTTGCAGATAAACAGTTTACTTTTGGAAGCTGGAAAAATAAATTCTCCAGATAAATTGCATTCCCAAATGTTTGAGGAAATTAGTCCAATTGTATTGCTGTTACTGTTGTTGGATGTTTGATGTTTTCATTGGAAGTCTTGTTTTGGTTTTCTTTTAGGGATTTGTTGTTTGTGATTTTTATTCCGTTTTTGGGCTGAAACTCTGCAAAAGCCCAGCCAGAGGTACAGAAGTTTTTGAAGGAACAGTAAGATGATCAATAATTTTCGGTTAGCTGAATCCACATTTAAGTTACTTCATGTTTGAAGGAACTCTGTGTCTTCTACAGTTAATTATGTAAATGATCGTTAATGTGGACATGTATTTCTGAGAGAAATACTGAGACCTCAATAATAGCTAACAGCTTTCCATTTGATATTTAAATGCATGGATATACACATTTACACTACAATGCATTGCTGGTTAGATTTTTTGTTTGCATTTGTTTTGGGTGTTTATTTTTTTTTTAAGATCAATTTTTACACTTTTTCTAGATGACTTAAAACCAAATAAGGGAGTATTTGCCCTGGGAGATTAAGGACAGTTAACATTACAGCTATTTAGTAGTTCTTATTCTTTACATTTTTAAGATCTGATTATTTTCTGACTACTATTTGCCTGTAGGTATTGAATTAAAAACTTGCCTTTGGGAAATCAATCATAAAATATTCATTCACTTTAAGGAGGCAAGGATTTCATCTGTGTACATCCTTTTTAAACTTGTAAATACAAGTTTTCAATGGAGTTTTAGCCCGTGAAAGCAGATTGCAGAGTTCAGTATGCAGAAGGACACTTACCTTTGCTCATGTTGAATATTAGTACCAATTTAGCACTGAATGAGTGAAGGAGGATGCATGTGTGGTGTCATGATCTCATTATTGAGCTGTGGTGACTGCAATGTTCCTGCTGCCATTGACCAGCCCTATAAGGGAAACTGAAGAGATGCATCCAACACAGGCACCATTGCTGTGCATTTTATAACAGCTTTTTATTCCACACTGCCCCATCCAAAAAAAAAGTATTTAGTAGAGATATTATACACTCTTGAAGAATAACAAGACTTCAGGGAAGAACTGGTTTGGTTTGGTTTTGCCATCATGTGGTTCATGTACAGAAGGGATATAAAGGTGAAAATCCTCCAGGGAAAGGAGGATTTTGATGCCAGGATTTATGTTGCATCAGGAGCATAAGCAACCTTTTCCCCACTCTTATCACATGATTGTTCTAACAACTTGTTGTGTTTGGGTGTTGTAAGAACAACAGATTGCACCCCTGTTGTGTTACCATACTGGATTTTGCATTGGTGTATAGTCCTGGGCAGAACTAACAACTTTGTTTCTCCTTTCAGCAGTATCATCCACCTGCCAAACAAAAATGTGCTCATATATGTATGATGCTGTCTATTTTGTTATTTGGAAACATGTGCAATGTGAAACTAAACATTGGCTTTAGGCCTGCCTTTTCCTATTAGTTCAATTTAAGAGTAGGCTGTGTGTCCTGTTTATTTGCCTTTACAGAAGAAAAGTTTGCGCAACTGTGAAGTAAAATTCATTGGATTTTAAAAAACTGTGTTTAGAGTGGTTCAAGATTTTCCTTTCAGGTTTACTATTCCTTGTTTTTAGCTTCAGAGTAGTGAAATTCAGTGAAGGCTTGTAGTAGCTGTGCTTATGATAAGTAAGCTTTGCATAAATATATACATATATGTATAATGTATAAATATAATGTATAAATTTTTGCATAAAACTTTATCTCAGAATTGTTTTCATGAAGTTCTTTAAATTCCATGTATTTTGTCCTTTATTTGATTTTTATCTTCTTCTGGAATGTGTGTGTTGTTCATGTATCCTGAATCTCTGCTTAAGACAATGCATGGGGGGGTTTTATTTTATTTTAAGGAAAAATGTCTTATGCAATTATATCTTAATCCTAAATGTTTTCTTTTTGTTTTGTGTTTCCGACTTAGGAGTTTTATGTGCTTGGTGGAGATGGAAAAGGAAGAAAAGCAAGCTGGCCTCCTGAAGAAAGAAGGCAGCAAATACTTAATGGAACTTTTTTTCTGTGAAACCATGTTTTGAGTGCTCCTAGACATCATCCATAAATACCCTAGATATCAGCTGATTGCTATGATTGGAAACCTGGCTCATCAAACAGTGTACACTGGGAGAAGCCTGCCTAGGATAATACATTTTCTGTTGTTTCTGAAAGTCTCTAAAAAAACTCTATAGACATCTACCTGTTATTAACTCTGCATCTTGATTGAGCAAAACTAGTCTTTGAAGTGAACAGAAACAGAGCCTTTTTGGAAACTTTTATTGAACATGACTCATGGAGAAGAGCTTGGCTCTGAGATGCACCAGGATTCTGTTGTTCTAACTTACCTAGAGGGATTACTAATGCATCAAGCAGCAGGAGGCTCAGGTACTGCAGTTGACAAAAAGTCCACTGGCCATAGTGGGGAGGATCAAAACTTTAAGATTTCAGGAAATATATTTCCCAGCTGTCAGAGTAATGGTCCAGTTCTTAACACGAGTACATATCGAGGATCTGGCATGCTGCACCTCAAAAAAGCAAGACTGCTGCAGTCTTCAGAAGACTGGAATGCAGCAAAGAGAAGGCGCTTGTCTGATTCCATTGTGGATTTAGATGGAAAAAAGGAAGCTTTGTTGGCTGGCATGGTTGAAAATGTGCCTAAAGGCAAACAGGATAGCACATTACTTGCCTCTTTGCTTCAGTCATTCAGCTCTAGGCTGCAGAGTGTTGCTCTGTCACAGCAGATTAGACAGAGTCTTAAGGAGCAGGGGTATTCTCTTAGCCATGATTCCTTACAAGTGGAGAAAGATTTAAGGTGCTACGGTGTTGCATCCAGCCACCTGAAGACTCTGCTGAAGAAGAGCAAAGCAAAAGATCAGAAGCTGGACAGCAGCCTGCCTGACATCACAAAGAACCTGCCCAAGGAGAGGTTTATAGAATCCCCTCATGCGGTGCAGAGCGGCCCCAAGGTGATGAACGAGCCCCTGTCGTGTGCTGCGAGGTTACAAGCTGTCGCAAGCATGGTGGAGAAACGATCCAGCCCTGCTGCTTCGCCCAAGCCCAGCGTGGCGTGCAGCCAGCTGGCTCTGCTCCTTTCCAGCGAGGCCCACTTGCAGCAGTACTCCAGGGAACACGCTCTAAAAGCACAAAATGCCAACCAGATTGCGAGCGAGAGGCTTGCAGCGATGGCCAGGCTGCAGGAGAGCGCTCAGAAGGACATGGGCCAGTTCGGCTTGGCCAAAGGGATGACGAGCCATCTCAATGGCCAGGCAGGATCGTCCCCCAAAACAGTCCCTAGCAAAGGCAGCATGGCACCTTTTCAGAGCTCGGTGGGAATCTTGCACTCGCCCCCCAAAACCGTGGGATACAAAAGTACTGTGGAAAAGAGTAACCTGAAAACCTCTCCCAGCAACAGTTTGCTCTTACATCTGCTGAAAAGCCAGAATACCACCAAGCACGTGAAAGGGCGTGAGCAGAGTGAGAGAGCCAGCATTTTTGAAGACAGCAGCACACCAACAACTGTTGATGAGTATTCAGACAACAATCCCAGCTTTACAGAAGACAGCAGTGACGATGAAAGCTCCCATTCTAACTGTCTTCCCATAGACCTATCCTTTAAACAGAGGACAGATAAACCAGATGCAGGTCCACCTGCATCACTGGATAACCTGACTCAGTCCTTGCTTCGTAACTGGGATCCAAAAGCTTCCTGTCCAGAGACCAAGGAAGAGAAAGACACTCCAAAAGCTTCTAAGCTGAATCCCCACCAGAAAGTAACACTACTTCAGCTGTTACTTGGGCATAAGAGTGAAGAACAGGTAGACAAGAGTAATGATCCTCAGGGACCACACAGTACAGCTGATGTGGCAAAATTCACTGTACAGACTGGGAAAAGGACTCCTGTTACTGACAGTCCCAGTGCCAACAGAATGACTCCGTTAAGCACTCCACCCTTGCTGGCTTCTGCAAAAGCAGACTCTCCTATAAATCTCTCGCACCAGTCGCTGGCTGTCAAGCGGAGCTCACCGCCCTTCGCCTGCAGCATCCAGCCAGACAGACTGATGAATTCCGCATCTAAACACTTGATAGACCTGTCCAAAAGCAAAGAAATTCAAGGAGCTAAGCTGAGCAGAACCGATAGTCCCCAGAACTCTTCAGCATTCAGTGCCAGCAAGCTGCTGCAGAACCTGGCTCAGTGCGGCATGCAGAGTTCCATGTCGAGTGAGGAACAAAGAGCTAGCAAACAGCTGCTGGCAGGGAACATGGATAAACCTGTGGGCTTGATTGATAGATTGAACAGCCCTCTGCTTACAAATAAATTGGGTATGCATGAAGAAAATAACAAAATATTCAGTTGTCAGCCGGCACCCGCTGAACAAGGACTTCCAGGTTCGGAAATAGAAAATCTCCTTGAAAGGCGCACTGTCCTTCAGCTGCTTCTGGGAACTCCCAATAAAGGGAAAAGTGAAAAGAAAGAGAGGATGCTTTTAAGAGATGAAAGTTCTCAAGAACAGACAGACAAGGCTTTGAATGAGCAAATATTGACGGTGAAAATAAAAACTGAGCCATCTGACGAATCAAATGTTCCTTATAATTCAAATGCACAACAAGTAAGAGAATGCAAGGGTAACAAATTCCAAGGGTTTGTTCATTCACTGCAGAGAAACACAGCTACTTCTCCAGCATCTGAGGAGGTGAAATCTGAGCCTCTTTCACCTCAAGATTTCTCTTTTTCCAAAAATGGCCTGCTAAGTAGGTTGCTGAGACAGAATCAAGACAATTACCCCGCAGATGAGCTGGACAGGAGTCACCGAAACAACGAGCTGACACACCTTGAATCCAAGAGTCTTTGCACAGTACCGAAGAAGAGGAAGCTTCACGCTGAGCCTTTGGAAAGCCCATTAAAAAAGATGAAAAGTAATGTGTCTGATGCTGGAAACAATCATGCTTCTCCTACTGAGGCACTGTACGGGCCTTTGCTTAACCAGCAAGAACTGAAATTCAGCAGAAGTGATGCTGAATTTAAATATGCTGTAAGTCATGGTTCAAATAGTGAAACTGAAAATAGGAGTTGGTCTAGAGATAGTAAAGGCTTTAATGTGTTGAAACAGCTACTTCTCTCAGAAAACTGTGAGAGAGATCTGTCACAACATAGGAATAACATACTAACAGAGGGCAAGAAAAAAGGAAACAAAACCAGTGCAACAATCAATAAACCTGAATTCACCATTTCTTCCGTAAGATCGTTGGTGGGAAGCCCTGTGCAACAACAGAACAATTGTGTAGACCACAGAACATTTCAGTATCCTGTAGCAGTAAAAAGTCCTGCCAGCTCCCCCTTCCCCGAACATTTGGGCAGTACAGTGTCCAGACTGGAGTCCGACCAGTTCAGCATGTGTTCCATGCCCGGTGAGAAGGGGCCCATCAGATGGGTGATCACGGGCATGGACAAGAACGATTATGAGAAAGACTCTCCGAGACTGACCAAAACCAACCCAATATTGTACTACATGTTACAGAAAGGCGGCAGCTCTGTCAGCAGCCAAGAAGCACATGACAAAGAAATTTGGAATGAACCTTCATTTACCGAGAGTTCAACTCGTGTTACAATCAAAGAGGAGTTGACATCTGACACAGAGCTTAAAACTCCTTTTAGTAACTTAAGAAGCCCTTACAACAGCCATATGGGGAGCAACACCTCTCATCAGCATGGTGGTGTGAATGGAGAAGTGCATGGACTTCTGGAAAAAGTGCGAACAATCAAAAAAGAGCCAGAATAAACTGCAGCCTCCTCAGTGAGTTTACAATCAGCAGTTTTGAATCTTTGTTTAAAAAAAAAAAAAAAGAAAAATGAGTATGAACATGACTACTGTATAAATTGAGCATGATTTTAAAAAAAAAAAAGCATGGTCTAATTGAAACATGTTTTCATTTGATAAACTTTTTATTTTTCTGGTGATGTTATTTAAAATACATGTAGATAAAATTTGCTTTACAGTAGATTGTCACAAGGAAACTAGAAGGGTTGTAATTTGTACAAGACGTTTCTGTATGTATCAGATTAAGTTATGAGTACTCTTTGATCAGAGTCTTATTTGGATCTGCAAGCTTTTGGTATAACATAAAGTGTAAGCGTACAGCCTAGGTGGTGGTAATGCTGCGTTTCCTCCCTCCCTGTAAAATAATCCTTATTTTTTTGAAGCCTGAGCATAGAGAAAGTGTACTTTTTTTTTTTTTTAATGTTTTAATATGTTTTGTGAAATTTTAAGAATAACTTTTAAGAAATGGAGCAGTCCGTCCAAGGTATTAGCTCGTCATATTGGAAAACCTGCATCAGTGTTAATAATTGAAGTGCACTGAAATGTATTTTTTAGTGCTTCCAAAATTTGTATTGTTATTTTTAAATCTTGTTTGTGGTCCTGCCAGAATAGTGGTGTAAAACCTATTTTTCTTCCTTGCCCTGCCTCTCAACAAATGCCTTCCTCAGAATTCTTAGCCATAGTTATGAGTTACTAGTTAGAATTAAGGGTTTTTTCTAGGTTTTTATAAGAAGGGCAGATTTTCATAGGCCATGCAAGTACTGCATGAGTCCTTTTGTCGGCACATTCCTGTCACTTCCCTGCCTAAAAGGGGAAAGCCAAAATGCCTCTGGGAGTAGTGTGATTGAGAAGGCTTAGGACATGTATTCAGTGAGGAAAATGCTGGAAAGCTTGTGAAGGGGATGAGCGGAATTGTCTGTTCAGCACCATCCTGCTTCCCTGTGGAGGAATACCAACTGCACTAAAGCAGCACATCAGACTTTCACTCAAAGATGGAATAGGATTTTAATGAAAAATGTGTTGGCCTCTTCCCACAACGAGGGAAAAGAATCTATAATCTGCCAATATTTATTACTCTCTCAACAGCTGATCCATGCTTTAATGCACTACCCTTTCACTGCAGAAAATCTGGCTTTAGAATAATTTTCCAGGTAGCGCTGAGGATAAAACTGTGATTTTGTCATGTTCTGTAATGGATAGTGGGATATGTCTGAGAAATCCTTCCCTGCCCTTTTCCTCAATCCCCACCTGTGCTGTGATTTGTAACATCTGGCGATATCAGCCTGAGATGGGAGGAACTGAAAATTGCAGTCAGAGCTGAGACACCTTAAAAGAATTGCTGGCTGGGGAAGCGTCTCGTGGCTCTGCTTTCCCGTTAGCACTGTCAGTGTTAACTCCATTTGCAGCCCTTATTTCTCTGGGGGGAGGAAGAGGACAAAATCCAGTTCTTCTAAATTATATGAATTATTGGCAAGCAGTTCTGCTGAACTTTTTACTCCTCTAAAAAAAAAAAGGTTCTCTGTGGCTTCTTGATTTCACTGATAATCCTCTCTGCCATCAGCAAGCAGCTAAGCAGTTGGCTTGCACGGTTAATGAAAGCTGCACTCTGGTTTAATTTTGTCTGTTTTCCCCGTGGCGAGCTGATGACATGACAAAACTGCTGTTTCTGTCCATCTCCTGTCTGCATAGCAGACATGAGTGACGGGGCATTTTGCTCTTTTCTGTCTGGTTTGGTTTCAGAGATCCTTTTCCCAGACTCCTGGCTTGCTGGGACAGAGCAAGCTGTTGTCCCCCTCTTGTCCCTGTCCCCATCCTGAGATCAGTTCCTCCTCTTTCCACTGCAGTTCCTACTGAAAGGGACTTCTCCTGTCTGACAGCTGGAAAATGCACCACTATTCTGTTTTGCCTCCCTCTGGGGGGATACCTTCTTTTAGGGAACACAAATATTTGGCAGTATCTGGTATAACACATTCCCCCCTGGTTTTTATGAGAAATAACAGAGCAATTAAAGATATATTTTTATGTTATTTCGGTGAAACATAATATATTAATGGGCTGTACAAAGAAGATTTATATTTTAAAACCTTCACGCAAATCTAATATCATTTTAAATGTCATTGTCTGAAGTCTAATATAAAAATAAAATTTTGTTTGTCTTTAATATTGCATTTATAAGTGGCCCAATGACAATTCAGATGTCTCATAGAATAACCATTAATGAGATAAAGTATATTTTGGATTGACAGTGGAACTGAATTCTTTTTATATGAGTCAACCCAGCAGAAATATTAAAAAGATGGTATTTGTTCCATCCATTAAATGTCTTTTAAAGTCTTAATTGATTATTTTTCTTGAAACAATGTGTATATAGGTAGGAAATGTATACAATATAGAATAATAGATGGTCCCCAGACTAAATACAGGGCTGTAATTTGCTTGAAGAACTCCACAGGAAAATGCAGTGTGGGAGGATGTGGAATTACCTGGTTGAAAAAAACTTCTCCAAAGTCCAGTTGAGGTGAAGAGTAGGGAAGAGATTCTGTCCCTAACAAAAATATACTGGAATCGAGCAATGCTCTGACCTTTGTATTTATTCTAGGGTAGTCTATTGTTATAATATATACTTTTGAACATTTAGTTTTGAAATTTTTATAAAACAGTTAAGTTAAAATGTTAACAGTTTGACCAGTTAAGGATTTAGCTTTCTTTTTAATTGATGTTAATGAAAAGGTATTGCCATTCTCACAGACGTCAGTAAACTCTAATATACAACAATTTAAGTTTGGGACATGGAAGAATCTTATCTCTTGTAGACATTGCAATCTCAAACAGCAGGTAACAAGGCTGAGGCCCTTGAGAAAGGGCAGGACATGCCAAGGGACTGCTCAGTCAGCTGCTAAGAGGGCAGCTGTCTCCTCCTACATGGAATTCTCCAGTATCACGGGTGTTACCCCCTCCCTAGGGAAGAGAGGTCTTTGAATCTACCCCATCCACTTTTACAGCATTGACACCTTAGGACCAAAGGCTCTTTAATTATTTTTTGTCTTGTAGCATGAGTGAGTAAAAAGAAGTTGCTATTTTTTTTTTCCTTGGGGACTTTTCCATCAGAAAAGAGGGGTGTGGGAGCTGGATTTGTTGACCCAGGAGAGACTGGTAGGGCTGGCCACATTTTCCCAAGCAGCTCTAAGATCCCTGATTTTCACCAGTCCCTGCAGATGGGATTGCAAACCAAGGTCATCTCTGGAGTAGCACTCGGTGCTCTCAGCAACTCCTGTGTCCTCTAGGTCTTTAGACTATGGATTGGGGTCTTGGCAGATCTCAGCAGCAGCTGTACAGGCAGGGTGGTGCAGTGGGTGCTGGTGTGTGATCCCTGCTCCATCAAAGGAGCAGGGAGGGAGGGGAGAGCACATCCCAGTTACAGCCAGCTGAGACTGCTGGGGGAAGCTGCCTCCAGCTCTCAGAGCACTGAGGAAGGGACTTAGGGAGTTGTCTCTATACCACAATTCAGCCCCTTGGAGCTTTAACCTGAATTAACTTTGGCCCCACACAGCTGGGGTGGGCTGGGGCTGCAGTGCTTGGGCTGTGGAGCGCCCGTGCCTTGCTCGAGGGCATCACCAGCGCCTGGTGGAGCGCCCAAAGCCGCTGGATTTGGGGATTGACTCGGAACTGCCACGCAGATATGCCTTTTCTTTCCAGAGGGAAGTGTCTGGGACTCAGATATCCAGGTTTCTAGTGTCTCCTCTGCCAAAGCTTGAGGAAATGATGGTGGCTAACGCATGACCGCAGAATCAAAGGTGGGGAGCTGGAGGGCTTCTCTACTGACACCACAGAGCTGGGCAACTCAGTTTGAGAGGTTTCTATGAGATCAAAAGGGAATTCAGCCATAACTTTTACTTTTCGTAGCCATTTACTCTTAGTGATGTTTTTAAATTTTTAATTTACAAATGTTTTTAAGCAAAAGAAATGAGTGGTTTAAATTTTCCCTGTTAAATGTTGGTGAAAGTATTACAGCTCTCATTGACGTCAGTGACATGATATTACCAGTTTGTTCTCTGCCACATCTTACAGAGGAGTAAACTGGTAAGTATATATTATATATATATTTATATATAATGTAAATATGTTGACTTGTTACACCTATAATATGTTGAAATTGGTTTTTAAAAGGTGATGTAAATAGTGGTTTCCTTAATGAAAAATACATATTTTGTATTGTTCTAATGCAAAGGAAAAAAAACCTTTTAATCTTTTTTGTTATGTATATTCCATGTATAAGTGTAAATATGATCACATAGGTTTTAAAACTTTTGCATGTATGTATACAGTTGCAAGTCTGGAAGAATGTATAGAAAAAAATCTTTTATTTAAAGTTGTGATTACCTGCTGCATGAAAAGTGCATGGGGGACCCTGTGCATCTGTGCGTTGGCAAAAAAAAAAAAAATGTCTTAACAAGTCAGGTCAGTTCAAAACACAACAGTATTCCACTTCTGGACATGACTTCTGCTGTGGTATTTTAGCTTTGTGAAAGAATGTGCTTCAATTCAAAAGGGTCTGGAAAAAAAAAAGCAAACCTACTTTTAAAACATGAAGTGCTCATACAACTATAATAAGTCATGTAAGTTCAGGACTCCATTTTGCATAATTGAAATATTGTACCAGGACTATTCCATCCCTGTAAAACAAAGGAGTATTGATTCTCATTGCCATACATAAGAATTCGGGATTTTACCACAACCAGTTTTATTGTGATGTGTCTTCAGTAATTTAACTGGTCTCATTTTTTTTATTAGAAATTAATTTCCTCATGTGATGTCACAAAACTGTACATACTGCAGTGTGAAGTTTTTTTAAATCTTTCAGTGTTTACTTCCTGCAGAAGATTTGAATAAATGAGAAAAATGCATTGTCTTGATGATTTTTAAATCTGCTTTATTTCATGTGTACTTTGTGTTATGGGAGTGTTAGTTGGGCGCTTTGCATCACTGCTGTTGATAAAAACTTCTGACAGAAGTAGCTCAAGGAACTTAGGCACACACAGCCTTCAGCAAGGCTACTGACTGGAAGCTGAGAGTTGTGGAGCTGGAAATGAAACAATCTAAATCAGATTAGCAGCTTTACTTCACAAAGCTCTGTATTATGTTTTATTTAAATGCCCTTCTGCTTATTAACTTGAAATCAGTGACCATAAACTGGAAACCTCTAAATGGGAATTCTCATGTGAAAATAATTTTGAATGTTAAAACATTGTTCAGGTCCCTTATGCAGGGCAGAAACATCTGCTTTCCCGCTAAAATCTACTTTGGTTCCTATCACAAAAAGGACTTCTCAGTTCATTCTAGTTATGTCCTTAAGCAAGCATGTGGAGTAAGTGAACACTGTTATTTGCCCATGATGCCCACACAAAGGTTTAACAGTGCATGTCCATAATCTTTTAGACTTCTTAAGACAGTTTATGGCATTAGTGCAAATCATGGATTCCAGCATTAGTGCAAGCGTTGTTTCTCCAGAAAAATTGTGTTCCAGAGTGTCCAGTCAGTGTCTGGAACTGTACAGTTGCAAGCAAGCACATAGGATGGGTCATGACTGTCTTGGGTTAACACTAACAGCTATTTTCATGAATCATCCTACACTTCCTGGTCTCAGCAATAACTGTGTGCCTGAGCTTCTTTGGAAGCAGTCTGGAAAGAAGAAAATGTAACACATAAAGGTAACTTTAAAAGAGTAATTCCAAATCCATAGATCTCATCTAGGGCTTCCTAAACTGTATAACTGAGCATTTTAATTGTTCAGTATCCAAAATGGAACAGGATGGGGATGCTTTCTCACTTGGGATACATCACCTTGCAGTATGGATGTCATGCCACCAGTGATGCTCAGCTGTGCTTCAGAGGGAAAGGACCCTGACCCAGCTTCTGCACAGACTCTTCTCTCTGTAAGTAGGCTTGATGTGAGGGATCAATGGCTGAGCCAAAATGCAGCCACCTGGAAAAGCAATATCCCTAAGGAGCCAATCTAATCTTCTAATGACAGTGCAACTTGGAAATAATTTCTTGAAATACATGGATTCATCAGTGCTTTGTTTCTTTTGGTTTTGAGTCTGCCCACCAGGCAAAGCCAACACTGTTTCTCCAGTGGTTATGTCCTAGGACTGTTCCAAGGAGCACCTGAATATCTCTGTCTTTTCTGTTACTATTTGGTAGGGATTTCAGGCTCTAATAATTCACTGTATTTATTCAGTTGTGCTTTAACACCAAGTAAAACTTGCACAGTGCCTACCAGAACAAGCAGGGCTGTGGAGCTGAGGGTAGGGTGTGCTGAACAGCCTGTAGGGTGATGAGGATGTGGAATGGGTGTGCAGTCCAGATTCCCCTCTGAGTGAGTGCTAGCAGCTGAACCACAGCTTGGTGGTTCAGAATGAAGTCACTCAGAAGTGCTTCACACGGCCAGTGAACTCTTCACAGACAGACCTGGAACCATCTTGGTCCCCAGCTTGTTCATCACAAAATGAAAATTGCATGCGGTGTTGATGTTTGGTTGGTTTTTTTTGGGTTTGTTTTTGTTGTTTTTTTTTTCCAAAACAGCTGCTGGATGAGGGAATCTTCATTTCTGCTTCAGAGATTTCCAAATGGGAGGGGAGATAGCAATTGTATTAATGGGGCTTGGCACCCCAGTCTTCTCTGCTCCTGAGTGAAATGAGCTGCAGCGTTGTGGGTGTCAAGGACAGGTGTGGACTCAGATCATTTGCAGGGATGTGCATTGTGAAAGCCTTTATGAGAGCAGAGAAACTTACTGCAGTAGTACAAATGCGTCTTTAAATTAGAAAAGTAAAGCAAATTATTCTTCACTGACTGTAAACTTGCCAAGAAAAATGTGGATTTGAAACGAAAAGAATACAATGACAATGTTTTGCTGTATGGCACAGCTTGGCACATTAGGGCTGTGGAATACACTCATGGGAATGTCTGTAGGGACCTGATATGAGCCTAGAGCAGAGGCTAGGATATGCAGGCAATAATTGCTGATAATATTTTTATTTCTTTTTGATTGTCAGAGTGACTCAAAGGGAGCATGGCACAAACTTGGAGCATAAAAATCCTCTCTGCTGGTAGCTATCAATGCTGCTAATGAAGGAGCATATGCTGATCCCAGCTCACAGCAGCCCACTTTGATTTGGCTTTCTAAGGAATGCTCACTCTTAATGGATAAAGAGATTTGCCACTATTTCCAGATTACTTTTCTGGTTAAATTACTCAGAACTTAGCTGATGAAAAACAAACATAATGTGAATATGCCAGTTAGATAAACCTGATACCTGTTTCCACAGTTAAAGTCAGCATGTGCCTTCAGTGCATTGTGATGTTTTGGGAAGAGATGGAGAAATAACTGTCCTCATACACAGTTACAGATATTCTGGATTCTCTTAATCTACTCTAGTTTGGGAAGGTGGTGGAAATTTCTCACTAAACAGTGTGGGCTACTCTCCAAGTTAGTGGGGGCTCTCTGGACCCAGTCTTTACTGAAGCTGCTGCTGACTTTTAGAGTCACACCCTTTTGCATGCTCAAATTCCTTTGAAAATTTCAGTAACAGAGCTCAAAGGGTGCTTCTGCAGATGAGGTGGGAGTAACCACTGAGACAGATACATGTATTGCTACCTCTCAGCGTTTGCCTATCTGCACCTCTGTAACTCTAGCAAAATGTTAGTTTTTCAAGTTCTGCCTGACTAGATTCCATGCCCAAATCCCATCACAGGTACTGAGAGAGGGTAAGTGATGAAATTCCAGGATGATTTGGAATTGTATACACTGGTGCTCAGTCCCTTCTGTATGCTGTGACTTGGGAAATGCTTTGGCTGGAGTTTCTGTGCAAGATGGAAGTTCCTCCAGTAGCTGATATAATTGCACATTTCTTTTTATTCCCTGAATTCACATTTTACTCTGAAACAATCCTTTGGTTTGGTGTTGGGCTTTTTTTTCAAGAAACCTCACTGACTCTCACAAGGCTCACAAATAGCTCTGTGATTCACCTTTGGGCACCCAGAGAGCCTGTGTCCCTTCAGGGGATGTGTGCTGTCCCCACAAGTGTATCTGTGTGCCTGTCCCCTGCCTGTTCAGTAGTGGACCAGTGACTTGGGGTCTTGGCTTTTGTGCCACAATTATTTTAAGTGGACAAGGAAGAAATAGAGTGAAGGGGAATCTTAAGATAGGAAGTTCCAAGATGTTATTCTCAAGTGCCTTTTACTTTCTAACCACGCTGAATTTTCTGCTATTTAACATGGTCATAGTGAAATCTTCCTCACTAGCATTTGCAGCAAGAATTAGATAAATCCAGGAAACAAAAATCTTGTATAGCTATTCATGCTATGGTAGTAGACTCATAGAATGGTTTGACATGGGAAGGAGCTTAAAGATAATTTCATTCCAACCCCCCTGCCATGGGCATGGACACCTTCCACTCTACCAGGAGCCCCATCCAACCTGACCTTGAACACTTCCAGGGATGGGGCATCCCCAGCTTCTCTGGGAAACCTGTGCCAGGGCCTGACCACCCTCACAGCAAAATCTTTCTTCCAAATTCCAAATCTAAATCTACCTTCCTTCAGCTTAAAGCCATTTCCTCTGTCCTATCACTACCTGCCTTTGTAAAAAGTCCCTCTCCAGCTCTCTTGTAGCCCCTTTAGGCACTGGAAGGTGCTCTAGGGTCTTCCCCCAGCCTTCTCTGGACTGAATAGCCCCAGCCTTTCCTCCCAGCAGAGCTGCTCCATCCCTCTCATCCCTTGGTGCCTCCTCTGGGCTGGCTCCTGCAGGTCCCTGTCCTTGCTGTGCTGAAGCCCAGAGCTGGATGCAGCCCTGCAGGTGGGGTCTGAGCAGAGGGGGCAGAGGGGCAGAATCCCCTCCCTGCCCTGCTGCCCACGGGGCTCTGGGTGCAGCCCAGCACATCTGCCTGAGTGTACAGAGATCACCATTTAAATCATGGAGAATTACTGACTGATGCAGGTTTGCTTACTTCCTACTCCAAAATCTAAAGAGGCTTTACATTTCATTATGAACAAGCACCAGGATTTTGTTGGTCAGCATGTAAATATGTTTAAACATCTAAAAAGAACAGTTTAGGTAATCCTTGCATACAGTGCTGTCTGTCTCTTGTGTAAGGAACTGTTAACTCTCATGCCATTTCCCCCCTTCCTCTTACCCATTATTTTGAGTCCTTTCATCTCATCTTTAAACTACACAGGAGCCCAGTCATCACCCATGAAGGGCAGAGGAGACAAAAGAAGTATATATTTTTAGACAACTCCTTTGAAATGAGTGTTTGCCTAAGGTACTGCGTTATGCATTGGCTGTATTGAATGCTGTGTCTTGGTCTCTCCTCTGAAAGTATTCACCCAAGGCATTGCATAGTGCCTGCACACTGAGAAGAGAGGTGATGACGTCTAACAGCAACTACCCCCAGCACCCCCTTTATCTTAGAATACTGCTTACTGTGGCAGAAAGAAGCAAAGTGTATGACACAAAGCCTTTTTCCCAAAAAAATTTTGCTTTTGAAAATGGCACGTAGTGAAAACTGCTGGTTCAAGGTCAGAAAAGGAAAATGAGAGGGGTATTTTATATTTTTTCCCAAGTGTTCTCAGCCTCAGCATGGTCTAGCTGGCAGCCTGTTGCCTGCTCCCATTCTGTCCCACCACCTGTTTCCCAGGGGGAAGGCACTATGGTGGTGCAGGCAGTGGTTGTTTCCCAGGGTGCCAAATTTTGCCATTTCCACAAGATCTTACTCAAAGAGCTGGTGGCAGCTGCTCCCAACATGGACAAAACCGTGGCAGCTCCTGAAAGAGGAAGAAAAGGCACTGAAATCCCCTGCAGAAAATGTTCACAGTCCAAAGAATCATCCTGTATTTTTTGCATGGCATAGATTTTCAGCTATTAATTTAGAAGTGGAAGTGCCTAGAAACTGACAGCAGCTATTGTATTGAATGCATCTCACTTTTTAAAACTTAAAAGGTCTGGGGATAAAGCTAGTTGCATAAAAAAAAACTCAATCTTTTATATATTCATTCATCATTCATTCATTCATCAGTGTTTTCAACTGATTTTTTCATTGTTTTCCAACATCTGCCTAGCACATGAAAACTTAGTTCTCTTTAGTGAGAAAGGTACTATTCCAATTTTCCTGCCATCTTTATCTCTTTTTTTTTTTTGCATAAACGTTTTTGTTGTGCTTCCACTAGAACAATGTAGCTTGCTATCACTTGTTTGACTTCAAATCATGCCTGTAACACAGTACAATGCTGCTGTAAAATGTCTCCTGGCAGTCCCAGGAACCTCCTGCATGGAACAGAAGTCTCCTCTGACCCAGGCTAGCTGCTGTGCCTGGCTCCTAGGATGCCTGGAGCAGTAAATGGTAATGTTGGCCATATGGGATTCTGAGCACTGTATGCATTTCTATCTAGTTCAGTTTTTCTATCTTTTAGATCAAGGGAATATGGAGACTTCTGGCAGTATATTCTGGGCTGCAGAAGTAGCAGCTGGTTTCCAGTCATCTTCTGCGTTCCTGTTAGGCTGCATTAAGGGTGCAGCTGTGCCAGTGTCACCCTTTGAGCCTGTGCCCAGTTGGCCTAAAGCAAACACCATTCCACAGGAGCTGAGGTGCTGTCCCTTTTGATGTGGAACGTGGCTGCCTGTGGCATGGAATGCTGTGCCTTGCAGGGAAGTAGAAGTTTCAGCACAGGAGATCAAGTTCTTGACAACTGTGGAAACATCTGTAGGGCAGGGCACAGCTTCTTGGTTTTTGCAGTTTCACACCAGATGCTCAGTGTTCACTCTCCTCCTCTGCTGAATCCAGGTATTATCCTGGAGTGGGAACCAGATGGTTGAGAACAGCATATCTGGGGAAAAATTCAGTCCCTGGAGTGAGGACCAAATCAGAGAGTGATGAAGCTCAGAAATGCATTAAGGCCAGGACACAACTGCAGCAGTATATTGGTCAAAGGAGTATTTTGAGAGCTACTGTTTCTTACCTGATATTCAAATTCCTGAGACCTGACAGGGATTAACAGAGGTGCTATGAAAGGGGCAGTGTAACAGAGCCCTGCTGGCCACAGGGAATACTGCTGCTCACTGGGGTTGGGGGATACTCAGTGGCCAGCTGGGCAGATGTTCCATCCTGAGTCTGGAGGGAAGGAAAGCTGGGTTGGGCTAACTGAGAGTCCAGCATGAGAGGGAGATGCAGCAAAGGACCTCAGGAGTGTTGTGGTACCAGGATATCTTGCTTCAGCATCTGAGCAAAGTCAGGTTATAAAGCCAAAATGGTTACACTTCTGTGAAAATAGGAATTCTGTTTGCCATATATTCTTTTTCCACAGCAGAAGTTGGAGCTGCTGTCTCACCTCTGCTTACCTGGGCTCTGCAGCAGCTGCTGCAATTTTCCTGCCATGAGCAAGGGTGGCTCTTTCCACAACATCTATATAAAGCAGAGATCTGTATTCCTTTCAGGGGTTGTTGTAACCTGTCCTGACTGGTTGTATTTCCTACCACGATCCTCACAGTAAGGATGGTCCACAAATTATTACTGAGGAACCCCAGATTTGCATTGCAGTTGGCTCTGGAGTTTGACAAAATTTCAAGTGGGACTTATTAGATGTCAGGATTTCTCTGCTAAAGAGATTTAAAAAGAGTTCTTGTTTTAGAGTATCAGCTGCATATATATGTGACCTAGACAAGAAAGTATAATTTGCAGTATCTCAAGTTTGGGTGTATTAAAATGTGCAGAATGTGAGTTGGGCTTTGAATTTAGAGCACCTGAACGTGAGGATTCCTATCAGATGTCAGCATCCCTGGCAATGATGGGACTGCTATGATATGGTCAGAAACATCTTGGCCAGTGACAGATCACAGAGTGGACAGTGAGCACCACAACTCCTGTCTGCACTGGTTATTTAAATCACACTCTCTGACCCTGCCCCTGCTTGGGTTGTCTCACCTGAGACCTTTGAGTAAAACTAGGTTAAAATGTACTCGCAGGAGAAACATTTTGCAAATCACTTGCAGTGCATTAAATGAGCAGATTTAAAAGCCAACGTGAGTGAAGAAAATGAAACAAGGGTTTCTGAAGCCAGGTAACCAAAGCAGAAGGAGGACACTGGCTGTAATTTGTACCTGAAACCTGTGAAAGCTGACCCCAGGCTTGCAATTGTAGAGCAGGTCTAACCCCTAATAGGCTTGGACAAGTAAATAAGACCTTGCAGCAGTGAAAGTGCCTTACTGTGACTGTGCTTGTGGGAGCCAGTGTTTTTCTGAGCCAGGCTCCACCTCACTGTTCTCAACATAAAGCTCTTTCACTTAGGCTTAGTTCCAGTATTCAAGATTTCTGTGTATTTTTAGCATGTTGTTTGTTTATCATCTGCCATATATTTCTTACAGCAACAGCAGGGCAAGTTAAACATGGGCTCTTGTGTCTGAAATAACTTTTCTTGGAGAACACAAACAGTGCTTTTATACTCTCTGGTCAGGTGTTTTTGGGGGAGGGAAGGGGAGCTTTTATAAAAAAATAAGTGTAGAATGAAATAAATAATAGAATAAAAAAGTGGAAAATCTTTGAAGCTGACACTACAGCTAAATCAAACTGTTTAGATTTATGTACAAAGTAAGGAATTTTGGTGCAGAGGGTTACTTTAGCATTTCTTTCTGTGGAGAGAAATGTCAATGAGCATGAATGTGTATGTAAACACACACAGAAAATGGGTACAATGACTCATGCAGACAAAAGAAAAATTAAGAAAGCTGACAATGCAAGGGCTGGTATCTAAAGCAGGAGGGGTATGTAGTGAGCATTCTTGTAGAGTAGCCATTATTTATTAAGTAGAGGCAGAGTGAGTCGAGCTATACAAAAATATAATGAGACATGCTTCAAGGAATTTGCAGCCTATTACAAACTCAGAAAAAAACCACTGTGGGCACATAAAGTACATTAAGTGCTGGTACAAGTTAGCAGTAGTGAAGGAATCTGGCTGAGGTCATTGTTGAAAAGCATTGTGAAAGGAGTGAGTCTGGAGGAGGAGGAGAAGGGAAAGTCATCTGAGGTGAAATTCTTTGGAAGACTTAAGTGGACCTGACACCAACTCCTCTGCATGAGGTGGATTTTATCCCTGATGCTGGAGAAAGATGACTTCCCACTTGAAGAGGAGTTGAGGGAAGGAGGAGAAAAGGGAGGCAGGATGGACTGGAAGGAAAGGTTTTATGGTGGGCATTGAAGGAGCTTCTGAAGATCAAGTTGAGGAAACAATACAAAGGAAAGGGGAAATAATTTGGATGTATGGAAGTACAAAATGACAGCTGAGCTTGATTTGGAGCTAGTCAAGGAACACTGGTTGCAGATGGTACTGAGATGGTTTTTGAGAACTGAGTCAATCCAGAGCATTCAATACCACAGGAAATGTAGAAAAATTGTAAATAAAACAAGACTAGACAAGGGGAAAGATTTATTTAATTAACTCCTTACCTGAGCATTGGTCATCCTTATTTTCAGGAGTGTGTTGTTTCTTAATTTAAAAAAGAATTATTATCTATGGCCCATATTATGGAGGCAATCAGGAAACAGAAGGGGACCTATTGCTGTGGGGTTGTCCAATGATACCTTAAAAAAATAAATCTATTAACCCAATAAGTATGAAGGAAGTAAAGGGAAGATCAAAGGTGGGATGAAAAAGAAGTTACTTATTAAATTGTCCAGAGAAGGGGGAAAAAAAATGAAGTGTCATCTGTGTCTGAAAAATGAGTAGTACAGAGGAAAAAGCAGGAAAAGCTATGTGGAGGGAGCTGACTCTGAGTTCTTGGGTGCCTCTCTTTGTTTATGCTTAGTTGGTTTTAACCAACAGAGAAGTAAATCCTGGTGTGGGGGTGGTCCCCACACAGAACCCAAGGCTAGGCTTTGCTTAGTTAAAGGTTAGTGCTGACAATACCATCTTATCACAGCAAGCTGAAAAAGAATGCAATGGGACTTCCCAGTAGTGAATTTTAGGGAATCTTCCTGGTTTCTGTTTGCAAGGGACAAGAAAATAACAAATTGTGGCTGGTATAGCATGGCTCCTGGGCAGGTTTCAAACCAGAGTCTGGTGAAGTCTTTTAAACAGAGTCTGATGAAGTGGAAGACCTTACCCCCTCTGTAAATTGTAAAGAACCTCCCTGCACCTTCTCTTTTTCCATATTATTACTGTGCACTCACTGGGGCTGGTAGTTGCAGGTAGCAGATTATCCTGGCTGCTCCCTAAGCAAACCGGAGAGAGAAGGGGCAGACAATCTTCCTTCCAAGATCATAAATTTCAGGGAGGAATTCTCTATCCTTTTCTAAAATTCTGCAAGAACACCTTCTGACCCTGGACCTGTTAAGTTGTGAATGGCCAGCCTTAACTTTTGCACTGTGAAAACAGAGCAGCCCTGTTGCTTTTGGGTGTGATCTTTGTCTCTCCTGTGGTGTAACTTAATGAGTGTGGTAACACCTCACCTCTGCAGCCTGATCCTGCTTACCTTCTGTGCAGGGACCATTGAGGCTTCAGCTGAAGAACAGTGCATTTAGTTACAAATATAGGTGAACTGTGGGCTGTTTCCAGACATATGACTATGCATTTGGGAGCAGGGAGGGAGAGCTTGCCATTATCTTCAGTTTCTGCATTCCCCAACTCCCAAATTCAGAGCAAGGGTTCTGGAATTTATAGCCTCCTTCATTTATTTTATAATAGTGCAAATGCTTCTAAGTCAGTGAATTCAACCATCCTGACAACATATTTGCTTTTTTCCAGCTGTCTCTTCCAGGGATGCTCAGAGACCCTGTGGTCCTACTCGAAAAACTATCTGTTGTTGAGAAAGAGTCTCTAAAGATTATTCATGTACTGTGAGCAAATACCTGATGAAAGAAATATTTTGAAATATTTACTTGCAAACCAGATGGCTTTTCACCTGTTTAGCATGTTAGTGTGAATATACTTCTGTGTGTCTTCTCAGCAAAATCTGGTTTAGAACATTCCACACAGGTCTGGAAAGAGAAACCTGCAGTTTGGGGAAAAAGATGTGTCTGTAGACTGCTGCCCCTGCCAGTTTTCAGGAGTTTATTACTCTTAGGGGAAAGCTTAATAGTCTGTTAATTGAGAAGACAGAAGATCTTTTACACTTGGCTGCACACCATTATTAGGAGCATAGCAATAAAGGGAACAAACCTTAGCCCACATATTCAAGTAAAAATTTGCAAAATAAGTTTAACAAGATAGTGATGAATTATCCATGCTGCAATGTGTAGCAGAGCACAAAAGGGCTAATAGAAATAAAAGCATTGATTATTGACAGGGATTCTGCACATTTTTATTATTGCCATCGACAAGGTTCTTGTTCCTGGTGCTTCTGACTTAATCCACAACTCCATAATGTCATGGCAAGGTGGATTCCAGCCTAGCTTGCAGAAAATTACCAATTTTTCCTAAATCTCACCACTTTTTAAACTTTGGATCCAGACAACTAAATCAGAGTGAACGTTGAGTTCCTGGGAGGTAGAGAACAGTTTGTTCTGAGGTTTTGGTTGCTTTGTACGCAGGCAGAACTGCTGCTTTCCAGAGGGTGGTCTGATGGTGCTGTGATTCACACGTAGTAGCAGTGGTACCATGACAACTTCCAACTCAGCCGTGCCTGTGAATTTCATCTCCAGTGCCAGGCCCATCTTTTATAATTCCCACGGTGGCTTTCTTGGTGGTTTGTTGTTTTTTTGGTCTTTTTTTAATGGTACAGTGTCACTCTGAACTGTTCCTAAGACTTGAATGCAAGTTGTCATTGTTCCAGCTTAAACAGAGGAAAGAACACAGCATTAAATTTGTGAACATTTCTGGGGCTTACATTTTTATACCAAAGAAATGATTTGATAAACTCTGTTGTGATTGATCCTTATCTATTTAAAAGAAGTCCAGCATGTGGTCATGCTGCCAGTATGGAGTCCCTGACATTTGGATCTCAGGCATTCTTGTGATTAGCTCCTGGTTCTTGGACGTGGTTTTGCCAGGGCAGGGCCTGAGCCTGCGTCTCTGTTCCAGGGAAACTACTTACAAAAACAGCTGTGGGCTTTTGAATATGCATATCTAAATCCAGTGTGTCCCCTGTGAATCTGCATTTACCACTTGAGAGAAGATCTTTTCAAAGCCAAGTTAGGAGCACCTGCACTGGGGAACATAGAGAGCACGCAAGCTTTGCAAAGGAGGGGTGAAATATCTTTTTATGTTTTGTTTTAATCAGACCATCATTTGTTTTTGTGGACAAACAATTGGTTCCAGGACAGAAGACAATGATCCAGTGGAAGGCACAGCACCAAGGTCTGTCCCCAGAGCCTGTAGCTGTCCTGTCCCATGCCTCATGTGGCCCTTTTGGAAAACCAGGTTTCTGCAGGAGCAGTGGACAAGCATTCATGGATATTACATGGATATTTTTAAGATGTTATGGACTGCTGAAGAGACTTCTGTTTATGCTCCTATTTAACAAAAAAACCAAAAAAAACTCCCAAAACAAAACAACAAACAAAAACAACAAAACAAAACAAAAAAACAAACAAAAAACCCCAAACAAACAAAAAACCACCACCAACAACAAAAAAAAACAAACAAAAACAAAAAACAAAAAAATCCAACAACAAACAAGTAAGAGAGGGCTTCTGTGCAGCAAGGGTTTGCATCTGGCATGGTGCAACAGCTATGTTGTAGGGAGCAAGAATTTTACCAGGAGGGGAATTTTAAATAAACTCATTAATTCCTACTGCAAGCACACAGGTGCCTGAAGCAGAGGAGCAGGCTCTGTTGCTGTACCACATTTGTGTTGACCATCGGGTTATGGCCAGGAGGAGTCCTGGCTGGTGCCAAATTTCCATTCTTTTCTTCTGGGAAGTTGTTTGTTTAACAATTCGTATAACCAGGACCCTGGCACCACAACAGGCTGTCACTGTCCCTTGCCTCCCCCATGGCAGAGCTGGTGTTGCTCCTGAGCCACCTCTGCTCCCTGGGGAGTTGCTGGGACAGGACTGGCCATGGGGCCCTGCTGGAGTGATGGAGAGGAGGAAAAATGATGTCAGATGAGGGAATTCTCCTTGTTCAGAAGGAGCACAGGGTAGGGCCCCAGGCAGGGCATTTGATGGTGGCATCTGAGAGCCATATATATTCCAAACATCTGGAAAATATATTGAATTTGCATACAAGATGTGCAGCACTGACATTGACATACCTTTGTAAATCCAAAAACAGGGGGGGATAACCCAAAGGAACTTTCCAAACGTTTCAAGCGCATTTTTACAAAGCAGATCTACTGTGTCTCCTGACGAGTTCTGACTAGCCTGAAGTCTCCTCACACAAATTGTGTCAGCTCTGCCAAGAGCTGAGATTATTTTGGGCCTGCCTGGATCGTGTCAAAGCCGTTTGCACCCTCTTGTCCTGGCACCAAGCGTGCCCTGCGCTGCTCTGGCTGGGTCACGCCGCTGCCCTGACCCGGTCAGGGATGATGCACACAGTGAAACCAAACAGTGCTGGGTGTGGGCACTCCTCCTGTCCTGGGAGAGCAGGGCTGTGCCTGTCACAGGAGAGGGCTCTGGGACTCTCAGGGGCACTTGGGCATTGCTCAGGAAGGAGGAGATGGGGCGTGAGGAGAGCGCTTCTGCTGATGGCAGCTCTCCTCCGCCAATGACTCAATAAAACCTGGCAGCCAGCTGGAGCACCACCAACACAGTGAGCTGAGGTGTTGCTAGGACAAAGTGAAAACACTGTGACTGGTGTGGCATCCACACTGTGACACACCTACGAGCTACTCAGAGCGAAGGTAGTCTGAGGAAATGTGAACCTGCTGGAGCTGTCATGGAGAAATTTGTAGTAAGACAGCAGCAGAATACAGGAGGCAGTGCAAAAGCTGATACTGGCTCCCCACTAAGGATTCCACAGTGAGGTGTGCCACGTGTGGAGAAATGGCAGCACAGCCATCAGTGTCACCCTCTGGGGGGAATCTCAGCCACTCCATAAACCAAGAACGTGACAGAGACCGAGACGCACCTGGCGAAGGGAGCAGAAGTTTCTGAAAGTCTGAAGCTGCTGCTCTTTTTTTTTCAGGTTGGTGAAACTTAAATCTGCACAACTGCCTCTGCAGAGAAGCAGGAGAATTCCTCTGAAGGAAAGCTTGTGGTAGCAGTTGGCGTGTGCCGCAGAGCAGAGATGCTGACAGACGGCTCCCGGGAAGGGGATGGGAGCACCACGCGGGAATAGCAAGATCTTCCCACCAGGAACCAAGAGCTGGGGCCCTGTTTTCCAACAAATGACACGAACTGACACAGTTTGGGCAGCTGCCTCTGTGAATGGGGAGCCTTCAAAGATGTTCATCTCCCTCCTGCAGTCTGACAGCCCAGTCGTGTGTGACTCCTGGTGGCTGATCTTCCCTCAAACACTTGGTTTGCATCCCTGCAAATGGGCTTGGTGCTCTGATGGCCTGCCAGCTGTTCAGTTTTAAGGCAACAAACGCGTTGCAAGTATTATTTTTTTTAACATGTGCTCGTTTCAGTATGTTCAGATGTGAAAGCACTTAACTGCATTATGCCCCAGATGTCTGAAGGCCTCTTGGGGATGAGAGCACGCACTGGGGATATTGTAGACTGGAACAGTATTTTGTGTGCATTAGGAATGACTGCAATTAGCAATGAAAATTTAGGGCAGGAAACCACCTACCCAGAGAAGAGATCGACTACAGACAGAGCCATGCACGATGATTCTGAAAACTGAGCAATATTTGACATCCAGATAAAATGAAGATAAGTCTGAAACTCAGCCACTCAAAAAACAAGTTAAAGTAGGTCAGTGAGTTTAGACCCAGCACTGCAGTTTGAACAACTCACAGAAAGTATCTGCATATTTTCAAAACATAGGCACTGCCTAAAGCCATTGCTTTGCAGCAGATCCAGAAGTCGACTGAACATCCAAAAGCCTAATCCAAGACCTTCCAATGCTGCAATAACATTGAAAATGAGACTAAATCATCATCCTTTTTTAAGAAGTGTTCAGTCAGGGGAAAAAATTTAAAAGGGTTAAGCTTCAGCTGACATGCCCTACTTCTCATGTGAGCTTGCTAGGAGCAGCAGCAGGAATACATCTCTGTGAGAGCAAGCCAAGCATGAAGCTTGGTTTTGGCATTGGAGTCATACTGGTATGGGCCATCTTGGGGCTTGTGTGGGGCCACAGTACTTCTCCCTCTGCTTCCTTCAAGGGTAGAGCCTGCCCACAGCCAGGGCTATCACATCCCTGCCCTTTGATTCCCTGTTGGAGTGTGGAAAAGGAAAGGCAGCAAGTGTTCAGCTTCCCCTGGCACTGCGCTTAGCTCCAGGGTGAAAATGGCTCTCCCAGCAGTTTGGGACAATCCCATCAGAAACAGCTGCACTGGTCACCTCTAGGAAAATGTGCAGCAGGATTCCTGCCTCCTCACCCAGACCCAATGCTAGTAATAAAAATTGTTAATGTAAATTTGCTACTGGGGAAGAACAGCAGCATTGGGCAGTTATTGGAGCTGGCATGTGACTTCTCACTTTTTGTGTTGGTATTTCCTCTCTCCTAAAAACACAGGAGCTTCTGGTTGTGGCATGCATTTCTCTGCAGGTTTTCAGTACATAATATGAGAGTTCATTTAAAAGAACCCAGAAAAAAAAAAAAAAAAAGCCAAAAGAGCTAAAACAGAAAGAAAAATCACCCAAGCCAGAATAAAGTGAGACCAAGTAAGTGGTTAGAATCCTTAATCTCTCTTGATAGCACAGGAAAGCTTGTACAGACTTTCACAGTGAATGACTCAGGTTGGTATTTAAATTTATTTGAGAAGAAATCACCCTAAAAATATAAGTGAAGACTGATGCAGTTTTCTAGGTTAGGTCTGCCTTATTTAGTGAGCCTCATTACATGTTCAATGACATAAAACCAGGTGGCAGTTGACACACTAAACCAGTCTAAACAGGTCACAGTCTGCTCCAATGTCAATCATTTGCCTGGGGTCAGGAAGTAAAAGTAGGCCATGACTTCATTTCTAAAAGCATCAGATTCGGTTTTGCTCCTTGTTAGTTTTGCTCAGCCCCTGTGTTGAAGTGCAGTGGTCACATCCATGCTGGGCAAGCAGCTGAACCTGAGGCTGTCTTTGCAGGAATCCACTGCACAGGTTTGCTGCTGCTCCTCGCCGGGCAGTGCCCACCCCTGCCTTTTCTGGCTGCTGAAAGGGTGGCTCTTTGTTATCCCTCTTGCCTCGAGCAGAAATCGTTATGAATTTCACAGAGCAGCTCTCTCAAACAGCTCGTCCTATGTGTGCCAAAGGTGCACAGAGCCATGGAGCACAGTCACTGGGATAAAAGTCTCGGCTAACAGGCTGGCATCAGGATCTTTCCTTTGGTTCAACTCATTGATACCTCTGGTGTCTCTCTTTTCACTTAGCAGGGTAATTACAATAACATACCTTTTTGCTAAAATAGTTTCTGAAAATGCATTGTGTAGAGCAGCAAGGAAAAGCTGATGCTGTGGAAAACAACAGCTTTTGTAAAACTGCATTTTCTGTGGAAAAAAGACCCAGACTTATTTCAATGGAGAATAGTTAATAGTACAATCCTACCAGGTCATTCCTTGCTTTCCTGTCTCCAAGTAGTAGCTCCAAAAAAAAAAAATATTCCTTGAAGTAGGAAAAACCAAAATACAACATTTTACTTTCTTTTCACTTTCAATTCAGCTGTAAGGCCAGGAATTAAGGGGAGGGTCTTCAGTGCCCTGTTAAAGTGCAGAGAAGGCAGTGGTAGGTCAGCAGAGAATCAGCCCCAGAGCTGTGCACTGGGGACATACCCCAGTCTGAGTTTCCTCAGTATGCAGCACCACCCACACTGTGTGATATTCCATCATGGCAGTGGTGCTTCCACCAGGTGTTTTGGAGGGTTTAGTAATAAAAGCACAGGCAACTGCTGAATCAAGTGAAAATTCATCACAATCCTTTTAGATAAGATGCTGTAGGACCCTTTGACACAAGTCTTTCAGTGATAAATTTATATTGTTTATTAAATAAAATTACTTGGAATCATATTCCAATTTTTAATTTCAGGCAGCTGTGTGGATCATCAACATTCCTAAAGGATCTGAGGTAAATTCAATTACTGAGAAATGTTTCACCCAATATAGAAAAGTTGAGTGGTGTGCATTACATTATTAGATGTTTGTTTATTGATTTCTGAGGGGTTATCCTATTATAGTTTTTTAATCCTTCTAAAGACTGCCTCAGGTTTCTGAGAAGCACTTTGGGTCTGAACAGCCACGCTAAAGGAGCGATTTATTTGGTCTTAGTATGAGAGAAAAAAAATCAGCATTTTAAAATTTGTCACCAGTTGGAAGCTGAGATTTAAATTTGACAAGGGTCAAATCTGCATTAAGTATTTTAGATGTACTTCTCAAAGAAAATGAGTGAACAAGCAGAAAAATTCTGAGACAGGTCATGCATGGACAAGAAAATATTGCTGTGCAAATATTAAGAGAGAAGTGTTCTAGAAACTAAGATGGAAACTTTCTAAACTCTGATACTTACTGAAGCATAAATTGGACTTCTGTGGTATCCTCCATTAATTGTTGCCTGTATGAGAATTCTGTGTGGACAAGTAATTTTGGTATAATATAATACCACTTGTCTCAGGCACTCATATGGTCTCTTTTCTTGTGGCTGCTTCAAAGTACAACTTTACATACTAGAGACCAGACAAAAATGAATTCTCCATTTCCATATATCTGAATACAAACTCGAGACTGAGTCATAAGCAGTTAAAAGTAAAATCCAAGTCCTGAGATCTCAGAACGAAACTTGTGCTTCACAGATTCACAAATACATTCTAATTTTTCCATATAGTACTAGTGCTTGTCATTAGGTGGCAAAATAAATATGGGATTTGTTTTCTTTGGTTGTGGTTTGGATATGGTTTATTTATTTGTTTGGGTTTTTTAAGAGTACTTTTTAGACTTGTCTGTGAACCTCCAAAGCAGGCTAAAGTTGGTTGTGGGAACATTTGGTGGAGACTGCAGACTAAAGTGAGATTGTTTTCCCAGTGGAAATGTTGATTACTCATTTTTCTTGTTTTCCTTCCTAGGAACTCTCTTCAAGGTTATGTATTTTTGGATCAGAAGTGTAATTGTATCCTCAGAGCATATCAGTTCAGTTTGTGTAGGGAGCATCATGGCATGTGTCATATGAATTCACTGGTCAAATGCTATCTAATGCTGGTCTGCTTTAGCTCAGATTAGCAGCGGTTTGCAAGTATAACACCATGATCTTTGTTGTCATTCACTGGAAAGCTGAACCAGAGATCACCAAAACTTTTTTCTCAGTTATCCTGCTGTGGACCACACAGGCTCCTTAGTGGCAGAAACAGAATGTAATCCAATTTTTTTTTGAGTTTGTTGTTCTGCAGAAATTAGCAGTGCTGTGTTTTAAGTTGCAGAACAACTGGAAAACAACCAGTCAGATTCTAGCACATTTTCTAGGATAAAACTGAGAGCTCAGCCTTGCAACCACAGCTTAGCATCTAACATTGAGAAATCAGGATAAGTTTTAATAGGGTCTTTAATAAAACTGATGGTGTATATTGACAGAAGGTCACAGCTTCTGGAAGTATCACAACTGTACATATTTTCAATGTAAAGTATTATTGACTTAGAATAATATAATTGAAATATAAGGAGGAAAGGTGTTCTACTGAAAAAAATCTACTTTTAGATTCAAAGAAACTTAGAAGAGGTAGAAAACATTAGGTCACTGTTGGCATTCTCCAGAGCCCTTGGAATTCAATGGGAGGTTCTGAATTGGATGCAATCAACCACAGCAAATGTGAACGCTTGGTATGAAAATGCCCCCATAAGCAAAGAGATATGATGTCTGATGCTTGTGCATGCCAGAAAATTACTTTCTGTGGGGATTCTGAAAAACATTACTTTTTCCAATAACAGATGTAAAAAACATTGCATGCTATGTTTGATACCTATTTTTCAGGGTCCAGGCTTTTAATTGCAGCCCAGTGATCCAAAATTATGAGTGAGGAATTCTAACATGTGTTCACACATTTCTCTAAAATCTGTTAATTCTTCACATAACTGAGAAAAACCATAAGTTTAAATTATTTTTATGTATTCAGGCAGTCTCCTGAAATGCACTGTCATGGTGGGCAGGTTCCTGTAAATGTTATTGAGCCAGGTTGCTCTTTATTTCAGTTCACATTGTGTTAGTATTTTATTTCTAGAACTGGTTCAAAACTACATATTTTGATGTATCTAGTCATGAAATCTGCAATTAAGCAAAGAGTCTGAAATAACCAATATTTGCATTGACGGAGGAATGCAGGAAATTTTCCTCCTTGTAATACTTGGCTGCAGTGAGTTTTATTAACCTTTTATTTCTCTGTTGTGACACTGGTTATTCACTGCACAATCTAAATTAAACAGCAGCTGGTTGGTGCTCCCACTTTGTTCTGTATAAGGATTTCAAAACTCTTCCTGGTGTATCACTTTCCATATGTTTCACGCTGAATTTTAAGCAGAGGAATGGCTGTCTCAGCCTAGATACTTCCAGTCACACCTTCCTGATATAGAAAGTCCTGGTTAATAATTTAATAATGAATATATTTTTTTCTAGATCTCCACAAGCATTGCCATTTGCACTTGTTCTTTCCAATTCTTTAGGGAAAAAAAAAAAAAGTTGGGGAATAAAAAATATTTGCCCTTATTTAAAAAAATTCTGTCAGAAGCAAGACCATGGTAGCAACATAAAATAGCTGGGTGTATAACAGTGGAAAATGCATTCTCTTTCTTTTTTATTCCTTTAAAAAATGACATTTTTAGTGTTTACAGGTTGCTCTTGCCCTGATTAGCCATATATCTTAGTGAACTCATTGAACATACTTGATAAGATCTCATTTATCAAGATTACAGGTGAAAGCTTAGAAAATGGAGGATTTTAATAAAGTCAGCAGCAAAAGGCCAGAAGTGTCTTCGTGCTCCCCAGGCAGTGGGATAGTGAGCCATGCTGTGCAGGTGAGAGGGGCAAATATCTCCTCCCTGTTTGCTGTGCAGGTGAACACACTCAAATCCTAAACCACAGCTTCAGGTTTTTCTGTTTCAGCAGAATATGTAGTTTAGCTGTGGCTGATATTTTCTCATGCTGTCCCATGGTTTTTGTGGGCTCTCAAGGCTATTCAGCATGAGACAAAGTAAATTATGCAGCTTTTCCTAGACGGGTGTTGCTTTTCCCCAGGATTACCTGTGTCAAGTAGCAGATTAATTTGAAGAGGCTGTGGAGTCACAGTGGTTAATTTACACAATCATGAGTGAACACTTTGATTGTTTCTTGTTCTTCTGATGAATCATAAAATCATTTAGGTTGGGAAGGACTTTAAAGATCCCCTCATTCCAAGCCCCTGCCAAGGGCAGGGACATCTTCCACCATCCCAGGTTGCTCCAAGCCCCATCCAAGCTGGCCTTGAGCACTCCCAGGGATGTGGCAGCCACAGCTTCTCTGGGCAACCTGTGCCAGGGCCTCACCACCCTCATAGGGAAGAATTTCTTCCTTGTATCAAATCTAAATCCATCCTCCTTCAGTTTGAAGCCACTGCCCCCTGTCCTGTCCCTCCAAGTTTTGTCCAAAGCCCCTCTCCATCTCTCCTGGGGGCTCCCTTCAGGCATTGGGAGGTGCTTTAAGGTCTCCCCAAACCTTGTCTTCATCAGGCTGAGCAAGCTGGGCTCTCTCAGCCTTTCCTCACAGGAGAGGGGCTGCAGATGCTGGCAGGGCTGTGACTGTGCAGCCCAGCTGAAGAGAAGGTTCAGAGTGGTCTTGTCAATGGATTTAAATACCTGGAACAAGGTGCAAAGACAACAGCATCAGGTTCTTTCAGGGATGCCCAGTCTGAGCACAAACTGAAGCACAGGAGGCTCCCCTTCAGCAGAGTAGAAGATTTTTTATTGTGAGGGTGACAGCAATGCCACAGGTTGCCCACTGAAATTGTAGAATCCCTGCTCTTGGAAATATTAAATTTCTTCTGGGCACAGTGCTAAGGATTGCTCTAGATAGACTTACTGTTTAGAGCACTTTTATTGTTAAATTTTGGAAGTTTGGAGCTTCTTTCCCACAACAGATCCCATACAATAATATAGCTTTTTCTTTTTGGTTTTTTTTTGTTTTGCATTTATAGAATGGACTTTTCTGATCTCAGTTATTAAATTAAAGGTATTATAGTTGGTCTATCAGTCTGTGAAATTTCAGAAATGAAGCTCATTCAGCTGCAGGTCTGTTACATCAGCAGAGACAATGGCAGCACAATGGTATCTCCTCTCAGGCTCTAACATGATTCCTGAGCTTGATTGTAGGTCCCTGAATAGAAATGGAGAATACCTGCTGAGTTTATTTAGACCTGAATGGGAATCTAAATTAAATTCAATATACAGAGAAAGATAACTTTTTTTTTTAATCTGCAGGAGTTGAAATCCATCTAACAGCTTTTCCCACTGAGTAAAACTCACTTTTCACTCAGCATCTTTTAGATGCATAGCCTTAAAAAGAATATGATTTATTTTATCATCACTGGTTAAATTACTTAGCTTATGATGCTTCTGAATGTGAATGTAGAGAGTCTAGTTGTTAACTTTCTCACAGTATTCAACAAAAATTTAGCATGTATCCCATGTGACAGAGACACCTAGACTGAATGTTTATTTTTTTTACCTGAGTAACTTCTGAGTAATTTGTAAGAAGAGGTAAACACTGAAGCTAGAATCTATAAAATACCATGGCTTAAAACCCCCATGCTCCTCATTATGAAGAAGTTCAGCCTTATATTTTAGATACATGTCTAAGTTCTCTAATGATTTCAGTCCACTTCTGAAGATGCCCAGCAGACTTTATCAGCACCTTATCTGTTTCAGTGCACCCTGTGTTTTGTTTAAATATGTCTGCCTCAGTTGATACTATGCCTGAAGGCCAACAGAGTATTTTTTCATTTGGAACAAGTTCTAAAATTTAAATCAGGAAAAGACCTTTTCTGCATTTTCTGTCAACTTCAGAAAAAGTCTATAGAAGAAATTATATAACCCAGATTCACAGTTACAAAAGGATTAATAGTAATATTTTGTATTCAAGGGGACAAGGGAGATTGGTGTTATATAATATTTCAAAGCTGCTGAACAAAGCAACTTGATAATGGAGGTAATATGAAGTGAAATATCCAAGATTTAAAGCAACTGATGGAATGGTGCTGTTAAAGTCACCAGGAAGGCTGCATCTCTGGAGATAGCCTTAGAAAGGAACTAGGCCATCAAACTGAAGCTCTCAGCTTCATCTTTAATAGATAAGAAGCTCGTTTTGCAAAAATCAGTGTAGCACAGTTAAATTGGGGCTCTGGTAATTATAATGGCTGAATTCCCTCTTTTAGGGATCTCTTCCAGGCTTTCTCCTATTTGTGCTTGTGCTGCCCTGGTGTCCTGCCCTTCTGCCTTTATCTTTCCACCCTCCAAAACAACACCTGAGTTGTCTGGTTTGATATGGCACCCAACAAGCCCAGTAAGGGGCATTATGGTCATATTTAATATCTAGAACAATAACAGCTAAGGTGTATGGAGCAGCTATCAAAAGAAACCTCAGTTTTTGCAAAGGTTTTTTAAAATTGTTTTTTAAAACAGCTTTTGATAATAGATTTACATGTAGCTTATGGGATCTGGGTGTTAAAGTCTAGTGTGGTCAGGGAGCACTGATTATGTTTTGGGGCCCACCTACAGTACTAAAAAACTCTGCAGGTCCTTAAAAAAGAGGGACTGGGTGTCATAACAGTTACTGAGCCCAGAAGAACATAAAGCAGAGAATGTAGAAGAATTACAAGGGAAGATCAGTGCAAAAGTGAAATACTGAAAATCAAAGATAGAAAATACATGGAAAAAATCCCCAGAGAAGGAACAGGCATACTGCTTCTGTTTCTGCCTTTTCCAATAAAAAGAATAATAACCATTTTTGACTTCATTTCCACCTGACAAGATGACAAAAGAGCACTTGGAATGGCGATGACAAGAGGCTATGTGCCCCAAACCTTTACTAATTCATGTATTGATTTTTTTAGCAAAAAAAATTATATAGCCATTCATATGTCTGGCAAATGCAAATGAGTGACTTGAATTAGCAGTTGCTTACACTTATATACATAGAGAGATGTGATAGTCTTAACTAGAGGGATTTGCAGCCTTATTACTTTTTATCTCTTTTGGAAAAGTTTAAATTGGGTGTTGAAACTGCAGTGAACCTTATTAAATACCTTCTCTATCCCCACTGGTTGCCTTAAGTGCACAGTGGTTCTTTTGTGTTGCTGCAAGAGGGATGAAAGATTTAGAAGCTCAAACCTGTCCAAAAGGCAGCAGGCACATGCAGATCTGGAGAGGTTGCTTTCTCATTTGTAACAATGCCAAGGCTTTATTGTGATGCCTTGGAAGCATCTCTAGGTATTGATTCTGAAAAAGGTTGGCACTGGTTCAGCCCCAGTGAAAGCAACAGAGTCAGCTTATCCAGCTTGCTTTTGAGGACTTCAGCCATCTATCAAGTAAGCAGGTTTTGCATATCTGGATGGATAATTCCTGTACAGCAAACTGTACAGCAACGCTTAGCTTAATCCCACAGCCGCTAATCTAATATATATTTCACAGTTAACATTTTGGTTTTTCTCCTTCAAAATGGATGTTCAGAGACTTCTTGCTTTGGGATTCAGGTTTCAACTTTAAACAACTGATTATTATTATTGCCAGAGAGGCTGTCAGCCCTTTCATTATCAGTCACATGCCCCCTCCCATTGTGCCTGTGGATCTTTTCCCTTCTCCAGCTCATGCTGCGTAACCTCCTTTCCCTCCCACGTCACAGGCACTGCAATCCTTTTCCTTTTCTGTTCCATGCCCTGCAATAATCTCCTGCTAATGCACCAGCTCTCACTAAGAGAATAAGCCCTGCCACCCCCAAGCTCAAGCAGCTTCCTGAATAATACCACATGATGGGAGATTACATGCTTAAAATACAGTTCAGTCTTAGTGTTTTCTTGCTCATTTTAATTCAAGCCCTTCCTTGTGAATTGTGACGCCCCAGATCTCCACCTCAGGCCTATAACCCCGTGTTTTGATGTTTTTTAGGATGCTCTGACTGCATACTGGACTTCCCACAAGTTCCCTCCAGGATGCTGGGAGGCACATACCTCCTGATGTGCCCTGACCTGCTATGGGTGCCATGTCCTTCAGCTAAGATACAGCCTTCAAAATAAGGCTGTGCCTTGGTGCAGCACTTAGAGCCCCCCAAAGTTGCAAAATAATCAGCAAAACAAGTTGCATTTCGCAGTCCGCCAGTCCTAAAATGCAGTTATTCTGTTATGTTGTGAGGGTTATTCACCTTTTTGTTCACCTCTGAAAAGTTGTGCATGTGCATCTATGTGTTCATGTTTATCTAGCTGGGAAACTCACAGCATTTTCAGTAAATATGGGAAGCATAAAATCTCTGGACAAAGTTTCTGGAAATGCAGCAAGCAGGTTGATATATGTGAGTATCTTTGTATACACTGAGAATGGGGCCCCTAATAGTCACATAAACTCTAAGTTCATGTGCAAGCAATGGGGGAGATAGGTGCTGTTCTGTAAATTCTTTTAGTACTGAAACAACTTTAGACATTGGAAAAAATGCTTTTTTTCATCTCTTACAATTTTTAAACTGATACTTTTCCATGGACTCTGAAGCTTGTCAAGTGGATACTTTACATTGCAGAATTGTGTAGTAAGGCTTTGATTCATCATGCAGTCAGAGATCCACAAAACACTATTTTCTTCAGCTGCAAAGAATATCTTATGTGGTTGTTGTTTTTTATATTGTTTTGATTCTTTGGCTGTTTGGTTTTTTTCTTTGTTTTTTTCTTTTTTTAAATTAAAATAGAATTATAGAGTAAAAGCAAAGTTATGCAGGATGCCTGAATCCTCTATGTGCTCTCCTACACTACTTTGAGAGGGGTATTTTGCTCTGTGATATGCTGGCTGTAAAATGAGAATATTAGTTCTTACCTTCTTTAGGAAGTCTATTTGAGGAAAGATAAATCTGAAGGGATAATTATACATTATTACTATAACACTGTTCTCTTTAAGGTATGTTTTCATGCAAGACTTCCTGAAAATCTTATTGTTATTCCACTGAATCATTCATTAGCCTTTCCCCTGTTAAAATATGGGGGGTTTTTTTCATCTTTTTTTTTTTTTTACAAGACAGTATGACTTCACTGACAGAATTCTCTTTCTGGTGGGGGCTTTCCACCACTGATGAACTGATGGGGAGAGAATAGATTTCTTTCTGAGCATGCCTTTCTTGTCAGGCTCAGGTGGATGCAGTCTGGAATAACAGAAAAGAGTCTTAGGGCGGAATTAATTTTCTTTTTATTTGGCTATCTAAAAGTTTGTTGTCCAATCAAAGTTAATTGTGCAGCTAAATATTTTGTAGTGAGTGTTGAAGTCAGCTGTCAGTCTTCCTCATAGTCTGGTTATGCTTTTTGAGTCTTTCAGTGATCAAACATAATGTGTCTTTTTCAGCTATGAAGAGAATGAACTTTATTTCTCTTGCAGGTTTGGGGTTTTTCATTCTTTTTTAACCTGGGTGTACAAGTTTTTGTATTTGAAAAGCATAAGTGGTTTTGATCAATAGTAGAAATAATTCATCACTAGTAGTAATGTAAGGAAGGACTAGAGCATAGAATTCTTGTGATTTCATTTTGTAGGTACCAAGAGTATGGCTAGCCAAGAGACAATTATTCCTGCCTCATTTCATAGCTACAAACAACTGAAAATTCAGTGGCATTTATTCACAGACCTGGAGAGAATACTAGGTAGTTTTGTTCAGATGGATTTTCTGAGATGTAAAAGCTTTTAGCTGGATTTTGCTTTAAGTTTGAGCTGTGGTGAGTTAATTTTAAGGGCATCATGTAGGAAAAGGTGAAAAAGCAAGGTCTGTTCTGTTTGTTGGTCTCTAGACTAGAGCATGGTACAATTCAGGACCAGGGTTAAGCTGTAATGCCATAAGGCAGAAGCTGGGCTGTGATCTCTATGCAGTGTGGGTTTTGTTACCCTGAGTGGGACTAGATGTGAAATACCATGGCTTGTTTAAGCCTGGCTGACTCCTTGGAGGTATTAGCAGAACACCAACCCTGCTTCTTTCAGGGTGCCACATGAGCTTGCACTTGAATTTTATGGACAGTTAGGTACAGAAGCTTGATCATCCACTCTGACAGCTCTGTGGAAACGCCACAAGTCCAACATAATTTCTTCTTCATTTTAGATGGCAAAATGTGTGGCACAGGAAAGGGCTGCATGGTTGAATGAATCATAACCATAACAAGTTTCTAACTGAGATCTATTTTTCCTGACTCCTTCTCCATGGCCATGTCTTCCCTAACTCCACTGTCATGCTGTCATAATGTGCCATGTAGGCTTTGTTGTTGAGACAATGCTGCTATGAAAGAAATCCAATTAGAAAATGGAAATCCTCCCCTTTAACCCTGTCAGAAATTCATATGAAAGGTAGTAAGAGGCACTGTAACACTTATACTGTAAGTTGTTTAAAATACATTTTTTATCCCTGGATTTATTAGAAATGCTATTAAGTAGATTTGAAATGAACAAGAGAAAAGGTAAGAAATTATCAATATCATTTCAGGCCAGTCAGTTCTTAAAACTGATTTGCTGAAAGACTTCTGTAATATTACTTCAAGTCTCAGTTTTCAAACTAGATTTTTAAGAGTTTAGGTTTAAAATGAACTTGAGGCTGTGCTTAGCCAGGGGCTGCAAACACCACCATGCATGTTTTAGATGCTGCTGCCCACTGCACCCAGGCTGAATCAGAGAGCAGAGCAACCTCAGAAAGGGTATGAATTCTCCTAAATTGCCTAGGTATAAAGCTTGCTGGATTGGCTTAAACTGCTGTAAAAAGCAGCTAAGGCATTAGATAATTGTGCTTTTGTTACTGTGATGCAAGTCATGGGAGACAGTTTAATGTTTATGAGACAGCTGAAATACACTTTAAGCAAATTAATAAAAGCAATAACAATAGTCATTAAACTTCTTACCAAGTATGCAGAGTGTACCAAAGACTTCAGAAATTCTCAGAATTATTTTTGTGGTGTGGTGCTGAAGTATTCAATCAGGATTGACAGGAACAGCAAACTACTGCTGGATTGCAATGGAATTTCTACAAACATGTGCATGGCATCTAGATTAACACCAAATGAGTCCTTCATTACTAATGTTACCACGATGAACACCAAAGTTATTAATAAAGTTTAGACCAAATCTGAGTGCCAGCAAAAAGATGACAGTTTGGTACAAAAAGATGATTTTCAGTATGAAAAGAAAATCTGTATCACCCCTTTAATATTAGAAAGAATAGAAGGATATGACTAAAACTGAAAATCCTTTCTGGGGAGGGGGCATACCTATTTGTGCTGTTCAGGGGGCATTCTGCATGCACAGAGGTAGGAGTTGTGCACTGTATTCAGCAGGACAAAATTTGGATCCACCCAGGGACCACTGGGCAGCATTGTTATGTACAAGGAATGCATTTTTAAATTCTGACAAATATGGTTGCCTTATAACTCACACAACAGAAGAAAACCCCAGTCCATGAATCAATAACTGTGCAGAAGGCACGTGTGGGTAGTACATGACAAAGTTTTTTTACAAGTTTCTTTGTGTATCATTGCCCCACAGACTTTGTTTTACCTCAGTAGCCTTCTCACTTTTGCCTCTAATTCGCTGCAGTTTATTTAAAGGATTAAATTTAATTGGAATAAGAGATTATATGAAGACTTGTTTTAAACTATAACCTAGGTAAGTTTGTTTGTGTGAAAATGAAGTGTGTTTTGAAAATGTGATCACATATTTAAATTACCGACAGATGTCATTAGAATTTGGTGGAGTCATGTGGCAGATGATTGATCAGTTGATCAATGAACTGGTGGAGCTGCCACAAACCAGACACATCCACTGAGCATCATGTGGTGCTGTAAGAGCAAGGACAATGTTTGGATGTTTGCTGTTTGCAAGTAGAGGAGTGCAAGGATAGGAGAGCATGACCCAGTATGCTGAGGGGATTGTTACAGGTAAAGAGACATGGAACAGGTCACAGGATTTCAGTCACTTTCTCCTGAGAACATCCTCTGCATGGCACCCAGAGTGAGGGGAAGGCTGGGCTTGGGAGGCTGGCTCAGAGTCAAGGGCTTGGCTCAGCTTGTGCTGTCTCCTCCCAGCTCCCAGAGTGAGCATCCTGCCACTGCTGATGGCCAGGTCACAGTGACCCCAGCCTCTGTTTATTGCCAGGCTGCTTTGTTTGCTCTGGGCATAGTGTATGTGATCTGCTGCTCAAAGCAGAGATCCTATCAGCTGAGTCCTGTTGTGTCCTGATCCACTCATCCACTTTTCCCCTGACATCCTCTGCATGGTTGTTTGGGCTCCTCACAGCCATCAGACTGTGGGTCTGTGATCAATAAACTCACAGCTACCCTGTTGTGGTCCCACATTTTATGTGACAGTGTGGAACTGATCAACTTTTTCTGGGAATCTCTTCACCTACACCCAGTATTCTCAGAATACAGCATTCCTGACAATAATTTCCTGTTTTTCTGATCACCAGTGAAAACCTAGCACCCTCTCTTGTGGTGAGTGTTGGGAGCTAAGCCTCTCCCCAAAGGGAGCTGCCAGGCTGGGAAAGCATAAGGGAAAACTGGATGAACTGCAGTAAAATAAACACCATGATCCAATTATAGTACTATTCTAGGAATATGTACTTAAACATTTTTAACTATGTCATTGAAAAATGAAGGTGAATATCCAGAGACAGTGCAACTTAACATGGAATGATTACTTTGTTTAATGGATGTAAATCTTTTCTGTCCATCTGTGATGGACATCTGTGAAATCTGTGATGTCCTTTAAAGCATTTGTTGTTCAGAATTATTTGACAAACTATAACTTCAATGTTTCTCATTTAAATTAAGCTTTCAGTTAGATTTTTCAGTACTTTTTTCTGAAGTCTTATTGATTAAAAGTGAAAGGTAAATTATGCTATATTGAATTATCCTCTGATCAGAGAGCTGATGGAGGCAAGACATTCCCCCATGCTTGTAATTTTATTTTTTCTTTAATCTGTAAAACTGCTTTTCAGACTGTTTAAACATGATTTCATACATATCTGTACAGTTTACACTGCACATGAATTGAATTTGAATAAATTTTAAAACATTTTGAAAGAGTAGCAGGTTTAACCCCTGTCCAACAAATCTCCTGAACTTCACTCTGTATAATAGTAAATACAATCTGGGGCATGGAGGAGAAGCCAGATATGAGACAGATCATCATGAGCTCCCATAAACAGCTCATGAGATAACTCCTGTGACCCATTGCTGCAGTTCAGCCAGAGGGACAATGTTAGTGCAGTGGAGCTATTTCTGAACCAGCAAAACAACTTTTCAGCAAAATCCAAATTTTCTCTATGCACGATTTTGTTATTTTTCAAGAAAGTTTTATTTCTTTTGAGAAGTTGGAAACATGGCTTGCATCTGCATTTTTATCAAAGGTGATGTCTTTCCATGGAAGGAAATTAGCTTCATGGTCATGGTGACAGAGCCTTCCCTTTGTAGACCACAGGAAAAAGGAGGTGTTCACTGAGTTTTCAGAATTCCAAAGCTGCTCTATAAAATCCTTCTTCATTTCAAACTGATGTTGAACCCATTGCCTGATTGTCTCAGTAAATTTGCAGCTGAAATTTGTCTGGTGCAGCTCTGTTTCCTGCTGATGGTGTAAAGACCTAAAAAGCTTGGCTTTGCCACTTGAGCCAGTTCTGACTCCCTGGGTGAAATCTACCAACAAAATTAGATCTCCGAGGAAAAGGAATAATTTATGTTATTTGCACCGGAGATTCTACTGCAAAATATTAATGTAATGAAAGTTCTTCTCTAAACGACAGTGTTGTAACAACGAGATTTTTTTTAGACTATAGTCTTTGAAAATCTGCAATGAAGTTTTATAAATTTGAAGGGTGAAGCCTTTTAAAAGCAAGTTTCATTCCAGAAAGGAGCTTTCAAAGAGCTTGCTTTGTGTTGGGATAGCTGAATAACAGGGCACCAAGCCCAGGACAAGTAAGGGAAGATGTTTTGATCAGGGTTGGGGTTATGCCACTGTGGTTTGCACCCCTCCTAATTCACCTGTATCATGGACAGAGCAAACTCACCTTTGTCTAAAAGGTGGTGTGTGGACATAGAGTGAGATGCAGCTGCAACAAGAGACTTTTGTTTAAATAAAAGTGGTAGCAGCAAAAATGCTCCCAGAGAAATACTGGAGTAGAAGGTATGACTGCAAACAATGGCAGATGGAGTGGTTACAATGGTCTGCAATGAAATAATTTGACTTTAAAAACCTCAGCTGTCAGTGGAGTTTTTTGCAAGCCCCCACACTCACTGACCTTTGCACTGAGTGTTCTCTGAGCCTCTGAGATGGGGCACATGCAGCATGTGCAGTCCTGTGTCATTTTGGCCATCACTCTCTGCTTGACATTTCTTCTGTTCCTAAGTCAGTATGCCCCAGATTAATGAGGCATTTGTTCTCAATCAAGAAGCTATTTAAGAATACACTTTTAATTATAAAATGAGTTGTATATGATAAATCATTTCTACGTGGCTTACTCATATTTTTGGACAGTTCAAAGCAGATTGTTTTTTTCCACTGGGCACTGCCCAAATCTTTGCAGAATTCATATTAGTTACCACCCATTATTTATCGAAGTGAATTGTCTTCATGAGGTGCTGTGAACTTGAGAAATTTGCCTTTGCTCTTTGCTATAATGGCCTTTAATGTTCTTTGTAAAAGAGAGGGATAAGACACAAACTGGTTTCAAAAGAAGTGTGTTCAAGTTAATTTGTGGGGGGTTTTGAATGACCCCATTGTTTTACTCATCCCACAGTTGGTTCTGATGAGAGCATGTAGCCATTTCTATATTGTTCTGTCCTCGTCCTTCCCTTGCTCTGTGCTCATTCTTCTCTTCTAAATCAGATGTGTCTTTAGAAGAAACTGTGTTTCCATGGCCAGTACATTCCAAGCTGGACCAAGTTGTTCCCTGCATGTGTGCTCCCTGCATGGGGGATGAGAGTAGTACCATGTGTTTCCATTTGCAAAACTTGCTCCAGACTTTTTTCACACGCTGAAGAATTTCCGTTCGTTGCTGTTCTTGAAAGGACAAAAGGCTTAGTACTTCAGGGGCCTGGGTCTTGGGGGATTACTTGAAAACTGTGAGTTTTATGACCTTTCATTTCTCTTGGTGTCATAGGACATAATTTTGGCATGTAGTTGTGAGCCTAATGGTGGTCAGCACACCAGATTCTGAGCTCAGGAGATTCTCTATTCACAAGGGGAGAAGGGATTTTCTCTCCTCTGAATTAGTAAATCATCAATTAAAATTAATCCTGCCATTCACATAAGATTTGTTATTGTGGCTACAGAGGTTGCAAATGGATCACCTGCAGAAGGATTTGGGTGCAGAAGGGGAGGCTCTTTCCCTTCTCACATCACCTTTGTCTGCAGCTATCAGAGATAATCTGATCATCTCCTTACAAGACACATTATCCTTTTATTAAGTGGGTCCATCCCAGTAAAATAATAGACATGAAAATGCTACAATAAAAGAATAGTAAGAGCCCAAAGTGCTTGTTAGAGTGGTCTGTAGATAGTTTGCTCTTCAGTGTAAGTTTTTTCACAAGTTTTGTGTGAAAGGCACCGTGGGCAGATGCATCCAGCTATTTTTCTTGGCTCTTTCCATTTTAAATGAGCAGGAGCTACATTATGAGACAAGATCTATTTGTTGAATAGGACCCATTAGGTCTAAACTTGGGGGCTATAGCATCAGATTATGTGCCATCTGTGGGTGGCTTTCTTGTGGCATATGGTGATTGAATCTATGTTCTCTCCCTCTCTTCTCATACTGAATATGTCATGAGGAGCAGCAAATCCAGAAGCGCTTTCTCTGTCGGAAAGACGTTCAAATTACTTTGATTTTTCCTGGTATCTATCATGGCAGTATGTTCCTGCAGGGCAAGGGACAGAGCTTTGTCACTTGGGCTTACAGTAAAAGGGCACAAGTGGTGCAGAATGACTTAGCAGAGAATGAGAAGGAGGAAAAGCAAATGGAACAAACCATAGTAGAGTCGTGACAAGGCGTAGAGATGATGAAAACATAAAACGTCCAGTGCCTGCCCCTTGTCCCACCTCCCAGCACAGTGTGTCAGCCAGGGCTCTTCTCACCAGCGCCAGTGACTCATCTGGGAAACATTTCAAAAGTCAGCACCTTTCCCTGTTCCTCAGTGGGGAGATCACCACCCTAGATGCAAAGGCAACAGATCTGAATGTGCGATTGCATATAAGCTACCACAGGTTGTGGCTGATTTGTTTTAATTTAAATTCTGCATCGTACATTAATACAAGGAGCAGGAGAATGAGGCAGCAGGAGGGTGGAAACACTTGGCTGTATTGCCAGGCAGGAGGGCAGGTGGAAAGTGTAATCCTCTAATCTTCCCAATGCAACTTGATGGTGCTCTCGAGTCGGAGCTCTTGTTCTGCAAAGCACTTCTCCTACCCTTGTTGTCAGAGGGTGAATTTTGCATTCAGAGCTGCTTTTGTACAGGTGCATGTCTGTGAAGGCGGTGGCATGATGGCAGGAATGAGTAAAGAAATACTCTGAAGAGCTGGTTTTGGATTCTGTGGCTACAAATGCACTATCACAAAAAGCCCAGCAACCCAGTTTCAAAAGAGTACAGTATGCGTTAGCAGTTTTGCATGGGAAGTTTCTTCTGCTGCAAAGAAAAACAATGTTTTAGCCTGAAGGTTAAGACACAGCAAAAGCCTGTTTGAGTTAGTCCCTATAAACATGGATTAGCTACAGTTAAAACAAAAGGGCACATGTGGAGACTGATAGAGAAGCAAAAGTGAACTAGAATAGTTCATATCTCACTGAGTCTGAAACGCTCCATTTAAAATGATAATTTATGGAGGTCTGATTGCCAGGTATTCAATTTGGTCCTGGAATCACTTGAAGTGAGATTATATTTGTGAAACAGTCATGCTTTGCACAAATATTGTCGGTGTCAGCTATATTGAACAGTCTGTGCTTTTTTTTTTTGTATTAAGCATAATTATAATTAGTTGAGTAAAATGACAATTATGTCCAAAAGAGACCTCTTCCAATAAAAAATTATGCAATGCTACCTATTGCAAGTCTCATAAGTGGCTCCATAATCAGATTCAGTCATCCTTTCCTCTCTCTGGATGGCCTGTAACCTACAGAATCTGTTGTTAATTTGTAAGTTTGTGGTCTGAATGGAGCTTGCTGAGAGGGTCATGCAGAGTTAATGCCAAGCACCCTCTTCAGAGAGCCTGCTGAAAACACAGCAGGGCTGGTCCAGCTAGACCCTCTTCTAAGGTCATCATCTTTAGCTGAACTTTGGAACCAATGGACCTGGAAGAGTAGTTCTGCCAGAATAGCAAATATTTCCTGCTGAAATGAACTTGAAAGAGCTCGAGAGTTGGTCACATAAAGGAGAGAGAAAATGTTTTCAGAATAATCAAGAAAAGCTTATCTTTGCTCTGGTCTTCATCTGACAGTGTAAACAAGGGACCAAAATGATAAAGAAGAGATGCTTGTATTAATGCTTGATGAATGATAGGTTAAATGGAATATCAGGTCATGCAAAGTCCATAGGAAAATTAAAAACTGAAAGAGTAATTTAGAAACCTGCAGGTTCAATGCAAAGTGCATTTTACAGACACATTGGTGAATATTGTTCTCTGAGAAAGGTCTGGAGATGCAAAGCATGGGTTACATCCCAGTCAAAGAAATTTTAGAGGCAACCTAAATTTAAAACCTGATTTTTAAAAACTGAGTAATCCTCCCAAGCATGGGTCAGGTGGAGTGGAATGATCTTGAGTTCTGTTCTGAGGGTGAGATGGGCAGACCTAAATCTTTCCAAAGTGAGTGCTCATATTGATTTTGCTGAGGTTTGTATCAAAGAACAGTCACAGGTACTGGTCAGGGCAACACTTTCAGGTACACAGCGAGGGCTTTTTGCTTGTGGGTACAGTAAGCCTGAAATGCTGAGCTTCAACTTCTTCATAAATGAAGCAGGACTGGGAAATGAACTGTTTGGGAAATATTTGAACTTTAATAAGCTGATCTTTAATAAAAAGGCCACTCACACCATTGCAATCCAAAACTCACATTGTAAGAGATTCCCTAAGGAAGGCCCAAATTAGAATTTGTTGTTTTTCAAGATTTTCAAATTCATACATAGCAATCTATTAACTCCCAAGCCAAGGGCATTTCCTATTTCAGTCACATAAATACTTATCCTGGCCATTAGACACGGGACAAATATTAAAAACAAAAGTAACCTTTTTGTTGGCTTTTCCTCTTTTTGGAAACCTTCAACCCACACCAATCAATGTCAGATGCTTTGCACCTATTAAATGCCCCCCAGGGAACTCCCACAGCTCACATCTCAGCTGTGCTATTTAAAACCAGATATATTTTAGATTAGCTGTTTTTTCAGATTTTCTAGCAGCATAGTTCCCAAAGGTTCAGCAGGGGGATCTTTTTCTTTAGAGAGTGAAGATAGTGAGAACACCTATACTTGACACATTCACCATTGTCAGAACTGTGAACCTGAGCTTGTGTGAAATAAACTGTGCAAAAAGTCCTGGTGGAGAAACATCTGCCCCGAATGGTTCAGTAGGGAAAAGATACTGCCTGGCTGAAAAATGTAGAACAAATTCACAAATGCAGCATGTTGCTGTTTAACAGATATACGTGGCCTTAGGGACCCATGTGGCTCCATTAGTCGTCCAAAGTTCAAAATGAAGAGAAAAATAAGTTTTGACAGTCACTTCTGAGGGAAGTGATAACAGATCAAAGGACTTGCTTTTATTGCGATATTTTCATCATTATGGAAAAGAATCACTTTGGACTTTAGCTGCTGTTTGAAATCTTTACCTTTTAATAAGTGAACTCTGTAAATGTAGCTCAGAGAACAAAGGTTCCTCTTTTACAGTTAAACTTTTAACCCTTGAGGTTGAATTGGTGGAGACCAGAGGGAAAATCCACTGTGTTTTCACTGAACTTTTTACCCTTTGAAAAAAGCTGAACAAGTTTAAAGTTCATACACTGAGCAAGAGGTCTCTACTGGGGATTTCTGGTATTATTAACTTCCTGACCTCAGATAATTAAAAGGGAAGAGTGGAGGCAGTGCAGACTTTGACTCAACTTTGAACTTTTAACCTCTTGAGGAACGTTTTTAGTGTTCAAGTGGTACACACAGTAAACTCTCTTATTAACTTTCTTTAACCCATGGACACGAAAACTGTCAGCAAGCCAAAATTATCCTTTGTCCTTTATGTCATATTTCTATTTGTGCAGCAGCTGGAACTCTGGGGGGATACTGTTTGGGTACAGAAAGTGACAGAAACAACTCTTTTCCAGGAACTGGCAAGTACAGTAGACAAGCAAAGGAGAAGCAGCCATTAATCTGTCAGGCAGCAGGGTTTGTAATTCAGACAGTGCTGGGTTTTACCTTTAGGACATACACCAGTGCTTTAGTGTTGCCCCTCAGCAAAATCTTCCTTACACTCTGTAAAGTGTTTCATCTCTTTCTCCAACTGGGCTTTGCTTCCTCAAGCATTAGAAATAGTGATTCTCAGCAGCCCAGGAGATTATGGATTTATTGACTAGGAAATAATTAAACAAGTAGCATTGTGAATTCTGCACTTAAGAACATAAATTTTACTTCCTTGTGGCTACAATATAAACAGAAAAAATATCTTTGCTTCTTGTCTTAGTAAGAGGGAGATTATCTGTGATCAGGTTTTTTTGTCAGGGATAGTATTTGCTCTGAACTAGTCTGGGGAGTAATGTGGGAAGTTGTAAAATTTTCACTGAACTTCCTATCATTAGTGTTATTGGGGTGTAAAATAGAATTATTGTGAATCCATGTAGTCAGAGGTAAAAGAACTTAGCTGCAAAAAAAAACCCTACAAAGAATATTGGATGAAAATATTTCCTGTATGAGAAAGCTGTAAGCTTCTGGGACAAAATGTCAATATCCTCTCAATTTTTTTTAACCATAAGAAAGGAAGCACACAAGTGAGTTTATGTCTTATGGTTCCCTAAACGTTTATTGCATATTATGGTGTGTCCAATCATACCATTTTTTGTCATCTCCACTAGGAACTCAACAGTGTTCACTGTAAATTGTAGCATTCATTTCAGTTTTCTTTAGCTGCAGAAACACAATCAGAAAAATAATGCAAAATGTCTTTTGGAAGCAGATGTGCCAGAGCATGAAATTGCTTTATTAAGATTATTAGATTAGTAGAAAAATCTTGAGGCTGGCAAAATGTTGTGGCAAGTGTGGATGCATGCACCCTGAAAGTGTTGAATTGGGAAGACTTTTTAAACCTCTTGATTAAAGTCAGCCAAACACTGAAAAAAAAATTACATAAATCAAATTGTTGTTTAGGGGATCATCCCGTATGTCCCAGAGAAAAAGGTCTCTTGAAAATTCTGGCAAAAATGTGGCCCTACTTGGAAAGGCACAGATTGACCTGGTTTTCTATTGTTTTTCATTGCTTTTCTAGTGTTTAAAAATATTGTCTACATTACCAGGTAGTGTGACACAGTTCACATAGGTCTGTGAAGTGAAACTGTGAGTGGGCTAGAACCCGATGTTTGTGCTGTATTAGTCAAACACCATGGAGAAGGAAAAAATACTTGAGTTACCACATGTAAGAAAACAAATGACATTTCTTTTTCTCAAATGTAGATTGAAACACGAATTTTCTCATGTCCTGGATGGGGACATGGTCACCTCTTCAGGGCATGGTGAAAGGGAGGGAGGGATCTGCTGATAAAATCCAACTTTCCTCTGTTCCATTTGCAGACGAGAGTGAATCCTTTCCTTGTGCCTTGGCCTCAGAGGAGAGCATGAAAACCATGGCAAAATCTCATGCTTGGCTGAGCTGGTCCATGCCCTGCACAGGCTGTGCAGGATTTCCTGCTCCCTTTGCAACTTTTAGCTCTGAAGGTTTTCCAGACTTTCAGCTCCAAGGTAGGAGGCTTCAAAACCTTGCCAGACCAAAATGGTCATTTTTCATGTGGTGACAAAAATCACTCTTAGAACAAAGGCTCAAGTCCTTCAGGCAAGCTTAAATCCATGCTAAAAGGTATGGGGTTGGTAAGAGCACACATCCTAGCAGGTTACTCAGATTTATTTGTTTTTCAGCACAGACAACACAGTGTGTTTTTCCCTGATCCAGACCACTGAACTGCTTTAGTGCAGAGTTTTTCCCAAAAGCATTCAGCTTGCTGTATGTAGCTGGCACAGAAAATTTCAGCTGGAGCTAGACAGGAGAAGTTTGGCAAAGCTGCAGGCAATTGATAGCAGGGTGTTTATCATAACAAGCATTGGGAAACCTTGCTAGCAGCCCCTCCTGCAATCTCACAGCTCCCACGTGGAGACAGAACATGTAAAATCAGCATGAGTGTGTTTGCATGTGAGCCTGGGGATGGATGGAAAGCGTCCACATGCACACAAGTTTGTGTGTACTGCACATAGGGAGCTCCTCGGGAGGTAATTACATGATACACAAAGTTATCATTGGGACAACATTACACTGTTAGTTCTGTTTTCTTCCTGAATGGAGAATACAGCTATTATGGAAAGAGATAAAATATAAGCCAAATAATTATTATCATCTTTATGTAAGTGGAGAGCAGGAGTTAAATGGTTTCAATGTGAAACCATGTCAGGATAAAGTTTTCAAAATCAAAATGTTGTTGTCAACCCTGCCCTCAACCCATAGGTCAGCACCTTTATCCCAGGCTGAATGTGGCTTTTCTTTTCACTGCTTTCTGCATGGGTGTGTGATGGACAGAGTTTATAAAAATTGGAAAGCAAAATTCTCACCTGGCCTTGCACATTGAAACAGGAATGAAAGAGGAATCCTGGTAAATGTCACATCCCACACACTCTGCCCTTGAGTGCTTCAAAGCCAAATGTCCAAGGCTCAAATGTATTGCGTGGAAGGAAGGAAGAGGAATTAAAATATCTGCTCCAGTTTGCAAAGGGATTTTACAGCCTAATTCTGGTCAAGGTGAGGGACACATAGGAGATATAACTAAATTATAAACCCTGGTTAGGCATTTGGGGGGATAGCACCCTTCTTACTAAAGTCAAATGGGAAGGGCACCCCTGTTAGTCAGGGTGGCAGTAATGGCACTGGAAACTGGCACTTCTGTCCCATCCTGGTGCAGTTCTACCTGCCTGCAGCTGCCCCTGGCTGCTTCAAGCACGGCTCAGAGGAGCTGAATGATGAGTTGAGGGCCAAACACCAAGTCTGCAGCACTATTGATCCTATTAAAACTTTCTCCAGCAGGATTCTTTCACTGATAGCCCATGGTACCCATTTTACCCCTCACACCAAATGAGCATGCAGCCTTGGGAAGACTCTGATTTGCAGTGAGGAGTGATTTCAAGAAGGAATGCAAGGAGAAAGCTTTAGCAATAAAAAGGAACCACACAGGAGAGTGAGGAAGTGATTCTTTGGCACTCAGAAATCAGACCCTTCTGAAGGTGTGGGTTTCATCTCCTCCTTGTGTTTCTCAGAGGCAAGCTTGGAAAATCTCACCTTGGCTCATTTTCATTCCTCAACCATTGCTCTCTTAGATTACATGTAAGTCCAATAACATGCAAAGATTTGTCTGTAGTGACTACTACTTATGCCAGGTTAGCTGATGGATGTGTGTGTCTGTTTTTATTAGTTTATGACTCTGCAGAGAAGACATCTGAATGTCCACAGGGATGAAGAAGACATGATCCCTGATGAAAAATGATTGCAATCAAATTTGGGAATTGATCATGAAGGATGACAGGACACAATTGTGAATAGATGTAGGCTGAGCAGGAGTTTTATTAGAAAAACAGACTGCATGCTTATTAAAGCCTTCTCTCTTTATGGTGGATTGGAAAAAGGTTTTAATTTAGTTGGGGTTTGATTCCATGTAAGTAGGTCCATGGGGTTGATCCATTGCTACAGATGTTATAAAAGATGTGCCTAAAGTTTGTGAAACAGATATTGGTGCACACATCAAAGGAAACTTAAAATTTAAGACTGAAGGTCATCCTGAAGCTGAACTTCTCGTAAGCCAACACCACAGTAAAAAAGGTTCTCTCCTGTTTCTCCTTCTCTTCTGTGCCATGGTTGTATCCCCAACAGTTTAACAGAAGAGCATTCCAATCAGGTTACCAATTACATTTCAGACCTTGTTGGCTAAGCTGCCTTCTGGCAGAGGAATCTTCCTCCCTTGAATGGTATTTTCTTGCCAGGGAAGGAGAGCATATTGCACTCCACTGGATAAAATATAAAACCATTCAGAGGAGGGACCCATTAATTGTCTTTTTTGTCTTCATGTCCAAATTTCTTGTAATTTCCTCATTCTTTTTTCTCAGAGCAGTGGGACTTCTTACACAGAATAAAGATCAAAGCATGTTTTTGTATCATGCCTTGTGCCTAACCAAAGCCAGATAATGCAATGTATTACTTCTCGTGTTCTTTAGTGATGTTCCTTGGGTGGGGCAAAAAGACAGGTGACTTTATTTTAGAATAATATAGTGCTTAAATCAGAGGTGCTAGTGAACAAGAAAAAGGATAGCAAAAGAGTTGTTCAGGCTTCAAAACAAGACATATTGAATAGAAAATGAATAAATCACAACTGATCAGATATTTGGTCTTATAAGAAATTTATTTGTTTCATAGTCTCATCAATTTTTTTTAGTATTTTAAGGCATAAGTGCATAGCCTAATTAATATGATGAAATGCTAAAATCTGAGCCTAAAATCCTGCCTTACTGGCAATAGGATCATCAGGACTGCTGGATGTTGTAGTAAAGGAACACTTGTTTGTATGTGTGGGATTTCTGATGTTTATTGCTGTTCCCAAGGCTTCATTTTTTGACCTGCCACAAAAGCCAAATCAAAGCCCAAAACAATTGTCTATGACCATGGTGAGGATACCACAAAATCACTGGTCACAAGTAGAACAGAAAATATTATATCAGTTCTATGCTACTGAAAAATTGGTGCTAGCAGCTCAGAAATACATACTTTACTTCCTCCTGTAAAGGATACTTATTATGTTTTGGAAATACATAATTATAATTAATTAATATTTATCCAGCATTACACATTGCCAAAGTCAGAGAAGAAGCAAATGAAACAAATAGTGTTTCCTAAGTTCTCACTATTTAAGGAAATTGAGCTAAATGGTAGTAAAAGGGAACGCTCAACAAAATCAAAACGAGGAGCTGAGAGTCTGAGCCAGTGAAAGAACATCAGGAGTCATCATTTGGCTGGAATTCTGGCTGTATCCCAGCCTTCCCTCCCAAGAAATGCAGATTCACTCTCCTTTTAAAGCACATTACCACCTAAGCAAAAAGCCCTCTCATCTCTGCTAGTCACAGTTGTAAATCTGACGTTTGCTTTGCTGGCGGATGCACACCACATTTAGCATTTAACAAAACGCATTTACGTCAGGCCATAAGAGATATTTGTAAACAAGCACCCTGTCCCCTGAAGAATGGTGATTTTAGTGTTGTAAGGGGCTTCACATTTTGTTTCTAAGCACTGATACACCTAATGTAGACAGCTTTCCCCCAGGAACAAAGGGGAAAAGGAAGGATACAGAAAGCAGTGCACAAAAACTTTGTTAGGATCACCCCAAGCCTGCCTTTCCTCCCAGAGGTGATGTGCCCAGCCCTGCACCCTGCCTGAGTGTGTCATTTTCTCCTTTTAGGGTAGCAAACCTGATCTGTACAGTTCAGGGTGGCACAGGAGCTGCAGCCAGTTCCAGGAATCTGCTGCTGCTCCCCGGGTCAGCTCAGCGTTGCTTTCATCACAAGTGTCACTGCAATGGGGAGAACTTGTTATAACAAGTTTCAGGAGGCATTGACATAATCAGGTCAGCTGGAGGTGCATAAACAAGGGAGAAGGGAACAAAATCCATTGAGAAATGTATATCTCTCTCTCCTGCTCCTGGGAGACATGAAGTAAAAAGCCTTTGCTCTCACCTGCTGGCGTGGCATCCTTGCTTCTCCCTTTTCTCTTTCTGGCTGTAAGGCATTTTCATCACTGCAACCTGACTATCCAAGGACATTTTCATCCATTGCTGGGATCTTAGGCAAATCTTCCCTTTCTTCTTGTTGTTATCATGGCAGGCAGATTTTTTAATAGTCTGCTGAATGGTTATGTATCCCCCACTGTGGGGATATCCATCAGTGAGACACAGAGAGGACAGGGTCTCTCCAGAGGCTGTGAGGCTGCTGGGGAGGGGAGAAGAGGGAATTGGAGGGAATGTATGTTACAGGAACATCTAGAAAGCTTGTGTCTCTGATGATCAAAACATTACTGGGCTTTTGTATTTTTCTCCTCTTGTGAGCCAGTCGATAGTTATTCATGACAACCATGATCTGAAGAGAGCCAGAAAAAAATACCATGTTATGTAATTTGCATCTGGAGATGGCACATGCTAATGCGAACTTTGGTTGATTATAGAACAGTCTGCTATTACAAATGAGGCTGAAAAATACTTTTTCAGTCAAAAAGATAGTCTCAATGCATTGAAATGACTGAAGAATCTTCTTTTCTGTTGTGACACAACAGATATCAGAAGCAGGGCCCGCAGTCCTGGCTGGAAGATGAAGCACTCTGTATTTACAGGGCATTTAGATGCAGTCTCTTGCTCTATTACTATAAGGTAAGGGATTTAATGAAGGAGAAAGATGGCAGATTCTGTCCCTTATGCTGCCACTCTTTTTGAGCAAATAATTTTTCCTCCAGAGGGAAAGAGCTTGGAAAATATAAAAAGGAGTCTTCATCAGTCCCACCTCCTTTAAAAATCTGAATTAAAAAATAAAGGTGGAGGCTTGTTGTACAAGAGAAATTGGAAACACATTTTGTTCATGAGAAAGCTGGATTTTTGTGACCTGCTGCAGCACCTTTGAGAGCTCCTGGTTTAAAGGGACCAGTTTTAGGCAGCCCTCTTGGGGAGAGCTGGAGATGCTCTAAAAAGAAGATGCAGTTGGCAGGCTGGATTCTGTGACCTTCCCTTTACAGCTGGAGACTGCCTTTGACAGTAGTGGGCGAAGATCTGCAGGGGTTTTGGACAAGACTGATGTCCTTGTAAGTACAATGTCCTGCTTCTGGCAAGAGAGTGGCAGTGTATCACTCTCTGTATTTGGATTATTACCATGCTTTCTACCTACTTACACTTCACATGCAATTTTGGATAAGTAGAGTCATCATGTTCATTTCATGCCCCAAGGTTTTGTCTGGTACAGCTCTGTAGTGTTAGCAGCTGCTGGTTTTTGTTACAGGAGTGGCTGCCTTTTAGGAATAGGCAGTGAGATTTCTGCTGTATGGTTTGCTCAGCCAGTTTGTGAAGCACTTGGTAGATCCAGGTGTGTAAAATAGTACTTAATGATATTTATCTTACAATAAGAGTAATAATAGTTTGATAAAAAAAGATTATTATGTATGTTTTGATGTGCAGTTTACTACTGATTTCTTATACAATATGAAGAAATTCTCAAGCTCATGTTGCTGAGCCTCATTGAACAAAACTCCAGGTCTAGAAATTAGATTCCTATTCTGCAGCTTAGTCATTAAAACAATAATAAAAAAAAATACTCTATCACTTGTATTTACATTCTTGCTGCAAAACAGGTCACCCTGCCCTTTGAGTTCTGTTTTCCATAGAATGGGCCAAATCTGTTCCCAGGGTGACTCCTTTGACTCCAGCAGGGTTGCACAAGAGATTACTGTAGTTCATAATTCTGCAGAATAACTCTATTTTGGTAAGGGATAAACAGCTAGTATTTGAGTGGAGTCATATTATTGGGGTTTTATTTTTCTCTTTTTCTTTTTTCCATTGATATTAACAGGAGCTGTTTAATTGAAAAAAAACAAAAAAAAGTATATTTCATCTGCTTTCTAGCCATTGTACAGTAAACATAAGACTGTAAATGACAGCAAAATCAGAAGACAAAATAAATATGTATATCCCACAAAGGAGGCATGAAGAGAGCCTGGTGTGGGTTTGAGCACCCACAGGAGCCCACTGGGAGAGGCTGGAAGAGGAAAAAGAGGAAAAAACCTTTTCTGCCTGGCACAGGGGGACACCAGGCAGGGAACTGCTGACTTTCAGTCAGGGAAGGGAGTAGAGAAAGACATGAAGGAGAGGGATAGAGCTAACTGGGAACACAAATATGATGAATTAGAGACTTTCTAGAGGTTTTGGGATTGAGAGAAAGGATAAAACAGTGCCTGAGGATAAGACAGTGGAACTTCCTTTGGACAGAGATTAGAAGAGATGCCTGGAGCCACCCATCTAGTGCTGCAGGAACACTTTCAGTGGACAATTGATTTAATTCCTCTGCCTCTGCACGAGAGAAACTCGTTGTCTTCCCATTGTCTTGTCTCCAATTACTTTGCCATAGACAGGGACCTGCAGTGCCCCAGACTGTGTCTGGTGGCAAATAAATAAATCTGATTGACTAGTGCTGTGAACATTAATTCTCTGGGAGTAGCAACAGCGTGGCATTGCCCTTTGTACACTCAAGGGCCAGTAAAAATATACTATAGCACTTTTCTTCCTGATGTTTAGCTGGAAGTAACATTAAAGTCCTCAGCTCCTCCCAGCAGGTCATTAAGCCCCAGGAAATACCCTGCTCCTCTATGGTTATTGCTTAATTATTTTCAGCTCTGTAATCTAATTTGCAGTTTGGCTCTGTGTTGATTCTAGCTGCTGTATCACAACCTTTGCAGCGCAGGAAATGTGACGCAGGGCTGCCCATGCTGACGTCTAAACCTTTTGGTGAAAAGGACCTTAATACAGGCCTGCAGCTTCAGGAAATAGCTCATTTTCTAGAAAACTTGAAACCTTCTGGAGAATTCACTTTCTCCTGTTTTCTCGCAAAAATGTTTGATGGCGTTTACAGTGCAAAACTGAGCAATGAAGGATCTTCTATTATGTATGCGCTGTTTCTCTTTAGTTTTAAAGCAGGATGTTAGAGAAATATGGCACACAGAGGAGCTGTTAACATATTCATTCTATTTTAATTAATTATAACATATGCTTCAGGTGTTCTAGAAAACAAGGAAATAAACTCATAGTTATGAAGGGAATATAAGAATTGCAAATAAGATAAATTAGCAATTGAAGCATTTAAAGCTTGAAATATTATTAAATACAGGCATAAATCAGATAGTTGTTATTTCAAAAAAGAAATAACTGAATTTTTTTTTTTTGCAACATTTACTACCTAACTGGGTTTTCTTGAAATCTCCAAAATCTAACAGGAAATTAGAGCCATAGGGAGCCATCTGCTTGAGGTATGTCTCATCAAGACTCTCATCTTTATGTCTGGAATTGTTTGACAAAATACAGGGACAACACATACAGTTTGTAGTATGTGATGCTTTTGAGCTCAAAGGTTCTGGATGCATATTAGTCACGAGAGCCTGTGGGAGGGCACTTAATCTGAAAAAAAGCAAAAAGGGGAAGAATGTGAAGGGGTCTCTGAAGTGTAAGTCTCCAGGAAAAGCCCTGGAAAAAAGCATTAGAGGAAATAATCTAGACAATGAGATAGAATGTGGGAGGCACATAGAAATCAGTGATCAGCAGTCCAGAGAATACATTTTGGGTGAATATCCTTAATGAGTAGGAAATATTGCTAGCAAAGTTTTATTACAGTTTTCTTACAGCCTTTCCCCCCCCCCCCCCCCCCCAACCCTTTAATGAATACCTCTGAACCTTGGCTTCAAACCAGGTTAAATAAACCTTCCTATTGTTCTGCTACAGGTCTGTCTTGTGTCAAGGTGCACCAGGACTGAACCGAGTGCCTGAGCCTGCAGCTGGGGGGGCTCAGGGTTCAGAGGGGCACAGGAGGGGTGGGGGTGTCCTGTGTGTCCTGAGGGACTCTGGAAGATTTGTGCAGATGCTCTGAAGCTTGGGTTGCCACATGCTGGGGCCTGAGGCATTCATTCCTCATGGCTGGTGCAGGAAAAGCTGTGTGAGGGCACAGGGGGCAGTGGAATGTGTGGAACAGCAGGTTCTGGGCTGGACTCAGCTGAGCAGGGTGACCCCAAAGCTCTGTGTGCCCTTCAGCCTGCCTTGTCTTAGGGATGTGGATTATGGCAATGTGTGGGAGAGTTATTCCTGCTCTCTCCTGTCCTTCTTTGCCATATAGCTCTGCAGAGCTTTGTGCAATCCTCCTGCAGTCGCCCTTCTGCCAGGAGAATGTGATTTTCCCCACAGCAGGGAATTCCAGGGGCTGGGCACAGTTCACTGAAGTGGTGTGTGCTAGCAAAATGTTAAAATGAAAAACCTGATAGTAGTCTTGAGTTTTCTCTGAGCTGTTGTACAAGTGCATGTGTGTAGAGGGGGAGAAAAGAAAAATTGCTATTAGCCTCCGTATCCTCTCCTCTCTCTGCTCCCAGCCCTTGGTCAATGTTCTGGTGGGTCCACAGTGGTATGAAGAAGTCATGGCATTGCTGTTATAAAGTCTTTGCCAATCAGTACTGCAACAACAGGGCCTGTGCTTTGATTTAAACTTTTTTTTTTCTTGTAACAGAGATAAGTGAACTAATTCAGTGTAAATGAGACTGAAATGGGTTCCATTGTTGCATAGAAATACTGCATTATTTCAAACCTACTCTTCTTTGTACAAGTTCTTCTCTTAGGGGAAAATATTCTTCCGACAACTATCTGGAATATCTAACTCCGCTTGGCTGACTCAAAATGAATAGGCAGATTTATGGCCTCCATCTGGATTCATTCTTAGACTTAGAAATTCTGACTGAAGTCACTGGGAGACCTTTGATCCATTAGTAATGCAGGATCAGATCCTCCTCCGTGGAGAGGATATAACAAAGGGTGAGGAAATGGCAACCTCCCCTTGTTTCATCACACAGCGTGGTGACTCTGCTCTGTGATCAGACACAAACACGGGGATTCAGGGAGAAAGGCAGGAGTGCTTGGAAGAAAGGTTGCAAACAGAAGATATTCAAATGACAGCTGGAAGAAGGGGACAACGCTGATGTAATTGGAGTAGACAAAGGATGTTCACTTTGTGACACATTTTGAGAAACATCCAGGAAAATTTGTTATGCCAAAGCGGGTTCATGGTTCAGTGGAAATGCCATCTTCCGATGGGGAAGTAAGCAGAAGAGGCAGTGTGCTCTGATCAGACAAAGGAACAAAAATAGTTCAGGGTTCCACAGCAGATAGATGCATACAGGTTCAGATATATTATTATGATAAAAGCCCTGCTAAGTGTGCACAGCACTTTCCTTTGGTGGTTGTTCCACTGAGGAATGACTGCGTGCTACTGCTGTTTGCTCATGGAGGGCTCTTAATTCCCTCCACAAGCAGCAGTGTTCAGATGATCTGCCTCCAGAAGTTGGTACTTATGATCTAGAGATTCTCTGTGTTTATTTTGTTATTTAAAATCCGTGGTAAGAAGGCATGGTGAAGCCCATTCATGCCCTGAGCAATGTCTGGTGACATGGGGGCTATTTGGATTTATGTACTCCAATACTGGTAGCTCTGCCTCTGCCTTGTCATGTAACAATGTGCTATCACAACTGCAGTCCTTGGTTTAAGGACTTATATTATAAAATATGATTAATATAATTAATAAATATAATATAATAATTATAATTATAATTATTATAATAATATAGAATATAATATTATTATTATATTCTATATTATTATAGAATATAAATAATAATGGTAGTATAAAATATAATAAATCTATATATTTATAAATATTATAAAAATATTTCTTTCCTCCAACTGCAACTATTCCCACAAGGTTTTCAGGGTTTGAATAACATATCTGAGATGGCTTATTTGTTGGTGATCAAAGGTGTTTAGGCTGACATGTATATGTCACACTCACATATATAAAGTAGTGTAAGAGCTCTGCAAGTAGTCTCATATCATATATGTGTGTGTCTGTGTGTGAGTGCAAGCATATCTGTACGTATTTTACTTTGTTCAAAGGTGAGTTATGTTCCTTTAATTGCCTGGCGTGAAATCCTGGGAGAAAGAGTATGTTGTTATTGGTGGTGTGAGCAGCTGATCCTGCCCAGGGGTGCACAGTCCCAGGGAGAGGCTGGAGAGGAAGTATCCACAAAGTTCTCTTCAGAGGAATAAAAGCATTATTCCATGCAACAGCAGGAATTTGCAGTGGTCAAAAAATCAGAGTACCTGAAATCAAGACTGAAAGCAGGATCTACCTTAAGGATGGCACAGGTGGAAGAGGGAGCACTTGGTAAACCCTGCTTAATGGCTGAGATTATTTTCTCTCTAAGTTACTAACACCTGGAGGAGCTGAGCGTTTTTGGGTTTTAGAATACCTGAATGGGTCTGGGCACATTCACCTCAATGCTGTTGTCCAGCTTGGGCCACACAGTATTTTGTGATAGAAGCCCAGTAGTTTGTATTAAATGCAGAATATCTTTCATGTGGGCAATGAACATGTTCTGAAAGGCATCAGAAGGAGGAGAATCTGCCTTAGGTCTGCACAGAGTATTGACTGGTTTCACTTTCAACATTATGTTCTTTATTCCTAGCTGGTATTAGAGAGTACTAAGATCTCAATCTGTGTCTTGGTTTTTTGAGGTTTTTTTTAAGTTACTTTCTTTGCTTATTTGGTGGGCCCCTATGCTGCAAGTACTTTCTTCCCAGTAAAGTGGTTTAAAGTGCATTCAGATCTGCTCCTTATCTTGTCCAAAAGAGAGATGCAATTGTCTCTTAGTGTAAGGCATCTTCTCTTTCCTCCATATTTTTTTGGTGTGTGTTCTGGCTTTAGAATATAAGTATTAGAACTGTATATGGCATCCTTGAATATATCTCCTCCATCTGATCCCCACAGTGTATTCTTCAGCCCTGCTCCTGCTGACTGACCTTAGGTGCATTCCAAAATGGTAGAAATGGGGGATATTTTTCTAAGGAGATCAGCCTGAACTGCTGTTCACTGTGATAGAAAATATTTAACAGACATACAACCATGTTGTAGCAATTCTAGGAACCATATGCGACTTTTATGTTTTGATCCTCTTACACAAGACATAAAATAATTGCTATAAAAAGTTATAGAGGTTTAAGAAACCTATTTTATATAGTAAAACTACTATAACTATATATTTATCAAAAGCAATGACCATGTGATATGTTTTACCAAGAGCTTTGGTATCTGCTGTTGCTTGACATAAACCTGGGGTTTTTTTTTTTCAAAGAGTTACAGATGTAATTTGCATTATTATTATTATGGCACAGCACAGACTCTGGTGGTTTGATTTGCCAGATCTCAGACAGCCGTAGAAGTGTCTGCTGGTTGTTCACTCATCTAAGTGGATTCTTCCATGAGATGATCTTCTATGTCAGCTTGCCCTCTGAGATGTGCAGCACATTTTGTTTTACAGCTGAACCAGCAGGGCTTTGTGTTTTGACCAAAGGAATGCCCTTAGCCATGGCAAACTAAAAGTTTTGCATGGTGGTGCTTTTACCCAGGAATGTGTTCTTCTGCAAACTCTTTCCAGAAGCTTCTTCTCTTCCTTTTAAATAGGAAAATAACTCCTGCTGAGCATCCCATCTTTCACACAAAAGCTGACTCACAAGTAACACGGAGAGGCTTCAGTGTCCTAACTTAGGTATCCATTTAAGTGCTGCTTTATCCTTTAATAAATACTCCAATATCCATTAGTTCCTTTGTTAGGCTGGAGAAAAATATATTTTTTACCCTTCCCTCCTCTTTTATAAAGTAGCTGTTGCTGGCATCACTTTGAGTATTTTGAACTTTCCATTGTGACAGACTACTACAGCTTTTCAGTGGAGGTACCTGCAGCACAGATTGAGGCAGATTTGGCTGAATAAATTGTCTCAGGGGATGCACATCTGGTAGAAAGGTGCTATCTAATTTTCAGTATTGCTAAAGTGGTACTAGGTGTGTCAGAAAACAGCACACAACATATTTAATTTGTGGAAAGGATGTCCCTTTAATTTAATAACCCCATTGGTCTGTGCAGGTGCACAGGATGCTTCTGTGCATGGCATCCTCACAGAATTGATCATTTGATATGAAATACTTAGCACCAAGTGATTTAGAGCTGAAAAATCAAGTAAATCGCTTGCTAAAACAAGAAGTAATAGTTTGAAAACATCATTTGCTCCTTCTAATCTGCACATTTGACCTTGACTATGCCTCCAAGTCAAGCAACACCCTTAAGAAGTGGTGGCAGGATGTAGGGTTTTTTTCTTGCGATGACATTCTCTAGGCTGCTCTCAACCGTGTTTCTGTGTGGTAAGCCAAACTTATTCTTGGAGTAAGACCATTTTAGTCAATGGATGCATTTGGCCCATTAACTTTAGCCTGCCATAAAGTCAAGGGCAAAAGGATATTCTTATGTAAAGCAGAATCACTGTAGGTGTGCTGCTAATCACTGAGGATTAGGATGAGATATTCCTGCCTTCAGAGAACCTTCATATGGCTTTTCAGCTTTATTTTTTTTTTAATAGCAAAATTACAAGGATTTCATTCTCCTGTTCCTAAGGAGAAATCATAGTTTAATCTAGTAACATGAAGTGGTGAAGCTTCATTAGAAATGCAGTTGTTTCCTAAGTCTTTTAGTACTGTGTGTGTGATTGCTAAGCAATGGTAGCTCCAGTTACAGAATCATAAATTGCCTATGGGCAAAATGGTAGATTGTGTGTGAACTTTCCAGTATTACTGTTCAGGCTTGGAAATTCTTTTAAACCTTTATATTTCAAAGTAAAATAAGTTCAAAATATCTGTGTAGGACTGGACCCCATTCACCTTCATCTTGTAAGTAGATGACATGGAGTCAGTTGGAACACTTGGTGGAATATGATGACATCAATTATCCCAGGGTCCTGAATTTAATTTTAAGTGGCATTTAATATTATTATTTTTAAAATATGTCATGTTATGTCTGAACAAAACTACTAATATCCTTGCAGTATTCTGATGACCCTATGACATGAGTAAATTAAAGGGATTTTCTCCTTCAAAATTACTACTTCTCACATTTTTTTATTTTGTTTAGACTCAGCATTATTGGATTTTATCTGTAAATACTTTATAGCCTATTTTATATATATCTACATGTATATAAATAAATGAGAGCAAATTATTTCATTCATAAAGAAATGCAGCTCATCACTATATTTAATTACAATGTTCTGAACTGAAATACATAGCCAGTGGGAATAGGCCTATTGATTAAAAACTAGGGTAGCTTCTGTTTAGTCTGTTGGAGTCTCTTCCTTTTTTTCCCAATTACTGTGTGTAGGAGAGGTCAGTCTGAATGCATTATAAAATTAGGTTGAGACTGTATTTCTGCCACTGAATTGCATGTGATCCATTTCTTAAGAAAAGACTTTTCTTTTTCTTAACAAAAGTAGAATAATTTAACTCTAAATTCAGAACACTTTGCTCTGAATTCTTAATTATGCATTAAGAGTTTTTATTTTGTCCTTCAAATTCCTCATTGTAAACCCAAAGATGCCTGAGAAACAAAGAACACAAGACCCTAATATTCATATGAGTGTAAATATGTGTGATGCATTTGCCTTCCATTTGAGGGAAATTTGCTATGGAAAATTAAAATGGATGTTTGGAAATCATAAAGAAGCAAGAGAAGCACCATGAGGATTTTAGAGGAGCAGATGCCATAATAGTATTTGAGAATTACACATCTTCTTGGGGACAGCATCTCTTTTCTAATAGCCTTGTGGTGCTCTCTGAGCATCCCCAGCAGGGAGAACAGTGGGCTGAGAGTTGCTGAACTCCATGGACATGGATTGCTGCAGGTTCATCAAACAGGTGACTCCCTTGTGGCAACTCTTTTGGTTTTGTACTGCAGTCAGGTTTATACTTGTCTGATGAAATATGCTAACTAATTAAACACAACAGTGTTGGTATATTAATAAATAGTATAAGATTTCCTAAGAAGGTTTTACTTAGTGCTGGTTCTCAATGATTTATGAATTGATAAAAAACAGAGCTGGAAAGGAACTTGAAGGGTCGTCCCCTCTGTCCTGAGCCTGGTCAGTCCTACTTAAAGCACCCTGAGAGTTCTTAAAAACTGCCAGCATGAGGACTTAGTGGCACACCCAGGCAATGTGCCTTTACACTTGGGAAAAAAAAAAAAAAAGCTTTCCCTGGGAGCCAAAAATTACTTGGTGCAATTTAAGGCCATTATTTTTGTCCTCTTCAAAATGAATAAGAAGAACAGTTTATTTCCCTCTTTTTTCATAGCAACTTTTGACATAATAGAAAGCTTTTATCATGTCACCTCTTAGTCCTCAGTTCTCCAGGCTAAACAACCTGGTTCTTTCTGGACTCTCCTGGTGTCATGTTTGCCAGAATTCTGATTATTCAAGAAGTGTTTGGTGAAACTTCTACTGGCTTTGGAACCTGAGTTACATCTGCACTGTAAAAACCTTATATTTGCAAAGCATCTAGACTTAAACCAGCCAGGTTTTTACATAAATGCCTTGTCATCCATGTTCATGTCTAAATGTGTTTGCTTAAAAGTAGCAGTGGTACATCTTAGCCATGCCCTTGTGTATCCTCACTGGTGGGAGCACTCAGCCTTTGACTTGTGAGCTTTAGAAATGTACAAGGGACAGATGGATATCTGGAATACACACGTGCCATAACATCTGCTGGTGAATAAAGATAGTTACAAAATCAGAAAATAAAGCTGGGGATTGTTTCCAAGTACCCAACCAGTGCTGCATATACGGTAGTGCACAGAGTTACTTGAAAACAAGGCCAAAAACAATTCCAAAAAAAGAAGTGTCCCTATTCTCCTTGGGCAGTTAAGAGAATTTAAATGTTTCTGCCATCTCTGTTAGGATATGCAGAGCTGAATGAGGAAAGAGCATGAAATAAGATCACTCATCTAGAAGACATTGATGTCAGTGGCAGAACTTCTCTTCAGGTTATTTTGCCATTCCTTTCATTGCTCTGCAGTGTTGGGGTATTCATCTAAGCCAGCCTTTTTGAGTAGTAAATAAGAGCTTTTAGACTTCAAATCACCTAATCATATTTAGATATCTATTTCTGGATGAAATGAATCGCTGCTGAACCACTTTTTTCCAGCCCATTAAATTTAACTGAGTCCAGGTGACTAATTCAAATGAGCAGACTCTGCCTAAGTTGCCAACCATGTCCCTTAATGGGATTTTCTTTAGATCCCCTAGGATCTAGGGCAGAAAGTCCATGTTGTGACCTCTTTAAAGGAAGCACTGAGAAGATGATAAGCAGTCAGTGGGAATTGAGCTGTGTGGCTCCAGTGCTCAGCAGGTGGAAGATCTGACACTGGCATGACTCCAAGGGGAAGTTGCCATGGGTGAAACATAGCTCCAGACAAGGGAATTGTACTATCTCTTTCCAAAGAGAAAGGGAGCAAGAGTCAGAAGCAAAGATGAATAAAAGAGACCTTCAAAGACTCTTCAGAGTAGGACAGCAAAATAAAGGAGGACTTAAGAAACAGCTTTGGTGGAGACAGCAGGAGAGAAGCCAGATGTTTGGGAAAGACCACTGGGAAGACAATCAGAAAACTGCTCCTTTTACCAAGTTCCTCAGACAGAGAAGTCATAAAAGGAGTATACAGGAATAAAGAGGAGTAGGTAGGAATTTCCTCTGAACTTCTACTGACTTCTGAGTATTAGCAGAAGATCTGACTCCTTAGACTCCAGGAATGTTGGCAGCTGCTGGAGAGGAAGAACTAGAACAGGGAATGCAAGTGAGGTATACACACAGTGTTCTTTGCTCTTGTTAGGGAGGAATGGAAGACTCTTGAGCTTGTACCTAAGTGACTGCAAAGTGTGTGAGAAGAAATGGGATCTCTGGGCTAGAGATGGAGGACTAATTCATTCAGGTTCAGCTGGAAGTTTGGAAATTACCCAGATAGCTAGAAGGAAATTGAAATAATGCTACAGAAGAGGTAATAGCCTGCAATAATACCTTTGTCCTAAAGCCTGAGTTCCATAAATCATCCTCCCTAAGGAGCAGCCTTGGAGAGCAGTGGTTGTTGGGACCTGGCTCTAAGGTATGACTCTTTCCATGCTACTTTTTTCCCCTCCTATTTCTGTGGTGCTGATTACCTGTGTCTTTAGCCAGCTGCACTGTGCTTTTCTGGGCTCAAATGTGTGGTCAGACAGTATGAACTGAAGTCAGAGCCCTGCCCATTCCTTCTTGCTGATATTCTCAGGAGATACAGAAAGTCCAAGAGCAATTGTACATTTAGGTAGGTAGTTCTGACTCAAGACAAGTGTTCTCTAACTCCTACAACCACAACTGATAACTTTTTTAGCAACAAAAATGGAGTAGGTCCCAATTATCTACATCACTTTTTGGGAAGCACTAAAGTACAGCTTTATTCAAATCTTATGTGTGACTCTGAAGAAAAGTTTGTTCCAGTTCTGGCTTGTCATTCTGTTTTGATTGGTAAAGATATGATACAGAAATTTCTCTGTATTTTGGATTGCTACCTTTCTCAACCTAATAATTGGGTAATAAAGCCTCAGCTAAGCATGAAATCAAAGTACAGATTAACAGATTCATCAAGGATAATCTGAATCCAGGAAAGCTTCACGGAGTAGGAGTTTGTGGTTGATACCTAAACATGCTTCAAGCTACAGAAGGAGTTAAGTAATAGCCTGTGTCATGCTGGGATTGACTTACAGAGGGACTTTCCTGTCTGACTCAAACCCTGGGCAGAGATCAGCATCCAGAGCCACCCAGCACCGTGCTAACCTAACCCTGTCCTTGGCTCAGGAAATCTCTGAGTATTCTGTACAAAATGGACAAGTGAGACTGACAACAATCTGTCTAAAAATAAGTGAAGGTCACTGGTGATGTCACCGTCACCGAGAGCATCGAGGTTACAATCCCTGCTCCAAAGACAGGATTTGAACAGGGCTTCCCACATTGCAGAGAGATATTCCAGTCAAACAAACCGAGGCAAAGAGAAACAAGGACGAATTCCTACTCTCCCTGGCAGAACAAGGAGGGTGGAACATTCTTGAAAAGAAGCAGGGTAGGACGCCTATGTCCATGCATGTTTTCAGGAATATTTCCTGCTTCAGTGTGCCTAAGAGCCTACTGCCAACATCTGAAAGGTTCAGGTTTTAGGCTGAGTCTTATTTTAGTCTCCTCTTAAATCTGAGCTGACAGCTGTTAGCTGGAAGTCCTCAGTTATCCAGACTTTTGTGACCAATGTTGGCCTGTTGATGCTTATGGTGTAGCTTCATAGATCTAGTCTAAGCTCAACAAGTCCCTGCCTTTCCCTGGCTCTGCCTTATTTCTGACCCCTCAGATTAGCTGGGAGTGATGCTGAACTTCCCCAGGACCAAGTGAGATGCGTTCTGTTCTGTCCTGGGTCAGAAGGGTGATCAAAAAGCCCATGTATCAGCACATTTAGGTAACCAAGGAATGGATAGGGACTGGAGACAAGAACAGAGCTGTGGGAGGGAGTGACAGGTCTATAAACTCTCCTTGTCACTCTCCAAATGTCATGGATGCCCAAATTTCACAAAACCACACTTTTAAGTGCAGGGTGTTTTTATTCTTCTATGGGCAGTGAAACAAAAAATGGTGTAGATTAAGGTGCTTTTACTTCATGGTTTCAATTTCATACTTCCTTTCTTGACTCTTCTGGTGCACATATCATTCCACAAATTTTCCTTTCCTTCACCTCCAATTACAAATATTCCCAAACAAATTAAATCACCACACTTCCATTTTATGTTTTAGTGATGCGAGGTAGAGCTGATTAAAGGATAGGTAGGCAAGGACAGCACAAAATTTCTGCATGTATCTATCCTGCAATCTCCTCTGTAGCAAGTTTCCCTTCAGATGTTTTACACAGTTCACTGGTGCACATGGAAAATTATGCTGCAGTAGTTAATAACCTTATTTTTTCTATTAAATTTATAACCCTTACCAGGAATTAAATGTGAATAAGTCACTTGATGTTTTTGTTCTGATTATAAAATCCATATGTTTCCTGAGCTCTCCAAGTCTTGCCATTTAATCTGACTATAGTGATAATCATTTTGGGGTAAAATGGCTACCTGGTGAATAACCAAGAAATTTATTACTGCCTAAAACTATAGAGGACATACTTGTTTTGGTTGAAGGCTTAGCATTTTCTGAGATAAAAGAGATGCCAGCATGCTTGTACTCAGTGCTTCTTGCACAATCCATTTGTGTATTTTCTTTTTCTTTTATTTCTTTTTCCCAATAAATTCTGATTTAAGTGATATTTGAAGGCATTACATTCAGGTCTTTTGCAGAAATAATGACTGGAAAAACCAAGGGTCTTTCAGAATTGCTTCCTAAGTATCAGCAGCTTTCAGTGCTGACTGTGATACCTATCCTTGTTTACTGGTGCGTTCTTCTTCTGTGTAAGCAGTGGTGCAAAGTCCAGCAGGAGGCCAGTCCTTAGTGGTGTATTCCAGGGGTCAATCCTAGGTGCAATTAAATGTCTTTACAATGACCTGGATTCACAGGACAGAAGCTCTATCTCTACTCAAAGCTGAATCTATTAATGCGTTTCTCCTTGTTCCAGAAAACTTGCTTGTGTTTCCAGATACTCACTGTTTTATTTTCCAAGTTTAATCCTGTTGCTGTAGTCAATTATTTCTATGTCCTTCTTGCTCTACTTAATTTGCAAAATCATTTCATGAGACGATAAAAAATTGTGCAATGCAAAAATAAAGAGTTTCCACAGCCAAGACTTTGCCTAATGTATCCCATGGTGCTGGGCTCAGCAGGACATTCTTATAACCTGCAGATAAAACCCAGGCTGGGGTTAGCTGTGCTTGCAAAAGATGAGCTTGGATCTCTCAAACACAACGGAGCATCTTGGTTAAAGGTCAAGGTAGTTTCAGGATGTTACTGTATGTATGTTTGTTAACCAGGGTACAGCTCTGAGTAAACAGCTTATTCTTTAAGCTCCTGTTCTCGTGTATTTCCAAGAGAAGAGTCATGTGAGGGCACTGGGGTTGGTGGACCAAACGCTCAGTTAATTCTGGTGGAGCATCCTCATGCCATCTTGTGTGCAATTTTTAAACTGCATCTCTGTTGTTGCTTTCATGCACGGCTCCAAAGTGACTGGTGAGTGCAGCTACTAATCCCAACTAATTCTTTTTACCTTCTGTTGTTAATTGATTACTCTAATGCAGGGAAAGTCTCTTAAATCTAAAGCCCTGCTAAATGCTTGTATAATTCAAACAATGATGCTTTCCTTTCCTCCCTTCCTTTCCTAGTCTGGTTAATTTAGAACAACTTTAGAACAAAATCCTCTCTAGCTGATTTTCCTTCCAACATGACTCACTTTTGGGACTGGTTGATTAACCAGATAAGCTCTATAGGCACTTTGTCTCAGCCAACTTCTGCTGGAGAGAGGTGCCTTTGGGTTGCATGGTAAAGAAAGCCTGTCACTACTTGGCCTTGGCAGGACTGTTATCAGCGACTGATGAACGTGGTGTGCATTGCAGATCCTTGTCAAATCTGTTCTCAAAAGTCTTTTTCATAATTTCTGTCTCTTCTTGAGCTACCCATATTTGGCCAAAATCCTTTTCATGTTGTACATACCCTTGACTTATCTTGAATCCTCTCCACCTCTTGGCAAGTTTTTTCTTTAGAGGTCTTGTAGCTGTTTTTCATATCTCTGGTTCATGATTTAGCCAGTCTAGGCAAAAATATTTCCTCTGCTACCTCAAGCAGAGGCTGCTTTCATCTGTCATTTTCATAGTATTTGAGCACTCATTGAATTATTCTCCTTATTTACCACTAGTAGCATCGCTCTGTGTGAATGGTGCTTATGGAATGTTATGATCAATGTTAATCAGTACAGATTCACTGAGTGAAGGACCAGGGCTATGCTATCCTCCTAACCAAAAAGTGGGAATTTGGAGTTATCAAGCTGACAGCTTCTGTAGCTGCTTCTCACCCCAGCTGAGTAGATGGGAGGGCAGGGAAAAAGGGAATTCACTGTAGTGAAAATAGGAAAAGCAAGGATGGTAAAACAAATCCCTTTGGCAGAATGTATTCCCTCTGCTGCACTCCTCCAAATCATCTGCTTTTTTGTCCTGTGTATTAGCAGGCAGAATTTTAGAAGCAAATCCAGCCACTTTTGTTTCTGAAATTCATCTAATTGATATTGTGACCTATTATCCCTCCTAGCATCTGCTGAGCTGAGTGTTCACCACCTTTAACTAGGTTTTATATTAATAGAAGTCAAATGGAGGAAGGTATCAAAACCTTTCAGTTCAAGAAGTGGTTCTTTTTTCCTTTATGTCTTGCAGTTAGAAATCAAGTTATCGTGCCAAGATCTGGCATCTACCCTTTATCAAGAAGGCTGTTTCTGCTAAAGGCCTCTGTCATGAAGTGGCTGCCATAGGGAAGTTTGCTTCTGTAAACATCTGAAAGGAGGGTGGTGGCGGAGGTCATTGTTTGGCAATGTTAAACCAAGGAAACCAGATAGCAAATATCACACTGGCTGAACTCTCCCACCAACTGAAAAAGAGAGGAAGGAAAGCACATGAAGGAGGAAAGAGGGTATTTGTAACACCCAGTTTAGCAGAAACACAGCAGGGCATTCTCCCTTCAGTCTGTAGCGCTGTGATTCAGCCGTGCTCTCACGCTCACTGTGAATGGAGTTTCAAATAAAGTGATTGCCTCACAAATCAGCGAGACTCCCAGGGCAAAATCCAGAGCAACTCTTTAAAAATATATTTCAAAGTGATCAAAGATGCATGTGCCTTACATTGTTCACCAGGGAGGAGTCTTTCAATAGCAACCAGAGTTAATGCAGTCATGAACTTGAGCATCTCTCAGCAACTGTCTCACCTTTTGCTGAGATTATCATCCCATGGAACCTCTTTCTGAGCAATTCCTTAACCAAGCTCAGTAGCTGGAGAGCAGCCATTACATCTTCATCCTTCATCTGGTAAAGCAGCAGAACATTTACCAGTGTATACACAGCTGAGAAATGCAATTTGACTGGTACATTAAAGGTATTTGGTGATCTTTAATCTTAGCATAACTGCTGCCCATCAGGGGTGCAGTAATGTGCTTCACAAAGCACACAAGAGAAGACAAGGCCCTTAATGAGTTTTGGCTGAGCTGGGCACGTTCTGCACAGTGTTGTTCAAATTGTCTCAGGCTTCCTGCCAAGTAATGCAGAAGAAAATGCCTTAGAGTATGCTAGCTGTCTATCAACCTCGCAGAAAGTTTTCTCAAAGACAGTCTTTGATTTGTGAGTCAACCACTATTAAGTTAGTGTCAAAACCCTCTCTGGAGGCAACAAAATGGAGCACAGTTTTGCTGTTACTTCTAGCATCAAAATATTAATCTTGAACTTAAGGCTCTAGGTTATTTTTACAGTGCTCTGTCTCTGGAAGCCAGAAGGGGTTTGTGGGGTGAGTTACGTGGCTTAGTTTCTGAAATGATGGGAATAAAAGCTGGGGAATGAGCATGGGGAAAGGTTGTGACTGTTTTGTAATTGACCTTATTTAAGGAAATATGAGGGGCTCTGTCATTGTGAAGCAACCCTCACACTGTAGGCTTCTAACTTGACTCACTTGCACATACTGGCAAGTTCCTCTTGTGTGAATGGCAAGTTTGCAGTCAAGTGCCATGATCCCCATCTGGTTCCACACCAGCACACACTGCTCTGTGTGCTACACATGGCTGGAGTGGCTGGGGATGGCATTTTGGCTCTCAGTGGACTTTGCACTGTGCCTTTGAGAAAGGGATACTAATGTTCAGGGAAAATGCCAGGGAATCATGGCAATAGCTGCCCAACACAGCCCCCACAGAGGGGCTGAGTAGTCATGACAACTGTGGTTATCAACATTAGCATGGGACAGCATTCAAAAACCATATTGCAGGCTTTAAATAACCTATCAAGCTGAAGGCTGGCAACTGTGGAGCTGGTATATGACAAAAATACCCCTTCTGACTTTGAGGAACTGACAAAAAGGACACTGAGCCACAGGTGATCACTAAAGATTCAGCCTAATTGCAAAGGATATGCATAACAATGTAATATGCAGTAGCTGGCTGCTCAGGAAATTCAGTTACTCTGCAGAGTAATCTGGGTCTCTGGGTGGTGTATCAATAAATACCTGCTTGAGATCTTCAGTGAGCCAAGCTAGAGACTAAGGATTTGTAATGATACCAGCAGGATATAGGCTCTCAAAAAGGCCTTCACACAGCAGCCTGATAAATTTATTGTGTGGATTTCCAAAAAGGATTTTAAAGCTTTGCCTCATCTGAGTTTGCATTGTTGTAAGAATTTAAGCATTCATATGGTTTGAAGTAATGGATTTGGAAATGAAGACAGGAATTGAATGCTGTGGATAAAATTGTAGGGCAAAAAGAAACAGAAAGCATACCTCTAGTGATGGAGAGGTCCCTGGATATTGCTTCAGAGTGGGTTTATATGCACTGGCCAGGAATTTTTAATCTCTTACCTCCATCACTTTTCTGACATGGTGTTCTTCATGTCTTACCTTTCCTCATTCACCCCTGATTCCTGTTCTCAAGCTTGTACCACTCTCCTTCCAGTGCAGTTTTCCTTTGTTCTCCACGCTCCCCACAGTGCAGACACATGATGGAGTTACTGTGCTTGACAAATTACATGGCACCAGCTGTGCCACCACTGTGCATTCCTGCCTGACAGCAAATACAGAGGCAAACCTCTGCCACATGTGGGAACACAGAGCCAGGAGTTGCAACAGCACAGCTGGAGTCAAGTCAGAACTCTGGAGTCCTGGGTTGCTCTGTGGCAGCCTCAGCTCACAGAGTGCAGTGTGGAAGTCAGCTCAGCCAACAAAAAGCTGTAGCTGTAGCAGCCTACACATAATAAGAGCTGCTGAAGTGACTGTAGCTACAGCACTCTTTAAGGTGGTGGCTCAGGTGGCATGGGTGTTGTAAGCACACTGAGGGAGAAGCCCTGCTTCCCAGGGAATGCTCCTTGTGCAGCAGTGCTGGGTATGATTGCAGAGATGTTTGAAATGTTCATGTGTACTTGTGCTGCACAACTTGTTTTCTCCTTGTCTTGAAGTGATTGGAGAGGACTGGCAGTGTGTTTCCAGAGGACTGGAGAACATTGTGAGGATTGTGTTTGCAAGGGACTGTCAGTGTCACAATAAGGTGAGTCTGTGACACAGTGCATGTCTCATGCACTGCATGGGACAGAGGGTCCTTTTCTTTAGCTAAAGTTGCTAGCCCACTGAGAAAACTAGATGTGTGTTCATGAAATGGAGATTCTGAATTGCTCCATGAAAATGGCCCTAAAACTATTGCCAATCCCATTTTCAGATGCAGTCATTCCCAGCCTCTCCCTGTATTTACTATTTCAACATTTTTTGAATTTGGCCTCACTGTACACCCTAGCTATGTACACAAAAGATTTTCAGTCCTTTCCTTTCCCCACCACTTGTGACATCAAGACATTTTAAATGTGCATTTGGTGTGCTTTCTGACCTTGACTTTTGAGCATTCAGGCCAAGCACTCAATCATTACCATACAAGTTCATACCCTTGACATACCATGAGTAATTGATCTCAACTCTCAATTATTATGTTAAGCTTATATGGATTTAGAAGGATGAGATCCTTCCTAATTAACCTCAAGTTTTTTGATAAGATTACACTCAAGATTGACACTGACAGCTCATAATTTATCTGAATTTTAAGGAAGCTCTTTATAAATTACCAAGCCAAGACTTCAGTGTTATTACAAAAATAGATTTCAAAATGCACTAAAAATGCTGAAAATGAGAAAGAGCTTTGTAAGCAAAGGGTGGAAGTTGTGTTGCACCCACAGGGGACAATGTTTCAAAGAACCCAAAGGAAGAACCCAAATGGAAGGCTGTTTCTAGAAGTACCTAACATGATCTAAATTTTACTGATCAACACAAATAATGAAAAGGTAACATAAGAGGCAAATCTGCAGGTGGTAAAACTCACAGAACCTGATTCTCACAGGCTTGGTTCCTGGTGGTTGAATTCACTTGAACTTAAGCAGGTCTTTAATGAAAGCTTTGCTCTGGGGTGCATCTTGTAGTGTTTCTGATGGGAACTCTGCTGCAGCCTAACAGGTAAATTCTGTTATGGCCATACCACTGAGCAGTCCCCTGTCAAACCTGCTGCTGTGCCTTTGTTGTTTTTTTTTTAAACTTTAGGTCTTTCCAAGTGCTGTCCTTTTTCTAGTATGGTTCTGTAGCTCCCAGAGGATCAGCTGCTCAGGGTCAGTCCCCAGTTAGCATCATTCCATTAAGGCCAGTGAGGGGTGAATTAACACAAAGTCAATCCATCCTTGCTAATTCACACCAGCTAAGAGTTAGCTGTAAAAATGTAACAGTTTTTTAAAAGAGTGTTTAAATGAATTGATCTTGTTACTGTTCTGAATAACTATTTTACTAAAAGTATGAGGAGCTGTGGGCTGCTTGGCTGCTATACACCAACAGGATCATATTCCTGCATGACTTTGTACTTACATGGATTCCAAAACAGGAGAAAATGTTGTTAGCAATGCGACTGAAATAGGTGATGCTGCGTGACACTGCAAAGAATGCAGCATTTTGTATGGAATGGGATGAATGAGTGCAGGCAATAAACCAGGGGGAAATTTCAGCTGATTATAGAAGAGCTGCAAGTACTGTCCTACAAACATTGATGAAACTTGCTTTGTGAAGCAGGACATGGGTGTTCTGATAGGGAGGAATTGATATGGACTCAGGTAAAATGGGAATTTTCACATAGTGTCATTTTTATTTGAGATTGATTAGTCTGACCTTCATTATCTTTGTAAAGGCAGTGCAGTAAGTTTTGCTGGCTTTTTTTCCCCTCTGGTCTCACTGAGATTAGAGCGTGGATTGGCAGATAGACCAGCCTCATGTGCTGCAGAAAATGCAGCAGAGAATATTAGCTCAGAAGCACTGGGAGAAGACATTTAAACCCTTCCACATCGATGTTGATAAGCAGAGCAGTTGATGGACAGCTGTTTGCAACGTTATGGTCATATATTTGTAGACCTAAGGGAATCAGATACCAATGTCCTCATAACTGCTAGCCTGGTAATTAAATATGACAGTCTTATCATACAGTGTTATCAGCATTTTGAAAGTATGTCTCGAAGACAGAGATACAATAGTCCTCTGCAGTTCAGCACCAGACAGCAAAACATGTTTAGCATGAAAGATAAAAATTTGAGATTCCAAATATATAGGGTTGAGACCTCGATAATGGAAGGTAAAGTAATTTAAAAAAAGTTATATTTGGAGAAAGATAAATGTGTTAGAACTGTTACAATGACCCTGCAATAGACCCAGAAGGATAGGATAGAACTCTTACAGTGATGCCATTCCCTTTAAGGGCTGGTTACTGGTCTCCATAGTTTTACTGATTAGTATCTTTATCAGTGAAGACTTCCACTGAAATTAATAGGATTAAATGTGTTGCCATAACCTGATCCTTGAAATTGTTAGAATATCTACAACTTTACCAGTTTCTGACTGTGCAGGTCTGTTTTGCTATAACATTTGAGTGCATTTCTTTCTTGATTTTTTTTTATTTTTTTTTTTTTAAGCCAGTTCTGATTTCTGGTTTTACCACTACAGTCTCAGTGAAAGCAGTTTTGAAAACCAAATATGTCACTTAAGTGAACAAAAAATCAATAGCACACAAAATTCTGGGAAACCCATTCTCCAGGAAATATACATCTATATTTTATCTTCTTGACTTCAATTATCAGCTTTGCCAACTTCTGCTAGAGACACTTTCCTGGCTCTTCAGCTCTTTCCTCATCAATCCCTGACGCTCTCTCTATTTTAAATGACTGTGTAACTCCTCTCCCTCCTACTTTTCAGCTGATACTACCCACTTAGATTTTGACACCCATCCTCATCTTTAGTTTTACTCTGCTTATAAAGTGTTGCCACTGATTTTGATGGCAAAATACTGTGATTATTTCTATATGTGTTGAATAGGTAACAATCCTTCCCATCAGAAGTAAGATAGCTTTAGTTGAGCAAAGATATTGTTGCCTTACTGATTAAACTACTGTGATCAAAACCTGTGTGCAAAAGCAGCTTATTGTCTGCAGGTGAACAAGATCTGGATTTCATCAAATTCTCTTCCTCTTGGGCTGTCCTTTATGATTTTAATGCAATTTATTGATGCAGCAAAAGTGCCATTCATTACCCAGTTTTGAACACAAGTGTGGAAAAACCAGTGTCATTTACACCTTTTAGTTTACTTAACTGAACTGAGAACATAATTGTGACAATTGCAAGGGAACCAAAGCCTAAATTCCACCTGAAATAGAACCTCAAGTGGTGTAAAGAAACACTGTGCCTCCTTGTCTACAACAGCCTTGCAAAAGCTGGCATCTGCACACGTTCTGTTTTGTTGCTCATGTGGATGGTGAAGTTCCTTGGGAGGAAAAAATCGGGTTACCAGTTGAATTGCACAAATGTGCTGCTGGGCAAGAGCTAGGAACTGTGGTTTAAATTGGAAATATTTTAAAATGTCACTTCCTTGGTGTTTTATTAAAAGGTCATCTGGCATCTTAAATAATAGGTGGTTTCTAAAGGCAGTATGTGGAGATGGAAAGGATTCTGGACATGGAACGTGCACACCTAAGTGTTATCTTATTTCCCAGGGTGGACCCAATCAAATCTTTGTGAAATGAGTATTCTCCCTGGGTTTTTATCATCATTTGCCCAGCTTAATTAAGCTTTTTAAGGTCAATAAGTGGCTTTCTTGGCATGCTCAGGAAAGCCCTGGCACCAGCTCTGTCAGAGTAGTAGATCTACATCTCTTCAAGCCAGCAACCCAGGTATCTACAGCAGATAGACAAAAAACTTCTCAACTGTTCAGAGGCTGATGGCAATCTTAAAAAGTGACTGCCTGAACTACCTTCTTGTTTCATTTTCTGTAATGAGTTTCTGATTTTAATTTGGCAGAAACATGAAATCCAGCTGACGGGCCATGTCTAAGGCTCCTGACACAGACATCTTCTTTATCTCCCTTAGTTTTGGAGTTGTTCATTTCCTCCTCAGAATCACAAGCCCTCCTTACAGAAGGGGTCTTGGGAAAAGGCAATAAGTGTTATCAAAGATCAACCTGCAAAAGGCAATAAGTGTTATCAAAGATTTACCTGAAGAATAATATACTATACTGGCCTCAATTAGAGAATAGGCATGAGTTTAGTTCTCTTCACAAGAAGCATTTCTTCATCCCTTACTTATGAGCAGGAGCAAAATTGCTGTTTCATCTCCCTCGTGGAATCTGTGATATTTAAGGCACCTCAAAGGAAATTTACATCAGCCTGTTATGACTTTATACCTCCCCCATCAAATAGTGGCCTTGAGCATGGAACAGAGACCTGAGGGAAATATGACAGAGAAGGAAGAGAGCCAAGCAATTAATAATATTTATAATACTTCCTACATGTAATAACCTATGATAAGGTTAGTTCCTCTTTTTTTTTTTTCCTTCATTATTTCTATGCATAAAAGTTGCTGCATGAAGTCAGTACAAATATGTGTATGAAAAAGTGTGGAAAAAGACTTGTTTCAGGCTCACTCTGTGTGTGTGTGTGTTCTGATTTTGGTAGAAGTTTAGGTGTTTCTGGAGTAAAGGAAGAAGTAGAATCAATTTAATTTATACTGTACACTCTGGATACCCAGGGAATCTTTGTGCTTAGTGATATCTAGGTCTTGCACAGCTAAAAGTACACAACAGAAAACTTGGGTGTTTTACTGGCACAATATCACTTTGCTTAAATAACCTCAAAGAATTGAAAGAGAGATGCAATTACTCCAAAATCTTTGTATGACAAAACGAACTGCACAAAAAATATTTTGTGTGTTCACTGAGGAGTAATTTTCTCAGGTGTAATTAATGAGTTTCCAGACCATCCCACAGATAATACTGAAGGAAAGAGGTGATAGGAAAAATAAGAGGGATCACTAGAGTGTATTGCTTTGGTTGATATGAGTTAAGGAAGATGCTACTCAGTGTAGCAGGGCCAGAGGCTGGCTTAGAGGACAGAGCTGCTGATGGAAAAAGTCAACATGTCAAGTTACACTCCTAAGTGGAGCTGATTTTATGGTGGGCTTTTCACACAGGTGACATTACCTAGTTTTTAATTACTGCAGACAGAACGTCTTAGCATAGATTCACTGGAGGACATATCAGTTGTCATTTTGTTGGTTCCAGTAAGTGCTCCGAGGTCCCAGTTGTTACTGTCTGTGAAACATGCTTTGTAAATCTTATCCTATGTGAATATCCTTGGCTATTGATTCTTCTGTGAACTTGGCAGTCCTGTCAATAAAGGGAGAAAAAAAAAAAAAAAAAAAGAAAGCATTAAAGGAAAATCAGTGTCCTTGCCTTATGCAGTAACCTGAACAGTTCTTGGGAAAGAGTCCAGTACCGGCACAGTAGCATGGTTAATTAAAGCAGTAACATCATTAGTATACTAATTTGGGAGTGTGTGGATGTTGGGTCTGTGTATATCAGGGACACAGTGTAATTGTTGCCCTTCTGTTCTTGGTTTATAGTTTTCTCGAATTACGTGCAAGCTGAGGTAAAAGTAGAATTGCTAAACCACTCAACCAATACCTGAATTAAAATACATATAATTTTAGGGAAGGCTTTTTAGTGCCAGAAAGAGCACAGTGTTATCAGGATATCTGGGCACTAGAAACCTGAGGAAGCTGTTCTGAGATGGCTAATGCATGGGTCTGGACTTCTGCCAAGGAGCCATGGGGATCCATAACAAGGCAAAGGAGTTTGAAATCTCCTTGCTCTCCTGGACCCGTACACCCAGATTAATGTGTGTGGGTCAGGTTTCTCTCTAGTCTGGCTCTGCACCCTGCTTTATTACTTCACACTGTAACTCCAGCAGGGCAGTGCCACACTCTTGTCTGTTGCAAACTGGGAATGTTTCTAAGAAAAAAAAAAAAATTATTCCTGCCCTCGCCTTGATTTAGATTTCATTAGTTAATTGGATGCACAAGGTACTGCATAGAGCTACAGAATGATGCTGAGCCTCTCCTCCAGTCTCTGTCCTAATTTGTATGGAGCAAACCACTTCTACTTAGAGGTCACAGGAAAAAAAAAGGTGCTGAATGAGAAACATGACATTCCTGTTTCAACACTATTAAAAACTGGAATAATGAAAATTTCAACACCTCTCCCACTACTAGTGCAAATAAAATATCACTCAGTGTGTCTCACACTAAGTACATTTAAGGGAAGGATTTGAACTGTAATGTGCACGTTAAATAGAAAAAGGCAGAATGTGCCCTCGTGCATACAGAGACTGCTGAAAGACACAACCAAATAAGAGCAAATTTTGGCCCCTTTTAAATCAGTAGAACTTGATACAGTGCCTACAAGAATTCAAAGCAGCTCACTCAGCAAATTGTTATCTTGTGTTTGGAAAAGCAAACCATCAAGACTGTAGGATCATGTTTGCAATCCATGATTTAATATGTGTTTTATCACACAGGACAGTACTGTCATGGCTCATTCATGGAGAACATAAAAATAGCTATTGACACTGCAAACATACTGTGAGCTCACCTTACAGCTTCAAGAATGTTATACTCATGATGGGTTTAAGGAAGAAAATGAACTTCTGGATTTGCTTACGGAAACATTGGAAAAATATCAATTAAACAGAAATCCAAAGTGTGTTGGCAGTTTACCTTCCAGAACTGAGACTGGCTTAGAAGTTAATGCTGATCTGCAAACAAAGAAGAGCCCAGAGGCTGTTGGAGAGGCTGATCATAGACTGTCTGAAAGGAATAAAAATCACCATCCTCAAATCATCTGTGTCAATAAAAATCGGTGCTTTTATTCAAACTTCCAGGTTTCTCAGAGGTGCTATCCAGTCCCACACACCTTATGGGGTATCTTCTGAATCCTGATATCTTGTATGTGGATGCAGGGACGTGCAAGGACTTCCCCTGCCTCAGCCAGATGTTAGCTCCATGTTTTCCTCCCATCAAAAAGTAAAAGCTTCTGAGCATTTTTCATGTTCCATTCTCTTCGGAGAACCTCTACTACTTAGAAATTCATGTTATTTCTCTCTTAGAGAAGGAGCTGTTTCAGCCTATTACTTCTTACCAGTAATGGAAACCTGATTGGGCAGTTCCATAAGGATAAAACACATTTCCCAGCTGTTCTTTATTTATGTATTTTCCACCGTGAAGCCTCCAGCGCTTGGGACTGATACTTCCAGACATTTAAGTGCTCCTCGTGAAACTAAACAGCATTAAGTAAATATTTTTTTTTTCGAGGCGTTTGTCCGAGCATTGTGCTTGGGCTGTTCCTCAGGGGTCACCTCGCGTGTTTCCAGCAGAGCTGCAGCAGGACAGCAGAGGGAGATAGCGCTCAAAGGAGGGCAAGGCTGGGCTTTCCTGGGACACCCATGGCCAGCACAGCACTGCCAGCATCTCGGGAAGAGCCCTCCATCAGCAGCAATTCCTACATGGCAATTCCCTGCCCTGCCCCAGCATCCCGGTCCAGTCCCCATCCCTGTCCCAGTCCTGGTGTCCCAGTGCTGGTGTTCCTGTCCCAGTCCTGGTGTCCCTGTGCCAGTCCTGGTGTCCCTGGCCCTGGCCAGCAACCACTGGGCTCCTTGGCCATTCCTCACAGACACTGACCTTGCACAGTGTGCTGTCTTTACTAGGTCGTGCCTTTACTGAGAGTGTGTTTGGTGCATGTGTTGGTTCCGTAATTAAAAAGCCAAAATACGGCTCCTGGAAAAAGTTTAACCAATTATTATCTTTCCTGCACAGAAGGAAGAGAGGGCTAGGACACGTCTGTTTAAAGTGACTGTGCAAATTGATGTTCCATATTTGTAGTGCTCTCCCCCAGTCACTTGCATACAAAGGGCTGGATTACTCCAGCCTGCCCCAGGAAAAGGTTGGGAATGAATGCAAGTCACAGCCACTCCCAAGGGCCTTCCCCCTGCACAGCCACACCAAATCATTTAGGTTGGAAAAGACCTCCAAGATCATCCAGTCCAACCTTTTCCCCTGCTTCCCGTGGTTGGGATGGCACTTTGATCAGGATAACATCAAAGCCTTATCCTTCCACACTGAGCTGTATCTCCGTGGAGGTGTGACTCCCAGACCCTGCTTTCAAGGTAACCAGAGAAAGATCAATAATGTCTCATCTGAAATCCAAACTCCAGTTTTAATTCACCTGGCCCACTACGGGAGAAGATCACCTCCTGCTCCCTTACACTGCAGTATGGACAGTGCTGGGAGTAACACACTCCTGGGTTTGTCAGAAGAACTTATTTGAGTCTCCCTGCACAAATTGTTCTGGTTGGTTTTTCCCTTTTTATCTTCCTTATGGAGATTTTTGGAAAACAAACCAACAAAGAAACAAACAAAAAGTAAACCAAACCAATCCAATCCAAACCAATCCAATCCAAACCAATCCAATCTAAACCAAACCAAACCAAACCAATCCAAACCAAACCAAACCAAACCAAACCAAATCCAAACCAATCCAAACCAAACCAAACCAAACCAAACCAAACCTGGTCAGAAAGGCTACAAAAGAGATTTTGTTCCTTGAATGAACCTCCAGAATTTTAGATCTCTCTTCATATTCTCCTCCATCCCACCAGAGGCACAGGGTTCTTTTTCTGTGTTGTTGGATTCCATCTCCTGAAAGAAATCAGGAAAAAAAGAGGTGAATGGTGCCCTTATCCTAAAAGAAAAAAAGGGGAAAAAAGAGGTGAATGGTGTGCTTATCTACCATTGAGTTCATCATCATTACTAAGATGTTAGGCACAGTATCTTTGAAATATATTCTGACTGTTTCAGGTTTTGCATAGTTCATGCTATTTTTTACTAGAAAGAATATTTTAAAATTTGAAGGCTGCCTTTAACTTATGACTGTAAATTTTAAATACTTACTTCAATGAGACACTAAGTCTTCGCTCATTTCACCAGGAGAACAATTTCTTCCCCTATTTTTCACACAGAATATATCTACAAGTGGCTGGAGAGAAAAATGTGGAAGATAAGCTAGAAAATGAGCAGCAATAAGGCAGCAACTAGGGTGTCAATAGGATACTACTGTAGTAGTTAAATTGCTAAATCCTGTGGTTACTGAATACTCCTCAATATTAATAAGACTTCCACCTTCCTATGGCTCTGACATACTTTTATTAAAACCTCAGAAAGTTCATTTCTACTAGTAAGGTTTGCATGTGTTTCTACAGCAGAAAAACCCCAGCTAACCTCTGTTTAAAGATCAAATTGCCTTACAGTTGGGAAAGGTTTAGTTCTCCTATCTCTTTTATAATAATACCATTTCTCTTTGTTGAAACCTTTTCTCTATCTGGGCTATTTTAGTGGAAATATTTATTTGAAGAGGTTGGTGAGGGCGTTGTTGGGAGGCAGTGGGGAAGGTTTTAGTAGGACTCCTGCTCTGGTTAACAACATCTCAGTGTGGATGCTTGTCCTCACACACAACTTCTGGGAGCTCATTCAGCCCTGGATAATTATTCAATGGGACACGTCTGGTTCTTACAGAGTCAGCACTCCCACCAGCTTCACTGGGACTGCTGCTGCAGGATTCAGCCCCACTAGAGCTAAATAGAGAAAAGGGATGAAGCTGTTTTGCTGAGGCAGAGAACAAGCATTGACAAAATAAATCCACTGAAGGAAGGAGAGGAAATATTACTGCAGCATTGTGTTGACCTTTGGGAAACGACTCCAAGGTATTTTGCCACTGTAACTGGGAGGGGGCCTCAGGAAGAGCTAAGATAGATGAGGCAAGAAGAGTTTTCTTATCATTTTATGATTTTGTTTTGTTTTGTTTTGTTTTGTTTGTTTACTTGGGTTGTTGTGGGTTTTTTTGGTTTTGTTTTGTTTTTTAATGTTTCTAAGGAGGGGTTTGTCTGCTTTATTTCCTGGTGTGACTTCTGTCTCATTTGGTGTCTGCTGGGGCAACTTTCTACTAAGACATCTATATCCAGAGCAGCAGTGATGAGAAAAGTGAGGAAGAGGGAGTGCTTTCAGATCATAGGACAGGGAATTAAAGTGAAAGTTTCTCTGATGTGAAAGCTTTACACATGTGCTTAGCTTTACAGCTGAGATACTAAATGAAAATGTAAATACAGTGCATGCTTCAGAACATCACTTGTCATTGGAAATGGTGCTGTTGAATAGAACTGAGGCCACTGAAATAGGAATAGTACAGGTAAATTGATGGTTTGTACCAACACCAACCTGTTCATTGAAGAAAACTGAAGTTACAGGAGACAGCAGGAGTGTTTTCACCTTAAGCAGTGTTTCAACAAGACTGATAATTTTGAAGATCACTACAGAAAAAAAAGAAACAAAAAATAATCTGGAGGACAAATAGTTCTGATGGATAAAGTGAGCATCTGATGGCAGACACAGTCTGGGAAGAGGAAATGCAGGTTGTTGAAATTAATTAAGGATAGAGTGAAAGGAACTGCAGGTCACATGTTGAAGAAGCTCATGGGGGAAGCAAATCCATGTGAAAACTCATAGCAGCTCATGGCACTTGCTGGGGGAGGGGGAAAGACATGGGCAGCAGGAAGAAAGATGAGTCTTGAGCGTGAGGAAAGCTGACAGTGGCCTAAAGCATACCAGGCAAAGCTGAAATCTAGTCCTGGAGAGGGCTTTCAGAGAGAAATGGAGCTGCTGAGGGCAGCAGGAGAGGGGAAGGAAGCAAATTGTAGAATAAACCAGGGGTGAGGCCAATGGAAGGAGCCAGGGGAAATGAGATAAAATGATAAAGAGATTTGGAGAAGAGAAATATTATCTGAAAAGTCAGAAAACATGGGAGAGCTTTAAGGAGATAGTGTCCTTAATTTTCATCCTACAACCCTGCAGCAAGTATTATAGAGGGGACATACCAGAAATCTTTATTCATTGGTGATCTCTGTCATAATGACCCCTTGGAGGTTTTGGCAGACTCCAATTTAAAATAGCTCTGAGATACACTGACATTAAAAAAAAAAAAAAGGCAGTTTAGCTTCAATGGATCTTAAAACTGCCCTAGCTGAATGAGGAGTCTTCACCTGCAGCTCAGGGTCTGCAGCTCAGCTTTGTATTTCAGTTTGTCCAAGCAGCTCCTGGTTTATAACCTGTTAATCCAGGATCCTCTTCCCTGAGCAATACCACCAAAGGTAATGCTGGATGGATGGGGACAGATGGGGGGGATTTGATGCTCTTTTGGCAAATGTGTTGATGAGGGGGCTCATTACATGGATAGCTGAGTGACAGGGATGGTTATCAGGGCCTTGCTCCTTAGTGTAGGTTCTCCTTCTGGCCTGACAATTTATGAACACCAATCTCTACTCCTCTGCTATCTGTGGCTTCCTTGTTACTGCAGCTTCATAGGACAGGCTGTTTCCAGAGGTTCCCAGAAGTGGAAAATTCCCTCAAGAGAGCCGGATAAAATATCTATTTCTCATAGTGATGCTTATTAGGAGCTTTCACACACCTCAGTGAGAGGGAGGGGAACCAAAGGTTGCAGGTGAGGTATATCTGGAGCTCAGCTGAATGTGCAGGTTTGGACCCAGGCTGCTGAGAGCTTCTCTGGTGGCAACCACTGATGTGGGCCTGAGTGACACTTAGGAAATGAAAAGTAATTAAAGTCATACCAAGAATATGACTCAGAGAACCTAAACAGGTAATTTTTACTTACCCTGGTGACTGATTCAGGGGGATTGTGTGTGTTTGTGAGTTAACTAATTAATGCTTTATGCAAGTTGGTGAATTAAAAAGAGAAGCAGAACTGGAGGTCCTTGCTGGTGTAAATCACATACTGAACTCAGTGAGACATACCTAGTTGCAGTGGTGGAAAACTGACAACACTTCTGAAAAACACGAGAGATAAAAACACTAAACAAGAGAAAAAACTCGTAGTTGTGGTTATGGTACATCCCTTCCTGGCAGTGTATGGACAGAAAAGAGAACTGAAAAAGCAATTATTTATGAATTACGTAAATGGTGGATGTTTCTTTTTCTGTTAATTCCTTCTTGAGTTGTCTGTCGAAGAGGTCACAGTTTTCTCAACTCTTACTTCAAATTATTTGTCAAATTCCTTCACATTTTAACTCGTGCATGGGGCATTTTGGAAGAACTCTGAGCAGATGTGTGGGTCTATGACTTGTCTTCTTTTCTTCTCTCCTATTGACTTCACAGGGATTAGGTCACCAGCATGAATGATGGATGCACATCAGAAAAATTACACTTTAATAGCCATGAGCTACACTTGCTTTTTGAATTTCATAGAAACGGATCCAGTTCCAGCTGGGAAATGTCAGCTTCTGAAAGGCAACATTTTTTCCAAGAGAAGTGGGCTCTGGAGGCTCTTGTCCCAGCTGAGTTCAGTGAAATGTTAATGAAGCATGGAGGGACAGAGAAATATTCTTGTCTCTCAGAAGGTGTTTCTCCATAACCAGCTTTCAGTGCTGGAGCCTTCTTCACTGCAGTCAGCGAGATCAATAGTCAATTCAAAGGTGCAGAAAAAAAAAAGTGTCATTGCTAGTTTTCAATCCCACTTTAGCATTTCAAACCGAGCCACTTCAGACAGTCTGGGGCTGGCTTTCACCCACTGAAGTTACAGGTAAATCAAGCAGCCCACACGGATTTCACACGCGCTCCCAAACTGGGAGGAGCATCTTTAGAAACCTGCCTGCAGCTTGTTTACAGCACTCGTAGGAGGTCAGAGCCTGCCCTTTCAACACAAACAGCTACACCAACAGGGCATAATAAAAACACTGAAGGCTTCTTTAAGCCAAAAGAGGGTAGTTTAAAACTTCCCAGCACTTCTCCCTCATGGAAACTGCTGTGTCTCGCAATAACATTTACGGTTCTGTCTGCCTCGTGGTGTCAGCAGGGAAAACACCACTCGAGCAGGCACTGGAACGAGTTCTGATGTTGACCAGGAATAGAAACACAGACACTGCTGCCTCTGGAAAGTGATGACCCAGATATTTTTCCACTGTGAAATATTTTGTCAAACATATAAATGCAAGGCTTGTAACACCTTGATATGAATTCTTACGGCATTTACTGTCACAAGTTGGGGTGATGTCATGACACAAATGATGCATTTACCAGACCAGATTTAAGATTAATGAACTGTTCCAAAAAGGAACTTTTATATGTACAAAGAGTATTAAAAAGAAAATAAAAATGGGCTGCCAAAGCACCGATGACATGCAGAATATTGAAATAAATAGCTGATGATTCAAAAAGTGCTGAGAGAGGAGTTTACTCAAGCACAGCAACTCTGCATGTTTGAATCATTTTTGGGTCTGTGTCACACTGGTTACCACTGTTACAGTCCCAATCCAGGGAAGGTAGAACATCAAGGGCAGTTGTTCTGCCATGGTGAGAGGATATTGATTGAAAATGCCAAGTTGTGTATATTTAAGTGTGAAAAGAGATGTGTTCACCCACCTGAGTGGTTACTACTTTCTAAATGTCTGTCTTCAACAGGCTTCATTCCAAGGTGCCTGCTCCAACCTAGCATTGGGAAGTTCTCTAAAACCAATATTAAGTAATTCGTGTAAGGAAAAAAAAAATCTCCATATTATAATAAATCATCAAAAGCCCCATAATGCAAAACATGAAAACATCAACATTTATGGAAAATCTTCCACCCAAAAATCTCAAACTTGCTCAGTCTAAACATCTTTTGTTTGTATTTTTAGTGCCTATAAATATTAAAGGATATTTTTTCTATGTATTGCAGCAGATACTTAAAAGTCACTGATTTTTACACATCCTCTGATGTGCATGTATTTTTATTCTCCTTCCAACACCAAAATTCCTGTACTTTGAAGGTTAATGGTTGCTGCTACTGAGAAATATTCAGTATGATCTCGGAACAGCTTGTCACAGGACGTGAGCTAGAAACCCCCAGTTGGTGAAATAAGGATATAGTTGGGTGACACAGAGTTACATAAGCAGGAATTCTCCAAGGACATTTTGATGAAGTCCTCTGTTGCTGTGAAAAGCTGCACAAGATTATTAATGATCACAAGTGGTCAGAATGTTTTGCATGGTCAGAAATGGGATAAAAATAACACACCATTTGTATTTTAACAGCGTGCTGGAATGGAAACACACTGCATGCTATAGTCCCATCCTGGCTGTAACAGATCACAAATCTATTGATCTATTGATTCTTCCACAAGCAAGTGAAGTGCAATACCCAGGGAGCTGTGCAGCCATCACTCTGAGCTTGAGAAGCAGTCCATGATGCTCTTGAATATAAAAGTAATAACTTCTGAGGGGAAGCAACTGCAGTTCTCTGCAGAGACTGAAGGGTGTGGAATAACCAGAATCCCCCCAGAACAATGAGGGAAAAGCGGAAATGGGAATCCCATTCTTGTTGGTGTGGTATTTTCCTAATCACATGCTCCTAACGAAAATTATGAGGCAGGGTCCCTGAAAATCAGGTTAACCATATGGCGAGCACAGGGCTTGCTTTGTAATGCGTGGGTTTGCTGAGGATTAGAAATCTATTAGAGAGCAGATTTGGAATTCCATTGAAGAAAGTAATGAACTGCATTTCAGTGGAGAGAAAGTAATCTCAGATAAGCAGAGAGCACAGTCAGTTTGACAGTGTGCTGCAGAGGTTAAAGAGGTGAAGTAAAAGTCACGCAAAACCACTGAGGAGATACACTGAGGTGAAGTTCTTTTATTTATTTATTGTGCTGTAGGCTTCTTGAGGAGGAGTTCTGTAGATGAAGTGCATGCAAGAGCAGGTCTATTAAAAGCAACTCTCAAAATACTGAACACATGGGGCTAAAGAAGCACTTAGCTAAGAAGCAGATGAAAAGTCTCAAAAATCATTCAAATAAAAAATTAGAAGCTAGTGAATTATGTGGTTTCTGAATGTTCTGTGAGCAATTGGTAGATCAAAATTATATGTGAAATAACTCTACAGCATACACAGAAACTCTAAAATTAGATGGGGAGATATTTTATATCTCAAAAATCTGAAAGGATACCAAGAGGCTATCCCTAATTTTCATTTTGCAAACCAGAATCCAAACCCCAAAACCCTAGAAGGAATTTCTGTATAGTGAAAGGATGAACTGTAAACAAACTAGTGATTGTGGTTGGATTTTCTCATTTATTGAATATGGTACCTCTGCTCTCAGTGAAACTGCATAAATATGGTTTTTCAAAACAAAGAGTGGTACCACAGAAATCAGTATGCAAACAGTGTGTTGCTTCAATATCATTGCCAGGCTTCCTTGGATTCCAGACTTGACATGTCATAAGAATTTATTTTCTCTGCATAGCATGTGTACTGGGCCTAAATTAGCTGTCAGCACAGGTAGATGCTTCATGAGTAGTGAATTTTTACTTTTTGTTTCCCTGTGCTATGGGGAGCATTAAAATCTATGATGTGATGGGGTGAAGTTTGCTTTCCCCCTCTGCCCAGATGTCAGCAGATAAAAAAGTGAACCATTTCTGGGTGTGCCTTTGTCCTATAATTTCAGGGTTCATACTGCTTACAGAACACTGAGAAAGTTAAAACATTTGGAGACATAATCTCCAGCTCTAATGGAATGCTCTTCCATTAGCAGACCTATAAAGAGAGGCTCTGCAGAGGGCAGGGGGAGACCAGATTCAGTCTGTACCTCAGAGACAGTTCTTAGCTCACAAACTGTCTGACCTGGGGTCTTGGGGTCAATGTTTGGCTCTGATTTCCCTGTCACCTCACACAAAACATTTCATCATTGCACATGCCTGTTCTGCATTAATAGAATTCATCTGCAGTGTGGAATTTATCCACCCTGGAGGACACACAGTAAGAAAGTGTTTATTCTCAAGGTACTGAGATCAGCCACCCACAGCCTTCTTGCTTGATCTTTTTCCCCATCATTTCTTACAGGCAATTACAGACAATTTTTCATCCAGGCTTTTCTCAGGCTTGTGATAGATATTTTTCTTTTGGATCTGTGTGTGCATCTGGTTTGCTGCTTGTTCTTTTTTAACTTGTACATTGTTGCATTGTTTTTATTTCAGCCCCTTTTGCCATTACTGCCTTCGAAGTGTTTGATAATTGTGTGGTCTGCCCAGCTAAGCTGCAGCTTAGAACCACTTTTGGTGCTCACCTTGCAGCCCTGGTGTCTGTACACTGCAGACTAGCAATGAATTCTGCTTCTCCATGCTTGTCTCATCCTGCTGCAAAATACTTCTCTCCTACTTCCATTCTACTGTCTTCCTCACCAAAGTTTTCCTCTTCCAGCTGAAATTCCATGCTTGCAATCTCAGCCACATTTTTCCCATCTTGCATCCTGTTTCAAAACTTTGCACACCTTTATTATTAACTTCTCTTTACAAGTTTCAGCAATTTATTCCAGTGAAAACTGTGCATACCTTTCCCCCTGAAAAGACCATTTGAGCTTCCCATTCCCTCCCAGATTGCTTCGCAGTTTTGTAAAGATTCTGTGTTATCTTGTCCCTTGATTCAGGTGGAAGTTCTTGAGTCATGCTCCTTCCCCAAATCTGTCTTCAGTTTGTATCTATGTTTTCCCTCCTTTCCTTTCACCTATGACACTCCAGCTTGTCCCTTCACAGTACAGTCATGCCTCAGTCTTTCCTAGTACAAATTTCACACCCTTATCTTCAATGTGCCTTTAGGTATTCTCCTTTGTCTTTCTCCTTTTCATTTATGTGTAACTGAAGGTGCAATTTAGAACTTTGAAGGTCTACTTTTCAGTTATATCCTTACTTCCTTCCCCTTTTGCTACATCAGCCATATCCCACTGGGCTCACTAAAACCTTTTCTCTCAGAAATGGCCAGGGCTGTTATTCAGAGCTTATTCTTCCTGACCCATCAATAACATTCATATCCACTATCAAACATATCAAACCTTTCTCATGATGGCCCTCGTTCTTGGGCAATGGTCCCAATAAATACCTGCAAATTGTCATGTTTATTATCTTATCAGGCTTCAAATCTTTTTTTAAAATTCTTGTCAATGAAGGCATTGGTGAACCAGCTCCTCTCTGCCAGCACTGTTTCAGTTTTCCACATGTAGATCCATGTTAACTATTAATGTTACTCATATTGCTCTTGTGAGGGTACTTGTCTTTTACTCTGGATCTGTGTATCCTACAGCTCAGTCAGGTCTTGCTCCATAATTGCTGCTCTAAGTTCTACAGCAATAGAAATAACATTAATAGTAGACAGAATCCCATTGACATTCAGCACTGCAATCAGCACCTTCAAAAATGCTTATAAATAGTACAGAGAAATTATTGGCAGGAAGGTCAGATGTTTCCTAGGTTGCTTAAATAACAGAAAACAAAATTAAATTCCTCTTAATGAGCATGGCTTGAGACTGATTTTCATGGATTAAAACAGATTAACCCACTAAACATAGCTTCAGATCCTGATTCAGTTTTTTCTTTTCCCAAAGCTAAAAGACATTTAAGTTCTTCTTCTATTGATTCAGTCTCTTTTATTTTTTTCTTTTCTGTCTTTGGATATAAGTGAAAAATTTGGCAAAGAAATGGTATAGGACAGGTTGCAGCCACATGTTCTGAGCGCTCACTGAGAAAGATAATCAGATGTGGGAAGCTGACTAATAGAGATGTGGGATGAACTGCTAAAAAAGGAGAAGCGTTTCAGAAGAGGATTCCCAAGAGACAAGGATGGAAATGTGTTTTTCTCTGGTGCGTGGCCAAAGATTTTAGTGTAAATATTGGATAATTACAAGCTGTTATTTATGTATGGCAAAGGAGCAATCAAGACCTTCCTTATGCTTACATTTTTCTGCTGTCCCATGGAGGCAATAACATTTGTACATCTCTCAAAAGGTATTTAAGCCTTGCATGTATTTGCAGCATCCTCCCCTGCCTTGCTTTGAAGGGCTTCACTCTTCAACCACTCTTCATCACCACATCCTTAAGAAAAAGGGCTCTTTCTGTCAGGCCCAGTAAAACCTTTACCAAAACAGTGTTCTCTGACTATATTTCACATTCAGCTTCTCATCTTAGCCTTGCTGACTACAAATTGGCCTTAGATACTCTTAATTTCTTATGCAGCAATCTCTAGTTCTTTTTAGTTGTTGTCTTGTCAAGAAAACCTCTTCAAATACTTTGCATTTCTCAGCTGGGTGGTCTCACAGGCTATCTTAACATGAATGTCAAACTTAAAATAATCATTCTTTATCAAACTTCTAATTTGCAAAACCCTGACCCAATATGTGTGTTTTCAAAGACCTTTAAGATCATTGTTCCCTCAGTATAAGAAAGTTGGAGATTTCAGGATGCTTCACTTTCAGCCAGAATTCTCTGGTAAAGACTTGGCTTTATCCATGCATCCTTCAAAAATACAGGATTTGGAATAATTGCAAAAGGATAATCACAATTGCTAAGGAGTCACTAAAAGCCCCCTTGAATTCTTACAAAGCCTTTTCTGCAGAGAAAGCTGTGACTCAGGGGTTATAGTATTTCTTGGTGTGGAATTTTCGAAATCTGTGAGGTCATAGAATCACAAGGTGGTGCAAATGCAAAGACTTGATAGGAGGAAGGAGGAATTTCTGTGCACAGCATCTTGCTGCTGAGAATGGACTGTCTTGGGATTTTACACCTCTTCATGCACTGAAGATGGACTTCACTCCCTAATATCCATCTCTGGGTCTCCATCTCTAATGATCAGCTCCTTCAGGCAATATTTAATTGAGTAATTTTGTGATCAAGATATAAATTTATTACAGGCTGGATTGTGACTGACAAACTCATTTCACCTATGACCTAAACTGAATATGAACTCAACTCTTCTCAGGTAGGAAGCTGATGTATAAGATTGTTTTCAAATCATTGCCAGGGGATTTAGAGTGCACATTTTTAATGGTTTAATCTGGGATTTAAATCTGAAACCAGTTAGTAGAAGAGTTGGACAAAACCAAGACAGACAGATAAAGCATAATTTTTGTCCAAAGTAGGATCTCCTCCCAGAATAGTGCTTTTGGTGGGAAAAAAAAAAAAAAACAAAAAAACAAAAAAACCAAAAAAACAAAAAAAAATTATTTTAGCACTGAAATACACAATATAATATTTCTTGGAAATATGTCTATATGTTATGTTCTTGACTATACACTGGAAGTACAAAAGCTAAAATAAATATTGCAATGTTCACAACCTGCGTTTTTGTAAGTTTTTGCTAGTGATGATAGATATAACAAAATTTTAAAAGCTACTTTCCGTAAATTGGAATGCAGACTACTTTAATGGCAGATGTTGGTCAACATGTTTTTAAAAAAAATAAATCCCTAAAAATTTACTACAACCAGAAGGTAAGGGAATGGCTTTCTCAAACATTTTAATATGCTAAAATTAAGCACAAAAACAATTACATTTATGCTGTACAGTTAATAATTTTAATTCTTTTAAAAATTCTCTCTTTTTTACCAGAAATTAAGGACTCTCTAAGGCTGGGAAACAAAGACCTTTCAAGAACATTTTCCTGCTGTTCTGTAGGTTTATTGTCTTAATAGATATTCACATTGATCACTGTTTGCTTTACATTTTTTCACATCATATTTAAAATTGACATATATTTGAATACCATTATATGGTCAGTGGAGCTATTCATTTAATAGGTCAAATAATCATTATATTTCACTGGGATGCTGGGGTTTAATTCATTTAACATTTTAATCTTCCATCAATTTTTCCTTTAAGAGGATTTCAGCATATACAGGATTTGTATAAATCTGTGGAGTAAATTTATTCTTTTAACAGTTTTATTCTTTCATCAGAAATTCATTTAAATGGATTCTACTATATATCACATTCACTGCCAGTGTGGCTTTAGGTCAGGCTGTAATTGATGCAAAAGCAATGAGGTATTAAAAGAGAAAGGAAATATCTGAAGTTGGAAAGGGTTCAAAAAGTGTGCCATTGTAAGGCCATGACATTCCTCAGATATGATGGGGGTGGGGGATGGACCCCTCATAAACCATTTCTGTCCAAAGCCTGGCAGAGTTGCTAATTTCAGCTCCTGCTGAAGTCACAATCTGTGCTAAGGGGGCCAAGTTTGAAAGGGCACAACAACACAAAAATCCCATATCAGAGTGTAAATATGAACCCCTCTATTTGAGACAAGTCTAGAAGAATTTGGGAGAAATGCTTTCTTCTTCTTCACTTTGCTCATGCAAAGCATTTAGCACAGTCAAGATTTTGGGGTGTTGCTTGGTTTTTTTGGGTGTTTGCTTGTTTGGGGTTTTGTTTGTTTTGTTTGTTAATGTAGGCTGCTACTCTGTTGGTATGGGATGCACAGAGCAGAAACTGGAATATGTTCATTTTCCCAGGTTCTGATGTAGATTGGTAATGGCCAAGCTTAGCAGAAAAGAAAGAAAGGGTTTTCATGTGCACAGGCATGAACAGAGAGAAGAGAATTTGTGGGGAAAAGGAGAATGGTGTAGACTGTGTAAATATGCTAAGATTTCCTACATATAGAAAAAAATAGCAAAAAAAATCTATTTCTGAATTTCTACATGTCACCTCCTACCATTTAATACATGCAGCATAAGGACAGACTTGAAAAGATATTAATCAAAGTTACATTAAATTCACAATTATAAGTCACACCTCCAGGTCTCAGCAACTGTCTTGGGTTACAATACAGGGTGTGATAAAAGGTATCTATTCTATCACCATCTGTTGAGGGTGGGGGCAGTGATCCTTATCTCTGTGGGAGATATTCTGCTAATGGGCCATCCACTGAAACCAGGCAGGGCATTGTTCTTTATCTTTTCACAACCCATCCTTCCTCCAGCCAGTCATTTTCTGCTCATGGCCATTGAGTCCCACTGTGGGACTGATAAAATTACTGCATCCCATTGGAAGTTGCTCCAGCCAGGGGGAAGAGCCCAACACTTCTTACCAAAATAAAATCAGAAGCCCCTTGATTTCAAAATTATAATAATTTGGAGGGAGGGAGGTTTACATTCTCCATTTCAAAGAGAAGCTCCTGCCTTTCTCAGCAGACACCTGTCCTCCAAACTAAAACAGCAACTTTTTGTTCTTTGTCCATATATAAGCCGCACCTGATTATAAGCCGCACTTTGGGTTCAGACCAAAATTTCAGTCAAAATGGTGTGGCTTATAATCGTGAAATTACTTTAATTAACGACTTAAGAAAGTTGTTACACTGCAAGAGCTCCAGGGTGTGGGTTCATACCTCTGTCCAGATCCAGCTCCACAGATGTCTGTTGGTGACCTTGCTGACAAAAGCTTCTTGGCCACGAGTGTGGGGAGGTCAAAGGGAGACCAAAAACCACCTGGCTGTGTGGTACCTTCATTGGTGTCAGCTGCAGGAGCTGGTGGAATTTCTCAGGATATATGGGGCAGCCTGTGGACCTCTGATAGTGCTGGTGCACTCAAACAGCCAACTTGCATAACCTCGAAGTAAATAGAACAAAACAGGGGTTTAAAGCTGACAATAGAGAGCAAAAAATTGCCAAATAGCTGAGGAAAATTCAGAAATTCTGAGGACTATGATGGAGGGATAGAATCTGTAATATTTATGTGCATCTAAGAAAGACTACATATCTTTATTCAATTAAATAATATCAAATAACATTGATGGAAAACAATTGCCAAGAAAATATATTTATGGAAATATCACTGTTTTTAAAAGAAAAACATAAACTTGGATAATTTCTTTTAAGTGTATGACACATACAGTATATTTTAGTTAATTTAAAAACTGTTCTTTTGCTAGAATTGCCAATAGTTGGAAGGAAGTTTGGAATACAAGTAGCATTTCAGAACTGATGAGGAATGGTTGACTAGATGAAGAAAGATATAATGAAGGATCTGTCGAACATGTACTGTGTTTCTGGTTTTAAGTCAGCAAATAAAAAGCTATAAAAATTAATTATTTACACGTAAAACTAAAATGCCATCTCAGAAAGTACAATAGTTACAGGTAACTATAGTTTTCACAGAGACCTTTTAGATGATAAAATGTAATTATTTCTTTTGTAGTAACTTTTTCATCTCAAACATATATTGGGGACCAAGGCTATGGCTGAGACCACAGCTCATTTAGGCTTATGGTTAAAAGTGCAGTACAGATAAGATTTAGTATAAGGAGAGGCACAATGCCTAAATCTCCAGCAGAAGTGGGGCTGCAAAAGGGTGGTCACAAGAAGCAATCCTGCAGAACATTTTCTCTGCTGACATTTTTTCCATCTGGGTGATGGCTTTTGAGTGTGGGCTCGGTCTCAGCCCATTCTGGTGGTTGGGGTTAAGCTTAGGAGAGACACAGTTTGCACTTCCTTCACTCAACCTGATAATCAGTTTTTCATTTTCCTCTCTATGAGATCTCTGTATTTATGGGATATTCCTCCATCTCACTTGAAGTTGCACCCTTAGAATGGTGTGATGGCTTTGTATGCTAGGGACCTGGTGCCTTCAACTTGCTGCAGTCAATTCACTTTGGACAACCAATAAATTTGATTTTTATAATGAGGAGTAAATCACAGGAAAGGGTTGTCTATAATGGACTTAGTAGAGTTAGGAGCAAGAGTGCAGCAGTTCATATCAAGAGGGTTTTAAAACAGCTGCACAGTAAAGGACATAATCTTCATGGAGAAGGAGAATTTGAAGAAATTTGGGACAGCCAGGTAATAGTTACACAGCTTGGAGGTTCAGAATCTGTTGTTGACTTGTTATGGTCTATTGTGGCTCTGGTGTGGTTCTTGGTTTGATCTGTAAGGATACCAGGAGCCAGGAGGCTGGCTGAGAACAGAAAGATGGGGTGAAGTGCAGCATGCCCAAAGCAGCTGCAGTGCCTCACTGCTCAGTGCACCGAGCTGCATGTTTGCTAAATTGAATTATACCTTTAAATTAATTCAATTGAGTGTGAGACGAATGAATTATAGATCATTCTTGGTGAGGCTATAAATATGGCTTTATAGAACCCAGCACCACAAACAGGAAAAGCCTACAATAATGTATTTGCATGTTTACATATCACTCCCCTGTGGTGGATTAGCAAGCAGAAAGAAGTCTAAAACCACAGGGGGAAGGTTTAAATAGGATGATGCAGACATTAGTGAATGATTAACCATAATTTCACAAAGGTGGAGGGTAAGCTGTTCATTTTGCAGGATCTCACAAATGTGTTTTGAACGATTAACTAAATTTGCTTGGCAAAAGTTTAATTAAGGCTGCCACTGATTAACAGCAATTATTTAACCCGGTGCATAGGCTGGCTACTCACACTGTGTGGAGAGCACAGCAGCAATGATAGGAAGGTGTTCAGGGGTTCTTGGGAGTGCCTGGGCTAGCTACCCCACCTCCAAGGAGCAGAGGGGATCTGAGAACATTCCACAGCTCTCCTGGAAGGGCACAGGGTGTCCAGAATGGAGACACAGACACAGACAGCATCCATGCACAGCCAGCTCTGTGGCCAGTGCACCAGGGAACGGGGTCAGAGCCCTGTCCCCGCTGCTGAAAGGATGGATGCTGCTCTCAACACTCTTCAACACATCTCTACAGTGCTGCACAACCAGGCTGAGCCCTGTGTCTGCAAGGAACTCAAGGCAGGGCATGAATGGAGCTCTCGTGTTCTTTGCTCCTTCTTCCTCCAGCAGCCCTACCCTCCTCTTCCTTCTTGTTGCTCTTCTTTGTGAAAATGAATGCAATCTGTCCCTGGCTGGTTACACCAATATTTTCAAGTGCTACTTATGGTCTTTTATGGGTAATACTATTTTGGCACAGTTAGACACGCTCATGAGAACAAATGACGTCTCTTTCACATAATTGTTTTTATTTTTTTTTTCTTTTCAGAACAGGAAAAAAAAGACTAGTGCTCTTAATAACTTATGACTAATGACTATCCATTTGCTCCGAAACTTACTGTGAATACTTCTTGTTTTGGAGACACTGAGTATTTCATTTATACCTTTCCTATATTGTGATGTTTGCAGAATGTTATCCAAGCAGTAACTTCACACGTTTCAGAAGCTCCAACATTACTCCATTAGCAGTTTATATGAATGCTCAGTTCCAAAATATCTGTTACCTTGTTTACAATGATTTTCAAGCTCACACACAAATCCACTAAAAGGCCAACTCATGTTGCTCTTCCATTAAGAAAGCTATATGTCTTGCTCTATATTTGCACTTAAGACCTAAACTTATTGTGTATTATATCAAGTATGGTGTTTCTATTTTTCTATCAGCAAACTATAAAAGCTAGCTAATTTTTAACCTGGTTGTTTTCTGTTGGTATACCTCTAAATCATTACTGCTTACAACAGTAAAATAAGCAATATATAGTCAAGAAGTATCACAGCCATGAAAAGTTTAAAAAAACCCCCAAACAACTGGAAATCATGAATTATCTTTGGATCAGGTTATTAAGGGTGTTCCTATCAATCTACTTCTGTGATTTGTTTGTCCTTTGAATAGTCATAAATAATTAGCCCATCTTCTTCTATCAGTGTCTAAAATAAAGGACTGGTGATGTCAGGACAGTTTGCTTTGACATTTATGAAATATGCTATGATCTACCTGTAACTGATTGTAGGGGTAGCTGGAAGAGCATATTTTTAGATTGCTTCATTTTCTGTTATCAGAAAATCTGTCAGCCTTAGCTGGAAGGCTTAAGCTGTTCCCTTACTTCAAGGAGGCCTCTACGTGTCCTGCCCTTGGGAAGCATCTGTTGTTTAATTTCGTGAACCGATGCTCAGGTTAAACTGCAGAAGATTAGCCAGGTCCTCCTTCATTTTTTTGTGGCACCTGCTGTTCCCCAGAGCCCCCTGGGGCATGGAGGGGGTGAATGCTGTCCCTGGGGATCAGGGCTGTGTGGGAGGCACACTGGGGGCTGCTGTCAGCTTCCCAAGGAAAGAGGAGGGAGTGGGGAGTGGAGAGGAGCAGGGGGAGGATGCTGCCAGCAGGTCCCTCTATTCCTCGACCTTCTCAGGCTCAAGGTAACCCATTCTCCTGCCTCTTGAGGCACCAGCTTTGAAGTGAGCTTTCCTTCCCTCCCAGAGGCAGGGTTTAGACCCTGTCCCTGCTTCTCCTATGTGATCCTTTGGATTACTGTCTTTGTTGATAACATCACACCAGGTACCCAAAGGGACAAAGTTAAGACCACATGAATGGTATTATTATTTTTTCAAGAGCTCTCTGAAACTTCCATTTTTACAGCAGTACAGCTGTGACCCTTCACAATTATTTCAGCATCGTGCAATTACAATTTAGACACAATGGGTAGTTTTTTTCATCATTCCCAGCTCCTTTTGACTCCATGTGTCACTTCTCCCACCAGTGAGCACAAATCCAGGTTTGCCCACTCAGGTGCTCTTTGCTCACCACCCACCCCACACCACACTGGAGGAGCAGATGTGAGTGGGTTGGGTGAGGGAGATGGGGCCCTGGTCCTTTGCAATCCCAGCACTTGGCAAGGACCTGAAGGAAATAGAACAAAAGGGGGGTTTCTTCTGGCATATGCAGGCTCTGTTTCCATGTCCCTGCAGAGCTGAATTACCTGCCCCCACAGAAAAATCCACGCTTTTCTCCACCCAGAATTAGGAGATTAAACTCAGGTTTGACAACTTCTAGTCTCAGAAGCAATTGGCAGGTTTTAGAGAAAGTGCTGGATTGCCATAATCCGGTTGTAAGGTGACAGATGTTTGCTTAGCTGGGTTTAGGTCACCAGGTGGGATGGCCTCTGTCCTTCAGGTTAGTCCCAGGACATAGGATAGGTGGTAAAATGATGTTTGAAATTCAAAATAACACAGGGTTACAGAGAAGCTCTGTCAGAGTTTTGATGATTTGTGGCTGGCTGCTTTAGATGCTGCAGTGTAGCTGCAGATTCTTCAAAGTATTTGTTGCTTCCTCTAAGTATAATCTCAATTTTGTGGAGGTTTAACATGAACCAGCTGTTCTACAACCATATGGTGACCTGAGCAAGACACTGGACTGACTGGATTTTTTTTCAGTTTTACTAAATGTGGGGTTTTATGTGGATACAGAAAAATGCAAGATAGAGAAGTTTATAAAATATCTCTCACTGCATTCACTTCTACTCTTGGAGCAGCTGCTTATGCTCAGCCTCTGAACTGAGTCAGTCAATTTACTCCAATAGATACTAAATCAGTCCCTTTATCCTTAATGATTAGACAGCAGCAAAAGGCACATCTGATAAAACATGGAGAAATCCAGCACAAAACTTAAGCTTTCCTCACAGAGAAAGAAATGAGCCCTAACTGTGACTGAGCAGGTTAATGGCAAAACTGTACCAAGTGAAATCATTCTGCAAAATGAAAGCAGGATCAAAGATATTAGACAGAGGCAATAGCATGTTTAAGGTACAATAAAGAATACCTCAAACCATATTTGTCAGCTACTATTCCTGTCTTATAATTAACAGCAGATTACAACTGAGTTAAATCTTAACACTTCACATTGCAGATTTTCTGTAAACAAAGTAATTTGTTTGGCTTAATTCTATATTCCAAGTAACCTTTGTAAAAGGTTTACTTCACTGAAAACTACCATCCATCTTTTAAACTCAACAGTTTTATCTGACCTGGCTTCCTTAAACATTTTACTTATTTTTTTACAAAGATTAAAAATACACTGTGGAGTAAAATTATCTCAGCTTTGAAAATATGAAATTGCATCTGAAGCAGTGCTTCAATATGTAGTAATTTACTGTGGTAGCTCTAAAGCACAGATGGGAGAGTATAGAAAGAGGATTAAGCTGCTTTCCATATCCTAAACTTTATCAGGGATAACACAGAAAACTGTGTCATTCATTACTGCCTGGGGAGTTCTTAAGTGTTAACAATTTATCCAGCTGATACAGTAGAAAAGCTAGGAAGTATTTTTTTTCATTAGCAATAACAGACTGCAACTAAAATGAAAGTCAAAGTTGCATTGCAAGAGTTTTGTTCACCTGCCAAACAGAGGAAATTAATTGCTTCACCTTATATGTAAGCCAAAGTCTAAGTGCATGGACTCAAGAAAAGCAATGCTGAAAAATTTGTTGTCTGGAGTCTTTATTTCTGAAAAGGCTATTTTGGTACATTAAAAATAATGAGACACTGGTTTTGATACTTAATGCCATGCAAGGTTTATGTTCTTACACCATGCTTCACATCACACAACTGAAATAGTTTAGGATTTCATTCAGAACCTATTAAAATCAGAAGAAATACCCTCATTAACATTTAGCAGCCTTTGGATCAGACCTACCCAAAGATCCAGCTGATAATACCAATACATGCAAGAGATTACACCAAAGTCTTGTTATCCCTTGTAATTATATCTCCCTCATGTTTGTTTTCACTTGCATGCTTTGGCAATTTTTCTAGACACTTCTGTTTAATCTGTGCACTTCGATTTAGCAGAATTTTATGACTGCAGTAGTTTTTCAATGATTTTTGAGTTTCTACAAATCCAAAATTTTAATGCTTAAGAGGCAAGTGTACTGTGATTTTTCTGTAAGGCTACTGTTGCAGAGTAGTTCTTAATTTTTTTAATAGAAACTCTTTAATGTAACATATATTTTAATTAAAAAAAGAAAAAAGAAAAAATAAAAGGTCTGTACGTGCAGGTTTTCTAGATTTTGTCACAAACCAGTTTATGGAACCTAGTGTATGTGTATATATATTCACAAAGATTTCTCTGCCTCAAGAGTATGCATTTAATCCTGGAAGTGCTAAGTTGATTAAAATTTTTCCATTGTATTTCTGTCAAATTCAGTAGGATTTCTGCATGAAAGCCTGGACTGCTCAGACAGCTGCATTGAATCTCTTTTACATGGTATTTTTGTCTCAGTTTCCCCTGAAAACTCTTGCTACAGATCTATTTCTCTTCTCTTAGCTTTTGTTCTATTAATGCCTGCTGCCAGTTTCTCTTTGTAGGCTGGACTTTATTTTATCTTCTGCTATTACAATTAGTACAAAATCTACAGGTAACATGGAGATGTAGGACACCATTTGAAAATGGGAAAATGTCTCTGGAGTACTCAAGACCACACAAGCAGACACATTGCACTGAGGTGTTTGGTCAAGAAGAGATGAGTACCCATCTCCAGCAGTGACTGAAATTTTTATGTAATTCCAGCCCTCATATTGTGTTTTTTCTTTTTCACTACCTAATCCCTTAATAATATATTATGCCTTTTTTGGTATCTGTGAGATAAATAATATGTTTTCTTTAAGGAAAACCCAGCAAAACTGTGGCAATGTCTGACCCCACTTGCAGGAGCAGTGAAAGTTTCCAGTTCCAGGCTAGGATATGTGCACACACATTTATCCTCTCCTATTCAGTTTTTACATTGTGCCATCATTTTGTTTCAAATAAGATTCCCTGTATGCACTCAATCCAACTGAGTTTTTCTATCAAGACACTGGTGACAAAATGGACTGACTACCCTGTGGTTAGTGCTACACAAGCAGCAAGCTACTGAAAATCTGCCCATTGCATTTGGCTTTCCCACTGTCTTTTTGAAATGGCTCCTTCCCCATCCTCAACGTTTGTCTCCTGGAAATTCCTGGATTGGTGGAAGGAATGCAGTGGTGAGCAGAGGGAGATGGCAGCGTAAGATGCATGCCAGCCTTTGTTCTTCAAGAGGTCATGCAGAAGAAACAAAGAAAATAAGATTGCCAATTGTACTACATAAACTGCACAGTTTACAAACTAACTGCAGAATTAGACTGCTTCCAGTTTCATTCTGAGCATGAACAAGCATCTTTGCTGGATACTCAGTGCACAAATCTACAACTCTGGTTTGTGTTTCAAATTCTGATTTTCTGCAGACTTCTTCCCTGAGCACACTTAGCCAGTCCTCCAAATTGTTCTATTTTACTTACTGCAACAATTTTTATTTCTACTCCAGTGAAATCAATATTTAATGTTTATTGGAATTGACTGGAGAATCCACTTGTATCCTCTGTCAAACAGTGCTCTGGCAATCAGGCCAAAGAGTCATGCACAAACATTAACACATTTACACACACCTCTCCTTAGCTCCACTAGTGTCTAATCAATCTGCATAAAGCTGAACAGCTGATTCAAGGTTCTGGAGAAGGAAGAAATCACCTGGTGTGGTGAAATCACACAGAAGAGAACAGAAAACAAGAAGAAAATTTGAACCCTTGGGAGAAAAGATGCTGAGGCTGGTGGGTTGCAGCAGGAAGGACAAGTCCTGTCCACTCCTCTACCCTTGTTCTCTACAATGCTTCCTTGGGTAAAGCTGCTCTGAAGGAAGCAGTCAGAATAATTGCAGAGGTATCATAGGAACATGAATGCATAAATTATAGATCCTGATTTAGCTTAAATGTAGGGTAACTGCCTAGCTGCTAAATATTGTCAAGAAATCCACAGTGTCTGAATTTTTGCACAGACAGACTTTACATTTCTAAATATCTTTAAGCATCTTAAGAGTGACGAAGCAACTGAAACCACAGACTTGAAAATCAACATTTTGACTTCAGACATTCCCTCATCAGTGCCTATGATTTTGGTTTTTGGTGATGCAGACAAAAAACTCATCTGTATGACAACACTGCCATGGGGATGCTGAAAGGATAACTGTGCTAACTGTGAAGTTTTAGATCTGATACCTCTGGTACCATGTAATGAAGGTGGGAAGGGATGGCCAGCAGCACCACCTCTGGAGCCCCACCTACACACTATCCTGGGTAAAACTGCTTCTAGATGTTTGCAGCACTAAACCAATATGTGTGTGATTCACTACGCTGTTCCTGATGGATATTTGGAGTTTATTTGTGAGCAGTGTTTTCCTCTTGGTGTTTTTAGGGTAACAGGGCTTGGAACTACATGTGGATTCAATAGAGTTAGAGTAAATCTTGGCTGTTCCATGGTTATCCAGGATAAAAAAACAGTCATCTATTCCACTGAATCCCACTTTGAAGAATTTGAGTGAAATAAGAGCAGGCAGAGTCACAGGGGAATGGGTTACTCTTTGATGTACAAGCCTTTGAACTGTAACTGTGCCTGTTGTCCACACCCTTTTTGCAGATTGCTGGATGCCAGTCTTCCTCAAAAACTGTCTCAATTCTTCTTTGCTCTCATAAATTAAAAGGAGTTAGCTTATGCAGGTAGAAAGTCCTATTCAAACACATAAATGCTGCCTTGGGTTTTTCCCTGTCTCCCCTCTCAATCCATCTGTAACTCATTAGGATGATGTTAATGGTCCTAAAGTAGAATAACACTGAAATTTCCTCAGCAGCAGGTTTTTTGTTGTAGTGTGTTTTGTGGCTTTTTTTGTCTACTTTTTTTTTTTTTCCCCATGTATGTTCCAGTTTTCAAGTTGCCCATCACAGGCTTTTGGTCAGTTGCCTGAGGTAATCATGTTCTGCTAAATCAGGGCATGGGGGCAAGAAAGGTTACCCTGCTCAACCTTTATAAAGTTTCTGGAACTGCCAACTCCAAGCATCTTGTTTAACCAGGATGATTTAAATGAGTGATAATATCCAGTTACTAGCTCTGAGACAATTTGGCCATCTGAGGTACCATGAGGACTCAGCTACAGCAAGCAAGGCTGTTCTCCACAGAAATGAATATGTGCTGGTGTGCTGCCAAGATTATTCTAGGGCTGCAGATGGCATCTACTGTTCTCACTGCATAAGCCTGGTTTAATGCGACTGGTGCAGACAGTGTGTGGCCAATGCAAATTTTTTTACTGATGGGATGTGATAATCAAATTTAAATTTTGTTTTCCCTAAATATTTTAGAACACACCAGCCATGTGTTGTTCTTACAACATGTCCTGACAGTAGTGTACGAACTTCTTCCCCTTGACATTGGCCTCTTCTGCGTGTTTGATGACCTTAATGAAAGCCCATAATAGCTGGTACAGATGGGTCCTGTTTTGGAGGTAGATAAAGTCATGGCTTGCCATTGGGAGTGAGAACTGCCATTTTTTCAAAGGGCCATAAAAGGCAAATACAGTTTGTCTCTCACATGGCACAGTATGTTTGTAGAAGTGATGGAAAGTGCTATAACACATGGGGAGGCAGTAAGACAGCGTTGCAGGGTCGGGGATAGTCAGAAACGAGGACACTCCAAGCTGGAGGCTCTGCAGTCACATGCACAGGGATGTAAACAGCTCAAATTGCCACTGAGTCAGTTGATGTCTCCTTGCCTCTAAAAAATAACCCTGTCCTAAGGATTAGCTGCCCGGGTGTGACTGCTTGGGGACACTGGATCAGCTGGCGCAGCCCAGACGGGAAATACGAAGCTCTGCTGATATCCACCAGCCCAGGATCTATCCAGAGCAACTTCAAAGAGTATAAATGTTCCATCCAAACAGTGTGGAGCTGTTAAGCTGTGTAAAACAGCAAGGTGGGAAGAAGTGCTCTGTGGGCAGCATCTATTACTTGCTGAAGCATGAACTATTTTATGTAGGCTATTCCAGCTCATGAGTATATTTGCAGCCCGTAAGAGTTTAGACCAGTGTCTTTCAAGCAAATTTTGTACTTCTTGGGCACTCACACTTCAGAAGTGTTCTAGAATATTAGAATCTCAATGGATTTTTCTAAGTAGAGATCTAAGTTGCAGAGTGTTAGAGAAAAGCTTTATTTGGCACAACAGCAACTTTTCACTGTTGCACTTGTTAATGTACAACTGCTGTGGATTGATGGTCTTCTCAGGCTGTATTAAAGAATTGCTTTTTTTAATCAGAAAAATGGTTTTATCCAGATGCTGAATCTAAGTTAGAATTAGTGTAATCAAAAGGTGTTACTTGTACAGCAGAATTTGTTGAGAATGATATATAGAAGAACAGGCTGCAGGCAGCAGGTACAGATCTAAATCAGGTAAGAATCCACGGGTTAGGTAAATGAAAACTAAGTAGGGAATTTCTGAGTTCCTAATTTTGATTTCCAAAATGGGGAGTATCATATAAACCTGATAAGGAAATGAGAAACATGAGCCAGGAGTTCACCAGTGTAATTGTTAGGTTTAATATTTTTTTTGTTTCATTTTTGTTTGTTTTAGATGCTGCTGCAGCCTCACTGTCTGCCAGTTGAGTTCCTCCTGATCTGATGAGCATGTCAAAGAGTGTCAGGGAAGATTCTTGAGGGCAGAAGAATATTTTTAATTTGGTGCTGCATCTACAAATTTAGGCAGATGCAAATCTGAACTGGCTGGCTAAGAGCCAGGTCCAGCCCAAAAAAAGCAGGATATGTGGTGGTATGGACAAAATAGTACATTCTGCTGAGAGGCTACTCATGGAGGTGTAGGGGTGGAGGGTGGGCTGTGAGGAGCAGCTGGCTCCTGTTTCACTCAGAGCATGGTGCTGTCAGCAGCCATCTGTGGGTATGTCCTGAAGATAGGACAGTACTGAGAACAGGAATAGGTGTCTATGGCCACAGGAACTGGGGCTAAATTAGGATAGACTGTCCTAGAATTATATAATCATAGAGTGGTTTGGGATGGAAGGGATCATCTCATTGCTCAGAGCCCCATCCAACCTGGCTTTGAACACTTCCAGGGATGGGGCAGCCACAACTTCTCTGGGAAACCTGTGCCAGAGCCTCACCATTCTCACAGGGAAGAATTTCTTCCTAACAGCAAATCTAAACCTACTCTCTGTCAGTTTGAAGCCATTTCCCCTTGTCCTGTCATCACATACCCTTGTAAACTCTCTGCCTGTCTTGTAGGTTCCCTTCAGTTACTGGAAGGTGCTCCAAGGTCTCCTCAGAATATTTTCTTCTCCAGGCTGAACAATCCCAGCTCTCCCAGCCTTTCCTCCCAGCAGAGCTGCTCCATCCCTCTGATCCCTTGGTGCCTCCTCTGGGCTGGCTCCAGCAGCTCCCTGTCCTTGCTGTGCTGGAGCCCAGAGCTGGATGCAGCCCTGCAGGTGGGGTCTGAGCAGAGGGGGCAGAGGGGCAGAATCCCCTCCCTGCCCTGCTGCCCACGGGGCTCTGGGTGCAGCCCAGCACACGGGGGGCTCTGGGCTCCCAGCACACGGCCGGGGCATGTCCAGCCTCTCAGCCACCAGCACCCCCAGCTCCTTCTCCAGGGCTGCTCTGGCTCCATTCTCCTCCCAGCCTGTCCTTGTGCTTGGGATTACCTTGATCCAGGTGTAGGACCTTGTACCTGGCTTTGTTGAACTTCATGAGGTTCACCCAGAGCCACTCTCGAGCTTGTCAAAGCCCACCTGGATGGCATCACTTCCCTCCAGCATGTTCCCAGCTCCACACAGCTTGGTGCTCTCAGCAAATCTGCTGAGGGTGAGCTCAGTTCCGCTGTCCTGTCACCCACAAAGATGTGGCCTCAGGCTGTATCCTACATAACATATAAATTGGTAGAGGAGCTCTGAATTAAATTGCCAGAAATGCTCAGATCGATAGATGGATTCTTTTTGGCTTCATTGAGCTTTGGATCATGCTCTTAAGGAAGAAATGGATGACTACAGGCCTTAACCTGAATTCTCATAGGCAAGAGTGGAGAGGTAATCTTTCTTGCAGAGTGGATTGGAAAACCTCTGCTAACCTTTCCAAATTCTGCTCTAACTGCTCCCACCAGGCCTGGGTGGATGCAGACTTAGAGGGCAGCACTGATTGTTTGGAGCTCTTTCCAGCAGGGTGCTGTCACCTTGATATTAAAAAAAAAAAAAAAAAAAAAAAATCAAATTAAAAGGGAAGGTTGATGGAAAACTAAATGTTTGCAAAACAAGCTGGTTCTTTGAATTTCCCAATCCATTACGTAACAAAAATGCATGAACTGTGTGATTAAGAATACTAAGTAGTAAGTACAGAAATCAATTCTGTTTAGTGAGGATTCAAATCCCCTTGAGGATTTGGAATGTTTTTTAAAATCTAAGGAGGTGTGTGTGGGGGGGTGACATCTTTTCTATAAATGCATAGAATTACTAAGCACAAGGGATTTATTTAACCAGGAAACTTACATTACTGAGATTAGACATCTCGTTTTCAAGGTGCTCTGGGAAGATAATGACTCCTGTCCCCATAATTCACTGTAGACATCAGTTTTGTCTGATAATACATAAATTGACCTGATGATAGAAGTTAGCAGTTTTCACTCTAAATTGCAGTACAGTGCTAGACAGCAATAAAGAATGTGTGGGCCTGATTCATTGAGTTTCTGTAAATTATAAAGCAGAGGATTTGTCCCTCCTATTTAGGAAATATACATTTCCTCTCTAGAACAGAGATGCAGTTTTTCCTTTCATTAAAATATAAATGCCCTGAAAAACAAAATTAAATCTTCTGGAACAAGGGAAAGAACAATGTGGTTATTTATCCTAAAAAGAAGGTTAGCCTCAAGGAATAGCTGAATATCACAAAATGAATCATATGGAAAACACCATGGGTTTTTATGATGCTGTGATTAAGTGTGATCAGTTAGCAGGAGAAGGTGCGTGAAATTCTGAATGCAGAGAATTTGATGGGAATTTTGCCAGTGACTTTAATAGGCACAGAGCTTCCCTTGGAACCTGGAAACTGTGAGAGCATTTTACTTGCCTATTTGATTTTGAGTTAGGGAATATTGGCTCTTCTTGTCTTTATTTGCTTGATTTTCTGAGCTGCAGTAAATGTTATAGCATTTTATCTTGAGTAAGCTTAAAATAATCTCTAACTGAGCTAAACTCTGTCGAGAATCCTTGTTGCAGAGGTGTAAAAACTGCTGTATTGAATTGATCCCTGCATCTGTAAGATTGTCTTTTCAGAGGAGGAGCAGACTATTGCAATTTGGCAGAGGTGAGGAGGATTGCGAAGCTTTTTCCTTACCAATTTTTAATTAGCTGCTGAATGTAAAAGGAGGAAATGAAGAAGCTGCCTCTAAATTGAAGGAGATTCTAAAAGAAAAAAAAATCAATACCATTTAAGGAATCAGATTTTAACTTGGCACTTCATGGGTCCTTTCCAAACTATTAAGTAGATGTAATTTAGAGCCACTGATTAGAACATCTGATTCAGGAATATCAAATGTTAGTAGCTCTGTCTTAGAGACTCTATTGTGTTTGTGGTCTGAAATGGAGCTTTCTACCATTTAGAGTGTATTCAGGGGATGTGCATGGCAGAAAATGTTAAACTTGCCTTACAGTGGAAGCCTCCCAGGTTCAAACAGGAGCTTCTCATGGAGCACTTGGCCATGGGATGTGGATCACAGTTCTGCACAGAACTGCTTGGTCACCTCCTGCTGGAAGTGAACAGGAGCAGGTGGAAGGAGGCAGGGGCTTTATCCAGTGTGCACCCACAGGATTGCCCTCACATGGGCACTGGAACAGGCACTGGCTGAAAGCAAGTGCAGAAAGTTCTCTCCAAAGAAATGGGACAGCAAGAGGACACCTCTGACTTAATATCTGAATTCCCCACTTTCCACCAGGATAATAGCAGTGCACTATGTTTACCTTGAAATGATGATAAAGGAATAATTCAGCCTTTTATGCGGAGTGAACAGAGAAATGTGACCACTCAGTAGTTACATGTTTAACCTGTATGAAAACATTCAGATGACAAATAAGTGATGATCAGAAGAGAAGTAGATGTAAATTTTATTTAAGGATTTATATGCTATAAGAGGAAAAAACAGAGGAGGAAGAAAACAGGAGTACAGTAAATTCATGATTATAAGCCACATGTCCAGGTGTCAGCAACTGTCTTGGGTTACAATAGAGAGTGTGATCAAAGGTATCTGTTCTATCACCATCTGTTGAGGGTGGGGGCAGTGATCCTTATCTCTGTGGAAGATATTCTGCTAATGAGCCATCCATAGAAATCAGGCAGGGCATTGTTCTTTATCTTTTCACAACCCATCCTTCCTCCAGTGAGTGATTTTCTGCTAATGGCCCACTGAGTCCCACTGTGTGACTGATAAAATTACTGCATCCCATTGGAAGTTGCTCCAGCCAGGGGGAAGAGCCCAACATTTCTTACCAAGATAAAAACAGAGGTTTTGGGACACTAAGGGAGCCCCTTTCTCCACTGGACTCCAGAGGAAAACCGGATTTATCCACATCACCACTGGACCTCCAGAGGGAAACTGCACCTTGTACAGGAGCACTGCTCCAACTGAGCCACATCTGTCACTGCAGGAGGATGCAGCCACCATTTAACGGGACTGCTGCCAACACTCTGACTGATGGGGCATCAGGTTGTACTCTGTCAGTGTTTGGAGTTTGTGCTTTGTAATTCTGTATTTCTATTTTAATTTCCCTAGTAAAGAACTGTTATTCCTAATTCCCATATCTTTGCCTGAAAGCCCCTTGATTTAAAAATTATAATAATTTGGAGGGAGGGGGTTTACATTCTCCATTTCAAAGAGAAGTTCCTGCCTTTCTCAGCAGACACCTGTCCTCCAAACTAAAACAGCAACTTTTTGTTCTTTGTCCATATATAAGCCACACCTGATTATAAACCACACTTTGGGTTCGAACCAAAATTTTAGTCAAAAGGGTGCTGCTTATAATTGTGAAATTACTGTAAATATTATTTCGATATTCACTGACATGTATCCAAGTTAACAACTACTACTATATTATTCCATCACACAAAGAAATCTGTGAGCCACACAGCCCTGCTGGTGAGCTCTCCGTCTCTCAGTGGCAGATGAGGCTGCACCAGCAGAGTGGCTGTCATTAGAAGGGGAGCCTGGAGCTAGGGCTCAGTTGAGAGTACCTGCACCATGGCTCGACCTTTACTGCTTGTGTGCCAGGTTAGATTATGAATTGCCACTTGCTGTGAATGCACAGATGAAATCCAGTCTCCTGAAAAGGCCAGGGATGCCTTGAGATCTCAGCTATGAAGTGGATTCATTGCGGAATAGAAAATTCAAAATATGAAGATCTCAATTGGTGCAACCTTTTTTTTTTTTTTTTTTTTTTTTTTTTTTAGGATTTAGAGCCCAAGCATATAGAAATCATGCAGCAGCAGTGAAGAAAGAGAACTGAATGCTAACAGTAGTGCAAGATTAAAGCTGGGAAGTGAAGGTTCAAGTATTTGATAAAAACTTTTTTCCTGTCCCCTTATTGAAGTGTAGTTTGCTGTTCTGTTATGCTACTGCTGCAGCAAAATGCACTATTTATAACAGATAAAATATACATAGAGGTCACAACACTGATGTTACCTTCAAATTTGATCTATTTAGTTACTGTTTTTTAATTATTCTCAAAGCTCAAGTGCTTTCCACAGAGAGCTGTGATATCAAATGGCATTATGAACTCTTGCTGTGTATTTTATTTGTATTATTCATCCTAATAATAAGCTGTTGCTTCTTATTTTAATTATTCTAGTAGGTGTTTCCTTACAGATTGTGATTTATCTAGTAGTCTAATGTCATCTCTAGTTTAGGCTTATCAACAAACTTGACCCTCACAGAAGGCTGTATCAGTGAATAATAAACATCTAAAGTGTTGCTTTTTCATAAGAAGAGTTTTAACACTGACAGTACCCAAACCCATGTAACACCATGTGCATTTTGGCCTTCCTACACAGTTTCTTGCCATATATGTGTCTCTGTAACTGTAGGTACAGGAGGCTGCTTTTTCTATTTTAATGTTTATTCTTAAACTATTTTCTGTTTTGCATGTCTACAAATATAGGCAAAGTGAAAACTTAATAGCTTAGTTTAAGGTCTGCCCTCTTCATTACTCTTACCTTGAGGATCTGTGGTACAAAATCAACAAACTTCCTCCGAAATGTTTTAGAGTAAATAACCAAATCACCTCTAAAGCTACAACCCAAAATCAAGAAATTAAAACAGTCTGAACGGAAGACAAAATCCCCCCGAGTTAGTTATTGTCATTTTAGTAGCTCTTCAGTCTTTCTGGAGTTTCCAGATAGTCATTACTGTAAATAGGCATAAAATAAAATAAAATAAAATAAAATAAAATAAAATAAAATAAAATAAAATAAAATAAAATAAAAATTTAAAAATAATTTAAAAAACAATTTTATATAGCTGGAAAGGGTGCTTTTGGTCATAAATTTCATAGTGCACATGAGGTTTGTGCTGGTAGTTTAGCTTTTCCAGCTGGAGAACCTGAGGCACAGGAAGGATGAGTACTTGCTCCCTCCCAAGGAAACTAGCAAGTGAGCCATAAAGCAAATGCAAGCCCATCTGTGGCAAGCTTGGTGTCTCAAATGTCTATTTTTGTGTCACTAGGTGGTAATTGACAAAATCTGTTAATGTTCCTCAAGTTTATAGAAGGAGTAAATGAGAAGTCTCTCATTAATTTGCTTCTAAATGATAAAATTTGTCATAAAGCTCTTCAGAGCCAACCCTACTTTACTAATATGTGAAACCAAACTGAAATTATAAATGAAAAGGAAACCTGGGATAAGCCTTCAAGAAGGCTTTTACATGCTTTACAGCAAATTGAAAAAGTGTATGTTAAGGATTTTTCCTTTTAAAATCCTGAATGTTATATGTGTTTGTTTGTGTGACCCTTGTTTGGGTTTTGCTCATGGTAGAAACCAACTTATGTTAAAATGTATTTATCCTGCCAAGGTACAGACATTTCAAATTTGCTGAGATTCAGACTACAGTCTACAAAATTACTGGAATAAACTGAAATAGTCAGATGATGAAAGAGATGCCTGTCCTTTACAAATATGCAGCTGTGGGCCCAAAGAAAGGAAATCAAGGTCATGGTCACAAAATGACTCTGCTTCTCCCTTTGGTACCAATTGCTGCTTGTTCATGTAATCAAATTCCATAGCACTCACATAAAAGCTGTAGGAAATTAATTTATGGGAAATTAATTGTGGGTTGGTGGGCAATATTATTCCAAATACAGTCTAATTTCAGGTATTTTGTAATCTGTAAAAATTGAGATGGACAGTAGTTTCAGCATTACTTCTTTGTTAGATAGTTCTACTCCACTATAGGCAATGGAATTTTCCTGGTTTATACCAGCTGGTGACATAGACTACTATTTTTTCTACAATAATTTCTCCTTTGTTTGCTTGTCTGTATGCTTTATAATACCTCTCACTAAAGCTAAATCCATGGATCAGCTTTAACCACTCCCAATTTTTTTTATTTTCCAGATTTGACAAGTTTTCAAATGGCAAAATTGGTTTAATCCTAATCTTCACCATCAAGCAATCCATGTGTTAGGCAGCAGACTGGTAACTATTCTTTAGAGTACAGGTGTACAATTTGAGATTTTTGGTTGTTTTTTGATTGGTTGGTTATGAGTATTTTTAATAATTTGTTTGTGTCTCACAAGTCTTTTTTCCTCGAGATCTGTAAGTAAGAAGGTTCCATTCACAATATAGTCATTAATAATTACTGAATTTTGTATATTTACTCCTGTGTATAGGAGACCAGCATTTCATGAGAATTTCTGTCTTTTGATCATCTCAGTAAACTGAGAAGATTTGCCTCGGAGTTAGAGTAGGTGCCAGTAGTCTCAGACAGAAAGAGTTTTATTTCCCTTAGATGATAAACTTTAATGGAAACAACAGCCTGCAAGAGAGCATTTTCTGAGTTCATGAAAATCATTCAGACCCTGCTTTTGTTTTGCTAGTAAACATTGCTCTTTAATTCAGAAAACAGTTTGTACTGGCCTGGGGAAGCCTGTCTCATTTGATAATGGGCTCTGAATCCCGTGGATTATTGCAGGGATTTTATCTTGCAGTAATCTCCAGGGAGAAATGTACAAACAGCTGGGAGAGCAAGGAGGAACTGCATTGTGCGGCAGGAGTTTGTGGAGCAGAATTTTAGGGTGCTGGAGTGGATCCCAATACCAACATGAATCTTTTCTGTTTTTCTCTGGTAAGTGTGCACACACTTTTTTTTTTTTTTTTTTTTTAATGTAAACTGAACTGGTGGGTGTGCTTTTAGGGAAAAATAATGAAGGTTTTATATCACAAATGGTGCAACGATTGTATAACGACACTGGGTCTCTCTAGCCTAGATGAAGGAGTTATTGTATAAAAAAAATTGTGTGTAGCAAAATATGATTCAGTAAAAATATAAAGCAGAGAATGTCTAATAAATGTGCCATGCACTATCTGTGCCTATTGCAAAACCATGCAGGTTTAGTCACGAGGCATTTAATCCAAATACCTTACTTCATAAGTAAGATAAAATTATTAATATATGTATTTTATAATTTGTTTTTTACTAGTTTTTCTTTTTCTTTTTTTTGTTTTTTTTTTAAGATAATAGTGTCTGTTTTTATTCTTCAGTAGATTGAGAGAATTGCTAGAACTTTTCAAGCAATAGTTTTCTATTAGCCAAACATAAAAATATAGTCATCAGGGATAATTTAGTCATGGCAATATTTGCACACAGACAGAGGACTTGTTTTATGACTCTCTTTAGTTGGTGTTGCTTTTTTGCACTTTTTCTGTTTGTTTGTTTGTTTGTTTTAGTTGGTTGGTTGGATGGTTGGTTTTTGGGATGTTTTTTCTTTTTATTCCCCTCTTCTCTTTCCCTTCCCCAAGGCAACTGCTCAGAATGAGCAGGTAAATCAGGATAGGAAATCCACAGAAACTGCTTCTGTTTTAAGAGCTTAACCATCTGCCAATAGCTATGCCAGGTATTAGTAATGGTAATTAGCTCAGTATATTTGCTGTATTTATGCAGCACAATAGATCTGTTTGCCCATTTTTCACCTTTTGTCCTGATGTTTAGTATATCTTTCCCATACATTTAGAAAGAATAATAAAGATCAATATTCAAGCTGCACTAATACAAACTCAAATAGGGCAATTGCTTTGTGTAAATCGTTGCTCCTGATTGCTAATACTTAGTGCAGAGTCCTGGTGTTTTCCAGATCATAAGGATTAAAAGCTGGTTTGTACTTAAAGTAAAATGCAGTGGTATTTCAGGATTCTGTGACAAGAGTCACTCTGAAAAATAATTCCCTGGGAACTCAGTGACAATTTTGATCATAGTTTTGTGTGAATGCCCATGTATTTGTACAAAGTTAACAATGGCTTTGTGGTACAATCTGTAACAGCTTGAAAATACTCATTTCAGAAGTTCTTTGGGAAAGAACTGTTCTACCAATATCTCCCCGTTCCATTGGAGCAGCTTCTTATTTTCTAAGCAATTCACTTTTTAAAAATGTGTTGAGCTTTGTATCAGTTGAGAAACCAACATTCAGATGAAATATCAGGTAGATGCAGCACCCAGGGTTTCTGTGGGAGCTGCTGTGGTAATGGATGGTTCAGACAAGTGAAAGCTGGTGCCATGGTAGTTTCTGTAATGAAATAATTAGTTCTGTTTAAAGATTGCTGCTAAGAAGATAAACTCAGTTCTTTACAAGCTTTACACGGGAGCCATTCTGTCCGCTTTGGTAATTCTCTGCTCCCAGCAAAACACCTAAGTTATCAACATCTAAAGATAATTTATAGGTCATTAATGGCTTTCATAAAAGGAAAAGCCCTGTGCAGTCCTCCCTGTCCCTGTGACACAGGGCAGTTGCTTTCAGTGATCAGATTGTCCAGCCTGGAAACGAGCTGGTGATCCAAGGATGTCCACTGGCCACTTTTACTCTGTCGCCCTGTGACCATGGAGAGGCTGGCTACTAAGTAGTTGTAGTGTCAATATAAGGGCATTTTTCCCTTCAAGAGAGTCAAGCCAGAAATACTGAACAGCATCAACATAATTAGGATTCAAAGGCAACTTTTAAAGGTGCTAGGGGAGACACTCCTCAGTAGATGCAAATAACCACCAAGGAATAGAAATCATGGTTGATTTACATTGAGTGAACATCTGGAGTAACTGCTAAACCTGAAACCATGGAAGAGAAATTTAGACTGTTGACAGATAGAACAGAAAGAGCTGTACAAAATAAATAATATTCTCAGGGAAGTATTTATCCCACGTAGACTGGCTGACAAGATTTCAGACTGCAGAGTGTGTGTGTGTATATATATGTGCATATGCATGTACTGTTAAAATACACTGGTTTATAGCTCAGAAAACAGCTTTCTAGCCTATACTGGAATACAGTGGCTGAAGTAATCCAGAATCTGAGAGAATGACAATAATTCTGTGTTTAACCAGAGTTCTGGCTGATCCAAAGAGGTGGAACATCCGGGTAGTTATAGGAACATCTGTTCATACTGTTGAATTTTAATTTGGGCTTGCTTTCCTACTTGTCCATAAACCTGAGACATGGTTCTAGAATGGGACACAGTGTTATGGGCCAGTGTAGCAAATAGTGATGTGGAGGCTGAAGACACATAATAGTCACAAGATGGTTGTGATGGGGCTTTGGAGCCTGAACTGGAATCTCCCCTTCCCACTGAGGCAAAGAGGAATATCTCCAACCTGTCCCCACTTGGGAGTCCTCTGATCTCCTAGTTTGAGTGCTCCAGCATGGGGTGTTTCCCCTGCAGTACTTTATGTCCTGACTTGACTTCAGAATGATTTGGTTTCTCAACTGAGATTATTTTTCTCATTAGACTCATTGCCCTGTTCTCAAGAGATTTGCAAGCAAATTAGATTTGCCTTCAAAACCTTGTGTCCCTTTTCCATTTACAAAATGATCAACAGGATAAATGTCCCTCTTTTTTGTAGATATATTATGTTAAAAGGTCAACCTTAGCCCTTAAATTTTCAGTGTCTTTTCCATCTCATGGTGCTTAGCATGTCAGAAAATTGAATCAGAACAATACTCTTTATATTATGGGCAATATACCTAGAGAGTCCCAAATCAAGCACTGCTTTTGTATGAATTGCAAGAATTATGCTGCCAAACCACCTGTTTTGATACACTGCCTAATAAATGTCAGAATCCTAGAAATATGATAAATAAAACTTATTATTGAACTGTGAAATCCTTTAGTTAAGGTAGAATGTTTTTCCTGCATTATTTTCCTAAACTGGCTCTCCAATATCATGGATATATGCACTAGGACTAGCACCAGTTAATCTGGAACAGTACCTGTTAAATGTATCCTGACCCATACTCACTGCCCTGCCCTCCAGTGAAGTTTTCATAAGAAAGCACAGCAGAAACCTGTGTAAGGCCAGTGGAGAAAGGCTGTGCTAATCACAATGTTGTTCAGATCAGTTGTTCAAGTTGAGCACTGCTCTTAGGATTTAAGCCAAACAAGATCCCTTTCATTTGTCTATTTCTTTCCCATATGGTGCCTTTCCAACCACCACTTTTGCTAGTAAAATGTAAAATACTGAGTGAAAGTCTAATCCTCTTAGTGATTTTCAGTAGCATTGGACTAGTTATGTTTTATTTTGGTTGTTGGTTTAAAGATGTGCTGACAGCACAATGTAAAACATATTACATCTAATGTTATAAAATGGAAAAGCCCTTGGCACTAAAAGCTAATGTTTCTATAGTGCAAAATGCAGAGGGAATAAGTATTAATAAAAGTGATGTAGTGGATAAATGATGAATTAGCTGGAGCCTCTATGTTGAAGAAACCATACAGTAAATAGAAAAGTGCTAATGCTGCTAGGACTAGTAGGACAGGATGATATTTAGAAATGGACTGGTCTTAAAAATATGCTTTGCCAAAGAAGGATTAAGGGAATGTGGAAAGAAGTGACTAGAAGATATCTAAGTGGTTGAACTTTGTAGAGCTTCCCATGTAATCATCTCTACATAGTCCTTGTTCCTTTTAGCTGGATTGCCATCATCCCACCATACACAGGATTAGATGGAAAATGACCTGACTGCATTACTAAATGCTCCTTCTCCACCTTATGATCAACCTAGCCTCTGCATGCCATGATGATAATAAAATCATGCAAAAGAAAGAGCTACAGGCAATTATTTTCATCTAGATCTTAACTAGGATATTTTTTCCCATAAAACTCCTGAAGCAAAGAGCTTCAGAAAGCTTTCTTATTCCATGTAGGATAAAGAAAATGTGCTAACTACTCCAGAAGTTCATATTTTGTTCTGCTATCTCTCATTTTCCTCTGTGATGTTTACTGTGCTCAGGACTACTACAAGAATTAACATATGAAATGAAAAAGCTTTACTGACTTGGCAGCTTCTGGTATAAAAGCAGACTTCACTGAAAAATAAAATAAAATAGAAGGGAGAAATAAAATTTCAATTTCAGTTAAATATTTTGAGTTGCCCTCAAAGAAAGGCAATTACTACAAGGAAAATAGACTCTTATAAAGTATATTACCGACAAGAAAAGAAAAGAGTTTTGAAAATTGAAGGTGTATTTTCTCTTTTTCGGGTGCTCTCCTTCTCATTCCTGTGCTTTTTTTACATGAGTTTTCTTTCTTGCACTTGCTTTGCTCATTGTCCCTTTCCCTCTCTGTCATGTGTTCTCACTCTTTCTTGTGTCTGTGCTCACCTGAGCCCACAAAAGCCTCCCTTCCTCTCTTCTCTCTTTCCACCTTCTTTTGTGTCACTTTATAATATTTTTATTTTTCTCTCACTTTCTCACTGTCCCTTGCCTTCTCTTTTCTCTCCCTTTTTATCTTTCTCATGCTTCTCTTTCACGAGCTCCCTTTATGCTTCTCCCTTCCTTCAACAATGTCATGTATTATTTCCTATTGAGGGAGAAGTATATGAGTATTTTTCATGCTGCAGAATCCTGTAAATGTGTGACAAGGTTTTAAACTCATCCTTTTTGTCTAGAACGTGTGATTCTGCTCTCTCACTCATTTTCCCTCTCTCCTCACTCTCTTTTCTGCACACTCATGCCCTTTCTCCCTTGCTTAATACTTCATGGCCACTCAATCTCATGTCCTGGTGCCCATTTTCCTGCACCTTTTCTCACTCTTTCCTGAGAGCTCTGTCTGTCACAAGGATTCCTCACATCCTCATTCTCAGTCTCTCCTGCTTGCACACTCACTTCTTGCACATGCCTTTTCTGTCTTGAACAATCTCTCTTTTGCACACCATCTCTTCCTCACTCTTCTCTGCTATTCACACTCCCATCTTCTCATGCCCCCACTCTTGCTTCCTTGTGTTTTGCTGGATTTTTTTTGGTCTGGCATATTTTCCTGCACACTCTCTTTCTCACATTCTTACTTCTTTTTCTCCCACTCTTCCTTCTCTTTCTCTCACATGTGCTGTTCTTTGCAGCCTTGCTAGCGCATGCTTGTGCTTCTTTGCACACTTCCTTTCTCAAGCACTTGCCCTTTCTCCTGCTGGTGCCTTTCTTGCACCCTTCCCTGTGATTTCCTTCCTGAGCTCTCCTGCTCTCTTGCCTTCAACCCTGCCCTTTCTTGCACCCACTCTTTCCTGTGCCCTCCTGCTTTCTCACGAGTGTTTGTGAGCGTTCCCTCTGATGTGGGCTTGCTGTCTTACAGTCACATTTGCTTTCTTAGTCTGTTTTGTGTGCACTTCTTTTCTCACATCTCACTCTTTCCTGCATGCAGGGATACTTTCTCATGCCCTCTCCTTTTCTCACACCTTGATTTCCCTTACATTTCCTTCCTTGTGCCCTCACACTCGTTCTCACAACATTGTGCTTAACCCTTTCCACACCATGATGCTCACTTTCTCACTCCCTTTCTCTGCTCTTCTCCTTGTGGTTTCTCCCTCTTTATTTCTTGTGCATTCCCTTTCTGGAGTGCTCCCCCTTTCTTGTGACCTCCCTCTTTCCAGCATCCTCCTTGCACATGCTAGTAGTTTCTCCTGCAACCATGCTCCCACACACCATGGGCTTTATCCCATCCTCTTTCTTTCCTTTATTGTGGCCACCCTTTCCCACACTTTTGCTTTCTTGCTTGCTTTCTTGTCCATGCCCTCCTTTGTCACACCCTTCCTCATTTCCCTGCACCTGATCTTTTTTGGTGCCCTCTCTCTCATGCACTCATTCTTTCTCATTCCCTGGCTCTGTTTCCCATTGCTTACTCTCCACACACTCCTGTGCTTCCTACTGCACTCACAACCTTTCCATTCCCTTATGTTCACTCTTCCTCAGGAAAACTTTACTTTTCATCCAGTATCTCTGTCTCATGCTTTCTTTCTTGTCCTCTCCCACTCTCATTCATGGATCCTCTCACCTTCACACATTCCCTCTCTCTCCCTTGCTACCTCATCTCTTTCTTTTTTTTCTCCACCCACTCTCTGCTTTGAGTGCTGGCTCTTCCTTGTGCACTCCCTTTTTCTTGTGTTCTTTCTCACAGCAGTTGTGCTTTCCCGTGTGCTCCACCTGCATGCATCCTCTTCCTCACGCCCTTGTAATTCTTCCTGCACATTCTACTCTTTGTGCCCTCACTCTTCCACATCGACCTGCTGGTTTTTCTGCACATTTGCTTTTTCTTATGTGCTCACCCTTTCTCATGCCCTTGAGCTCCATCTTTCTCACACAAGATTTCTCTTTCTTGCCTGAGCTCTTTCTTACATTTTTCCTCTTTCAAGCACTAATTCTCACACGCTCCCCATTACTCTCTTTCTCCCTTTCTCTAGGTTTCACCTCTTATCTTTCCCCCTCTCCTCCCTCTCTTGCTCTTTTCCCCACTTCTTTCCTCCTCTCTTTCTGTATTCTTTTGGTGTATTTTCTTACCTTTTCCCCGCCCTGCACCACTGCTTTCACTGTTCCTTGTCCTATCTTTTCTTTCCCTTTTTAGCTCTCTCATACTCTCTCTTTCACATGAGTTCTCCTTTCTTCTCCCATGTCTTCATTGAACACTCTCTTCACCAAAATTGTGTTTTATTCCCTATTGTGGGAGAAGTATATGGTTGCATTTCACATTGCAGAATCCTGGAAGTGTGTAACAAGTTTTTAAACTCATCATTTTTGTCTAAAAGTGCTCCATCCACAACTTCAGATGGGGAGGCTGAACCATCATTGCTATGTGGCAAAATACTTGCAGTGATAAAAAATAAATACTGTAATAAAAAAAAATGCAGCTGCTGTCAAAACCCAGGCTCAGCTGGATGTTCAGCACTTCCATGTGTTTCATAAACTAGGCACCAATTTCCCAGGAAGATTAACTCATTAGTTCCTAGAATAGGCTCAAGTATGTAACTTGAGTATTTTCAAGAAGTTCGCCAGGAAATATTTCTCCCAAAATATTTATTTTGGTTTACCAAGAATCTAGCAGACTGAGGCAAATAAATATCCATTGATAAACATTGTGCTTGCAAAAATTAGTCATGTCTTTGAACTGCTGCTCCACCAGTCAAAAATATTGCCTGTAAAGCTTTATATATTAATAATATAACTTCAAATATACATCTGTGTTTATCTTCTGTTCTAAAGGAACAAATGCCTTTAAATAATAATATATTATGTTAATGTCAATGGTGTTACTCTGCTGTTAGTCACACTGCTATAAATTTGATTTATTCCTTAATTAATGCAGCTAAAATTAGTAATCAAAATTCATTGGGAAAATATTCAGTGCAGATCAAAATGGCAACATCTAAAATTTAGGATCATCAGTTAGAGTGTCTTTAGTTTTGCCATCTGCTTTCACTTAACTCCTGAATTATGAAATGGCAGTGTGTATATGTAATCCTAGCTCTTGGATGTGGGATAAATGTGAAAATATTAGCTTCTATTAAAATGTTTATATTCTCCATGGTCAGTTAAAAAGAACCTTACATGTGCTTTAAAACACAGAGTTCAAAAATGTGAATGCAAATGGAATTTTTAATTCTATACATTATTATTATTTTGGTGGCCTAAACCATAATTGTCAGATTCTGGGAGCTGCCAGCATTATTTCTCTCTAATTCTGAATAATGAGGTTACCTTTCTGCATCAAATTGATCTTTTTTTCCTGTATAGAAGTACTAACTATAAAACATTTCTATAGTTCATATAGAGCTTTTATGGTGTATGGTTTTCACAGTTATCACAGGAATTTTCATGTAGAGTTCAGCTGGAGATATACACCTGGTTTTACTCCTTCTGAGCAGATAATACTCATTTTTACTGTACCCTTGGCTTTAACATGGCAATCTATGGTGTCTAAGTCATGATAGTGTGAACTCCACCTTTTGAGTACTTGCTAAAATCAACATCTAAATACCTTTTTAGAGGAAAAAACTAAATAAAATATTTCAAAAGACAGGGGAGATAAAACACATTCCAAATCAAATCACACAAACACCTTCCTTTTTAAATTATGGTTCATTCGATATGTTTGCAAGTGTTCATCTCTGTTTAAATGTATTTTAGGAGGGCTCGATGGACAGCTTGTATGAGCCTGCCCCAGAACATCAGGAAGCCAAGGATACAACTGCTGCTGAAAGCCAGGCTACGACTCCAGTGGGCACACATGCAGACTGTGGGCCTCCTGACAGGTCTATGTCTTTGGTAAGCAATATTAATTGCAAAGCACGCAATGCATTTTGCAAAAAAGCCCAAAACAATTGCTCTGTACGTGGGCACGTGTGTGTTCTGCTGGCTTATTTTCCAGTTTGAACTCTTTAGGCTCTGCAGAGCATCTCTGGAGCCAATGACCTGAATTCTGTCCAGTGGTAACAAGCACATTTGAAAGCAGGTCATGGGTTTCTCTACAGCGAGCAGCAAAGGGAGATTAGTGCAGCTGCACTGGACAAGGGAATTTCTCTTTGCAAGTAACAGTATATGAAAACTCTGGGTACAGTCACTGGTTTGTGTCTAAAGAATATACTACCACTGTCTTTGGTTGTCCTTTTTATTCATACAAAAAATGCATTTCTAAAGCATGAGTTGCATGAATTTCGTAACTGATGGCCTCTGGAATAAACTTGACATTTTACAAGACCTCATTAGGCAAACATGTGAAGAAGGTTGCCCTCCAGTTTTTTTCTTTTTCCTTCCTAAATGATGTTACCCTACTTAATCCTTTCTTATTTGTGTGTTATTGGTATAATCGATGATGCTTTGACAAACACTTTAACATGGTATATTAAATTTCATAAAATTCATTTCATAATCTTTGTTCTCTGCTTTGCAATGTGCCTTTGCTTATAATTACTGTTTCTATTTCAATGTGTGATGCAGTCTGGTGATTGAATAAAGGGGAAAACAGGATGTTCATCATTCAGAGGAGAGTGTCCTCCCTTCACATATTGTACCCAGTTTTATCCACGTGCACTCTGGGTTAGGTGCCATGTACCTGTGAGACTGCTGGGCCTTTGGTGTTGAAATGTCACAGCAGGTTTGCACACAGGATTTGCCTGGAAAAAGTGATGCAACTGGTGGGATGGGAGAATGCCTGGGGAATTGTGACATGCACTTGTTAAATTGCTAAAGGACTGAAAACAACTTGTTCTCAGACCCATCTCACTCTGTGCATGTCCCTCTCTTCCACATAATCACCTTGGGACTGTAAATAATGGTCCTGGTTTTGAGAGTGTAGCAGTGCAGAGATCTCAAGGTGATTCCTCATAGCATCAGCACAGATCTATGGGCTCTGAAATGTCCCTACATTATAATTTTCCTGCAATAGGTGGGAGATGCTCTCCTGAGTGACAGGGTTTTCCCCCATTACCAGGTTGTTGCCTTGTCACTATAAGAATGAGCTACCTCTACAATGTTGCAGTTAAGGATGTATAATTGTGGTTGTGAAATATGGCTGTAACCTCATCCTAGCTTGATAGGAGTATGGTCATTGTGGGAAGTTCTAGTTATTTGCATTTGTATTCTGCATGCCATTTTACATGCCAAAAGATGAACATTATATTACAGCTCCTACATCCATTCAGTCTTTTCCCCCTTTGCTGTGACTCCAAACCAACTTAAATTTCAATGACTGCAACACTAATGTTTCCTTGGCCAGTAGATGTTAATCTGCTAGAAGCAGTGTTTAGACAATGTAAAATGAAAAAGAATTGTTTTTTGGTTTGTACCCAGAATATGAACTATGATATCCTGATGGACTTTGCAGCAGAAAACTAGTAGAGATTGCCCTTTATTTTCTCAAGATATGGTAAAGACACACCCACAGCACTGTCCTCTGCTATGGTTTGTACAATCTGTAAAACTAAGATTTAAAACTGCAGTGGTTGTTTACATCAGGCTGTTTCTTGCTTTTTCTTGTTTTATTCTGCATTTTATTTGGCAGCATCTTCAGATTTTTCATTGTATTGGTTTAGAGTTAGGCTTCATAAATTATTTGGCTAAAGAAAAACAATCAGCCTATCCAGTAAAGAAGTTTGTTTTCCTTGAGCCAGCCTGCAGAAGCAGATTTGCTATTAGTGTAGGATTGGAAAATCCCATGCATTAATCTGAACAAATTTTAGCAAAGTCTTTCACATTGCTCAGTGTTTTGTGGGATAGCACTGCACAGTCTATGAAGACACCTGTATAACACTTAATAGAAGATCCAGCACTTTGGCTCCTGCTGCCTCTTATCACATATTTTTGTTTTCTTAAAGGAGATATTACGGTGATGGCACATTTGCTCATCATTAAATATAAAGTTCATCCTCAATAAAAACAACACTAAATTGGATAGGCACACTTGGCTCACTAGGCATAAACAAGAAGCCCAAGGCTGGCTCTGGTTTATTTTCTGGTTTAAGAGAAAATAAAGGAGTTAAGCTGAGCATTTAACTAAAAATAACGGCTGGATGCTGTGTCACTGTGCTGGCTGTAGAATCAACACGATTATTTATAAAATACTTTCTAGAAACGGAAAACAAGATTAGTGATGACGTGTCGGCAGTAAGACCTATGGAAAAATGTGGCTAAGGCCAGAGGCCTGTGTGTAATCTTATCTGCTATTTCTGGCCTGTGAGTTATTACAGCTACACCTTGGATGAAGCCCTTAAGCTTATTAACCGAGCCCATTTGTGCTTCTCTCCCATTTTTAATTCCGTCACTCGGTTCCAGGCTGTGGGGCAGCCCCCACAGCATGATGAATTCAGCACATTATTGGCTCCATTTAGCCATCCATCACCATGCAGCAATGCACGTGTGTAAGTGCACTGCTAAGTAGGTATGGACTCGAGAGAATGTTTAAATGGTTGGCTGAAGCACGGCAGGTTCCACAGAGCTGCTAAATCCCCAAAGGGTGGAGCAGCCCAGCACAGCAACTTCCTCCTCAGGAGGATTTGCCCCTTCCTTCTTCCTTTACAACTTCAAAATCAACGGGACAGGCATCCAGAATGAGCTTCCCTCACATTTAATAAGGGTGACTAGGGCTAGAGAAAATTCTTCCTTGTAATGCAATGAGGTAGTGATTTTCTTGCAGTGAACTTGGCTGTTGTGATTTGTCCTAATCATGGCTGGGCTGTGAAATTCTTCTGGAGATGTGGGAAATGCAGGGTAGTGTGGTCACTGAAGCTGTGCAGGACATAATTCACTGAACATAGACTTTGGACATTCCTTTTTGAACCTCGGCTCTTTTTGCTCCTGGCCAAACATCTGCCCAAATGACACATCCTGTATGAAGAAAAATCTTCCTTTCATGTACTCTGTTCTTCTCCTTCACATAACTCCAGAGACCTGTTTAGTATCCAGAATTATTTGCCAGAAATGTTTCCACTCTGGGTTTCTGTGGTACTATCTTAAGCCTGTTATGCACATTTGCCTTTTGATTTTAATCCTCTTGGAGAATTGGCCTGTTAACTTTGTGATTACTTTGCCTGTTGCTCAGCTTCAGTAATATCCTCAGAAAGCAAGAAAAAAGTAGATTTATGGATTTGTTTTTGTACTTCATGCATAGCAAATCTGAATTGGACCTTCCTCAGAAACAGCTGGTAGCCATGAGCACGTAATGAATCACATAGGTACTCTGCCTGTAAATTTGCTATTAACTGGGAAACTGAATTTCCACCTCTTGTCACCTGGTGTTACAGTCTTCTACCTCATGAGCTGTCTCCAGCTTCGCAGGGGAAGAGTCTCCAGTACAAAAACCATCCTCATATATATCCTGTCAGACTGCAATCGCCAAATGTCATAAGATCCACGTATTTTTGAACTGCTGACTGCGATATGATTGACTACCCTGTATATCAGAAGAGTGCCAAAAAATTCATCAGTTGCTCCAAGCTGTTGCCAAGGATATCAAAATCAGTTGTGATACCTGCCTTAATCTGCAGTGTTATAATTGGCCTTTGATCCCAGCGAGGGAAGGAAGAGGGCTGGTTACCTGAAATGGTCATTTCCCTGTTTGCAAGTATTAACACATAGAGGAGCATGAGCTTTTCCCATCCAGCTTGGAAACACCAGAGGGTTTAATTCAATTCCTTAATTCAGAGTTCTTTGATAAAATCAGGAAGAAAAGGGCTTAATCAATAATTTCATCGTGCAGGGTTTCACATGTGCAGGTTTTATTCTAGGAAATGGATTGTTCACATTTGGGATAAGGAAGGAAAGGATTGTTCCCATAAACAAGATAATTATGCTCTTTATAGAATGTGGAGAATAGAGCTTTATTTACATTCTAACATAAAATACAATTTTAAAAACTAGTGTCATTTTAAACTTACATATAATTTTAAATGTAGTCAATACTGAAAAGCTACTTTGAAAAAGTACAAACCAGAGCAATTTACTCTTGTACCCCAATTTAGCCACCTGATTCAGAAATAGCAGAAAGAGTATGTTGAATGAAAGGTGCCATTTTTAATTGGCCATTTAAGTCCACAACATACCTTATTTTGGCACGGCATCCCATGATATCCTGTGAACTCACATCAGTCATCACCTCAATAGGTGGTGTACTGTCAGCAATGCAACTTTGCTGGACTTTAAGAATTGGTTTCAAGTTGTGGAGCAAAAGATAATGACCCTGTTTCATGGCCTACTCCAGCTTTTTGCTGTGTGAAGATATCTTCAAGAAACAAATCTTTCAAGATATATTGCCACAATGTGGCCTGTCTTGAATTTTTTCCCTGGATCATACATGGATTTTAAGTTACAATACCCTTTGGTTTCTGACCTCCATGCACAGTGCTCCCCTTAACAAACCAAACTGTTCAAACTGTTTGAAATCAAAGATTTGATATTTTTCAGTGAAATTTGGACACTATCCTTTTAAAGAAGCCTTAAAATCACTTTTTAAAATTTTTTTAAACTTCTCTATTTTTGTGCACCTCAGTTAGTAATTTCTCTTATTTATTGAAAATACTTGTCCTGAGACTAAAATGCTGACATTTTTTCAGCAAGAAATTTATCTTACATTGCTTACATTATTTCAAAGTGAGTGATAAATTGTATTATTGATCTACATGCAGTATCTGTAAGCAAATCGACACAGGCAAAAAAAAAAAAAATTAAAAAAAAAGTGGAAACTGCATATAATTATTAACATTCACAAACAGTCATGCTAAAAGGACCTCCTACACTCAGCTAAAATAACAGCACAGGAAAACAGCCTTTTCTTAATACACTCCCTGAAAAAGATTAAAAAATCTATAATGAGTTTGACTGAGAGGAGGGGAGAAATATAAAATGCTCAATTATGCATTTACATGGTTTTATGTAGTACAGGTTTTGGGATTTTATCATGCAACCTGGATGACATTTTTAAATTACTGTGGTCAGAGTCATGCTGATGCAGTTACAAGAATGAAATAAATTAAACATAATATTATGAAAAATAGGTCCAGTTAGACTAAGTTTTCAGATTTATAAAATAATGAATGGTTATATTATTTTTTAATGCCTCTTGTTGCAGAACAGATTGAAGTGGTACCATCACAGACATTTTTAACCCAGTTCCTGCTTTTCAGGCTGGAAGAAATAAATAAGAAAGTGACACAGTGCTTTGATATCCTGACTAAGGAGATATCACAATAATATAGAGACAGAGGTCTCTTCTGTCCTAGCATGACATCCTTACGTTTTCCTACAGTTAAAATTAACCTCAAGTCCATGGTTAACTGCACAGCAAACATGCATTGAGATGTTTTGGTACCATTTGCCCAGCAAGACACGTTTTTGTTCTTTCTTTCGACAGCTACATCACTTCTCCTCCTTCTCACACCTTGTCAGGCTATAAATATTTATTGTCTGGGCCCTGGGGGCTGTGTGATCTTGCCTCCAGGCCAGTGTTTGATTCTGATTTGGTCCCCTTCAGAGCTTCCAATTTTATCTGCAGTTTCCTGCCCTCTTCCACATTTCCCTGCTCATTTGGTTTTACAGAGTCTGTGTCCCATGTCTGTCAGGAAACCTCAACCCATTGCAAGGTGTGGGTATTTTAATCCTCATAAAGTCTCAAAGAATCATATTGTGGAAGAAATATTAATTCCTGGGGTATGAGCATAATTCTCTGGTTTTTCAGGGGTATTATGGTTGTCATCTTCCTGAGAGCCATGAACAACTGAAGCCTCCTGAAATCAGGACACATAATTACATATATTCTGTGCTGCACTGCATCCTCCACAGCTTCAGCTGTTGGAAAAGGAAAGACTGAAAATGTTAGTGGATATTAAAAAACACACATCAAAAGTATATAATTCATTGTCTTTTCTGTGACAAGACCAATATATTTGGAATAAACAGTTTTGATTTTCATGGACCTTTTTTCTCTATCTTTTTAAAAGGAGTTCCCTGACTTTGAGAACACACTGACCAAAAAAAGAAAGTAAGTTGAGACCAGTTCAAGGTCTACAAGTGTCACTATATTTGTCTGTACCTTCCATCCTTGTTGTTTTATTAATGTTTGCCAACGTTGCTTTCATTCTCATAGAGTACACGTATTAATGTTGCAGTTGAAGAGCACACAGCAAGCTTGTAATGCATTACTAAGGCTCTTTTGCCATGACTTTTTCATTTCCACACAGCTTTCTTCCAAAAGATGAGAACCAGGACAGCTAAAATCAAATGCAGTTAATCTGAGCTTGGTTTAACCATATGTCTGCTTTTCTGAGAGATTGAAGTGGTAACCTATTTTATAGCATGCTTGCACCATTGACCTGATAATCTCCTGAAGAGTTTTTTTTATTGTTGTTGTTGTGGTTTTAATCCATGTAAAAAAATCCTTTGCAAAATGATTTGGATAAAGCAGGTCAGACATAATTTTATGAATCATTTTTGTGATAGCAGCATGTTTTGAATCCATTCATAAACACAATGCTATGGTTTGGGCTAATGATCAATATTTATTAGCAGGCAGAGGAATTTGTTTTGAAAATTCTATTTTTGCTTCATGTTGAAGTCTATTGCACTACTGAAGTGGACCCCTCCAAATGAAATCTGAAATCCTGCCTAATGGAATGATACAGACAGATCTCATCTGTCTGCTGTGACAGACATGAAAATCCCTGGAGTTTTTGTTGGTTTTTGTTTTCTTCATTTGTAGGTGGGGCCCCACTAAATTCAGAACATCAATGTTATCTGTGTCTCCTGCTAAAATAATCTCAAAATGGGTGAAGATTTATAAGAAAATTAAGAGCTCTTTTGTCTTAAATAAGACTTTTAATCTATTTCTTGTCATCTGATAAATGCACTAGTAACTTATCAGCTTTGAACACAGAGACATGCACTTATCTGTGAGATCTCAACTACATGTCCCTACTCAGGGGTCCATGAAACTCCTCCCAAAATTTCATTAATTAAAATATGGACATAACTCTTTTACTCATGGATTTCTCAGGCCTTACCAAGCTCTACCAAATATGATAAAATCACTTGGATGCCTGAAAGTGTCCTGCTCAGATCAGAACTAGGTCTGGCCTAGGGAAAAAAATAGCAGTCAATAGCTCAAATGTCAAATTTTACAATGCAAATGAAACTATTCTCTTTGAAACCTAATCCTCTTGTAAAAAATATTTCAGAATTTAGAAAGAATGTTGAGATAATGTGACTGATCAATTTACAAAAAAAAAAAAAAAAAAAAAAAAAGTGAACTGGAAGAAAATAGTTTAGTAGGTTGAATCAACATGAAAATATTTTGCAATGAAAATTATTTCATCATATCTAGCCGTCACTATCCTGGTGTGGCACTCCCAGTGAAAATGTGGAAGTTTTCCCATTGACCTTCCGTGTAGATATGGATGAAGTGACCAAGGAATTAATCATTCTCTGATCCATACAATGGTGCAAAAAGGAAGTACCAAATTATATGGAGTAGCAGAAATACCATAAATATTCCTTGTTTAGACAATAAGAATGTAACTGTGGAATTCTGGAATCACAACATCCAATAAATTTAAAAGGAACTAGTGGGTACAGAGCAGTTTCTGTAAAAACCCACAACTGTTTAGCTGCACCCTCTTGCTCAGAAATCCCCTCAGCACCTACATGACTGAGGATGGGAGAGGGGTCCCAAATTTTGTGCTTTTCCCTTCTACTGATCATTGTCACAGATTAGACAATCCCTACTCTCACCCACTATAACCACTGCTCATAAACTACTCTTCTCTGTTTTTTTAATGGATAAAGTTAAACAAATTAACTTTTACTCAAGGATTTTTTTTCCCGCTCTGTTAAGTTAGTCTATTCTTCAGGTGGTCCTCTATGAACTACTGACCACAGATGGAAGCATGAATTAGGAATAATCCTTGATGTAAATGTGCAAAAAGCTCAAGGTTTTACTGGGGCAATAAAATGTCAATCAGGGTCCTGGGGATGGTATGTTCCTATCAATCTCTGTTTCAATCTGTTATCATGCCACCAAACTTAAGGCCATAATTCTAAAAGTTGTAGGACGCCTCAGATCATGTCTAAAGGAAAGCATCTCTTCTTCCTGATGGGCTCCCCAGATTCCAACATGAATTCTGCATTTCAAAAAGAAACCTGTTTCACATGTCCTTGCAGAATGGAACCTCAGATGCTTCCAGAGCTTTGTGTGCTGTGTGGGAGTAGATGATTGGGTGAATGGGACAGTAACTCCAATTAAAGCCAGTGGGAATAACACAGCTAAATCCCTGTGCCCTGCTTTGAAGAATTAGTTTGAAAATACCCATATTTCATTAAACACGCTTTAATTTTTTTCATTCTGACTTTCAGCTAATGGTAAATTCTTTTAATTCTTTTAGATCCATCCAGAAGTCCATGTCTGAAAATGAAGCATTTGGTTAGTAGCTGCTTAAATCATCTACTGTTTACTTGCTAATCTCAGAGAACCAACTTTAATTAAGAGTCTAATTTGTTTTACATCAGTTGGAGCAAATGCAAAGGAAAGGAGAAAATAGAATTAAGCTATCAATATATTCTCCCTTCTTCCCTGCTTTCCACACACACATTTGCAGGTAGATAGAGAAAAAAGAAAACTAGTTAAATATAGAAACTACATTGTGATGAAGAACCTGTTATGGATAACATTAGAAATACTCAGCATGTCCAGTGCTTCTTTTAATCATTTCAATAAAACACTGAAATGTCTCTGATCTAGGAAAATTCAGGTCCCTTGCCCTTTCCCATTTTAAACTATTTTGTGAGAATTTTCACAAACAAGATCACCAAGAAGGAAATTCAGGGGTTTTGTTAAACCCATCCTGACACTGTGTATTGTTATCTACACTTGTGTTTCAATGGGTTCTATCTTGTAAATACTCCATAGGAAAAAATCATCAACTTCTTAAAAGTAAAATTTCCTGGATTTTTTTTTTCAGTGAGAGCTTCCTGTTATCATGCTTTCATTTATTCTTTGGAGTTTTGGTTTAGTTGTCCTGCTGAGTATAAAAGGTATTGTATGTAGCTGTAATGATGTGGCTTTATTTCACAATGTGTCTCAGATAGATGAAAGCTCCCCTGTGTTAATGCCTCACTCTGCAGCCCTGCACTGGGAGCACTTTCATGCAGGACATTGTCATTTGGTCCACAGCAAACAGGCTGTAATGAATTCCCAGCAGCTGACAGGATCAACAAGAGCTTTCACAAAGAAAAAAAAATTCTGAGTGAAACCTAGCATTAAATAATACTCAACAAAACGAAACCAAACAAACCCAGAAAGCACAAACTCCAAATAGTTGTCTGTGTGTTGTGAAGCATGAGCACTTTGAAATTCACTGAGGGAGCAGGAGAATGGCCATGTCTTTCTCAAAGCCAGCCTAGTTCAGCCATCCAGGCTGAGACAGCCCAATCCTTGGTGTCCATGGGGCATCACTGTGAGCATCTTTGATGCTATTCCTTGCAAATGCACCAGTTTGGTAATGGTGGACTTAAACAATAACAATAACAATAATTATTAGTATTAGTATTAGTATTAGTATTAGTTAGTATTAGTATTAGTATTATTAATAGTAATAGTAATAGCATTAGTATTATACAATTCCTGGAAGCAAAACAAAGGCAGATATTCTATGGGATGCTAGGTCTTAAATCCAGGGTTAAGAAAGCCATCATCCTGACCATGTGTTAACAGTGTTAAATGAGGTATTAGACCACAGCAAAAGATGATAAAACTTGAAGTCTGACCATACTAAATATTATCCATGCATCCATCCATCTATCCATCCATCAAAATTCCTATATTTGAAAATCATCAGTTCATTTCCATGTCTGAGCAGATGCTCCAGTGTCTGCAAGCTTGTTTGATTTGCTGATGCTATTTTTTGTAGAATTTCCTGTAATTTCACAGGTTTGCTGTGAATTCAGGTGACTCCTCTCTGTGCTTTTACTTTAGACAGGAAAAATGTGAATGGCACACTTTGGCAGGGTTCCAGGAAGCCGGAGAATGATTCCTACATAAGAAGGCACTGTCAGCTTGAAGGTAATTGCTAAACAGATTTCAGCTGATTTTGCATTTTCAGCAAAGTATTTAAAAAGGAAAATTTCTCATTTTCACCAATAATCCAGCTAAATAATTTGTCAGATCTTTTAGAGGTTTATTTTGTCCTCAAGAGGGGTAAAAGTAGTTAAAATAAAGCTTACCTTAAAACTGGAAAGCTAAGGACATACTTTATGGGTAATTCACTCTGTAGTCCATAGGAGACTTTCCCTAAAGTAAATTGGCACAGTTGTGCTGTGTAGGGCTTGCCAGCCACAGTAATCTGTGTTTTCTGGATGTTTAACACAGCTCCAGATATCCAACAGGGAAAGGATGCAGCTCTTCTCAGAAGAAACTTTTTGTGGCAGGTGCAAAAGAGAGCTGGCAAAATTTTAGGTGCAAGTACTTTGTCTGATTCTCTTTCTAAACCTGTTCTGATAAACTTTATGAAAACAACCTTACAACTAATGCATGGGAAGTTGCTTATGACACTGCTTAAGAGTGTACCAATATAAATTCATTAAAACAACATTGAGTATTTACAAATGAGCAGTCACCTGACCTATTTAAACACAAACTGGACTTTAAAAATCAAAATGCTTTGATAATCTGCTTGATGTTGCTTCCAGGAATGGCATTTATATTTGTACTTTTCAAAGTTGATAGATCTCTTAGTGTTGCTTAATCAGACCAAACCAGACAAGGCTCAGCAGAAGGAGAAACTAAGATATGTGAGATTAATGTGGAAGTATGTCTTGTTCTCAATTTAAACCAAAAAATGTGGGAATATCTCCTGCACAAATGGTCTAGAGATCATCCACTGATAGGAGATTCCACTATTATCTGGATGTGTCAAAGAAAGCAAAGGACAGGGCACCAACTTTCCTCCTGAATTTCGTTCAGTTCACCACTTGAAGTTAAACACTGAGATGTTTGGAAATAGATCTGGAATTGCAATATATATCACATTTGCCCATCTATGGGGAAATTTGGTTTCTTGAACCAGAAATAAGAGATGACAGGAAGATTTAGAGGAATTCTTGTACTGAATTAGCAAGGGGAAAAGCGACCTTCAGTAAGTATCCTTGGCTTGCAAGGAAGAGGTTCTAATGATAGGTGAAAGAAATACTGGGCATTCCTCTCCTGACAAGTCTTACTTTTAACCAAAACCATTTTGGAATGATTCTTTCAATGACATTCCAGAGGTTGCTGGATTGGAAGTGGGGAAAGGCTGAATGAGAAAGCAGAACTTTTTGACCTTCCTCCAAAGTCTTTTCTACTCCAGGCATTTTTTACCCTTTTAAATATCCAAAGCATGCAAAAGAAGCAGTGCACATTTTAAAAGCTGACAAGTGTTGTAATTGAAGGGCAGGGGCCCAGAGGGAACAGGAAGCAAAGCTGGCAGCTAAATAAAAATCTCCCTTTCCCCTACTGCAGTAAAATTACTTCAAGGGAAGTCCCCTTCACACAGCAGTGAAAACCTTTGCAAGGAGATTCACAGTGTATCACTATTGATCAAGATAATTCGTCACTATTGATCAAACTTTTCTCTGAGCAGAGATAATCCTTCAAGGGCTGCAAGTCTATTGCACAAAATGAATTTCTGTTATATTTAAAATGCCATCTATGGTGGTCACCATAGACTTCTCTGCTTACTTCTGAGCTGTATCCACAGACCTGTCTCAAATCTCACTGAAATAATTGCAGAGACATCCACAGACAATGGAAGCCTTTGGATGAAGCCCTTAATGACAGCATGTGCATTGTTACATCTGCAAACCCAAATTTTCCAGGATGAAAACACAGTGAACACGTATTTATCCCACAGACACCGTAGTGGAAACACCTCCCTTTGCTCACAAGGCCAAACCCAAATCATCAGCCTGACATTTCCCATCCTTAAAGCATCATTGTTGAAAAGTTTGACTGTGGAAGTCACACTCATTGGGCTTCCATGAAGGATTATGGAGACAAACAGGAAAGAATTGGCACCTCTCAGAGCCAGTGGATGTAACTCTCCACTGGTCCTAACCCATTCCACAGAAGAGTGGCTGGTACCTTTGCCAGACAAGGAAGACAAGAGCACTGCAGCTCTATTTGAAGTTCATTTATATTTTTTGCATGTTTTTGTTGTTGGTTGGTTGTTGTTGTTTGGGGTTTTTTTTACACAAATACCTTATTCCATTATTCACTGGGCTGGAGAGCAAGATGTAAGAGCACTGTGGGTGCAGGTTATTACAGCTAACAAAAACTAAGGTTGGTGGGACCACTGAGGTTTGCTTTACTAACTTGCTGTTTTAATTTGGGTTTGAACAATATTAAGTCAAAAGCAGTGTCACTGCATGTAGTCTTTCAGATTAAGGGAATTATGTTTCCCCACAACTGTTTGTGATTCAGCTGCAAACAGCTACTCAATAATTGTGTTTTGGATTAGACTGTAAGAGGACTTTGGGGCAAAGAGCTGAACACTGCAAGATTTAATTTCCAGATTAGGCTCAGAGAGCATAGGGATGAAGAGTACAGAGATGCCTGCAGGAGATGAAAACAAGCTATCCTGAGGACCAGAAAGAACCCAGTGATGTTAATTTGGTGTTGCATGAGCACTGCTTAACATGAGTCGTGGTGCTCCTGGAAGTCCAGCTAGCTATATAATGAAATAAACCACCAGATTGTCAGACACCAGGCCCTCAGAGACTTCAGGGAGATTGGTAGGTGCTTAAGACAAAATCTGGACCAGGATCTTTGAATATAAATTTTAATGATCACATTCAGATGCTTTTTCCATGTGATAGCTAAGGAATCGAAGTCACTCAGAATTATTCCCTGAATTACTCTTTCTTTTCCTGTTAATTGTAGGGAATACTATGCAATCAGTCTCACCTGCCTACAGTTAGTTTTTGGGGATCTATATTTTAAATAAGCTGTCCTTTTGCAAACAGGAGAACCACTGATGCTGTAAGATATTCCACAGAAACAATAAAGATGCCAAATTAGGATTAATGGGAAAAGAAACCCCAACACATTCCTGCTGTTTTCTAGTGACTTTATAAAATGTGATATGCTTAGCAGATTTTTTTCCATTTTTTTTTTCTCCCTGCAAAATATCTGAGTGATCCTGATATCTGTTCTGATGGAATCACTAGGGCTGTCCTACAGTTGTACAGTACTGGGTGCTTTCCCTTAAGGTTGGGAGCAAAAGTAGATCTTTCAAAGAAAGCTTGCTTAAAATAATTTTTTCAGACTTGTTTGACCTTTTATTGCTTATTGTAGTGAAGGTTAATACTCTTCCCATCCAAACATTCATTTATTGTAAGAGATGGGAGGACATTCATCCTTTGAAAACAATTTCTGATCTAATCTAAGCTAAACAGATCTCAGTTGAAAAGATCATTTTTGCCCTTCATTTTTCATATGAATATTCTGGACTTTGCTGCTGTAAATTAGCAGGGCAAGAGGAAAGTCACAGGGGGGGTCTGGGTTAGTAAACTGAGTATTGAGTACAGAAGAAGAAATAAGCACAAATGAGTTTTCTTTCTGTGAGTCGGTTTGCCAATTTGTTCTGCAGTCTCACTTCAAAGCAGTTTAGGATAAAATGTATGCTTAAATGATATAAGATTAACTTCAGAGAGTCAAAATGTCAGTTCAAAACATCAAGTGCAATTCAAATGATTTTCCTCGTAAAAACATAAAGCAGGACATTTTAAAGCATGTTTTCTCTTTTTTGGTCATAATTCACAGAAGATAATATTATTGCTGATGGAATACATTTACTCCAAGGAAAGAAGATAGAAGAAACAACATGTCAGGTGAAACAACTACTCCTTTGTTTTTTCAGAATCTCAATTTTCATTCAAATAAAATTCCATTTCTTGTTTCCATTCAGCATTTGCCTAGCCTAAACTTCATACTCAGTATGCCTCTGTGTTTTAGAAGCTGATTTTAAAAGAAGACTCTGGTGACTTCCAAAGTTGTTCATAATTTTTCTTATGCAGGCCATATGGATTTCATTGCCTAGAAAATCTTTTCCTTCCCTGAGTGAATACATTTCTGCTAAATTGATGTACTAGAGCTGTGTCTGGCAGGATCTGTAATAAGTGTTTAGATCTGTCTTGCATGATCCATATTGGCATATGTATCCTAATGCTCTCTGAATTTCTATAAACTTATACCACATCTCTTCTTCCTAAATCTGTATTAGTCATCCCACTGGCACAAGGAATTAATGAATTCTGACCCCTGGGCTTGCATAATCTAGCAACAACATAAAAGTAGGTGATAACCCATTAGCTGGTGAACAGCAGAGGTGAGGAGAAAAACTTGTAGCTCTGGAATTGGAATGACTGGTGTTTGGGTTCTATTTCACTTCCAGTCCAATGTTTTCTCTGATAATGTTTGACTTCAGTTCCAATCTGTGGCAAACCAGTTTAGCTCTGCTGATTTCACAGGACACAACAGTTTACCCAGTTTGGGACTAAAAATGTGTAACACACCTGTATATATCTGTGTGTTCTAAATTAGGAATTAATGCAATACAATTCTTTAGAAGCTGAAAATCTATTAAATTTTCTTTTGCAGAAAAGTTTTAAATCCAAGGTGAGGATTAAACTTTAGAAAAAGCTCTGAGCTGAGTTTCCTCTGTTGTTTCTATACAATGTCAGAATTCGTTTTAGATGTTTAGGTTAAAATCAAGAAAAAAAAAAGTATATTCATCACCCTTAAGGCATCTGAGATAAGACAGAGAACTGTGAAGACCCAATGCTTAGGCAGCTCCAGTGTAGGTCAAAGTCAGGGTAAAAAAAAGAGTCAAATGATCTGCATATTGTGGGACAGATAATAATATTGGAAACTGGTGCCTGCAAAGTCAGTGTGTCCCAGGTGTCTCCTGCTTTCCCCCAGGGTTTATCTGTCTCTGCACTGCTAGCTTGTTCCCATGATTATCTCCTCTCCCAGCTGACAAAAAAGTACCTGAGGAGGAAGGAAAGAAGGAAAGAACTCTTTTTCTTTTGCATCTCTCATTCTCTGATTTCTTTTCTCTCATTTTCAAGCATTGTGGAGAAAGATTATGCTTTGATTTCCTACAGTAGTTCTTCCCTTAGTGGGAGGGATCTCTGGTTCTGCCCCTATTCTGCCATGACAGCTTTTGGACTGGCTCCTGGTAAAGATCCCAGAGGTCATTCCTCATGACAGGCTATGGAGGGAAAAAGGAAATAAGGCCTATGTTTGCTTTTGGTATCAGTTCCCATAAAATCCCTTAAAACTTTTCCCCATGAACCATTTGCCCCATTTTAGAAGGAAAGTCCTTTTTTTTGACTTCTCAAAGCATTTGAAGCTGCTTTTTTCAGGTGAAGGATGAACTATGGGGACTTGTGTCCCTCCAAACTTTGGTATCAGTTTAAGAGCTATTGCACTTGCTTTTAAAAAAAATCAGGTTTAATGTCATTATTTTGAATTTTAGTGATTGCTGCCTCTTGTTTTCATTATCATCTATGCAACATTGATAGAATTCTCTTTTAAGCCTCCAAAACAGTCTGATTATCTCTGCATTCATTTGCTGCACTACATTACACACACAAACAAGGAAATGCTGAGAGAACAGCATTATGGGGGAAGCTTTTTCTGCAAAATCAGCACAAATGAGTGTCCTTATGAAGCGCCTGTCTGCTGATGCACACAGCATGGGGAGCAGACAGGAGGAATTAGAAGTTATGCAATTGCACAACTGCAGCCTCAGGATCACAAAACTGGGTGGGATAGCTCACACAGCTGAGCTGTCCCAGAAAGTCCAGGGAATTACAGGCTGCTGCTCCCAGGAATGTGATGGAGCAAAGGGCACAAACTGGGATACAGGAAATTTCACTTAACATAAAGAAAGCACTCTTCCACTGTAAGAGGTGGTCAGACACTGATGAAGCTTCGTGGAGGGGACATACAAAGTTCATCTTTGGAGACATTCCTGGCAGGAGATGGACCTGTGCAGCTTGCTCTGGTGACCAGTTCTGAGCAGGGAGCTAAACTAGGCAATCCCCAAAAGTGCATTCCTACCTCAGCCAGTCTCTGGGAGTTTGTGATTCTGTGTGCCATGGAAGAGGCAAATTTACAAATTTACAAGCAGGAGTAAGTAGCACAGGTGAACACCTCAGATTTTTTTCCCTCTTGTTGAAGGAAAAAGAAATAGGGGAAAGAGAAAGCAAATAAGTTTCCATTAGTGCTTCACAAAAGCTTTAATCCTTCTCCATTTCCTAAATTGACATTCATTCATCCCATTCCTTCTGTAAGTGCTGGAAAATGGTTCTTGAAACAGAAGTACAGGTTGAGGGATATAGCATGAGCACCACTGCAACAATTGTACCTTACCATAAAAAGTGCCTTTACTTTCTGCATTTATTTTTCATACCTTTGTTCTTATTTACTCATGTCTAGCAGGGCTCCCCTGATGGCTCGAAGCCTTTGTAGCATATTGGGAAGGACATAAAATATCAAGTAACGCAGTCTTTGGGCTAATACATTTTCAGAAATGTTTCATGCCTCATTTCTCACGTAAATTCTTAGGTTGCATTCAGCCTTCAACGTGCCATTCATATTCATGAAGGAAAAAGGCCAGTGTTCATCACTTTCCTGCTGAGCTGTAGGCACTGGCAGGCTTGCCCCTGGGGACTGCAGCAGTGCCCCAAGGAAGGTGCATTCCTCTGGTGTTCCTCTCCTGAGGACACAGTGACCAACACATGGCTGATGGGCAGATGATGGAAGTGTGAATAGTCTTGTGCTAGTTCTGAGATTGTCCCATTTTCTGCACATTGATAATCCAGTTCAAACTCACACCCCTGGTGCTAAACATCCCAGGAGAAATGAGGTGAACTAAGCAAGACCCTTTTTAGAACTGCACCAGTGATGCTCCTCAGCTGGGGGAAGTCTTCTCTGGCTTTCCTGTTCATTGAGCATGAAAAGCCAAGATCTAGGATGAGATCCAAGGATCCCATTCTATAATGCACAGATCTGCCATGGTATCATTTTCACTGTGATGTCTCCAAGGCATTACTGACTCCCAAATTATTGAGGAAATCAAGACAGCTCAATACCAACATAATTTCAATGTGTGGCTGTTTGTGAAAGTCAGTCTTTTACATTCATATCCACACAGTACCAGCCTGAAAAACTGCTGAGCTCTTTTCTATGTTTAATTACATGGTGCTATATATGCTTATTCATCTTATATAAATTATATTTTTTTATTTTACTTTTCTTACTATCTAGGTGATAAACTATGAGCAATGGATCCCACCACGAGTTCACAATCCAGGTGTGCCTGGTAACAGTGAAATGGTAAGTTGCCATGAAAATTGTGTATTTTTTCACCAACAGCTGGGAAGAACAGGCTGGTTTTTCCTGTGCTATATGATCCTTCTCCAAAAGCTGAAAGATCTTTATCCACACCCAAGTAATTAATCATGATATCTCTTAGTCTTCTGTAGAATAGCTTATTATTGCTTTGCTATTAACCATTATATTTCTTCATCATTTATAGAATATTGTATTATTGCTGTGATTCCCAGGAAAGAATCTGCCTATTATCCTAGGCTGCTTAGTTTTACTCTGTACTCATTTTAAACTAGTTGGAGTACCAGACCAACATCATGGGAATATTTAAAGGTCAGATATATATGGGCAGGAGCACATGAAAAAAGTCTGCACAGTGCTTCTCTATTCACTGGCTGACCATGGCTATAATGACATTTTTAACAGAAAATTTATCCAAATTTGGTGCATTTCACAGAACTCCTTCAAACAGAGTAAGAACTTGTCTATCATCACATACTATTTTAATATTAATTATGTGCAGCCATGTTATTACTGGAACTTTCCAAACATTTTTATGGTACCATAACAATTAGCACTGTGGACACAGTAAACACACACTAATTTTTGTCTTTGCACTATTACACTATTCTCTGAATTTAAGTGCATTGGTAGTCATAATTAAATCATTGCACTTCTTTGGGAAAGGCAAAGCAGTTGAAGAAAAATCACAGAGATTAGACTGTGCCATGACTAAATTCTTTATGCTGAGAAGTGACATGCTGTGCAAGTAGTTTTATTGAAATTAATGCAGTTACACCCAGGAAAGAGAGTGCTCAACAGGACTGAGATTGCAGGAATCTGACCAGCAGTGTTTTACACTTAGCTTCCAAATTGCTGTATTTCTGTCACCAGGTTAATCCTCATAATATCTCACTGTGCAAAGGTTTCTAAGGTGTTTAAAATACCTTTGTATAAACTGGAAAGAGTTTATCAGACACAATTTAGGTCTTTCTTCTGTAATGCATTTTAGAAGTGCATTTTTAAAATGTATATTATTTTGTGCTTAAGTATTCCTGCACACTTCATGCAAATTATTTGCAACTAAAGGGCAGCCTGTGATTTATTTTTTTACACAATTCATTTTGATTTGTGATGTGACATGATTTTTCATCACTAAAACCCATTAAGTAGGGAAATCAATAATATTCTTGGTTCTTATTCATGCAGGAATTCTGTCCTTATAGATAGCTTTGCTTATAGAATGGGGCAAAGCACAGATCACCTGATTGTCAGGTTTCTACATTAAAGAATGTTTGGATAGGCAGACAAAATTCCACATTTAGATGCTTAGGTAAGCCAAAATAAAATACTGTAAATTTGGAAGCTATCTCACCACCAGCTGATACTGATTGAGCTTTTTTTTTCTCCATGAGAGTTACTGCATTTATTATTTAAGCACTTATGACTTTTCCCTAACAATAGACTCTATGAAATGAGTGCTTTTAAGGAAAAGAGGATTAGAGTTTGCCATTAATGAAATTATCTGAATAGATTATCTTCCATTTATCTTGATGTCTCCATGATGGAAACCCCAGATCATAAATCAAAGTCATCATGTTGCTTTTGTGTCGTTACTTATAAGTGAACAAATTATTATTGCTACAAGAGATCTAATATGAGAGCAGTATTAGCATTTTAAACCATGTGATTTATTTTGCAAAGACATCTCACAATGAGAGACTGAAAAATTGCACCTCAGTTTCTCTTGCTAAGGTAAAAATGCATCCCTGCTCTCTGAATTTGGAAGAGGAAGGAAATCTGCGCACAGGTGAAGGACAGGAAGAGCTCAGCAGAATTGTTGGTGCTGGTGAGCTGGGGGCACACTGTGTCCTATGGGGGTCCACCTGTGCTCACATCCTCTCTGCTGGGCACCAACCAGTAGCTGCAGGTCACCAGCTGAACTTGTGGAAAGTGTCTTTGGTTTTAATTTGCCCTGTAACAAGTTCAGTTTGTGGCACTTTGAGACTGATGTGCAGCTTTCAGGGATAGCTGCAAAATTCCCTGCGGAACTAAGACACTGATGAGGCCATGGCTTACAAGAGACACTGGAGACATGAAAAGGTGCCAATTCTCTGGCTTCCTGCTCTGCTTCTGTGGTTGATTCCCAGTTTCCAGAACATGTAACATGCTGCTAAGAAGGAGGGAGTTTAAACCAAGTGCTATCCACTCTGGGAACTTTTACATTATTGTGATTAAAGGAGGAGGACTCCTAGGGTCCTGTCCTTAAGGAAAGAAACCAACATAGGCTCCATCAGCATCACTGTGATTTTTATCACCCATGAAGGTAGCCCTGAAAGGTGTATCTAGACACATAATAACAATAATTATGGTAATATTTTACGTAACTAAGATTATTTTATAATAACAGTTCCTGAAAGAATTAGGCAGTTTCAGATTTGTTGGGGTGTGGGTATATGTTTATTTTATTAGGTAATGCTCAGGTATTCAAGGAAAGTGATATGTAAACAACAATATGAACACCAGCCTAAGCTTGATGTTTCTTGTGAGTTGCCTTTTCTCCCTTTTTAACCTATTCATCTGAATCAAGGAAAAACCTGACTTTCAAAGCACAGTGTCAATGATCAGATCTTAGAATCCTACACTTTGTCATTCTCAAGACAAACACCATGTTACCCTTAGTTTTTATTTTTAGGATTTGAATTATTTTAATGTCTTGTTTTGTTTTGGATTTTTTTTTTTTTTTGTCAGGGTACAGAACCAGACAACAAAGCTGAGTCCAGAGGAACATTAAAAAGATTGCAGAAATTGGTCCGAACAAAGAAAACAAGTACACAGAGCTTGGAAGATGTCAAGCACGTTCTGGTTCCCCTCAGTAAGTACAGCATCACATCAGCATTCTCTCCAACATTCACCACCCACAATTCTGAACCCCCAAAGGAGATGTTAGTGTGATACCACTGATTTCCTCATGGTGTGAAAACCCATTTCCTGTGACACTAGTGGAGTTTTGTAACAGCACATCTCACAATGGGGACTCTGGATAAACAGAATTGTATAACAGCGGGGCCTCCATGCTGGGCACATTTTGGGTTCCCTAGTTTTGCATCACATTTCAGGTCAGACAGACAAAGTTCACAAATAGGAAGATAATTTCCAGTGCTAATCCGTGGGTCAGCAGCATCTGAAAGTGCAGGAAGGTCTGAGGTGTGATAAGCAAGTCGGTCTGTCATCTGTGTAATTCTTACACCTGGCTGTGAGATGCAGGAATTCTGAACTGATTCTGGCCTCAGCTGATTTTCTGGAGTTTCCTGTAGATCTCTGATCTGACTGTGCAGCAGTTCTTCCTCTGAACTTGCTTTGCCAACATTATTATAGCTACACACACATTGGTTGTACAATGCACTTATTTATATGATTATTTATAATCCAGTATTAGCAAAACGAGTTTAAACTCTCTGCTGAACGACTGCTCCAGCCAAATCACTGCTTGGGCTCAAACACATGAGGAAATAGGGATTTTAGCAACTATTTTGTAACTAAAAGGGATGGGAGAGCAATAGTCCAGAAAGCTTCCTGAACTTTTCCAGCTCAACTCATGCCCTCTGAAACTACCAGCAATATGACATTCAGTTAGCAAATTTTCATGGGCAGAACTAACAAAATTTTCCACACCTTTGAGGGAACAGGATGAATATACCACATGGAGAATAAATCTCACTTTTGGCTCAGATGCCTGACCCAGTACAAAATCCTTTCCATCTCCCTAATTATCATAAATATTTGGTTTTGATTTTGTTGGAGGTTTGTTTGGTTCTTTTTTCTTTTTGTTTGTTTGGTTTTGAGGTTTTTGAGGTTTTTTTGTTGATTTGTTTTTTGGTGAGGATTTTTGGGGAGGTTTTTTGTGGTTAATTTTTTAAGAGTCCTTGGCTTTTTCATTATATAGAGTGAAAGACAGTTATTAAATTAAAAATTAAAAAAAAAAGTGTGCTACTTTCTTTATGAATTGCAACATACTCTAACAAATATTTGCATTTTTAAAGATACCTTAGAAGATGCTTATCTCTCTGAAGAGGATGAAGAAGCGCTGACTTCTTGCATGAAGCTGACAAAAGCTCAGGAGAAGAAGACGTGGAGAGATAGCACAAGGAGAAAAGAAGAGACTGAGACCAGGACAGATTTTATTTCTGCGTCTCTGGGCCGCTCATACACTTCCAGATTTAATAACTTAGGAACTATTTCAATCCATTCTGAAACAGAGTTTCACTTGTGGAGTGACTGGAAGCCATTTCCTGACAACCAGCTCTGTCCTTGTGACTTTTTAATTTCAAAAATAGAAGAATGGGAAAACTGTACTTGCTCTTCTCACCAGCCACATCTTACATACTCCCTAACTGATATGGATCTACAGTACTCCTGGGTAAGTGGAAGTGGCTGCTTTTGTGCTGATATGCATAAAATTTGGAAACTTTTTGCAATGATTCAGCATTAAAGAGATGCTGTCATCTTCCATGTGGTTATGAAATGCAATAAACCAAATTTAGATTCCAGGTAAATGGATGTGAGTGCATTGCTCAGGCTAACACCAGGGGTTTGTATAGCCCTAGGTAGTTCATTTTTAACCATGCAGACATCAGCAGCTTAGAGATGGAAGGCTCTAGGCTATTCAGTTTCTCATCAGCACACTCATGGTTTTTTTTGGTTTTTTCATCTGCACTATACTCATCCTTCCAGGCTTAGAAAACTTTCTGAAAGTCTGGGCTAAGTCAGTAAGGGACAATGAAGCCAATGGACTTGGAGCAAGCTCCTGGAGGTCACTGCAATACTAGTAAAGGACACTAGAGTTATTTAGGCAAATGTCAGAAGTTGCAGAGGTATTTGTGTTTCTGTCTTCTTGGTCAGCTCAGCTGGCAAAGCCTATTTTTGCAATTACCTGTGTGACAGCAAGATTCTAGGGACAGAAACAAAGAAGCAGAGTTTAATCTTGGTCTGAAATTATCTTCCTTGGATAGATCTGTGAAGGAGGCTTTTGTATTTTAATTGCTGGCTTTTGAAAAAAGGGATATTCCAAACTAGAAGAACAAAACCAAGAGAAACTCTTTGTGGTGAGATATACAAAATACAGACACTGGCTTTACAACAAGGCTTTTCTCCCTCTCCTCACTGGGCACAGCAGGTCTTCTGGCACTCCACAGAGTGGTGAGCACATGGAGGGTGACTGGTAGAGAGAAATACATCAGGGAAGCAGTAAAAAGTAGGCACTCTCCCCTTTTATGCCTGTTCCCTTTACAGTGCTCCAGGGACAGAGCTGTCTCTCACTGTGAAATAACACCAGCTCCCAGGAAAGTGCACCTAAAGCACAGGAGGTGAGAGACCTGCTGAAATCTGAGCCAGCTGTGTTCAAATGGACACCTGAGCAAGAGCAGCCTTAGACCAGAGAGTGTCCTGCTGAGAGCAACATGGTCTGTGACATGTGCCAATATAGCATTAGAAAGGTAATAGCTGTGGGCCTGTACAGCAGCCACATTTCTGAATTCAGGGAGGAGTAATTCAGTTCCTTTGCAATGACACAGTAGCTGACATACCAGGCAGGACCTGAAATGTGGGATTTATCTAGCTGTAGATCTTCCTGGGATTTAATGTAGAAAACAGAGTGTAAATCTTTGAGTTGGCAGGAATGGGCTGGGAGCTGAGAACAAAAAGCTGGGGTGTGGCAGGGGAGTGCCCCTGCATGCCAGGAAATAGGGCACTCCACAGAAAGTGAGTTATGTCAGGGATGCTGGGCTCCATCCTATGCCTGCCTCCTTTATGCAAGCAGCTCTCAGCATCCCAAGTGAAGGCTGAAGTCTCAGGTAAAAACAGTGATAGAGGTGTCAGTCAGATTTATGAGAACATAAGTGTCAATTCAAATAATTTTATTTCATTTTGTCACGAACAGGCTGCTAACGTTCCCTACCCTGGTGAGATTTGTCCTACCCATGTTACCATTAAGTGCCAGCAAGGGGTTTAGTGCTTTTTTCCCCCCAAATTGTTTATTTTGCCATCTGCCTTCCTGACAGGCTCTCTACTTTAATGTATCTCTGTGGGCTTAGTGTCTTTAGATTTAGATTACAGCCAATGGCAAGACATCTCATTCTTTGCATCTTCATTCTACCAGCTGGGTCAACTGAAGTTTACAAAGGCTGGATTTTCATTTTTGCTGTTTAAGGATCTAAAAGCAAACACTGGTGGTTTACTGTGAGAGGATCAGAGGAGGTGGTGCAGCTGTTCTTTCTGATGTTGATTTACTTATTAGAGTAAAACCAATATATTCCATAATACTCTTCCCTGTTCTGTGAGAAAGAAGGTATGGTTTCATTTTCTTGTCTTGGTAACTCCCCTGTTGTCTCTGCTGGACCAAGGTGTGCAAGAAATACCTGGAGATGAGCTATCAAAATGCTTGTTGGTATGTCATGAATTGAGACCAAACTGGTAGATGCAAGACAAAGATCCAAGACTCTGCTTTTCCATCAGCAAACTGCTGCTGATCTGGCCTGGGGGACAGACAAATACCTAGATCAGACAAATAAATATTATCCAGATGTATCTCAGCAACGCACGCAAAGCTGATCAGGCTGGCCTTTATTAAAGCTTGAATGGCAGATAGTAAATTAAGTAGTGCTCTCCTGTAATCACATGGAAAGACATGAATCTCCATGACAGATTGCTGTTTAGAGAGACAAAATATGAGTAATCCTAATTCCCTTCCTCCAATTTCTTTCCTTGACACTTTTCTTCCCTTGACTCCCTTTCTTCAGCATCAGCAGTTTACACAGCCCCCTGATGGTGCTTCACATTGCCAGTTTCTGTCACCCAAACAGTGAAAAGGCTGATGGAGGTCATCTAGGAACTGTGAGAACAGACTCCAAAAACCATATCCATCTTCAGCTCCCACAGGCTCCTCCAGCTTTTCTTCCTTCAGCCTACCCCAGTTAAGCCTTCATTAACCACCCACATCAGCTGGACAACCTCTGGCACAGGAATATTGCAGACCACTCACGTTCCACCCATCCTGCCATGGTGCCACCATTAGATTCTTTGTGCAGAGTTAACCACAGATTTTTTTTTTATTATTTTTTTGTAATATGTATATATTTTTATCATTTAACTTCTTAAAATATAATTAGTGGTTGGTCAAAATTTTGCTAAGAGCAACATAAAGAATTGCTTTTTTTGGTGAGTCAAGCTTGCCATGTTAAATTATTGTTACTGGTATTCTTTCCAGAGAGATGTAATTTATAAATAGTTCTTCCTTAGAAAGTGAAAGAGTATATTTAAAAAATTCGAGAGTACTTGAGGGGAAAAAAAAAAGAAAAATATTCTTGCATGCTTGGATAAAGCAACTATTATGCTGCATATTTTTCTTTTATCACAAAGTATATTGGGAGATCCAGACTGATGTTTGTGATGTTATGAATCAGCTGAAAAGCAGGCAGAGGATGGAAAAGATTGTCCACTTTAACAAGCACTTGACCCCAATGGGAAAGGTTATTGGGTTTTTATATTTCTTTTTATTCCTCAGGCTTAGCCCTGCAGAAAACACTTAAGCTGTCTGTCTCAGACTAGTTTTTTTTTTTTTTGTGTGTGTTTACTGAAAGCTGCCCTTCTGTCATTTGTATGCTAAGTTACTCCCTACCTTAACACAGCAGTATTCTTAGAAGTGCCATGTCCATACGACTTTTATTCGAGCTCTTTCAGCCTTCTGTTCCTTTTTCTCAGTCTGTCTAATTGCGTAAGACTTTTGCAACCTGATAAGGCATGAAAACTCTATAGTCAGAAGGTTGCAAATTACAGGAACTTGCTAGGCTTGAATGGACCTGAAAGGCACCGTGGAGCATGGTGAGGTCACAGCTGAGGTCCTCTTCACAAAAGGGATCCCAGACTGTCCTGGACAGTCTGAGGCACAGAGAAGAAATGCAGATGAGTCCTTTTCTCCTCTCCATCAATACTTTAACATGCTACATCACTGACTGACCCACCCACTCTCCCAATAGCTGTGAAATATGGAAGGTGTGCTTGTAGAATCACACAAGCCTGCTTTACAGGAAAGGGAGGGAAGACAACATCCTCTGTTGGAGTCAAATCAGCAGAGAGTTACTGGAAGTGGGTTTCTCTTCACACACCTTAGCAGCATGGTTAAGTTTTACAGAAAAAGGATTTAGTCACTGATACCATAAGAATATTTATCTGATGTAATCTGTGTTTGGCATTCAATGAGTATGAAATATGAGGGACATTTCCCAAGACTAAAAAGACCTGTCATTTTGGTGAGGTGAAAGAAAGAAAAAAATAGAGGTATTGCAGAGGAAGATACATTTTCTCTCCCATTTTCAGTTTAAGAGGAGATGAGAACGCTTTGAAAGATTGGCTTATATCTGATGTGAATGTACTACATTGTGGTGTAATGAACAGTAAGTTTGGGGAAACTGCAAAAGACTATGCCAATTCCTGTGTTCATTCTCTCCATATTCCTCTCAGGAAAGTTTTATGGTCTTATCACAATCATGTTTACCCTGTTGTTACTGACCATGGTCCTCTTCCATTTCAGTGACCTTGAGGTTTTTCCTTTCCTCCTGGTCTGGCTTGCTTCCTAGTCAGACAAGTAATTTCTCAGCATCTTCATTTGACCCCTAGGAGACATGGCTAGTTTGACACTCATTTTTTTGTTGAAGAAACACTCTAATTGTCTACCTGGTTTTATACATTTCCTTACTCTAGCTTTTCCTGACACTTTGTACATAGCAGGTTCTGGTTGCTGGTTGCCCCATTTCAGCCTTGCTTCCTTGGGGTTGCTCTTACCCTGCCCTCTGCTCCTGATAATTTTGGTTCCCCAAAACGTGCTGGATATTGCCTGGAGGTTTCTGCAGGCGTTGGGTGTCTGTGATACCAGTGACTGATCCCTGCTCCCTGGACTAGTGGAGTGGGGAGGAAGGGTGGGGACAGCTGGCAATGAACAAACAGGGCAGGGTGTTCTTCTCTAGCAAAATGTGCTCCAAAGCTGAAAGTTGTATTTGCACTGCCCAGAGAATTGCTGTGGGATGATTTCTGCTCCATTTCAGCCAGCAGTTTCTGCTGCACACCAGAATGCTGTGGGCTTTAATGGACTTTCTGACTGCTCAATTTTCTTAAGCAATTTGACTGTTTTCTGCAGTTTTCCCTTTTTTCAGCTAATACCTTTCTGTTGAGAGACAACTGAACATGCCTTAGAAGAGCTTTCTCAATTGCATTTTGAATCCTCATTTGGCACAAATATAGCACTGAAAAGAATGCCTGGAAATCCCCAAATTGCTTTTCTGAGACACCAATTTTCAACTGCTCCGGTCACTCTGGCTGCTTCACTGTCAGTAATAAGTGGTCCTCTTAAAAGCTATAGCTCTTGTTCCAGATCCTCACCAAGTATAAATGCATTTTCTGTGGGTTAGAGAGTCCTGCTTAGCTGTAGCCAAGCTGAGGCCCAAAGTCTTTGCCCAGGGAAGAGATAAAGGGCAGCTGAAAGGCAGCAAACAAAACCAATCAAGACATGCGCGTTCAGGTGACAAGCTGTGCCTAAGACATAAAAACATGATTTGTTTCCTAAGATATGAAAATTTCCCCAGCTGCTTCTCTTTCATCTTGTCATATCTTCATTTACAAGGCCCTCAACAGGTTTCTTGTTGCTTTTTATAACATTCTAGCTAATTTCAGTGGTTACCCTGCTCTCCCCATTGGTCCACCCACTCATCCCTTCTCCCTCTGTATTCAGCACCTCTCTTGCAAGGTAAAGACACAGCTGGAAACACCCCCATGCTCCTCAGACTGCAAATATGGGATATATACAGGAACTGATAGACAAAAGGAACAGTGCTACAAAGGCACTCATTTTTTCCCCCTTCAAAACCTGTTCCAGAACCTTGTGAAAACTTACTTTGAATTTTAAGAATTTGTGAGTGGGTAGGGATTGAGATTTATGCAAATCTATTGTAGAAAAGTGCTGGTGACATTTAAATGGCTTTGTTTTTTAAACTGATGAAAACCCAAGAACCACAACTAAATTTTCAATGTTTTCTTTTCCTGGAAATACGAAGAAAAATACGGATTCAAAATAAAAACACAAAAATGCTAGTGAATTTAAGAACACTCATTTTCCTGATGCTTCACAATCTGTAGAGTTTTACTTTTTCTACTGTCACAGGGACCTTTATTCAAGAAACAGTTACAGCAACAAATTGGTAAAGACTATAGGGCTTGTTGGAGTTAAATACAAAAAGTGAGAGAAAATCACCTCTTCAAGTGCAAGGCTTCTTCTCTCAAGCTTTGTGCTGGGAAGACAGGAAACTGGGAGGGTGTCCAGCCTCTCTAAAGATGCACCATTGCACTGTGCTGATAGCAAATATCTGCCACTGCCATTCCACTTCCTACAGTGATTTTTGCTATTTCTTGCATAGTAACGCAAAAATTTGGTGTCCTCATCTGTGATGACTTTGACCGTGAAGTCTTAAAGCAACTTTTAAGAAATGTGGAAAAATCTGATGCTGTTATTCTTCACTATGGTAACTCTTGTCCTATTTTTAATACTGGACTAGAATTTTCATAGCTATACAGGGAATGATATCATATTTTCCATTAATATTAGAGGCATGGATACCTAACTCAACCAAAAAGTTTCCCAAACTTTTTCTGCCAGAAACTTCTGGGCTGTTTTGTGAAGTTGGATTGGTAGTACCTGCTAGTATATATGAGGCAGAATGATAATGAAGTGAATTTACATGCACTAAAAGATATTTTAGAATACCACAACATTTTAATATTGTTACTGATAACTCCAGAAGAACATTGCAATTCACCTCAGCAGATTTCATGGGTTTCTTTCTAACACAGCTGCTAGGTCCTGCACAGCTACAGCTAGAGAGAGAAATTAAAGATTTTGGGTTACTGTCATGAATGTAGTATGGAGGGCAATGTGATCATTGAAATACCAGGGAAAACTGCGTATTGGTAGATTTATTCTTTGTAAATAGCATATGAATTTTCAAAAGAAAAATAAGAGTTCTACCTGCTTCATGAAACATGATTAAGAGTCAAAATATAATTAAGCTAAGTGAAGTTGTTGGTAACAAACTGTCTGGTGAAAGGATGACTTCCTGCTAGCCTGCTTTAGAACTGCCAAAATGATGCACTTTTGCATGCTGAAGGATATAGATTGCATTGCCTGTCTGCAGCTTTATTTACCTACTCTGTGACAACATCATCCTTATGTGGATCTGCTGTCAGTCCAGTATAAAAGACATTTTTCTTATTGTGTTTTAATTAAAAAAAAAAGGTTATTATTTCTTCCCATACACCATGTAAAGCAAAAAAAAAAAAAAAAAAAAAAAAAAAACAAAAAAAACCCGAAAAACCAAAACCCAACACATTACTCTGCTTGATCTCTTGCTGAATGAATCAGCTAATACAGGCTATGTTTTCATGCTGTGTTGTGCTAATGCATTAGCTCGTGGTGCTGGCAGGGACACCTTGACCAATGAAACCATCAGGCAACTTTTTAAATTTTTACAAGGCAATTTATCTCCTCACACTAAGTAATGCAGTTTTACTTCTGTGTAGATTCCCTGTTGAAACCTAAGTATTTTCTACATCTTGTGCTTGTTGAGTTGGTGACAAGTTCCCCATTTGCAGTCAAAATGTTTAATGTTCACTGTGCTTGCAGTAGCTCAGTGAACGCTTTATGTGTGCTCATCTTCATGCAGGACAACGAGCAAGCTTAGCTTCAGATTTCCTCAGAATCCCTGATGAAGCTGAAATGAAAGTGCTACCCATGTGGCTAATTAGGTAAGGATTTTGAGGCTTTGGTAAGGAAGCCACGGCTGAGGATGACTCAAGGATCTTTACTGACCTTAAGTTACAAGAATAGTGGTGGCTGGCAGTGCACACCACAGTGCCTTGTCTTCTCCTCTAGCTGATTCCTTCTTTTGGGGACATCAATTTTCTGGAAGTTCTGAGATGGCTTATGGTTATGTTTACTTGCTTCTTTTGTGAGTGTAGATTAAGCTTGTTATTCTCTTTGGTAAGTCACTTTTGTATACTTTAAAGTGCTCCCTAAAGCCTATTTGTGAAATAAGCCTTACATAAATCAGAAGAAATTAGTTCTGTTTTCATCTCCCTCACACAGAAGTGAAGGGAAAGGCACATGTGCTCAGCAATGGCACAAATGGAAGAGTGAGGATTTTCAGTGCCAGAAAGGTACTAAGGTTCCCAGGGCTGCAGCATTATTATAATGAATGTGTTTCAAAGCTCTCTAAAAGAAGCACTTCTGTTGTGACATTCTCCAAAAGCAGGGCATGTCTTGCATAATTCGAAGCTTGTTTTTAGAAACTGAAAATTTAATGTGAAAACTGGGTGTTCATCCAACTTGGAAAAAATATTTGTGGGTGAAATGAACAAGAATGGGGACGGAAAAATAAGGCTGGAAATGAAACAATGAGCACAGAGTGGACACACCTGTAATTCTGCTATTTAAATTCTTCCAGCTATATCGACAGATCATTGGAAAACCAGGGCTTTTCAGAAAAAAGAATGGATTTGTATCTGTGTATATTTGTATCTGTACAGTGATTTGTATCTGAGTACTCACTTTTATTTTGAAAGGAATTCTTGTATGGTAATGAAATTTCTGGACCGTTTCTCTGTAGACACTTAATTGATTGAAGAAGTTCACCTTCCCTAATACATAAGGAAAGCAAATTGGAAACTTGAACATAATTCTTGCTGGAAGTGCTTACACTCCAGTCCATTTGAAGAAATCTGTCTGAATAATTTTTTTGCAAATAACCAAATTAATTAGGTTAAATGATGTGAAACTTCTTGTTCGCTTCTACTTAAACTTATCTTTGATTGCACAGTACAAGAAATGATGACAAACTGTGTGGGAAGTAGGAAAATCAAGAGTTCAGATAGTGTAAGATCATGAGACAGAAACTCTTGCAGATATCTTGAGGGTTTCTATATTTAGTTCTAAATTGTGTAAGTGTTTTAATACCTAGATTTCCTTCTTCATATTTATGCTTCGACACAATTCCCCTAAAAATTATGGCAGGATAGTGTTCAGATTTTCCAGTCTGAAAGACAAGAAATCAAACTCCCCAAACTTTGCTTGCAGCTGTATTTGCTCAAATTTTCTGCACATCTAACCACAGGGTCACACCCTGAGAATTACATGCAGTCAATGATCAATTGCAAAGTAAATAACTTTTAACACAATTTCTTAGTGCTCGCCTGAACTGGAATGACAAAATAAATCCTTGTTCCAGTTCCTTACAGCAGCGTAGCTTCTTTAAACCCATGAATCATGATCCAGTGATTAAGGATGTAGATAATGCAGATTCAATTCCCTGCACTGCTACAGACCTCTTGTGTGAAATTAGACAAATCACTTCACTTGTCTGCCTCAGGCTTCATTTGCAAAATGGGGATGGTGTGTTCTTGTACACATCAGATGGTTGTTGCACGAGCAAGGATGCACATTCCAGCTTGTGCCCCAGAAGGGCAGCAGTTCAAACAGTTTATTTGCAGGCTCTGACATTGCCATTCAGATTCATGGTTTGCACTAAATTAGACAGACATTCAGTAGAGAAAATGTGGTAAATGTTAAAGCTCTCTTATTAAAACTGCACCATGAAACACACGTGTAGGGGTGAGAATCAGGTATCCCAGATAGCAACAATTCTGCCTTTCCTTGGCTTTAAAAGGTTGTTTTCTTCCTCTAGTGAGTTTGGGTGTGTATGGTACATAAGGGTGCTGATTTTTTTATGGGCTTAGGTATTATTCTTTCCAGCTCATGGGGTGTTTGACTCCAAAGAGCATAATATGAATGTTTCTCTCTACCACTTTGTACAAATATTAAAAGAACCAAAAAGCTTGTTGTAAACTAGGAGTCCTAAATCTAACTTTCAGAGCTTTCTCCTGGAGTGAGGATCCTCTCCAGTTTGCTGTCTGTAGCCCAGTAGAACCTCTATCAGGTCATGGGGCTGTTTGAAGGAAAAGTTTTATTGCCTTTTCATCAGCTTCTGCTTTCTGTGGCAGCAGTAAGACAAAGGAGACAGAAATCACATAAAATAATACATGTGATAGAAGAAAAAAGGGATCATATTGGTGAGAATAGATGGTAAAAAACATTCTCTAGAGAAGGGGTATGCAAGATGTGAGTCAAAAGCTCATAATACGTTGTGGGAAGTGAAAGGGGAAGGAGTTTGATAACAGATTGAAAAATTGGTGGACGGAATAAGGAAGAAAAGTGGGATGTTTGTGAAGAGGTAAAAAACATTAATCTCTTTCTACAGAGCACAGTTTTGGAGACAGCCTTCTGTTTCCATTCCCTTGTCTCCCCAAAGACAAGTTACTGACACATAAGTAATTACCTTAAACATACTGAGCACTGTGACGGTCCCTGTGAGTGCCTTTAGCCTACAGCCTGAGATAAAGCACATGATCTTAAACCCTTAATGAAATAAATGTATGTGACTGGGCTTCACTTCTTGTTGAGGGGCTGAGAGCAAGTCCCCACCCTGTTAGTGAGGCTCAGCTGACCTGGGGCAGCTTTTTCAGTTGTGACCATTCAGCCACAGCCTGAAGCATCCCATGAGATCCTGAGTGAGCCAAGAGAGGCACTAGTCATGACCAGCACAGGCTGCAGCAATCACCTTTCCAGTGCCAAAATCCAGCAGGAAAAGCATCTCCTCTTCTTTGTCAGGGAGCTCAGTGTGGCTGCAGCTTGCCCACCCTCCCTCACTCCTGTTCTGGATGGATCCAGGTAACCTCCTACACTTGCCAGACAAGCACAGAGCATGAGCCAGACTGCCCTGCACTGAGGTTCAGAACTGGAAGTAAGAGAAAATCAGCCTCTCAAGCCCCATTCCCGGTGTGTGTGATTTGGCAGGTCTGCTGGTGGAGCCAGTTTGACCCACATCCTGCCAGATTTTGAAGGTATTGCCAGTAATGTTAGCGCCTGAATAAAGTTTTGCTACAGTAAGCCTACAGCTCTGGTACAGAGGCTGGGGAGGAGAGGAGGGAAGATTAAGGTTAAGATTACAAATGATCACCTTTCCTCCATGATAAAGATTCTGCTGGCTATCAGTCAGGTATCACATCATTTAAACAGGTAGAAATAGATTTTTAAAACCAATTACTAATAAAACCATCTTGTCCCTCTCTATCACTATCAAATTGCAATTTTAACCCATGTTAAAGGAGAAAGGGAGAACAACATTTTCCTCCAGAATCAGTATGAAATCTAAGCCCCATAAGTGAATGGATGTGCAGGGTGCTGTGTTATTCCTTTTCCTGTTAGCCTTTGCATAGCAGTCCTAACTCTGTGATGGCACAGCAATGTGACACTCTGACACCAGTGAAGAAATTCAGCAGGAGATGTTTACTGGGAGAAGATAGTTCCAACTGCAGAGTGTTCTGACAGCAGGCTGGCATTATAGTTAATCAGAATTTACTTCTGTTGATCTTGATTCTAATCAGAGATAGGCTGGCAGACATCATGTACATACCTTGAAAAAATCCCCTGCTGCACTGTCAGTACTTCTGTGTTAAGCTGGTCTTCTAAATACCAAATGGAGCATGTCATGTTTTGTGTATGAAATTAAAACAGAGAGCCTAAATTTATTTTTATATCAGTTTCTTTTATTGAAAATCTCATATCTGAGCTTTTTAAATAGATGTACAAGGCAACCGTCACTATTTGTGTGTAAGTGCATTTCTGGGAGGCTGAGCTTCAGCTGGATGACTATAAAACAAGTCATACAAACCTGCAAATTCTGGGGGATAAAATGCCCTTGTAGCTGATTAGTAATCACAGCGTTCACTAACAGAATCCACTGAGATGTTCTAGGTATGAGCACTGCAGTGTAGCCTTGATTTTAACATTCACTCCGAGAAACAGCGTGGCTGCTCCCCTGCACGTCTGAACTCACAGCAGCAGCATCCTGCCAGTGGCTTTGTGCTCTTCATCACAGCCTGTAAAGTGTACCCTGCTTGCAGAGTACAGGAATTGTACAGGAAAACCACCAGTGACGCACGTTTCTGTAGCAAATTATTACAGTAGTTTCACGAATACAAGCCACACGGATTATAAGCCGCACTTCCGGTGCCTCGACAATGTTGCTGTCTTTGTCAATAGATAAGCCGCACCCCGAATATTAGCCGCACTTTCGTTCGTCGCGAGAATCCGGGCGCAGCTTTCACAAATTGGCCAATTAGTAACAGGATCGCGGCATAGCGGGCTTTACTGGCTCGGGGCGGGGCCAGGAAGGCTCGGCCCGCTCATGGTTGCCGACGGGGCCGGGTAGCCCAGCTCAGCGCCACGGCTCGGCGGGGCTGGCCGGGTGGTGCTGCCGCCGCCGCCGGGCTCGCTGGCCCCCCTCTCCCGTCAGCACCGCCCCGCTGCCGCGTTCCCTAGCCCTGCCGGCGGCCTGCCGCCGCCCGGCTCGCTGGCCGCCGCCGCGTTCCCTAGCCCTGTCGGCGGCCTGCCGCCGCCCGGCTCGCTGGCCGCCGCCGCGTTCCCTAGCCCTGTCGGCGGCCGGCCGCCGCCGCGTTCCCTAGCCCTGTCGGCGGCCGGCCGCCGCCGCGTTCCCTAGCCCTGTCGGCGGCCTGCCGCCGCCCGGCTCGCTGGCCGCCGCCGCGTTCCCTAGCCCTGTCGGCGGCCGGCCGCCGCCGCGTTCCCTAGCCCTGTCGGCGGCCTGCCGCCGCCCGGCTCGCTGGCCGCCGCCGCGTTCCCTAGCCCTGTCGGCGGCCGGCCGCCGCCGCGTTCCCTAGCCCTGTCGGCGGCCGGCCGCCGCCGCGTTCCCTAGCCCTGTCGGCGGCCTGCCGCCGCCCGGCTCGCTGGCCGCCGCCGCGTTCCCTAGCCCTGTCGGCGGCCGGCCGCCGCCGCGTTCCCTAGCCCTGTCGGCGGCCGGCCGCCGCCGCGTTCCCTAGCCCTGTCGGCGGCCGGCCGCCGCCGCGTTCCCTAGCCCTGTCGGCGGCCTGCCGCCGCCCGGCTCGCTGGCCGCCGCCGCTTTCCCTAGCCCTGCCGGCGGCCTGCCGCCGCCCGGCTCGCTGGCCGCCGCCGCGTTCCCTAGCCCTGTCGGCGGCCGGCCGCCGCCGCGTTCCCTAGCCCTGTCGGCGGCCGGCCGCCGCCGCGTTCCCTAGCCCTGTCGGCGGCCGGCCGCCGCCGCGTTCCCTAGCCCTGTCGGCGGCCGGCCGCCGCCGCGTTCCCTAGCCCTGTCGGCGGCCTGCCGCCGCCCGGCTCGCTGGCCGCCGCCGCGTTCCCTAGCCCTGTCGGCGGCCGGCCGCCGCCGCGTTCCCTAGCCCTGTCGGCGGCCGGCCGCCGCCGCGTTCCCTAGCCCTGTCGGCGGCCGGCCGCCGCCGCGTTCCCTAGCCCTGTCGGCGGCCGGCCGCCGCCCGGCTCGCTGGCCGCGCCGCGTTCCCTAGCCCTGCCGGCGGCCTGCCGCCGCCGCCGCCCGGCTCGCTGGCCGCGCCGCGTTCCCTAGCCCTGCCGGCGGGCTGCCGCCGCCGCCGCTGGCAGGCATGCCGGCCGCCTCGCTGCTGCGTTCACGTACTCGCCGTGCCGGCGGGCTAGCCGCTGCCGCCCCTGCCAGGCTCGCTGGCCGCCCCCTCCCGTCTGCACCGCCGCCGCGTTTCCTCGCCCTGGCCGGCACTGCAGGCCCCCGCACCGCCGGGCTCCCCCACGCTGCTGGCCCCGATTCTGCTGGGCTTCCCCCGCTGCCAGGCAGCCCCACCCGCCGGCCTTCCTGCTTCTGCCATGCTCCCCTGCACTGCTAGCCCCAGTTCTCCCGGGCTCCCCCGCCCTGCTGGCCCGGGCTCTGCCGCCCCCCCCTGCCCCGCCCTGCTGGGTCAGGCTCAGCCGCCCGCCCCCCACACTGCTGGCCCCGCCTCTGCCAGGCTTTCCCACCTCTGCCGGGGCCGGCCGGGCTCCAGCTTGGCTTGGGGCTGCCGCGGGCTGTCACTTCCGTGTTGGCAGCTTTTAGAATTTTGTTAATAGATTAGCCGCCCCGGAATATTAGCCGCACTTCCGGGTTTCCACCAAAATTTTGGTCAAATTGGTGCGGCTTGTATTCGTGAAATTACTGTACACGGATGCTGGATAAGACTGTGGCTTCTGCTTTACAAGGCACTAACCTTGCTGATTTTGAGTTTTCTCAGCAGGAATACCTGGAGGATATAGACACAACTTTGGCTCTTACTCTTTGAGCTAATAGGAAAGGGATTTGCTCAATAGGTGAAAGCCAATCTCCTTGAGAATCCTTATGTCACACTAGTATAGATTTTTATTAGTGTTGGGGCTAACCTGACACAGTGTAGGTATGACTGATCTGTTCATCTACTGCTAATGCAAGGGAATGTGTTGGGATCAAAGCTTGAGATAAGTTCCTGGTACTTCAATTTCCCTTCAGGCCAGGTGGTGTTGGGAACATGCCAAGGACACAGTCTGAGGGCCTGGCAATGAGACACTTTTTCTTACTCACAGAGCATCAACCACTCTTTCGCACCAGACACTTCTTTAAACTCTGGTAGTGGTGTTCTATAGCCTGTCCCTGCCATAATTCTTCATGACTCCATTGACCTTAAAGGCAAAGGATTAGCATAAAAGAAGGAAGAATCACCGTAACATTTTTTTCAGGAAGAGAAATAGTCTGAGAGGCCAAAATCACATTTCCTGGGACCTGGCATGATGAGGGTATTTCTGCTGCTCTTCATCCTGATAGTTGCTTAAACAAGCTTAGACTCTCACTCTTTTCATTTTATGCATGTCATTAAAAATCCACCCAATGTAAATGATGTTTTTGAAGCACAATTTAGGTGTTACTTGCTTTGCTGCATAGCCAGGTTTCATAAGTATTATCTTTTGTATGGGATAGAAGTCTTCTTGATATAGGGTCAACACAGCCACAAATCAAAACTGTATACCTAAAATATTCTTTAATCATATTCTATCTCTCTAAGACTCTGAGGTTCTGTAGCTTCTCCATTTTCTATTCCTGATGAGGAAAGCATATGGGAGCCTATTCAATAGGAAATCATACACTTTGTTGTGTGAAGTCCCTAAGCATTTTGGACCCATGTTCAATACTAAGTCCTGGATGAGGAGCTTTCAGAAAATGTGGAAGTCTTAAAGATGGGACTTTAAGCATCCAGTTCCATTCCCCAGCATCCCAGTGGAAAATACAGCTTTGATCTTTGGTAATAAAATTGAATGTGTTGTTTAAATAGGTACAGCCCAGCCTTCAACCTTTGTTTTCTTTCATGGGTTGTTGTCAGTGGAGGGAGGGCTTGATTTCACTTTTCCACACTTATTGTTTTAGTTTCTGAAGAGTCTTTGCTGTGGTAGTTTCTGGAGAGAGCTCTGCTGAAGATTAGCAGTGATTGTAACTGTGTCTGGCTCAAATCAGACCAGGAGAGGGAAGTATCTAGCTAAATTCTGGCCCATAATTAATACATTTGAGGAAATTGTGTTCTGCTCACGAACATTCCTTGAGGAAATAAAGATTAAATTTGTTGCGTAAATTATTCACTGCAAATTATTCACTCAGCTTCACTTGCTATTCTGAGATTTCTGCAATATCTAAGTGAGTTAGATGGCACAGGGAGACACATGGCCATAAAACCACAGGCTGAAGGCAGGATTCCTTTCTTGTTCAAAATATGTCTTCTTTTAATTAAAATAAATAGACTAAGACACTCTGGGCTTGTATAATATTAGGGAAAGCAGGTATTTTTGAGTCTCCAGTTAAACTTGGACCAGAGAGAGTCTAATTTCATTTGCTTTTTGACAAGTGGCCAGTGTGCTAAACCCTTCAATTTACTTCATGCCTCACTTTCTAGTTTTATCAGCATAATCAAGTGTTGAAAGGACAAGTTTACTCTTGCAGTTTAGTCTGGAAGAGATCTCTCCTCCCAGGGAAGGTAACTGGATGGAGCCCCTGAGGGAATATGATAGCATGTGGGAGGGAGGCACATAAGGCACTTGAACCTCCAGGACCATTCATCACAGCCCATTCATTACAAGTGAGTAACGATAATAATAAGCTATAAGGGATGTTGCCTTTTATAAATATAATGGCAGTGGGAATCATTCTCATGGGGTCATCTTAATTATTTTTAAGTGGATAGCCTTTTTGCCCGTAAGACTTTCCAGATAAAAGAGTGACATTGCCTGGTTGTTTCAGCATAGAGGAGTCAGCCCAAGCCCCATAAAAATTACCTGAAAAACTTCTATTGATTTCACTGGGATTTGGATCAGATTCAAAGTCCAGCAAGGAAATGGAATAAGCTGCATGTAGCCATATCCAACAAAAAAAACCTAAGTATAAGAATTTTTCTTTTAATTTTACACAGGTACTCATTCCCCTTTGAAAAATTAGCTTCAAATACAGAGGATATAAGCACCAAGCTTATTATTAATTTTTAATTCAAAAGAGCTTCTTTTGAAACATAATGGTTAACTAAATTAACTTTATGTTATATATGTTTGATTTTCTTCACTTTGTTACTTTTTAAAACTGCTGGGTCAACCTTCCAAGGGCAAGAACATAATCAGGTCAGCCTTCAAGCTGCTATAATTTTTCTGATATGTGGATGAGGAAAGGAAATAGATATGGGTGGGTACTATATCTCTTGAAATAGCCTCTTTCTTCCTGTTTAACAATAAATATTCTACAGAAAGGAAGCTCATATATTACTCTTCAGCTGAGTTCCCATTTTATTAATCATGAAGATTTTAACAGTGGCCTGAGACAGGAAATCACAGTCTAATGATCAGCAGAGTCTGATTTAATCCTTACGTTTGGATCAGATTAAAAAGAAAACCAATATACTGCAATGTAAATCTATGGAGATAACAATCAAGTTTAATTACTGTTAAACATACACACAGCTTTTGTAACAACTTATGGTCCTACTGAATGACTAAGGCTGATTAAATATCCAAGGTAAAAGCTCCTTCTGAGTAGAAACTTGAACTGTTGTTTCAGGTGGTGTTTTCAAATATAGGGAAAAAAAATCTCTGACTTAACCATTATTATTATTTAATTATTATTAATCTCAATTATTATGAACTCTGATGGATATGTTATTTTCAATTAAAAAAACTCATATTCAACTTTGGTTTAAATTAGTGTTGTTCTGATTAAATGTGAAGTGAAGCATCATGGGCTGAGGTTCAAAACGTGGTTCAGTGCAATCCATAAACCTAGAGAGTTTTGGGCTATATTTGACAGAATTTGACAGAATTTTGGTACCTTAACTGCAGTTCCTCCTCCCCTTCTTACCAACCTCCATCTCAGAAGGCCTGGAAAGGAAAACCCCGTAATACCATTAGTGTATAACAATTCTGTTATAATAAATTCTTCATCAGTCTGTCCATCCAGCTGCCCATCCATAAGAACCCCAAAATACCCTCCAAAACTTCTCTTATGCATTTAAAGGGAAATCCAAATAGCAAACCAAAATGGGAATTAATCTGATGAGCATGTCTTATCCCTGGATGTACAACTGGTGGAATATTCATATGGTACAAAAGAAAGAAGAGTATTTTTAAAAGATATTTTATTTATGCCAAAATTATGGGTTAAGGAGTTAAGGTGGCTTAGAATATACTTGCTTGGAAAAAGATAATTTTGAAAAAATAACAAAATTTGGAAAAAAAAAAGTATTTCTTGGCAGTTACTCCTGAAATTTTTCCTTTTAACTTACTAAGATATTTCTTTTACATTTGTAGTAATCTTAAATTAAGATTTAATTGAAGCACTGTGGGGAGCCTGAAAATTTGGGGTTTGGAGCTCAGAATTTGCCTCTGTTGCTCAGCTAAAGGTTGGGAATATTTCATAGTTTCAAGTTTGTGGCCTATGACTCACAACAAAGAAGTTTTGCTTAGGATGCTCAAGACTTTAATTTGTTTCTCTAAGATAAAAAAGAATTCAAGCAAAATAAATGAGGAATTTATGCTATTTTAATAGCTCCACTTTCTTTTAGCTTTTGGGCTGGTTTTCAGGAGGTTGTAGAGGATTGCTGCCATTCCCCTCAGCCTCTTTGTTTAAAGTCTTCTGTAATATTTGCCTTTTCTCTCATAACTTTTTCAGCAAATCAAGGAAAATTCTGTGATGAATGCCAAGAATTTATTTAACCATGCAAGAGAAAAAGATGGCTTTAGGTAATTCCCTTCTCTACCAAACAGCAGCCTTTAACCTCATTGCTTTTATTGCATTGCTGGAGAGCCAAGAGAGGAGTGGAGGAGTTAGGGACCAGTTACACCCAGAGTGTAGCTCACATCCGATATCAATAATATCTCTTGGTCCTCTGAATATCAGCACACCTTCTTCACACACAGGTCCCAGCACAGATGGAAATAAAGGTGCACTTAGTGCCATAAGGTTGAGAGGGAACAACTGAGAGAGGAAATGAGAATTATTTTCTTGAGGTTGTCCAAACTCTTACTGAGGCCTGATGGTCACACAGCAGCAGATAAGTTTTAAAGCATCTCTCACTTTGACCCCTGCCCTAATTTTCAGCTTATCTCCTTGGTGCACCTCTCTCTTTCTTATCCCCATCACTTCCTCCCCTCCTTCCTCACCCCTTCCCCAAAGGAAGAATACAGTTTACTCCCCCATGCAAAAAAGGCAGCTGTGTGAAGTCACATCCTGACAGAAAGAGGAACTGCATAACCCATGTGCACGTCCAGAGTGCCCTCCCTTGCTCTTAGTTTGGTTACAAACTCACAGCAGTTGCACATCCAGTGGATTAACCTGAGCTAAACATGCTGAGGAGAAAACCATCTAATGTGTCTGATAAGGAGAAAAGTCAAAAGCCCAAGGTAAGAATGCCTCATTCTTGTCATGAATTAATAATAATAACAACAGGAATTAACAATTTTTAATACGAAGCTTTCCTCTTAAATCCTTTTCTTACGTGCTTGCAAGTACTTCAGTGCTATAATCTCAGGAATCTGTTTGCATATACTCACCTTGTAGTAGTAAAGATGCAAATCAAGGAATCATCATTGTGAAGCTGCTATAGCTGTGCTAAAGAATTCCTGTGCTGGACTTTGTTGTTTTATGCTCTGCATCAGTCTTTTAGGGGATAGGCACACAAAATCCCCTTTCTCTGTTTCATCTATGATAAAGAAATGATGTCCCAGAAAGGAGAGCGAGAATCAGTGAAGAATTAGAAAAGCTATTAGATTAGTTCCTCATTTTAATAAATTTGCTTTTGCATCACCATAACCAGAGGAGAAGAGGGTACTTGGCAATCAGTATTTGTCATCTTAATTTCTCTGGGAATCATTAAAATATCAGCCTGAAAGAAATACTCTGGACAGATTGACTATGTGCTACATTGGATACTTTCCACAACCTAGAATTGTAAGAAAGGAAGTGAGAGTTTTGCAAGACACATAAGGATTTGTCCAATGCTCAAAATTTATTTTCAGTCCCTGGACTGGGTGGAAAATGACCTCTGTGCATTGGATTGCTCAAGTGCTGTAGAGTATTGTAAGGCTGCAGTGCAACAGCTGCTGCTCGACCTGAGTACTTCAGTCTCCATTTCTGCCTCAGTTTATTGTGCTGAACATTTAACAAGGAGATTAGAAAAGCCTTTTAGTATTTCTCTGCTCTCAGCAACTCGCGTCTCCCACTTTACAGATCCACCTTCTCATTGTTTGGGAGTAGACCTCCCTTAGTGACTTCTGTGTCCTAGGAGATTTCTGCACTGTTTCTGCAAGGATGCCTTCTGGTTTTACATAGCATTGGCTTTTGTGGATTGTGCTTGCAATTTTAGACTATGGCTCACTAACAATTAAAATTAACTGCTTTTTCCATGGATTTGAAGTGATTTTGATAACATTTACCCCACTTATTAATATATTTTTAAAGCATTGCACTGCTTGGTTAGGTATGCATTTTTTTATGCTCAAACTTTTTAATGACAGGGAAGAATTATAATTAATATCTAATTACATTATCAGTTAAACAAGAAATGACCATGAAAGACTCTGGGGTGGGCTTTGTTTCCCTGTCTGTAAAATATTTTCAAAAGCCAGTTTTGTCCTCTCTTCTTCCAGAGTAAGGTGTTCTTTAACAATAGTCTGATTTTTACTTTTCAAGACCCACTTTTGCACAGAACTGTGTAAACTTTGCATGAGGAGAACACCTTTGCTGAATGTGCTGCTCACAGTCAGGGCAGGGGAGCAGGGGAGCAGACAGCCCCACATTGCATAGAACGGGAATCTTGGTTTGTTGTAGCACATTTTGAAACTCGTCCCAGGGTAGAAACGTAAATACTCAAGTTGCTTAATGCTGAGTTGTGTAAGATTAGGTACTCACCCCTTGGAGAAGTTACAGGATTTCACAAGTCACCTCTGTAGGTCATGTCCTGGCTGGCCCTGCTCTGTGCCAGAAACATTTGGTCCCTCCTCATGCTCACAGGGCACGATACCATTGCCACTGGGCAGCTCCTGGGCTACCTCATCTCACCTTTAGGCCACTTAGACATCCCAGTGTCTCCAACACATCCATACAGACCTGTGGGAGAGCCATAAGGCCTGTTTATAATTTTAAATTAAAATCAGGTTTGCAGCCTTGGACCCTCAAAGGGGACACCAAAAATATATATTTAGGTAATTGAACCTTAACCATGGTGATTAATTGTCTTTATCACAACTGTATTAATTCCTGTGCCTTATGTTAATGAGTGCTTCACCAATATTTTCTTTCTAACCCTTTTGATTTTATTACTTTCTAATGTGAAGAATAGAGGCATGAATTGATGCCTTTGATAAAGATGAAGGAATATCACAGAAGGCTGGTGTTAAAGCCTTTCTCAAGGCAATTTTCTGCCCCTGTATAAAACCCCTCATGGTGGTGGGCATTTCAGTGACCAAAGCAAGAGTAATACAGGTTCAGTATCTCACTGTTCACTATGTGCAATGCATTTACCTTATTTATTATTGTGGTGCTTAAGGGACTTCTGCAGGTATGTTAGATGCTGCATAGACAAAAATCTATTTTAGCATTCTCAGTGTACACTATGAAAAAGTTGATCTATGCCACAAAAGAATAGTTTTGCAGGGTTTTTTTGTCATGCAGTAAGATTTCAGTAGTGCTGCAGCCATGCTAATAACTTCTTTGAATGTCTGGCAGCTTTTGTGTATTCATGGGTATGCATATAACTACTGAATGCATTTATATAAATAAACATTCATTGTTAGGCAAAAAGACATCTAAACCAGGTGTCATTCCAGAGAAAACTGGGAGAGAAATGAGAGAGAAATGTATTCCAAGGAGATACTGGAAGGATTCTGATCCTTTGTAAATGTTTATCATTGTAGGTGCACATACATTTATACCTTGTATAACAGCTGAGGAAGCTGAATTATAAAGGAAAAGTCCTAAGGGTTAAAAATACCCTGCTTAACGTTGAAGAATTCAACCATCTGAAGGGCTAAACTCTCTATTCCAAGCGTATCTAATCTAACCTGTGTGTCTATCCAGGACCTCAAATGACTTTCTATCACCAGAGAACTTGTGCATCTCCCATCCCTCCCTTCAGGGAGTCCTTACCTGCCCTCCTTTCATTTCTGCCAGATGAGACACGGCTTGGCTTACTTGGCATAGCTGCTCAGAGCTGTGGAATTATCTGTGGGCAGCTGAGGTCACACAAAGTAGGTCTTGCACAAAGCCCTGAGGTCCATGGTCACGCTGATGGCTGGAGCAGCTCGCTGCAGGGACAGCGTGTGGCTCCTGCAATCCTGGAGCACTGCAGAGCGGGAACACAAGTGGGGAAAAGTGTCCTGGATGTGTTTCAGCTATGGGTCTGTCTGTCCCACCACCCCTCAGAGGGCTGGGGAGGAGGAGAGCAGTTGGAGGATGAAGGAAAGAGTCCTGAAATCACCTGGATTTCAGCCTCTTTGAGCCTTATGATGTTACAGATGTCAGTGCATCTGGGGAGTGGAATGAAGCAGATTTAGAATGATGGTAAAAAAACCACTCTAACAAATGATACAGGTTCTAGTCTTCTCCTTTGTACATCCTTCAGGCAGCACCTTACACATAAAAACCAATTAAAGCACTTCACAGCTATCCTGCATCCCACTTTGCACTGTTCTACACATTTGTCCACGTGCAAATAATCTGTAAAACAACCCTGCATTGTCTTGCCCACTTGCCAGCACTTGTAATGTGCTGGGCAGAACCTGCTCCCTTCCCTCTCTCTTCCCCTTTCCTCCGGACACAACAAACTTGAGAACTGCCTGATGGTTCTTGGCTTTACTTCAACGTGAAGCAAAGATGACTCTGTGCCATTTTTTCTGGCTTGACTGAAGAAAGTCTTGTGTCATTATTCTACATGACACTTGATCTATGTTTATGCTAAAGGTTTGAGACGTTTTTGTTTCTTTATTCTGCTTCTTTATTCTGCACTTGGTGCTTTAAACTCAGCTTACTTCTGGTGTGTAAGACAATTCAGGGTCAATGCCTCTACATTTTGTTTAGGCAAAAAGATGTCCAAGCTTATAATTAAATCAATATTTGCTTACTTAGGTAATAAACCAGTATTTGTTTTCAGGGTTATGAGAAAAGAGTGGCAAATCCAACGGGAGGAAACATTTTAATATGCAAATTTATTCCCCAGTACAATTTCATACCAGTAATTTTACTTCTCATAAGATTAAAATGAAACCCTGACATTGCTGAAATCAATGCACATTTTTGCCATAGGCTTGAGGCCAGAATTTCACCTTTTTATATATTCTTCACAGAAGGCCTGATCCTGATTCTGACTTAAATGAATAAATTAGCTGTGATCCCATTGATTTCAGCAGGATTATCTGAGTAAAGTTTATTGCTTGCATAAGTGTTTGGAGCCTGTAATGCAGCTATAAACAAGATTTTTGGTGCCACATTTTTTTCAGACAGTGGCTCATGCCTCTCCAATGGGGAATACTTAATAAAAAAAAATAAATAAAGAAAATAGGTACAGGAAACCTAAACACCAAAAATAATTCAAGACATAATTAGATCTTTGTAGGACAAGATCTGCAGTGAAGAGATTGCTCGGTGTTAATGAATATTAACTAGGATTTATCCTTGAGTGGGGAAAGCTGAAGGTTTTAATTTTATTTCAAAGGTAAAGACTGGTGGAGTTATGAAGTTTTATATTCTTTTCTTTCCCCCTGAAATTTTGAGTGCATAACAAATGAGCCACTGCTAATGTCACAGATGCTAATTTTCACAGCCATGACTGAAGTGATGTTGGTTTCCATTTGCATTTCATTCTAACAATGATGAGAGGTGATGAGTTGATGATAAGCTGTTTTCACCGCACTGCCCGCTGTGCAAATTTATGCTTATAGGCAAAGATGACACATAGTTCTGTCATTAAAGGGCTTTACTGCATTGCCTCTTGAAGAAAGACTGTTTGTCAAAATCCATTTGAACTCTGGTAAATAAGCAGGAACAGATGACAACATCTGGGAAGTATTTTTAAGAACCTGGTTTATGGTGTAAATACCTGTGGGCCTTTAGTGGGGGGGTTCAGAGAAAGAATAATGATACTTGTAAAAGCCATGTGTGTGTAGATGGGGAAAGGAGGAATTGCAGGTGACACTTCAGGAGGTGTTTTCTGTCTCCCCTAGAGAGACAGAAAAAATACTGGAACAAGGTTAGAGTGAACCTTGGGTTATTTTCCTTGTGTCAGTGGGTGGTTCTACAATCATATTACTGCTCCTTTTACTTCTACTTTTTCTTTATTTATATTATCATCATGCTTCTCAGTCATCAGCTAATTATTCTTTATTTTCAAAAGCAGCTTCAGAAAGTTGTGTCTTAACATATATGTTAAAGTTCCTCTTCTAGAAAGTTACTGATATTTGAGGAATTTTGTTTTCTCAGCAGGAAGTAAAGGCCCAGAGTGTTTGTGGGGTAAGAGCAGCTCTCTCTCACCTGGCCCTTGGCAGGAGGCTGGTTAGGATGACCAGGTTCCCCATTTTGATGCTCACATCAAGACGCAGTCTCATTGAGGACTGTCACAACTCTTGGCTAACTTTTGTTACAAAGGAAAAATTATATCCGTGGCTTGTTCCAGTACTGATGTATTTTGTGTGTTCCCTTGATTAAAGCATCTTTTACATTTTCAGCAACTTTGGAGAATATTCATTTAATTTTCCTTTCTTCCCTGTCTTGGTTTCCTTCACTAGCCAGGCTTAAGTCCTTAAGGGCAGAATATTTTAAAAGAAGTGAGAGCAATCTTACGAAGGGAATATTTGCATATTAATATTCATTTTGCTTACAGTAACAAATCCAGGGTTTTGTTTGTTTTCTTAAGCAAGTAGGAGCATTTCAAGAAGTCTGCCTGAACCACTTCATCCAGGCATTTTTAGAAACCAGACTATCAGCCACAGCACTATAACTGTGCTCTCTGATAAATAACATAGCACAACCACCAAGGTGACGTAAATCAACGTTAGTTGCCTCTTAATTCTTTGAGAGTTGTTTAAGAGCATTTGACTTACCTACTGTGTTTCTAGGAAAACCAAAATACCCCAAAGTAAACAGTGGTCAGGATATATGTCATTGCTGGGAAAAAAAGCAGTAACAGTGTATGGGCAGGACTGGCAGAGGATGTGGCCTGCAGTTTCCTGTACTTCAATATTCATCTAGAAATCTATGTCACGGCATAAATTCAGACAAAAGCTCTTATAAAGCCATCACTTGGCAGCTGTATAAGCACTTTCTAGGTGGATACAAACACTTCAGCAAGAAGAATCAACCCCTTGCGCTGTGGGCAGAACCCACTGGGAATACCCACTCTTGAGAAGGGGGAAAAAAGGTCTTCAGAGTCTCTGTAATCACAATATCCCTCAAGGCTTCTCTTCTGAAAGGCTGCAACAAAGACAGCAGAGTTTCTCTAGTTGTTAGAAATAGTTATACTCTGTTCCACAAATTGGCAGTGTCAGTGGTTTTGCTTAACATTTGCTGCTTGCAACCAGGCTGCAGATGCTCTGAATATTTAGGATATCATACATCCTTTAAACCATCCTAATAGAAAACTTTGTTTCATGAATCAGATAGAGGTGTACTCTGTGTGTTGTTATTCCACAGGGAGATGAACGACCACTTATCTTTTTCCTAAGTGAAATCTCTTCTGTGTTCGTGCTTACTCTTACCCTTGTAGCTTTTTTAAAATCTTATTCCACTGACAGTGCACCCAAGAGCATGTTCTTGCTGTTTTTCTTCTTAAACTTGAGAGTGAAATTCCAGCCTGGCAAAAAGTTTGGAGACTTCTTCATCTAAGCTACTTCTTTGACTATATACAATACATATGTTTCCGCCAGTTTTCCTCTCCATACTTTCTTTGGTTTATTCCATGGGTACACAGAAATCTGGAAAATGACTTCACCTGTACAGAGTTTTCAGGCTGCTTAATTGCCAGTCATAAAATCTTCTGGGCCCTTTCTGGAAAGCTGAAGGTCAAGAGCAAAGGATCTTCTATCTCATCACCCAGCACTGAAGCTGACAAGTTTTCTCTGGCATGAAGCTCTAGTTCTGCACCATTATGTCTTCTGGTGGAGTTTTAGTCCTTTTCCTACCCTTCTTTGCCTTCATTTCTTTTATCATCTTCACAAGAGCATCCTAGCAGTGCTGAACTTGATTTCCATGACGTGCAGAATGGTCCCTTCCTTGAGAACTGTAAGCACTGTGAGTTCCTCTACTTTTCCATGCTGCATTTCATCAGAGAGTGTGGCAGGTTTGCTGTTCTTCCAGGCATGTTGAAGAACAAATGGGGTATGAGTCCCTGAATACTTGAGTACTTGGCTTTAGGCTTTTCTGCAGTGCTCCTCATGGCTTCTTCAGGGGGAAGATCAACACTAGAGGAATTCTGCCCAACCAGAAAACATGGAGCAGTTTCATGTCTTCCCTCTGCCATTATGTTTATGTTTGAGACAGGGATGGAGATGTGTCACTGACAGGCTGTGGCCATGAGACAGAGAAATCAGCTTCACTTACAGCAGCACAGCCAAAAGCAGGTGTGTGAATAGGAGACAACACAGTGGCCAAGGCAGCTGAGTGAGCTCACACAGCTTCTCTGCTGCCTCCTCCTGTGCAAAGGGATGCTCAGCTCCACTGCTCCTGATCTGTTTCACTCACCACAGCTCTGCTCTTTGCCTCCCACACTTCTGTCTCTCTGCCTCCTTCTTTAGGATCAGATGTAAAGTTCAAAAACCACTTCAAAAATCTGGAAAGGGGATGTTGTTCACTGCTGGATAAGCAGCTCAGAACCTGTGGAGAGGATGCATGAAATGACTGATGATGGTAGAGCAGGCATTCAGCTCTAGCACAAGCATGTTCCAGGGCTCTTCTGATGCTGGCTGTTGGCATGTTTACATTATTTTCTCCCTGTCTCTATAATGGAGTTTATATTTGCTTGACTAATATATCTTGTTAATTGTGGTAAAATGTTTGAAAATATCTTTGTGTTTGCAATTTTAGCCAGCATCTGAAGGAATGAGAAGAGGCAACGTCTTCCGACCCCTTTGTGACAGCTTTAAGTTGTGTGGTTGGCACAGCTCCCTTTGCAGAGATAGGGCTGATTTCAACAGGATTTGGAATATTAAATCTGGGGCTCAAAGCACACCTCAAAGCCCTCAGTGCTGTGTCTGCCTCAGTAGCAGCACCTCACTGGGGAGTGTCTCTCCACTACTGGTTCTCGTGGAGGCTGCGGGAGCAGGGCAGGGGGAAAATGCTCAGTCTCACTTTTCTCATGTGTCAGGATGAAAACACACTGCAGGCACCTGGTGCACTTGTTTTTCATGAAATGAAGCTGTAGTTTTCCACTGAGCTGTGATCACAAGGACCCATGCCACAGAGATAATCAAATGGAGAGAAGGGAATTGACATGCCCTTACTGGCACCCCAGTGAGATGTTGATTGTGTTAATTCCTTTCCTGGAGTGACCTGAACAGAGTCAGGATGATACCTTCTGATTCCTAGAATTTTTTTCCCCTAGGATTGCAATTACTGAACTTACACTACAAAGCAAAGACAGCATTTAATGCATTATAACTTGTGCACTAAGAAGGATTCTTACACACTCCCAAATCATACAGAAACCCTGAGCTGGCAACCTTCTATCAGCTTCCATACAGAACCAAAAGCTTGCTGAACTTATGAGTTCAAAATTCCCAGGAGCGCATTTAGGATTCCCAGGCACAAATTGTGCGAGCATGTCCAGTTTTTGAAGGCTGAGAAGCTGCAATGAAGTGCCACGTGTGCTTTCTTCAACTGGGCAATAAGGACAACTTTGGCCTGTGGATGACAGTATGCCAATGTTGGAACACAGCCATTTGACAAGGGAGGACACAAGAAAAAGAAAAAATGGTGACCTTAGTCTACATTTCAAAGGAGTCAAAAGTTAACCCACTCTAATGAGTGTAGTATTTTATTTCTTTGTTAGGTTTTTTGCTTTGTTTTCCAATATAAAAATAATTTAAATAAATGGACATACAGATCTGATGAAGCACTCAAATTCACAGTGACTGATGATAGATACTGCACTGAATTTTGCTTCTCTACTGTAGTGCATCTCCATTAAGGCAATTTCAGCTAATCTCACTATGGATTCATTAATCAAGTGTAGTCAAGATGTCTGAAGGGAGATAATGAGGGGGAAAAATGGCCTACTGTTTGGATCTTATTCTTCAGCTAGTTATTTTGTTTATCATGCTCCATAATATTTGTACCCCGAAAAATAAGTTCCAGTTGCAATTAGTTATCATAACAGATGACTAGGACAGCTCTACTTACAAATTCAAAATCATCCCATAAATAGATCAATTAATTTTGTGTTCTCTTTACATCACATGCCTATACAGTATCAGTTAGCAGTGAAATGGAAACAGGGTGGACTGGTGCATTTTAAAATTTCCTCCTTTTTTCCAAAGATGCAAACATCCATGGAGATAAAGTCTCTAATCCCACATCTTTTTCTCTAAGCACTAACATCCTGCAGTATCAGCAGTCCTTAGTATCTTCCAAAATTTCTCCTCTGAAATGCTCAAGAAAAGATTTGTTCATTTTTTACTTACCTTTTACTCATTTAGAATTACATACAGTATATCTGCCCCACATAAAGCTGTCACTATATTACTTTAAAAAAAAGAAAAAGTTGAGATTCTAGGAGCCCGGTGGGTTTGGAGACTGCTGAAGATGGGAATGTTTATAAGCTCTGTGATATTAACTGCAGCACTCAACCTCAGGTGACATAAAGCATGCAAAAAAGAACTTTCTGTCAGTTTTATTATTTCTAAAAAGGTTCCCCTTGAAAGAGAAGAGTGACCTTGCTCTGCTGAGCTGACATATGCCACTGAATTAATGGCTAGGCTTTGCTGTAGGGAAGCTTGCAGAAACATTACAACTCCAATGGCTGAGTTTGCTGCGAACATTAATCAGGGGAACCAAGATGATGTATCAAACACTCATTTAAAAGTAATAAAAACTAACTCTCTTTCTGCCCCCCTCCCCCAAGTTTCTTAGAATTAGCTTATTGTTGGTCATTACCTGTTGTCAAGGGTAAGACTGCAGCAGGGCAGTAAAACTCGAGTAAGGGCTTTCTGAAGTTTGCTTACTCTTCAGAAAAAGAACAAACGAGCTTTTGAGATGGTCAGACTTGACCCTGACTTAGAGGTTATTTTTTTAAACGTTGTTTCCATTAGGAAGGTCATTTGCAGGAGCACCTTCCACTGAACAGCCACATTCCCACCTCCTCTGCCAGGGCAAGCTGGTTGCCCCACTCGTGGGTGTGCTGGCCAAGCATGGGGGTCCCTGTAAAAAACTGAACCTTTGGGGCTGGATTCTTCTCAGCTCCTCTTTGGGGATATGTATTTTTGTCTTCACTTAAAGCAAACATGCTTGTGAGTAATTTCTCTCACACAGGAAACCCAGCAAAACCCTGCAAGGTCAGGACCTAGATAACACACAACATTATTGAAATCATGCTGTATAAGTAAGCAGGGAAAGAACTTTAATTGAAGCTGCTAGGTGATTTGGGTTTGAAATGTGAGAATTCTTCTGTGAACTCAGCTGGTTTGAAGAGGAGGAAGTTTCAGGAGAGGAAAGATGTTGGTATTTAAGGGATTAAAGATCAAAGCCTGCAATGCTTACCAAGTGTTTAACCATTCTTTACTCAGGCAGCGTCCCCTCTGCTGCAGTGATGGTTTTGGGGAGGGTGAATTTCAAGGCTCAGCCCTCTGTGTTTCTGCCCATGTGTAAATGAAGGGTAAAAAAGGGATAGCAGGGAGGTGGAAGTGCACATCATGCCAAATCCTTAACTGTCATTTTCATAGCTCCTCTGAGTTTGTCACACATCCTTAACCTTCTTTTAAAGTCATTTTCTTTTCATGGTTTTGTGTGCCACTGAAAGTCACTTTTAATTAAATGTCATATAAATAATAAAGTCTTAATTACATAATTATTGCAAATACCTGTGTGCACATCCCAGAATTGGACAGACTGCCAGAAGAGCACTTGGAGTGACTTTTCTCACTGGGAACTGAGAGTGCTCTGCAGCAACTGGGCAGCAACGCCGGTGCTCAAAATTCAGGGTCAATGTGCATTTAAAGAAAGTGGAGTCAGATCCCTTCCCCCCTTGCACATTTTGCAATTCTCACTTGCAGAAAACTTTCCGAGTGTTAGGACTGGCGTTTCCAAAATTGCTTCCTTATTTAGTCCCTCACAAAGCTGTTTAATCATCGCAGCACATTTTTTTTGCCAGACTAAACTGCCTCTTTGCTCAGATGTCCTGCAGGGCTGCCCCTTTCCAGAGGAAGGCTTACAGACCTTGCCAGCAATCCCACCCTGGTTTAACTCCAGGAGCAGCAGCTGTGCCCTTGTTCTCAGCTGCCCCACGCCTGCCCAGGGCAGGGTGTCCCTGGAAGGCAGCTCTGGAGGCTGGGTTTGCAGTGGGGATCTGGCTGGGTTCTTGGGAGCTACGTGCCTGGTGTCAGCAGGGATTGAGGCTGGAGAGACCCAGGCTGGTACCACTTAGAGGCACTGATAAAACAGCTGCTCAGTGTTTGCTTTGGAGAGCGTGGTTTGTTCACCTGGGGGAGTGCTAGGTATGATTAACTCATTTTTTATTTTTTTTTAATTCACCTTTGCTTCTCCAGTCCTTTTCCACTGTTAAAATTAGGGTGTTTGATCTGAGGCTTCATGGTGGCAGCTCTGTTCAAAGTTCACTTTGCTTCCCTCTCTCCCCCACGTCCATGCAGCTACTGAACACTAGGCCATGATAACAACCAGTCTTTTATAGAGTCATTTTTAAGCCAGTTAAAAATGCCATTTCAGTAGATTGCTCTATTTGAGTTAGCAGGAACAAGCTGTATCTTTTTTATTGCTTTTGACTGGTGAAGTGCAAGGTTTAGGCCGTGTTTCATGTGGGCTATAAAGTTATATTAATGTGTTGGTTAGTGGTCAGAAGTTCTGTATGTGTAACTAATGTGTAAATAGGAAAAATTCCATGTGGTAGAGAGGTCATGGTGTTTTCTCTTTTGTTGCTTCTCTTACCCTTTGGAGAGATGTTTAATATTTTATGCAAATTCCCATTCTTTATACAGAAGTGAGGACTTTTTTTTTTGGTGGTGTTTGGTTTGTGGGGCTTTTTTTTCCACAGAACATCCAAAAAGCTATAAATTGCTATCTTGCCATCTGGGAAAGTAGGAGACAATTCTTTTGATTATCTATGCAAGAAGATGAGCTAGCAGAGTGGAAATATTTATCCCTACTTGGTAACTCTTTCATTCTCAGAGTGGTCTCCTCCTTCTGAAGGGACTAGAACCATCAGAGAATAGAACAAATGAATCAAATCCTGATCTCCACTTATCTCCATCAATCAGAGCAGCAAGAACAGGCTGTTCTCTTGAGGGCTGCTGTGTCTGCTTTCAAAAAAGAGGGAAGGAGACAAGTGCCTGTGACAGGCAAAGAAATTGAGCAACATGCTGAGCTCCCTTTTTATTACTTCCAGTGTCCATATTTGCCCCTGTACAGCTTACATGGTTTGGGTAGTCTAAGGATGAATGGAAGTTAAAAATTTAAATGCATGGAGGAATTTTAAGAGATTTACTTGTGTGAGAGGGTCAGTACAAAGCCTTTGACACATGTGGGACTTAAAAGATATTTTGAATAGGACTTGAAGCAAAATATAATGGGCCAGGATTTCTGACAGCAGGCAACAAGATTGCTGAGCAGTGTGAATTGTCCAAAGAAAAATATGGGATTAATATCTCCCATAATGTTTATTTATCAGGATAACTGCTGTCAGTTGTGGCTCAAAGGTTGTTTTTAGACACAGGGAAGCTCTGACTAGTTTGTCACAGACAAGAACTTACTTCTCCTATGGTACCTCCTACAAGGGAAGGATGTTTTATAACAGAAAGACGTGGATTGCAGAACCTGTTGTTGTCTTACTATTTGCATACCATACCATATTATTTTCTAGGGAAAAATAATAGGCTATTTACAGACAAACCAGACAATCAACTGCAGACTGTCCAAATTAAAATAAACAACGATTACAGAGCACTTATCCCTGTAAAAGGATTACAGTAATTTCACGAATACAAGCCGCACCAATTTGACCAAAATTTTGGTGGAAACCCGGAAGTGCGGCTAATATTCCGGGGCAGCTAATCTATTAACAAAATTCTAAAAGCTGCCAACACGGAAGTGAGAGCCCGCGGCAGCCCCAAGCCAAGCTGGAGCCCGGCCGGCCCCGGCAGAGGTGGGAAAGCCTGGCAGAGGCGGGGCCAGCAGTGTGGGGGGCGGGCGGCAGAGCCTGAGCCAGCAGGGCGGGGGAGCCCAGGAGAACTGGGGCTAGCAGCGCAGGGGAGCATGGCAGAAGCAGGAAGGCCGGTGGGTGGGGCTGCCTGGCAGCGGGGGAAGCCCAGCAGAATCGGGGCCAGCAGCGTGGGGGAGCCCGGCGGTGCGGGGGCCTGCAGTGCCGGCCAGGGCGAGGAAACGCGGCGGCGGTGCAGACGGGAGGGGGCGGCCGGCGAGCCCGCCGGCGGGGCTAGGGAACGCGGCAGCGGGGCGGTGCTGACGGGAGAGGGGGGCCAGCGAGCCCGGCGGCGGCGGCAGCACCACCCGGCCAGCCCCGCCGAGCCGTGGCGCTGAGCTGGGCCACCCGGCCCCGTCGGCCACCATGAGCGGGCCGAGCCTTCCTGGCCCCGCCCCGAGCCAGTAAAGCCCGCTATGCCGCGATCCTGTTACTAATTGGCCAATTTGTGAAAACTGCGCACGGATTCTCGCTACGAACGAAAGTGCGGCTAATATTCGGGGTGCGGCTTATCTATTGACAAAGACAGCAACATTGTCGAGGCACCGGGGGTGCGGCTTATAATCCGTGCGGCTTGTATTCGTGAAACTACTGTATTTAAAGTTCCTGGATTTCACGGAATAAATTATATAAGAGAAGATGGAAGAAGGTTTTCAAATACTTAAAAGTATCTTTGATATTTTCTATTATGTTAGTTTGGAATACTGAATGGGAAGAGATGAAAGTTACTGTGTTGATTTATAGAAATCATTTGATCAGTCCTTGTGCGGGAAAACACAGTTGTTTCTCCCTCTGCCCATGCCTCCATTAGATTTTACTGAGCAAATTCATATTTGCTTAACATATCCCTGGGTAGCTCTTGCATGAATTGAGCCAGAAAAACCACTTAACTTTATAGGATGCTGAATCCTGGTATCAAAAGTCAATAGCGTATTTTCTCTTAGTAGCTTTGCATTTACTTTAAAAGCTTCCCTTCACCTGGAAATAAGGCCTGTCCATATCTTCACAAAGTAGGTGTTCCCTGACACTAATGCAGTGACTGACACTACTGAAAGTAATAGTCCCATTTCCTTTGCAGCCAGGAGCTCCTAAATCTGCTTTTCGTTATCAGTATAATGGGGCTGGATACATTTTTAAAAGGTGGTGCCTATTGATTACTTAATGGAAAAAGTTAGTATAGAGAAGTGCTGAAGCAGCCCTATTCAGTGCTCTCCAGTGCAGCAAGACCATTATCTAGAACAGTGGAAATCATCCTGTAACCCTTATTAATATTTAATAAGGATGAAGCAACACTGAACTACGCTACCAAATAGCCCAAGGCTCCTGCACATGTAGGATATAAGGTTGTTTCGAGGGTCAAAAAAGAATAACTGATTTCCCTGTGCTCAAGCTGTTTATAGGTAAGACCAGCACTAAACAATGTTTTCCCTCTTGTTCATTTTAAACTATTTCAAGCACATCTGCACTTTAATATACACTTATTCCTACTAGACATATTCAAGTGTTGGAATGCAACAGAAAGGCCAGTGTATGTTCAGAGATTGCTGAGACAATTTTAAACTTTCCCTTCCCAGTATTGCTGTGAATCCCAGGCTCCCTTCTCCTTCCTGCTGGAAATGCTGCAGGGTACATTTGGCTGGGTTGACAAGCTAGTGAAAGGTGTTAATCGTGTCTAATAGAACCATAATCCTCAGGGCTGTGTTTTATATCATACTATTGAGCTAACCCCTTGTCACAGGACGTTCTTCATCTACTTAATAGTAAAGCTTTTTATTGGAATTTTAGATAAAAATTAAATGTAGAATTCAGATTGTCATTTTCTATTTCACAATGTAAAAACAAATACACCCCAATGTTTAGACAACAGAGATTTTATAATCAATTAAGAGGAGAGCTGCATGATATTTTTGTCTTTTTTTTTTCCTCCTCAGTGAATAGTAAATGTCATTATAGTTGTCCAAAAATATTCACAAATCTGGGTCAGTTTCTTCGAATAACCTTTGGCTGGAAATATTTTTCAGGTTAGATGTGCCCAGAAATATAGGAGGAGGGGAGGGAAGAGGATGTTGTTATTCTTTAAAGCTTCACTGCTTAGATTATGGAGCCAAAATACGGGTAGACTTTTCCATCTGACTCTGCTCAGGCTCCCATTGCTATGTCCATATTCATTTTTTGGGGGAGGTGGCAGAACTGGTTAATAATAAGTTTGGGGAAACAGGGAAATACATCAAGGAGAACCAGTCCTTTGCTCCTCTTTTGTTGCCCAAAGGATGTTCCACCTCTGCTGCTTCTCAGGCTGCCTCATGACAATTCTTGCCTGGTGGGGAACGCTGAAACTCTGTAATAGGAAAGCTGGGAGCTCACAAGCTTTTGAAGTTTGTGGAATTCCTGGATTGACAGCCAAAGGAGGGAGCTGGAGATGGCAGGTGAAGAGTGCACAGTGGGGGCTTTAGAAATCTGGGGGAGATGAGGAAATGACTCATGTGGCTGGGGTGGGGAAGAAAGCAATGGAACAAGGAACTAGTTTGGCTGAGATCACATGGGCAAGGCAAAAAAATGAACAAGTACAGGAAAATCTGAAGCCCAGATAGTCTATAATCACTTATTAAATCAGACAGAATGTATTTGTTTTGTGGTTTGCTATTTTAGTTCAGTGTTTTTTCCCTCCAGAGGGGATTTTGAATACTCAAAATAGACTGAGATTGTATTGCCATATATACAGTAGTGAACCCTGCTCAAGAGCTCTCATACTGCATTAAAGACTTCCATTTAGTGTGGAAGAGGGAAGTACTCATAAAAACACAAGTCATTCTAGGTTTAGCTGTGAGTGTAGGTGAAGACATAAAAACAAGCTCTTAAAGACACTGCAGAGTGGAGAGATGTCCAAATTCTGGCTGGTTTTGGGGCCACACTCCCAATTTGTCATCAATGCCAATTTTATGCATTTTGCCACCATGGGCAGTGCAGTGTCAGGCAGCTCTGACAGGTATGACCCCACTCCTCATAATCTGCTGTTCCACTTCCCTATTTCCATGTCATTTATCCACATGCAGAAAGAGGAAAAACTGGAGGGAAGTCAGAGCAATCCATTCACTGTCTCTTAATGCACAGCTCAGGCAATGCAGCTTTGTTAAATTGTACCCATTTATGTCTAAATGCCAGAATTTCTAATTGGAAAATTGGGAAGAAAAGCACAAACCCTGCCTGATTATTCTGTTACTTACTCCCTCTGCAATGTGTGCATTTTGGACAAGATGTATCATAATCCTCAGCAGTCTTTGCTCATTCCTGATGGTAAAGAACCATAAATTGTCTCCTCAGCTGCAAAAAAATACATTGCATAAACTGCCACAATTTACAACACCAAAAACAAGTCTATTGCTTGTATCATGTTTATGAAAACACGTTGGTTTTTTTAAACTCATAAACAAGTCTTTCTTTCCTGCAAATAATACATGGTTATTTATACACAGAAGTAATGTGAAAAAGATGTAGAAGAACTCATAAAAATATCTACTACCTAATTATTATTTGAAGCAATATTGTTTTTCTTGTATTTTTCTACTTCCACCTGTAAATTCACAATTTTTTCCCCCACAGTCACCTTTTATTTTGTTTCTAGCCAGATGTAGCAGTTCATGGTCCACTGATAGGGGAGGGATTTTTAACATCAACAGGTGGCTTGGCAGTTTTATTTAAGTCTCAATAACAGAACAAAGCAGAGCACCAGCAGTGAGTGAAGGTTTGTCCTCTCTTCTTTTGCAGCGCACAAGCAGCTTTGGAAGCTTTGACCGTTTCAGGCATCACTCCATATCGAAGACAGATGATTCAGCTGAGGTCTGTAGAACACAAAGTTTAAATTTCTGCAGTTTCCTTTCCCATGGCAGTTATGCAAAAACATTGGGGAGCTATTGTGTGAATTTTACAGTGGTGAGAACTTCTCTTGTGTACCTGCATCTGAGTGATGGAGGCCTTGACAAAACTTAAAAGAGACTCACACCTTAACTTTGGCACTTTGATGTGAAAATAGAAACAATTTTTTTTAAAAAAGTGCACTTCACACTGGTACATGCCCAAATAAACCAGCACTTTACAAGTAACCCACAGATATCTCACTTTTGTTTTCAAGACCTCTGCCAAATTTCCCTCAATTCTTATTGATGTTAGGGATAATAAATAATGGGAAACAGCATTACCTACCATAAAACATATTTTCTTTCTGTCATTCATGCATAGAGCACTGTGCTGCAAACCTGTTTAGGTACAAAATTTCCAAGGAGAATGGCCATGACTGAATTTTGTCATGCTAACTTTGTTAGTGTCCTTAATATTTCCCCATAATTCCTGCTTCATTATGCTGCACTTTATTTTTGTGGTGAGTTATTGCTTGCTTTTTGATTTCAAAGCAGATATCTGAGCTGGAGACTATAAGTGACATTGGGGAAGCAGTACAAATCAAAGCAGCAAATAATGGAGGAAGTCTGAGTAAGAAGATGAGAGCCATTTCACTTACCATGAAGAAAAAGATGGGTAAAAAATACATCAAGGCACTCTCCGAGGAGATGGTAAATACAGCCTAAGAGCCTTGTGTTTGTTGGAAATATATGTGAAGTAAAAATATTATGTGCATTTTTTCTGTTCATGTTTCAACTGTCCTCAGCTGTGACAAACCATAAAACCAGGGTAACAGCACATACTGAATTAAGCCAGCTTTTGGCATGTACCTGTTCCTTCATGTGCATTTTAGTGTACACACATATCACATAGTAAGGGGCCAAGAGAGTCATAAGAGTTTTACATCATTTAATTTTGCTTTTTCATCAAGGAACATTTCTATGAGCATGTGTGTATAAGCACAAAAAAACTCTCCTCATGTGGAGTATTGGTTGAACCCCATCATCAGCGTGATGCTCAGTTTGTACAAAAAACTTCATTAGAAAAATTTATCTCCCTATACAAGAATTATTTCTGAAGTCCTCTTTGTAAAGGTCAGCCAGCATCCTAGAGAATTCCAACTCATATGCCTTATCTCCTTTTACCTTATCTAATCTCAGTGAAACTATCTTTATTAAACATAAAAAAACCCCATAATCTTGCACATACCACAAACCCTGCTTTCTCAGTACTTTTTATCAGTAAAAAATTAAAAAAATTAAAAATTGAAAAAAATTAAAGAAAAAAACTTGTCACACTGAAAAATCAAAAAACCCACTAGCTAGTCTGCATCCTAGCTCATGAGTCAATATCCAGTAAGGATAAATAAATAAATAAATAAATAAATAAATAAATAAATAAATGAGGAACCTCACAAGTGGAAAATAATTTTTCACGGGATACCTTTAAATAGTTTTTGGAGGACTAAGAAAAGGATCCGTTTTTCATTAGTCAAGTTTTATTTTTTTCCTAAGTGCAATCCATGATCTTTATATTGTATTTTTATATTTCCTTTCTACACATTTAAAGCAAAAATTCCCATGTCAGAAATTCAATGGATTATCTGGTTGGACACACATGTAGCATGATCTTCCTTCCTGCAGGAGGTGATGACAATCAATACCAGCTCCCTGATTAATCTGCAATGCTGCTGGCTGGTGTAACAAGCACCATTCTTGTTGAAAACCTGGATAGTTCTTAATTTCAGTGCTCTGCTTGATATGTACCTGTGTGGGTCTCTGCTTCACACATGCAATATCATCTTTGCTTCATCATTTAACTGATGAATAACTATATTTTCCCAAATACAATGTGCTGAAGGAAGTTTCAGTTGCATAAGGATATCACATGCACTGGCAACATGATGAGTTCTGCTGGAAAATCCTTCAGTTTTGAAAGATCATCTTTATTTCATTTATTTGTTACATTGTCTCTAACTTAACTGTGAATATGGATCTTATTGTTTTGAGCAGGCTGTGATTCCTGAGGTGTGATTTCTTGGTATAAACTCATTTAAGGGGCTAATTTCACACACTGTTAGACTTTGTGAGAGAAACATGTACCTGTTAATTCTGGAATGCACTGGATTTGGAGGACAGGGCGAATCTTGGGCGGTGGGGTGAGCACGGTGCTGGAACACAGCAGTGCCCTACGTGTGTGCAAGCTGTCCCCAGCCTGCCACCAAGCAACCACCATCTTCACAAGTTCACAGCTTAAAAAAAGTCCTGTGTAAAACACAGCTGTGTCAGCCAGCTCTTCACCACCTGCTCTCAGAACTGAGCTTTGTATTCCTTTCTCTGAGACAAGCAGGCAAATCTTATCAGGCTGCCTACAAGTTTCCCACTGAAAGCTTCCAGCTCTGCCATGGTGTGTTGCAGTCTTCCTGGTTTAGCTGTTGGAGCAGGGATGGGATGGAGTGAGAGGGGCAGAAACAAGACAGGGAATTTCTCCGTGACTATAAAATACTGGGGATGACTGTTGGGCATGGTTAGTACCAGGCATCAACCTCTAAAATGCCTTCTCTCACAAATAAGTTCTTAATAATGATGAGCTAATCTCCAATAATGCTTTAAAACAAACAAAACAATTTCTCTGAAATACATTTCTTGGGAGTTAACATTTGATTTTGTGTTAAAGAATGAAGAGGGAAAAGATGACAATGATCCTGGTGGTGGAACACACACTGAGAAGGTCTCCCTAAAAACCAGTGACTCTTTGGAAAGTCTCTATAGTCTGAACAGTGGCCAGAGCTCATCCAGTAAGTACAAGACACCTACACTTCTTATTCAGTCACTGGATCAATATAGTTATTGCTTATGTCTGTGGAATCAGAGTTGGTGGTCAAAAATGCAATGGTAGAGAGCTCTTCAATCTGGCAGACAAAGTGTAATTTGGTTAAATGGGTAGCAGCTAGGGTAGATATGCATCTCTCCAGAAATAAATTGAGTGTTTTTAAGAGTGGAAATACTAACAGAAAAAAAAAAAACCAAATAAACTTGAATTATAGGGCATATTGCTGGTATATATACCATAATTTTGTGTGGGGTTATCACTGCCCTGGTGCTGGGCTTGCAGTCACTGGTGCAGCCACACAAACATCCTCTCCTGGTGGCCTGGCTGTGAGCTCATCCTTTGTCCTGGAGATGTGAGGCAGATAAAGCCCCTCTGAGATGATGGGAGATGTGGGTCTGACCTGGCAGCTTTGGGACACACAGCCCAGCTGAAGCCCACTGCAAACCCTCCTCCATCAGGGCAGTCTCAGTTGGAGGGCAGAGGAGCCTGAGGTGAGAAATGTGCCTCACCTCTCTCGGCGTTGCTCTGCTGTGGATATTTGCTGGGTGGCAGGCCACAGCTGTCCCTGGTGACACTGCTGTGCCACCCTGAGTGCAGGCTGGAGCTGCAGTCCAGACCATTTGCACTCAGAGTTAATCTGGCCCTGAGATGGAGCTGTGCACTTAAGCAATCACCTCAAACAAAACCATTTTTATGATCATTTTCTGTGACGTGATTTGTGAAAATCGTATATGGGAGTTTACTTCCAACACACTGCTGCTCTTATCTAAGAACATATTTGGATGGGATATTGCAGAGCTTGCTCAAATTTGCTTGAATTACTCTGCTGATATTTTATTGCTCAACTTGGATAAAATGACAGGCAGAAATGTTGATAAGATTAAAATTTCCCTCTGCAATGCAGGTTCTTTTGATGCTTCAGCTAGCTGTGGAATGAAATAAAATAACTTCTACAGTACTTGTTTTCATTTCTCTGAATAAACAGCAGAAGTTCAGCAGAATTATTTCCCTAAATCGCACTTTTAGGGTACATTTTATTAATCTGCAGAGGTAATATTTCAAAAAGTCTGTAAATAAAATGTGTAGTCTATTAGTATCATCACCAGAAAAAGATTACTTTAGGGGAGATATTAATGAAAGATCTCCTACCCATTTCCTTCTGTCTCTCGTAGCATGATTTTTATTGACTGTAGTTATCCTGGGACGCGTCAAACCCACACAGAATATGCTCTGTCTCTGATTGAGTGGCGTTGGGGCTATGTAGGGTTTCATGTGTGGGCATTTGGTGCAGGGGTGTCTCACGCTGCCTCTCTGCCAGGTGGGGTGACCAGCTGCTCTGATGGCACGAGCAACAGGGATAGCCTGAGGCTGGAGGATGATGTGCCCTACAACGGCCCCTTCTGTGGCAGAGCCAAAGTCCACACCGACTTCACCCCCAGCCCCTACGACACCGACTCGCTGAAAATCAAGGTAAGGCCACCAGGATTCCTTGCTTCCCACCAGCAATGCCAGGGCACCATTTTTTACATGTAAATAATGCATTTAGTAATGAATTTTTAACTGCTCAAGCATGTGGAACACTCTAACAAGCAAGGCAGGTCTGGTTTCGCAACGCTTCTGTGGGGACTTAGTTCAGACAAGGTTTAGCTGCTCCTAAAGGCTTTTTAAGGCACAAGTTCCAGCTAGTAACCTCTTCATGGTATCTCCCTAAATACCCCAGCCTTCCTCAGAGTGAAATATATGTTGCTACCCATATACATGGTCTGGAGTGAGAAAGAGTAAAGTCTCTCTGGATGTGAAGTTGTCTCCTCAAGCTTTCACAACCACAGCTAGGATATATCCAAAGCTTAGTGGCACCCACTGGAAGATAGTTTGGCTTTCCATTAAACTTTTCCTTAAGCCTATGTTTGAACTATGAATGTTCTTCAGCCCAGACATGGCAAGGAAGAGGAGCAACAAACAGGGGCCCAGCTGAACATTACTAAAAAAACCCAGCCCTTCAGAGTCTTTTCTTCTTCACAGATTTTTGTTTTTGCCAAATCCTGTGTCTCTCACAGACTCCTTCCTTCTCTCTGGCTTACATGAGAGCTGTTGTTCTGCTGGTACTTGCAGTCTTCAGCACTTGCCCTCCACTTCCACCCACATCTAGGGCAGTTCTTTTAATACAGCTTAACTGTTTTAACTACTTAACTGGCCATGAAATGGGAAATATCTGCTGGCTTATGCAGGTTTCTTTTTTAGTCACTTAGGTGGTATATTTTGGAATTATAAACTAATACTTAGGGTTGAAATTCCCTATATTTGTCACACAAAATTTTAGTACCCTGAATCTGAATTCAAAGTGCATCTGCAGCTTGGCTTGGAGCCACTGCCTAATCCTGACCTGCATCCACATCCGAATGCATGAGTTTGTAGAATAACACGTGTTTTAGAGCTTTAAATAAATGTTTGTTTAGTTTCTATTTCAAATGTGCTCACAGCTCTGAGGCCCATGTTCTAACTAAACCAGGTCACCAGCTCACAATGAATTTTGTACTTGGGTTTGTACTAAAACTAGGGTGACCACTTGACCTGCTGTTCCTTGACCAGACTAGAAAAGATGTACATCTTGGAGCTGTGGACACATCTCAACAAACTGAGCTTGATTTCTAACTTCGTAACACAATCCCAAACCAAGAAGCATTTGTTGGATAACTCTTCAAAGTCTTTCAATGTAACTCTGTGATATGTGCCAAGAAGAGAGGGCTCATTTCTGAGGTCCTTGGGAGCAACTTGTGTAGCGTGTATGACTTTGTAAGAGCCTTTTTACTATGAGAATTACTCAGAATGACGATTTTCCTGAGCTGAGACCTTGGTTCCCACAGTGTGGCTGCGAACACTTTTACCAAAAGTCCTCTTGAAATACCTGTGTTGTCACCCTTTTAAGCACTCATATTTACTAAGGGAGTTAAATGTTCTTTATTATCTTTGAGAAAAGTAGCCAGTGTTTTTTACTGTAAAATGGGTAGGAGTCCACCTTTCACATAGGTCAGCTATCTAGGGTTTTTGAAGACCCTTGAGAGGCTAGATAATAAGATTAATCTGTAAGTGCTATGGCACATGTTTTGAAAATAACCTTACAGTAATTCCTTGCTTTTTGCCAAAACTATGCCCACTTCTCATGACAAAAGTTAATTGCTGATGCAACCCTATCCCTTTTCAGGGACCAAGTAGAGCACAAAACAGTGAGGGGGCAGCCTATGCTCACCTCTCCTTCGCAAAGGTTTGGAGATAAGGACTAGCTCCACTTTCTGTAATTATTTTCCTGGGATTTTATAAGAGCAAAAGCACTAAATCTAGGTAATTAAAAAAAGTTGCTTCACACTGACTTGTGCTGGTTTTGGTCCACAGAGGAAAAGCTACATATAGCAAACCAGAGGTGTAAGCAGTGGTGTGTTTTTCTTACTGTTCTAGAAAGGAGACATCATAGATATCATCTGCAAAACTCCCATGGGCATATGGACAGGCATGCTGAACAACAAAGTGGGAAATTTCAAGTTCATTTATGTGGATATTATCTTGGAAGAAGAAGCTGCACCCAGAAAGACAAACCCACACAGAGGAAGCAAAAGGACCAAGCCTAAAACATTGCAAGAGCTCCTGGAAAGTGTCCACCTGCAGGTCAGCCAAGGCATTTCCCAGCTCTGTTCCCTTTCTGTGCGCTCGGGTTTGAATGTCATTTACAGGCAGGAGGAGAAAGGCAGGTTTCAGCAGTTTTGATGTCAGCAAAGCAAAGCAAAGCAACCTCGTGTGTCTTTTATCTGATATGAGTGATGCCAAGATGATTTTTTGCCTTTTATACACCTTTTATATAACTTCAATGTATCCTCAGTATTCTTAGCGTGCAAGATTGTATTTCCTTAAGAAAATAAGGAAAAGAAATAATTTCTTTGTAATTCCCTAAGTCTCATAACTTAGCATAGCCCTAGTATTTTGTTAAGCCTGGAGGCCAAACATCCTAAAGACCTCATAGCAGGAGGCCAGAAAATCCTACATAATCTTGGGAAACCAAGGTCCTCTCTGGAACATATCCTGTAAACTAGAGATTTGGCCCATCCAAGGGGGAATTCCATGGATGGGGGCATATCACACTATCATCCAGGCCTCCCATTGGGGCATCCTTGTTAGATATGCTGCTTTGTAAGGTCTATAAATTGTATATGGGATCTATTGTGTGTGTGCATTGTGGCACATTCCACCTTGGCAAAGTGGTGCACCACAAGGATCCTTATTAAAATACTGAGGTAAAAACCCCTTGTGCCTTAACTGTGCCTGGCTCTCAATTTTTAACACCAGGAAAGGCATCAGGAGTGGCTTACAGAACTGAATTTCAGCTCATGTGGCTGGGCTAGGAGACTCCACTCAGAGAGGGACACTGGTGACTTGCCAGGTCAGCCTGACTGCAGCTGTGTGCTCCAGTTCAGGAGATGTGTGGCTGTGGATATTTCAGGGGCAGGGCTGCAGTCTGAGTCCAGCACCAAAACTGAGAATTTGTGTTTCTAATTTCTTACATTCTTTAGGGAACAACAATATTTTTGCACTATGCTCATGTTGAGCCTCTCTCCCTCTCTGCAACCCTAGATCTTGACTGAGTGTCAAAGTGTAATGAGGTCATGATTTACAAGTAACATTTTTAATAAGGGTAATTGCTTTGCTGCTGATGCAAACACTCCTTTCCCTGGAGCATGCACAGAGTTTTGTACTGAGTCAACACACAGCTCAAGGGGGACCTTGTGTGACACAGCAGTGCCCAGGGCTCCCTCTGCTTCTCCCCTTGCTTCTATCCAGGGGTGCTCCTGTGAAAAGGCAGAGCTCTCCTTTCCTCAGAGGCTCTCTCAGCGTGGGAGACACTCATGGAGTGACCTACAAAACAGACACTGAGCAGATTAAATAATTTCTGAAAGAGCTCTGCCCTGGTCCTGCTTGCTCCTGGACTGAGCTATGGAGCTCAGGTGCAGATGCTGGCATGGCCAGGAGGGTCCCAGGCATCTCTGCCTCTGTTCCCTCTTGCTCTCCACCTCTGCCAAAGGTAAATCAATTGGATTGGAATCCATTTCAACCTGACCAAAAAGAAAAAGTGAAATTGTTCCTATTCCTCCACTGAACATAGTGCTTGTTTCCATGAGAAGATTTGCTTGTTTCCTTTTGTAGGAATATGCCTCAAGCCTCCTGCTGAATGGCTATGAAACCCTGGAGGACTTAAAGGATCTACAGGAAAGCCACCTCATTGAATTAAATATTTCGAACCCAGAAGACAGGGCAAGATTGTTATCAGTAATTGAAAATCTACACGACTGTGACAGTAAGTGTTTAAGATTTGTTAAGAGTATATGCACTAGTATCTTAAGCAAAAGAGAGCTTAGTTCAAACACCTCCAGTAAAGAATTTTCTTTAATTTTTTTTAAACAACATTCTGCAGATAATTACAGATTTTTTTTACTTCCCTCTCTTCATCCCACTCTTAAACCCTTATCCAAATTAGCTTTTTTTGGTTGGAAAGTATTGTTAAAAAAAAAAACAAAACAAAACCAAACCAAAAAAACCAACCAAAAAAAACCACCAAAAAACACCGTAAACCACTAATAGCTGATTTTCATTCCTCTCTCAAAATTAATCTAACTTGTGTTTCTGGTGAGCTTCCAAGAGTTGAACATATGGGGTGTGTATATGCACATGTATTGATCACCATTTTGTTTTCTTCACTAGTTCCTTTTGTGGGGAGTGGAAAAGCTAGGATACAGAAGAGAAAAACTTTTCTCATGATATTTTAATGATATTTCCAGTTTGACTTTGAATTGTAAATAATTTATGTCAATTTTGTAGAAACTACAGCTAAGCACCTACTTAATTAGACACTCAGCCAAAACAGGAGGGGTTTTTGCCTTCATTAATATTTGTGCATACTCCCCCTATGCTGAGCAGTCATGTCATCAAATGTGCACTTCCAGTTGAGAAGCATAGGAAAAAGAGAGAAGGATAAGCAATGTCTTCCTGGGATAGTTTAATATCAATTTTTGTCAGGCATCCACTTATTTTCTCCTCAGTTTGTAGGCAGCTTTCCATTGTTTTGCTGAATGGGCTTTTTTTGGAGCCCTGTTTGTACATTAAGTTGTTCCTGTTCTTATTCAGCTTCCAGGGAAAGGCTCTTGCAGACATGTTGGAGTGGCATTAGAAAGGTTCTCTTTGCCCTCCAGGTTCAGAAGTTCTTTCTGGTCTATAGCTTTGTGACATTACAGGCTTGAAAAGAACTCTTGAAGGACTGCCTATGTAGAAGCCATGATTGAAAGAGTGAATCCAGAAAAAAAAGGGTTACATTTTGCAGATGTTTTATCTCAGGGATCTGCCAGGAAGTCACCTCAAAATGTATATACTGAGTATAGTGTGTTTTTTGTGGCAACCAACCTTGCTGTGTTTTCTGCACCTTTTACTGTGAATGTTTTTAGATGTTTAACACCAGAAAAATAGCAGAGAAAAATGCTAGATTGTAATTTTGCAGTTTTGCATCATTCTGAAAACCAAACTGAGACATAATGGTTTCTAGCAGACCACACGAGTGCCAAACTATTCTGTAGTGGCGAGAGTATGGTTTGCTATTCATATTTGCTGGGTAACAAAACACAGAGCAAACAGCTTTTGAAACTGAAGGTTCTTAACGTTCTACATGCACCTGTGCAAGAACCAAACCCAACAAGGTCCTTACATGTCCCATATAGTGAAATGTATTCACCTTTGTTATCCAAATTGGGTTCTTCCTACATTGGCAGCACAGGATTAAGTCACTTCTCCAGGCAAAACAGTGTCCTTGATGTCATCTGCATGGTAGTCTAATGGTTCAAATTCTTGTAACAGCTCTGGGAATAATAACATTAAATCTTATAAAGTGGCCCATGCTTCAGCATCAGTGAGGACACTGTAGTCTCATTTCAAGAGATGAGATGAACATTTGTTTCACATGCACTTTAGTAAATATGGCAAATCTTTCCCGTATTCAAATTCAATAAAATAAATTTCCCAGAATTTATGAATGCTCACAGGGACCAGAACCACAACATCTTTTTGTGTCATGCCAGCTATAAGCATTCATTTAAGTCTAGTTAAATTCTGTAAGACTTGTATATATTTTAGGTAAGCCAGGAGTAAATACTGTCCTAGTTTGATTTTTGAATCTTGCCTTGTCTGGTTGCAAAGTGATCAGAACATTTGTCACGTGAGTGGTGGGGACAGAACTGAACAACCTGTTCCAGAAAGGAGGATACTAAAGACCAGAATGGATAGCAGCTATCTGTTAAGTTGTTATAACAAAAGACAGGGCGTCAAGATGATCTTGGGGATAAGCTCCACATGAGTCTGACGTTGTACCAATCATTTGACCTCTTTGTCCTTCTGTCAGTCAGATTGGAAAATTGGGTTGAAAGAGCTGGGTGCTACTGTGAAAGTGAATTCTGCATCTGGACTGAACTTTGCTGGGTCAATTTTTTTTTTCCTAAATGGGCATGGCTCAGTCCAGCATAAATGATTTTTTAATTAAAATTGATTTTCTGCATTGCTTAGAAGTGAGCTGCATAATTACCCACAGCTACAATGTAATCTGTTTACTGGCCAGATAGATAGAATTTCAGGTACTTTCCAGGTAAAAAAGTTCGCTTTTTTAAAATAAGCTTTCTGAAAACATAAGCTAAGGCCATAGACTGTATTTACTGTTCTAGGCCCATCTTTCTCACAGAGCTTGGAAGACTTCCATGTCTCTGCATTCCATTAATGCTTTCATCAAGCACATGTTTGAATAATGGCTGGAGAGTCAGGTGTGGCCCAGAGTTGACATACAAGGGTTTCTGAGTTTTTGTGACACTCTTATTGCTCAGAACACTAAGTGTGCTGGAACATAGCCTCATTTCACTAGACCCTCCTATAAATGCAGTAAAACAAGATTTCATATTTCCTTCATGTGAAATCTGATCTTGTGAGATGTCCAGAGGTTTTCACAAGGCTTTTAATTTCTTTGTCATTCCTTGGCTTTTTCTTGACATTTATTGTATGTTATGCTAAGTAAATTCTTCATGACACATATTTGTGGTGTATAATTCATTTTTCAGAATAAACATTTATTGAGTTTTCTAACCAAAAGACCTGCAGCAGTAGTTTCCACATTATATGCTACCTAAAGCCATGCAGAATATAGGATTTTTGGCAGTGACATTTTTTTAATCTCACATTTGATTTAGACCTGAATGAATCTGAAAGAATAAATTTTACTCCCCTTATACCATGAATTTAAAAATTAAGTTTTATTTAGCAAATGCTACCACACAGTGTTTTTTAAGTAGATTTTTCTTTCTATTACTGCACTCTCTTCTTTCTCCCTTTCCTGGGAGTCCAGGCCCAAATTCATCATCTTCAAGTGCTTCATGTAGCAAGGCTATCCTAGAACTGCAAGGATTTTTAATCTCCTCATGCCCTTCCTCCCCTTCTCAGACATCTTTTTAGATTTTCTGTAAGTTGGTCAGACCTATATATTTGGGGCAAAAATCTTGGTTTCCATAAATCCATGGCTGTGAGGAAAAAAAAAAAAAAAAGGAAAAAAAAAAGGTTTTTTTCATAAAGTATTTCTTAATAGCTTTCCATTCTTCTCCCAGATGGCTTCTAGACAGGAGATGGATGTCTGTGCTTTTGTAGGATGCTATTTTTAAAGTGAAGCGGTTGCTGGATGGTTAATGAATAAAGTAATAAAAGAAGTCTGGAACTTCTTTTCTTGACCGCTTCCCAGGACACACGTTTGTGTGTGTGTAAAATAGACTTGCTTCTCTTCTCACATAGATGATTTAAATCAAGAGATTAATCCCTGAAATCCACTGGGTTGCACTAATCCAAAGCTATTTTGAGCTAAAGAAAAATGAGACTTCATTGAATATGTGCATAGAGTTCATTTTATGGGAAAACCCCAAAAGGTGAATATGTGCAATTTGGAGGTTAATATTTTACACTTATCTCCCCAAATCCACTTCCTTAGCTTTCTTTCCATATTTAAGTGCAGATCACACTTTAAATTCCACTACTAATACCAAATAAGGTTTATTCTTCATTTATTGTTCTTGGACAGCAAGATCGGAGATAGATAAGGACACGGCTTTCAGTTCTCAGTCACATTCCTTACGTGAGAGTCAGGAACCGAGAGTTTCATTTTACTCTGGGCAGTCCCTTTCAATACATGGGCCCACACAGTATCTTGTCAAGGTCAAATAGTGCTCAAATAGAATTTCCCCTTTTCCACTGTGGCACAACTCATTGGCTTGAACATAATATTGACAGATTTCCCAAGGAAGCTTATCCTTGCATGAATATTAGTATTTTTCACCTTTTTTTTTTTTTTTTTAAGGCACATCTGTTTGCTTTCAGATTTTAGATAAAAAAAGAAGCTTCTAATTTCTGTTTTCACCACAAGTTCTCACATCAGTTAAATAACTTTTCTCTCCCACAAAAGCTGTGCCAATCATTTCAGCGAATGCAATATTTTAAGTTGCATATCTGTAAATATCCACAAATATTTAGTCTTTTGAATGCCCAAAGCATTGCACATCAGGTTTCTCTGCATCTTTTCCAAGAACTGGCGCCCTTTACTGCTCCAAAATGATTCTTTCTGAGTGTGATGGTTTGTGAGTTCCCATTTCATTCTCACACTTGCATGGTCTAGCTGGTACAGGTGACACATGGCCAATGTACACACAGGTCTGGTTTCATCCTCCAAAACTCACTTTGTTCAGTGGGGCCCAGCAACAGGGCAAGGAGCAATGGCCATAAACCAAAACACAACAAGTTCTACATCAACATGAAGAACTTGTTTGCAGTGAGGGTGGCAGAGCACTGGAGCAGCTGCTCAGGGAAGGTGTGGAGTCGCCTTTTCTAGAAACATTCCAAACCCATCTGGACACATTCCTGTGTCACTCCCTCCTGGAGACCCTGCCTTGGCAGGGGAGGTTGGACCAGATGTTCTCCAGAGGTCTGTTCCAAGTATCCTGTGACTCTGTGATTTTGAGTCTTTATTAGTTATTTATTATTATATTTATTTATTTATTTGTTTGTTTGTTTGTTTGTTTGTTATTAAAGATACTGCTCAGTACAGCACCGCTGCAAGTCCCAGGAGGGCAGGAGAGTGACTCAGCCTAAAGCACAGTGCTCCTAGCCCAGCTTTCCTGGACAAAACTCACAAAGGGAAACCCTCAGAGAGCACACTCATGAAGTTTTGGTTTGCTCTTGTGTGACCTTCTTTTTGCCCAAGACAAAATCCAGCCTCCTGCTACTCATCTGGTTTAAACTGACATAACTGCACAGGAGTCAGAGTGACCTCTGTGCATTCTTGAGTTGAATTCCCTTAAACCCAAGCCCAAAGTGCTTCCCTAATCAGGACTTTAACCTCATTAGGAAGGGGAAAAGCGCTGGTGAAGGAAAAAAGAAATCTATCCTTGCACGTGTTCAAGCACATCTAAGTCATTGAATAACAAAAAACTCATTTTAGAGGTCTGAACAGTGAGGAAGATAAGGGATGCATCACACATCTCTCACCAAGGCTAAAGGCCTCACATTTTTTTCAGAAGTCTGAATATAATCCTACTGTCTAAAAGAGTACTGGAATATATGTGTCAAAATGATGCATATCTTGGGCTCTTCTGGCCATATCATAGACAACAGTGACTGAGAGCCATTTATCTTATGTGAAACTGCTTTACTGTAGAAAAATGATAGGACTTCCATTTGTTGATAAGATAGTTATTTCTGATGATTCCGCAGCATCTAACGGCAGTTTAATTTTATCAATTCCTGTTTTCGGTGCAGCGTGGCTTTCTTCTGATGTCCAAAAGATTAAGGCAGCAAACCTACCTTTCCTAATGTAGAACTTGAGGGTGTACATGTTAGAGAAATGACTTCAGTAAAGCAGAATAGAAGAGCCAAAATCTTAAAAAAAGAAAAAAAAAAAAAAAAGAAAAAGAGCAAAAGTTACTTTGCTCTTCTCATGCAGCAACTTCTAAAATTGCATGCTATGTATTTTTATAATACTCAGCATCCTGTTCAAGTGGTTTAGTAGTTACTGCATAATATTTAAGACTGCTTCAAAGAGAAAAAAAAAAGGCACCAAAGTTTGCCTTCAGTCTTTTCTTCATGAAAATGGAGGGGGAGGGACGTTCTTCCAACTTTTTCTGCTTAGAATAAAAAATAGAAAATATAACGTTTTTACTGTCTCAAACACCTGAGTATTTTTGGTTTTCAGTTTTTCATGTAAGAAAATTCAACTGCTTTTACAGGAAGCTTTACATATACCTATGTCTTCTGAATAGGAATTTCTCATTTTCCTAATTGACCTAAATTCAGATTTTAAAAAAAATAAAAAAATAAAAAAAATCTCAGTTCTAGGCTTGTCTGTGCATTTTAGCATTTTTCCCTGAAACACTCTAGGGAGACATTGATAAAAACATTAGGATCTGTTGTTCACATAGGAACTGCTCAGATTATCTAGACAACCAGTTACAAGGCACTAATACAGTGACTGAGATGGCATTTTCCTTTTAATCCACTGGTTACTCGGCCTTCCTTCCATTGTAAAACAAACAAAGTGGATGGAGGCTCCTGTGACCTTGAAAATGTAAACAGGATTAACACTTTTTAGGTCAGTGCTTGCCAGGGCAGCAGATGATGCTGGAGCAGCAGATGAAAAGGCAGCCAGCAGCATTAGGCGGCCAAGGGGATTAGGGGGGAGGCAGCAGGGCAGGAGGGCTCCCAGGGCTGCACAAGGCTGGGTTCCCTTTGCCCCGGTGGGATGGTGCTGCCAGGAGCTGGAGACTCACTCAGGACAAGGCTTTGCTGCTGCTGTTTGTGCTGAGCTGCTTCTGTCGCTGCCAAGAGCGGTGGGAATACCTTCACCCGTGTGATGCCTTTGTAATTCCTCCCTGACTTCAATCAGAAATCAATTGGAGCCCTACATGATCAAATATTTTCCCTGCAAAGACAGAGATAACATTTGACATGACAAACTGTGTTCTGTAAAGTGAGAAGGAGATCAAACAGTTACAGATATCAATTAAATCTGCTGAAACGTGTACTCTGTCACACAAGTGCAATTAACCATTAATTTATTTGGGAACAATTTGGAACTTTTACTCCTTGAAAAATATTTAAAGTGATTTTGTTTTGTTATTCTTCTAAATACATCTGGTTATGCCTACACCCTCAGACTTTATGGAAAAAATAACTAAGTTGAGACTTTGGATTCTTTAAAAAATCAGCTTAGTTTTTCAATTTATTAGGTAACTGGAAGTTAGAAGATATTAAGCAGATTTAATCAGGCCATACAAATCTACAAGACTTCCATTAAGACCTCAAAATGTTTCTCAAGAAATCAAAATGCTTTGTGAAATAAGCTTGTTGAAATCTCACACAATGAAAAATGTCTCCAAAGAAACTCTCCCACTGTTCCATTTCACTCTAAAAGAGTGAAAAATTTCAATCTTTCATTTCTTATTTATCCTGTGCTATTCAATACAAGATAGAAAAAAAAATCAAATTTACAATCTTTCCCATTTTACCAAATGTTATAATTTCCCACAATTGAAATAAAAGTCAGTATGAGTGTTCTTCGAGGAAATTTTAAAATTCTAATAACTAAAATAGATTTAGACTTTGGCACAGCATTAAATCCTCCATACCTTTGGACTTCTGTTCTGCCTAAACTTAAATGGAGACAGTTTAGATATGACTAAGGATCCAGAACTGACTGTTTAACCAAGGAGTAACAAATCAAGTGGAAGAAGGGACCTTTCTTTGCAAAAGCAAAAAGGTACCATTTTTGTACCATTTTTCTGAAGGGCTGAAAATCTGAAGCAAAAGCATCTGTTTCCTCTGAGATGTGTTCCCTATACTCTGTTTGGAAAGCCAGATACAGTTTGAAGTGAAACTACAGCTACAGGAGGTTGATAACAGCACAAGAAAAAAATTATGAAATGGAAAGATTTATATTTTATAGTTTATTTTCTTAAGAGATTTACTGTGAGTAAACATGTACTTCACAGCCAGAGAACAGGAAGAGGAAATTTAAAACCAGTACATGTAAGAGTCATTATATACATATGTATGTCTTCTCTTGTTGAGTTTTTCTTGAGAGGTCTGTTGATACTGCCACTGAGTTCCAGATTTTTGAATTTGAACAGATTAGTCAGACAGCAGCTAAACAAGGGCAAATTATTTGCAAGGTAATTTGCTTCTACTTAGTTTTGGAACAGTGTTCAAAAACTATTGTTATAAGTACATGACATATTGTTGGCTTTTTGTAACTATTGGAATAAATGCTATATGTATAATGTTAAAATAGCTTTTCTGTATAAATATAAGGTTTTTTTCTTCTAATAGCAAAAGTTAAACATAAGTTTTGTAAAAATAGTATACTTGAACTACCCACCTAGTTAAAATAACAACTGTAAATGTGTAATAAGGACCCTGCAGCTATCACAACAATTATCAACACTCACCAGCTGCAAAAAGCCAAAACCACAACCCAAATTAAAAAATAATAATAATAAAAAATTTAAAACCACAAGTCAAAAACCACGCATACTCTAAAAAAAACAAACCCAAAAAATAGCCATGCTAAATAGTTCCCAAAAACTTTTTACTATGCAAAAAAACCTATAAATACACAACAAATTAATGTATTATAAAGTATATTTTAAAAAGCGTTCCCAAAACAACTGTGTGCTCTTAGCAGCTTGCCAAGCACCCAGCTGTTTTAACCCTTTGCTTTATGTGAGTCTCCTATTATCTTTTTATTAAACCTTTTAAATTTTACCAAAACAGTAAAACGTGTTTTTCACACCGTGCAGCAGAAATTAGGCATCTTAGCTTCATCTGAGGTTTCTGTGTTTTGGAAAATACCCTTCTGGATATCAAGCTAAGCCGAGGAAGTTTCCATCAGCCACCCACTCCTGCTGCAAAGCTCGGTGCTTTAGCGAAGCTGGTTACCACGACTTTGTGCCGAGCACTTCTGAAGGCCAGCACGCTCTCTCTCCCTGCAGAGAGCACATCAGGTGCTGGGGGTTGCACTCCAAAGACACAGATCTGGGGTGCAGTGTGTCACAAACAAGGCACAGCGGGCTCTGGGGTTAATTCAGCATCCCGCTCTGCGCTACCCCAGCACGGGAGGGGGAAATGTTCCATCCCTTCTGTGACCTCAGCACAAAGGATCAGGCCAAAGCCCCCAGCATTCATCTCTGAGAAACATCCAGAAGGAAAAAGACCAACCTCAATATCAACTCAGATGTTGTTACACTCATGTAATCATGCTTTTAATTCGCTGAGGTTTCTGTTTCTGATGGACCAAAGATATTGATGTGGTCATGTGTAGATTAACAGCTCTGTTTACAAAGTTCTTCAAGAGCAATCATGCTGCTATCTCAGCTCTTTCCCAAGGTATTGTATTGACAATTTTTTATTTCTTTTTCTGTTCTTTCTAGCTGAAGAACTGCAGAAAAGTGAGGGTGGTGAGGAGACGCAGAACTTGAGCCCCCAGCAGAGTTTTGACAAATCACAGTTAAATGACTGTCCAAGAGATTCTGGCTGTTACATCTCATCAGAAAATTCAGATAATGGTAAAGAAGAAGCAGACTCAGAAGCCCTGTCTGACATGGTGCAGTCAATAACAATCAGTGAGTCAAACTGATTTGGTCCTGCTGCTTTTCTGCAGATTTTCAGAAAAGACAATCACGTTTGTCAGTATGATGGCACAGAAGCAGAACACAAAGTATTCTCAACACTGAAAATCTACTTTTTTTCTGATTCATGATGCTATAAACTGTTTCATATGTGTACACTTGATAGCTAAATGTTAGCTGATAATAAGAATTTCTCATGTTTTTCTTTTCAATGAATCCACACGTATTTCCCTGGAAAAGTTTATACAAAAGTATTTATAAATATTTGTACAGCAAATGCATTTTCTATAATAATAGATAATTTTTTTAGGCAGTGGTTCATAATCTGGAGATGTTCATTTCTGGAACTGTCCAAAATGTAAATATTGTACATATTTATTTTAAAAATATATGGATTAATCACATTGTCTCTATTTTCAGCTGTGTTTTGCTGTTTTGTGTACAGAATGAATTTTCATTGATACCATCTCAAAAAGGTGGATACAGTCACACCCTACTTTGGAAAGTACCAAGCCAATTCTCACTAATACTAAAGCTGTTTCACACCACTTTTCTCCAAAATGAGCTCTAAAGTAGGCTGTCATTTCCTGTACTTTTTCCTGGAGGCATGAGAGAACTGTAGGGTGAATCTGAATTCAGCTCTCTGTGATCCTTGTCTTGGGGAAGAACAAAACCTTTTGAATGGCTCATGCAGTGGCAATTTTTAAATGGATCTTTTCACACCTGTTCTCATTTGTCCCAAGCATTATACAGAGAATCCAAACTCGGAGAAAAAAACCCATCAGGATCAATGCTATGCTTTTATGATAACGTTTTGTGAAGATGTTGCCTTTTGTGTATGGTGTGAAGTTTGTTAATAGAGTATTTGTTTGTATACAAAACTCGGAAGCTAACATGGTTGTTGTACATGACTGTCTTTTATATGAGGTTTTATTGTCTTTTCCCAGTATATTTCACACTGGAATACACATTTTAACTGCCTGTCTTCTTTTAGAGTACTTCCTTCACTAATAAACAGAATAATGTGTTTAAGCCCTTTAAAAATACTTGATTTTTAATGTGGTCATTACATTTCAAAGGCTGCTCTCTTCTAAGACTAACACAGTAAATAGTAATTCCACTGAGCATTTTTAGCATGCATAAGAATCTGTGTATCAAATCAATAGAGAGACTTTTTGCTCAGTCATTAGTCACAGTTTTCACACAATTTAAGGCATTTTGCATTTATGTTAAAAAGTTTCCACATATTGCTGACAGCTTGAAAGAAAATCTCCTTCAGAAGAGATGAAACGCAAAACGTTCCACCCCAAAAAGAGTATTTCTGAAGAAGCTATGAACAAATGGAAACCTTTTCTCCCTTTCTTTTTCTTTTCCCCAATTTAAATGTTTTCTGTACTTTTCATGACTTCTCAAAAGACTACTGCTGTCAGGCCCCCTAAAATCTGCTTTGAAGGATGTAGTATAAAAATTGCAATTTTAGAAAACTGCATTAACAAGATTTCAAAGATTTGGAGTAAATAAACTGTGTTTAAAAAAAATACACCAGAAAGGGAGCTACTATAATTTGTTTCTGGTTTTAACTTAACTTTTCATACCAGGAACAAATGTCATTGTTTAGCAGCAATGACCCCATACTGCCAGGCGTGGTGGGGATGCAGAGCCCTCGGTGGGATGAAGGATGTGAGAGCTTGTATCAGGCAGCTATATTTGTTTCTTAATGCTTTTCCAGCCAGAAGTGTATCATGACATGCAGTACTGACATTACTTTATGACTTAGCTTCCGAAATAATGGGTTTGAATTGGCCTCTATCATCTCCTCATTCTAGAGAAGGACTAAATTCAGCTTGAATTCCTCTCAGAGGGGCTTATCTTTTGGCTTTTGTGGCAGAGGCACTGAGTCTTCAGGTTCTGATGACATCCACAAAATTGCTGAAGCTGTAAAAGTATGTTAAGGTGAGCTTAAATATGATTGTGACTGTCAAGAAGCAGCTCAGTTAGCTGGGTCAAGGACTAACAACCACAGAGACCAGAGCCGCGCTCTGGTAGAAATACTTTGAGAAATGTTAATTTGCACTGGTTTGTAAATGGAAATAGACCTCCCTAGCCAGTTGCAGTGAGACAGGCAATGCTTTCAACAGAGCAAAATATCCAACAACTGCTATATTTTACAGGAATTAACTCTGCCTGTTGGGCTGATGGCAAGGGGATACAGGTGTAAGGTTAAGTAGTTTGGAAAGCAGGGCATGAGTTATAACCACTCTGATCTGTAATCAGTAAGGCTTTGTCCAAAGGGCTTCTTATTTAGAAAAATATATCAACTGAAATTTGTTTTCAGACTTTTGTAGCTTCCTGCGGAGGCAGAGCAGATTAGATCTCAAACTTGAGACACTTCCTCTCTCTCACACTGTTCTAAGAAAAAGAATGAGGAAATTTTGTGCCACAAAGAAAAAAAATATGTTTCCTACAAGAAATAGATCCAACTTACTTTCCTCCCTTGGTGGTCTCATTAATCACATTGATCATGGATTAAACCATTTGGAATAGCAGAAGCATTTCTCCAATTGGTTTAAGTGCTGGGTAATCTGAATAAAATGTTATTCTAGGAACTCTTGGAAAAAGTCTGGTGGAGATCTGAGTGACTTTCAAGTAATCCTTAAAACGTCCCTGAGATAGAGAAGAAAGCAGTAGAGGATTTGTTCCTCTCTGTCACTTGCTCGAGAGTGTCACGTCCCTTTTCATTTTTATTAACCTCCCTCTACATCTAAGGAGGACTAAATCATTTGCAAGTCTCTTATTTGTAACTGCAGTTACAAAGAGATGCAAAACCAGTCAATAATAGCAGAGGCAAAGCTAAGGGGGGCAGCCCTTCTGGCCTTTAGGCAGTGGGGATTTCCTGGCTGTGCAGGGCCAGGGCTGACTGCCAACACGTGTGCTGCTGCTGCCCACAGCAGAAAGCCACAACTCAGAAAAGACTTTGGTGACCTCCCAGAAAAATTCAAGTGGTGGCAGGCCTCCTCCTTCTCACATCAAAACCATCTCTGGCCAAAGTTAGCAGTGTTCAACAGTGCTGCCCCATGCTCAGCCCCATGTGACTGCCATCCACAGCTGGCATCACTGTAAGGGAGGGCTGCTCTACCATCAGAGAGAGGAGCTGAGTGCCAGCTCAGCCCTGTGATCCACGTGGACTAGCCTGCAGATCCCAGGAGGCAGCATCCTGCTCCCCAGAATTTGTAAAAACACTTCTAAAAGTCAGAGTGTGTGAATGCAGCAGCGAGGGGCTACCAGCATGGAGGGGTTTGTTTCATTCTGCTGAGGTGCCCGTGAGCATAGGAAGCACAAAGAAGAATATGGGAAGTTTTGTGGAAATTCTGGAGAAGGTTCATCTCTGAGGGACTCAACCAACTACAGGCTACCAGCTGGACTTCACAGCCCTGAGCCAAGCCAATTTTTCACCCACCTTACCACTCATTTCCACCCCATACCTCACCAATTCTACCCCTGGGTGTCTGGTCTGCGATGTGCAGAAGCCCACAGCTCATCAGCTCTGATATAAAGGGTACCTTTACACCCCAGCACTTTCTCCTACGTAGTGGCAATTGAAATAATTTCTGGCATTGTCATGGAGCTGCATCACACATTTTTAAAGAAGGCTGGTGCACAGATAGCAAGGCAATATTGAAGGAATAAATGGGCACTGTGAAGCAGACAAGCCTGTTTGTAGATGTCACGGTGTTCACAGGATGAGTACAGCCTGCCCCTTGCCTGGAAATCAGCTTTCCTATCAAGTCAAGGCCAGTACAGTTCTTTCTGCCCACACAAATACGCACAGATCTGTGGTCAACAGGTAAAGGAAGATGACACAGACTGATCCAGTGCCTTGGGTCACAGTGGCAGCTTGGTATCTGTCCTAAGACAGCTTTGATGGCAGTTGTGCAACTGAGTCCCAGTGTCACAGATGCCTGAGCCTTTTGTCACGTCAGAGAGAAGCAGTCTCAACATGTCTCGTAACAGCATGGCAAGCACTCTGCCTTTTTCACAGCTCCAGGATGAGGTTTTGGACTATGTTAGCTTCTGAATAGATTATTTGCATCATGCTCTGATTGCATATGCTATAGCACTGCATTGTACAATGACACTCTTAGTGCAGAATAGGTGACATCAATGGTACAAGTACATCCCTTTGGTTTAAGAGTTCCTGCATGAGATGTTCATCTGTGTCCCTGATCCTTGGTTCCTGGCAGGCAATAAGCAGATTTCTGCCTTCAACTGAGGAGAAGGTGGAGGAAGTTATGACATGGCTGTATGGAGCATTCAGTTTGTATGTCCCCAGTATTACCTGATGAACCCACCAGCCTGCAGCTCCTCATATGCCTGTGTCAGTCCTGAGGACTGGCCAGAAGGCTGACACAGGCAGGAATCCTTGCTGCAGGCACAGGCAGGAATCCTTGCTGCAGGCACAGGCAGGAATCCTTGCTGCAGGTTGACAGCACTTAAACACTTTTGGGGTTCCCAGCACAGCAAGGACAGGGAGCTGCTGGAGCCTGCCCAGAGGAGGCACCAAGGGATCAGAGGGATGGAGCAGCTCTGCTGGGAGGAAAGGCTGGGAGAGCTGGGATTGTGCAGCCTGGAACAGAGAAAGCTTTGAGATTATCTAATCATGGCCTTCCAGTACCTGAAGGGAGCCCACAGGAAAGATGGAGATAGACTATTTACAAGGGTTTGGAGTGACAGGACAAGGGAGAATGGCTTCAAACTGTCAGAGTAAGTTTAGATTAGAGACTAGGGAAAAATTATTTGCAGTGAGGCACTGGCACAGGTTGCTCAGAGAAGCTGTGGGTGCCCCATCCCTGGAAGTTCAAGGCCAGGTTGGATGGAGCTCTGAGCAACCTGGTCCTCTGAAAGGTGTCCCTGCCCAGGGTAGGGGGCTGGAATAGATGATCTGCAAGGTTCCTTTCAACCCAAAGCATTCTATGGTTCTATAATTCTATGATTAATAATCCTAGAGGAAGAGCTGGTCTGTTCACTGCAAAACCAATAAAAGTCGTTTCAAACCTTCTATTTTCTCCCGGCTAGGAAAGGCCAACAAATGCCAATACAGATACATGGGGAAAAGGGGATGGAGAACAGTGACAAACTCAGGGCAACACTGCTGTTGAATCTACAGAGGTGCATCATGTATGCATAGACAGCAGTCACTGCAATGAGCATGAATTATGTATTCAGGGAAATATGTATTCTCTAGAAGGAGGATACAGGTGGGAGGAGGTCCATGGTAGGCTTGGAGGGTCTGAGAGGGTCATTTTATTTTTTGTGGCTAAGGCAGAATTAGGTCTGACATGCTCAAAAATCTCTGCTAGTGATGAGAACTGTCTGCTGACAGCAAGAGCACAGAAAATCTGCCTGTGCCAAGAAGTCGTACACAAATGAGGGACAAGAGGGCTGGAGGGCAAGAGGTGTTCCTTCACAGTTCACATACCTTGGCTGCTTAATTTAAGCCTGGCCAGTGTCCCACAAAGTGCATGCTTTCTGAGCAGAGCAAATGTCCTCAGGTCCCAAGGCCCTCTCCCCATGGCAATCAGAATATTTCTGTGGAGGACCTCTCGTGCTCTGTGCCATGCACAGGTTTTTAGGGTGGAACATCAAAGGTGTTGTGCAACTCAGCATTAGGACATGGAGACAGGTCAGGACTGTGCAGGGCCATCAGCTAATTTTGACAAGTTGGTTGACACCCTTTGGTTACCAGTCATGTCCATATGGCTGAGGGATGGCTTCAACCTGAATCATTCCCAAGCCTCAGCTTTCCTGCAGAAGGAACCAAGGTCTTTATGCCTGTGATGCACATTATATCACAAATCTCTCCAAAATGTTCACCATCATATTTGAGAGCAGTCCCTTGCTACCTATCAAAAAAAAGAAAAAAAAAAAATCCTCCAGGGAAGGCACTTCTCAAAATACTGTTGGCAATAACCTTAGACTTTAGAGAGTGCAAATGTAAAAGAAGTGGAAATAAAAAGCCACTCATGTGGGGAAAAAAACACTTTAGAGAAAAATGAATACAGCAAACCCGAGGAACTTGCACTCTTTTAAAGAAATCTCTCTGTATATTATTACCTAACTATGTTGCCTCCTAAGTTTGCTCTCATCTCCAACATAAGAGCTGAATGACTATCATTATTTACACAGGCATATTAAAATAAAATGTACCTTACTCAAGAGAAGTTATTTCTCTTTAAATGTCTCCTTGGTAAAAAATATACAGCAAATATTCCTTATTGATGTTTTGGGCTACATGGCTATTTAAAGAGAGTGCTGAAGTATCAGAAGGAGCTAAAAGATCATAACAGCTAACTAATAGCTGTGCACCACTCAATTGTATGTACATGCCTGCAGGACATCTACCTGTCTTAGTTCTGCTTTTTTTTTTTCCAGTCAGAATGTAATAGCAGTCTTTTCTTATTTTAACTTGGTTAAGAAAATCGTGCTTTGTGACCTAGAAAAGGCTTTGGAGGGGCTGCTTTTTCATTTTGCTTGCAGAGTGGAGGGAATGCCATCATCAGTGGAAGGGGCTGTGTGACCAGTGACTTTGTCAGCTACAGTTTCATATTGTTAGAGAAAAAAAAAAAAGGAAAATTGACTGATTTGGACTGAATTTGTAGATATATCTAACACTTAGTTGAGGCATGAGTGTGTTGTATGTTGTGAAAAGCATGAAGACTGTATCTAAATGGGTCAGCCCCACAGCTGTGTAGTGAAGTCTGTGAACAGAAAATGATGGCTCAGTGTCCAGCAGAACAGGAGCTGTGCATGAATGTATGCAGACCACTCACCTATAATTCTTGCATAAATTCAGTCTCTCCAACACTGTAGTTTTGGTTTTTTTCCATTGGCAGAAAACCTAAGTCTTGCCCAACTGGCAGAAAAAGTAGGCATTATTTGACAAGAATAAACAAATTAGTGTGAGACATGATTCAACAATATAAGATCCTAGATAAGAGGTTTAGGTACATACTGCACAGTACTTCACAGTTGCAAAATTGAATACAGGGGATCATTTAATTAAAACCTATTCAACTGAAAATCCTATTTATCTGAAACAAATGTTTGTCCTATCTATAATATCAACAAACTATTCACATGAGCAACTAGCAATAAACAACAGAAAGATGCACAATGAATGTCAATTAACACAATTTGCTATCAAATAAACTTGCAGTTTATGTATACAGCTTTAGTTCTGTCCTGTGTATCCATTATAAAGGTCAATTAACCTCAATTGCAGCTAGTCAGCTTGTTCTAAAACAAAATCAACATAAGATAGCTTTCATTTCTTTTAAATAAGTATCTCAGCAATTTGGTTGCCTGGCACTGAAGAACTTCTAAATTGCTAAAAGTCTTTGCTAAAAGTTTTACGTTACCAAATGTCAAAAAAAAAAAAAAAAAGTGAGATTGGCTGAAATTGTCAAGGTATCACAGTGTGGCTGCATAAGGCTTTTAAAAATATTCATTATTCAGCACATAATCATGGATTCAGAACAACAAAGAGCTTTGGTGTGTGTGTGCCTCAAAGGATGAAAATCTTCCTAAGTAAAGCTTTCGATGCATACACTAATCCAAGACTACACTAACAAATCTCTTGAAATGGAAATCCTTGCTGAAAATGCCTGTGTGCTTTAAACATTATCAAAAGGTTTTTTCCCCCCTCCCCTTTGGCTGCAGAATGTCAGCATTTATGGTAAAAGTCAATCAGGTGCTCACTTGTTCTGCTTAATCAGGAAGAAGTGGTACCACGTGAGCACTGGGAGCTCTCATCTGGAATTGCACAAGCATCACTAACTCCAAGGGCCAGCAATGTTGATGAAAGCAAAGGCAAGTGGTTAGAAGGCTGACATATTGGTCTGTGAGAGAGGCATTAGATATTTGAAACCACAATTGGAAACCCAGGTGAATCCCTGGACTTAGAGAAATGCTGGTTTTCTCAAAGTTCATAATTACACTGTTATTTAAAAATAAAAACAAAAAAAAAAGGGCAAACAAACCAGAAAAACAACACACAAAAATAAACTCCCAAACCAAAACCCAAAAAACTGACATGGATTACTGATCACTTAGCAGGACATTCTCCAGTGGACGTTCCAGCCACCAGCCATTGAGTTAGGCTTCTATCCAACCCGTCTGTGTTTGAGAGGCTGTTTAACTCAATTCTTGAAAAATAATGGGCAAGGTGGTGGTGGCTGACATGATGAATCACAATTCTGGCCCTGCCAGATGCTTCTACAGTCTTTTTAAAGCTGATGATAGTTACAAAATGACCACAGTGGTGTCTTCTCCCTTTAGAAGGAAATCATAGGAGACTGCTCAAAGACCTAAGGCAAAAAAAGATTGCTTTCTCGGCGCGTACAAACACACCTTCCTTCTCAGAAGGTTAACAGGGGCTCTGTGCTTTCTGTGTCCTTTATGAACTTTGCCTTTGCTGTAGGCAGACAGTGTTCAGTGCTAAAAAGCAATTTTTCCAGTGCTGCAGCAGCTCACAGAAAATAAAAAAATAAAAAAAAAAAAGCTGGAACTTTAGAACATAATTATACCAGACATAAACCTGTGGGAAAAGGCTTTGTTTTCTGGGTATAAAATTCACCTGTGTCCCTAAGGCCTATGAAATACTTGCCTACAATTGTGGTCTGAAAACTACAGTCTCTTAACTACATTAGAGTATCCTGCCTCACTGCTTCATTCTACTTCAGTGCTTAATTCTTCCTAGAGGTGATTTTTACTTACCACCTCATTGCTACAGCAAACATCAAACTGCATTACACTGTTTAACAATCAGGGTTACAGCAGTAAAAAGAACTACTAGCATTCATAAAATGTAAGAGGCACTTCCCTGGCTGATGGGTGCATGCCTTCAAAGCTCAGCTACAAACATGAACACAGTTCATGACTACAGGAGCAGCAAGAAGTTTGATTTGCATGTTTTCACATTGCTAAAAGAAGCCCTCCTAAAAGCAAGTCGGTGTCTGAATCTTTGCAGTATGGTTTCAGCATGAGATGGAGTGAAAACAGATGCTTGGCTTGTCTAGCTAACGATGAATGGGTGATCTGTACAGACCTGGCAGAAATCTTCAGATAATCCTCAAGTTTCATGTAAAAAAAGGCAATGCTCAGTTGTTGATCCAGGATGTGTAAGGATGTTGCAGTTCCTTCAACTAAAAAAAAAAAAAAAAAAAATCAGATTTACTATGACTTCTCTCTAGTTGGTAAACTTTTAAATCAAACATTTCTTTGCCCTCCTAGGAACTTGCTAGAGGAAAGCGCACTTCATAAATCATGGGGCTTGGTCTGGTAACATTGTAAGAAAAAGACAACCTGAGTCAGCCAGCTTGGTGCAAGGTAATACCTCCTAAAAGGCATCCTGAACATCATCAGGGTCTTGTGAAACAACATTTTGATTAGCTAAGTGAAAATGAATCACAAGTGTTGGCATACAGCTATGCTATCATTTTATTCAAAGAATGATCAATCAGCGGCAGAGTGATGAAACATTAAACAGACAGATCAATTCAAGACATTATATTCTTACAAGTCTCCTAGATCCTCTACTCAAGATCTGATAGTTTCCACAAGACTTATCAGACAGGGATGATAATTACAAAGATATGGTAATTGAGGGCATTATATCAAGCGTGTGAGCTGGATCTGCTGTCACAGCAAGAACTTCTTCACTGAGAACTGGCAGAGAAGGATTTTCTTTCCCTGTGACTGGCACAGCAGGATCCTCATCCAGCCACTGGCACAGTAATAGGTTCCACTTTAAATCTATCCTATCTACACCCTGTTGAAGTAATTCAGTTAATTGTGTGCATCAGTCTTGGGAGAAATCTTTCATACTGCTAGTTATGTCCTTGGATGAGTAGGGGAGCAATCAAACACTGAGGGGGCACTGCTGCCTGCTAGACCTGGAGCCACTGCCTCAGAGCCAAGAGTCCACTTAAGCACCAAGGAACCAAGCAGCCCACAAGATCAACTAGGCTTTTAAATGCTATAAATTACTCAAGAAGGGATGTGCTGTAAGCATAAATGTTCACCGAGGTGCAAAGCATGGGGGAAAAGCTAGCCAGAGTATGACTTGGCAATTTAGAGAATTTGATGCTAATGTTAGTTTATTAAATTTCTTTTTTTAACTTTAAGGAAAGAAAAAAAAATAGAAAAAAAAATAAAAGGAAGGAAAGACTGAGTAAAACCAAAAGAATTGCAATGAAGGCCAGACAAAACATTTACCCTGACAGCTGAGACAGAGTTCTTCTCCAGACTCTGCCAATATTGACTTCCACATAAAGTCCTATTTTTTTATAGAAGAGGTTAACCTTCCACAATTTACTTACTCATGAAATATAAGGTGAACAGAGACACTAATGCAAATGATCCAGTATATTAAAAAATGCATTGAGCCAGGAAACATTCAAAGTTCTGTTATAAATTATCTTTTAAGGTCTGGAATAGTAGACATAGTGGCTGTGCCAAGCCCTATTAACTGGAATAGATGGATTTAGAAGGAATCTTTTTTAGGGCTGGTCTCTAAAAGATATGGGGGCTTTCTGTCCCACTCATTCTTCAAAGATTATTTTAAAAAAGGGTTACAGCTAGTCCATCACGTTGTTAGGACTTGAGTATCAAAGTATATATGGGCAACTAGAAGTATATATTTCAAAGGAGCAAGGTATAATAACAACAGTTTGATCCCTTCCTATCCCATCCCATAAAAGTTATCACTATCATTTATAAGGGTGGGGGAGAAAAAGACTGCATTGGCTTGGTCAGCTTTTGATGGGAGCTGCAAATGATAACTTGTGCTGTTCTTCCCCTCCTGCCCCCAGACTGCAGTCAGAGCAGTAACCAAAGACAAGCACCTGATCTGAATAAATAAGTTTTTCTGCTTCTCTCTTCCGCCTGGGACACCAGAGAAATAAGTTCACACACCACTACTTTATTTTTACTACAATTCCACTGACTCAGAGACTTTTTTGGTAATTGAAAGAGCAGGAGACTACGAGGAAGTTCCTCTAATTTTCCTGCTGCTTGGGGAGCTGAAAGGCCTGTAGGTGTTACGTAAATTTTGATCACATGAAATGGCCAGTGTGGGGTAGCAATACTGTGCCAGGTCTCTGTGCAGACAATTTTATTTGGCTGTAGTAATTCTTTCCTCCTTGTGAGGGTTTTAGGGGAAGTTTTTGTACAAATCAGTTCCAATTAAATCCCAGTTACAAACCCCTTGCATGTATTTCTTGGTGGAGGCAAGTTTTCACTAAGAGAAAATTGCTAAAGCCTAGAATCAGAGAGCTTAGAGATGGGATGAATTCCTTTCTCTCTGGGATTGTCCTTTAGTAGTCAGGTTCAAAACTTGCCAGCATCTGCTGAGATGGACGGAAAGGTTTTCATATAGACTGGGATGGGACAGTCTTTAAAATGAGCTGTACTTTTCCTTTAAATATGACTAATGTGCTAGCTGGTGAGAAGTAAAAGGGACAAAAATAGAAAGATGAAAAGAAAAATCTTTCCTTGGGTGGATACAAGATCTGAATCTGATATGGAGATTTTTGGTACGTAGGCTGTGCTGAAAACCCTCTAACACTTTGGAGGGACCATTCTGGTTTAGTTTACCTGCTGTGACTGAGACAGAAGAGGGTTAGTGTTGAGACAGCAAGAGAAAAGGATTTCCTCTGGCAGGTGTATTGACCTAGCTAACAAGAAATGCCAAAGAGATGCTGGATGCGGTAAGAGATTCGAGGATACCTTGCTCCAGTGTCCCCAGCTTCAGTCAGTTTATGTGAATCCAGTGTTGTGTACCTTTGCAAAGCCAAAAGAGACAGCAGACTGTGCATTCAGCTGGGGCTGGGTTTCACAGTTCTTTGCTCAATATGTGCACCTTTTGTGAGGGCCATTCAAGTTCAGCAGTCAAGCATGGAGCAACCCAGACACCATGTCCTCACACGTTCACGTACTCTTCACGAGCTGCAGTATTGTAGTGCTGCATGAAGTTCTGCTTGCAGCCAAAACTGGCTCCTACACCTGCCAGAAGGTAAATTAGCAATAGTGATTTTTTTTTTACAACCACAGGTTCTCAGTTGTTTTAAAGTCAGTCAGTAACTTCCGTGGTTACTTTCTTAGCAAGAAAAGTGCTTGTGCAGTATCTGCCTGACGTGCTTGAACTATCTGGCATTTAATCATTCTTTTTAATTTAACAGAGAGAGATAACTCCTCGTGTCTAGTCTCCTCAGGAGGTGACTTACTTCCTGTGTAATTTCCCTTTGTGCAGCATGAAAAACAGCTATGCTGTTCATCTCTTCCTGTCTGCTCATTTTTAGCTCTAAGGTACTGAGCTGGGTACTGTTGCACATTATGCCAGAGGTCTATTAAGCAGCATACTGGTGCACCGAGGTGGAAAAATGTAGCAGGCAGTGATGCTGGCTGCATTCAGCCTCGTAAATCCTGGGCACATTCTCTGCATCGCCTAAGAGCTGCTGAGGTAAAAGGGAGAAGCTGTGCTACCTGCATGCATGATGGATTGCCAGCACTGAAATGTTCCCTCAGACTGCACTGCTGCTCCTCTGCCACCTTTGCTCCCAGGCCCATGTCAGCAGGGGACAAGAAAGGGAAAGAAGGGCAAGGGGATGTGCCCAGGTTGTACCATTGGGACTAAGCCACACACAGAGTTAGGAAATCACAACCAGTTTCTCACTCTGCTTCAACAAACGCGGACTCAGCAAAGCCGAAGCTCTGGTCCAGCACCTCTGCTGAACACAGAGCCTGAGATGTGGGCATATTTTTACCACTCACGTTCTCTCTTGCAGTCTGACTGGAACCTTTATGCAGAATTCATTCAGTGAGTCTTTTAATTCTTTGCAGGCAAAGCAATGTGTCAGCAGGTATTGTCTTGCTCTCTGAAAGAAGTGATCATCTTCAGCAGCACTTCCAGCCAGAGGGTCTCCAGGGCTGACTCCAAGCTCTGCAGAGTCAAAGGGGATGTTTGAAAGAGAGGCCTCTGGATTTAGCCCCAAAGCCTGTCAAACATTTTAAGTATGTCATGCGGCACTCCTTGGAAGTATCACCCTCCCTGTATTTTGGGTGCAAATTGTAACATCAAGTGACACAAGTTTTCTACAGGCTCCTACAAAATGGTGGTGGCCGATATTAAAGGTGATGTTTGTCCGTGTTCTCCTTGGATGATGTACCTGTGGGGCTATCACAGGTGTGAGCCACCACAGAACTGGAAATACCCTCAGCTTCTCTCTGCAAGGGAGCCTTGAATTGTGCCACCAGCACTGAGCCATCCCTGTGAGTCCGTGCTGTCCCTGCAGCTCCTATGCTGCTGGACAGCCTCACCCCTCGAGCCTTAAACACCAAGTGCCCAAACAAATATCAGCAATGACGCTCCAGCAAATTGTTCCTGGTATGGGCATGAAAACAAAATAAAACTGCTTGCTTTGATAACTTTTTTTGAAGTTATCCTCCACTCAGCGAACAGGACTGAAAAAATTCAAGTGCTCTCCCTCCTCTGACCCTGCTATTTCTGGTGGCAGCCACCACCCACTCCCAGACCTGCCCTTCTCACCTACACAAGGCTCCTGTGCAAGTCTCCAGAGATGCAGTGGACTGGGAAAAAGCCATGGCCGAGTCACAAGGCTTGGCCAAGAGGCTGACAGTGCATCCACACTAAAAATGATGGGGTGCCCCTCAGCCAGAGGTGAGCCCTGGGTCAGCAGTGCCCACACAGCTCTGGATTTATCCAAGAGCCAAATGATCAGTTGGGAGACAGCAGACACTGCAGTGTGAGGAGATGAAGAGGGGAGTGCCTCCCCTCTGGAACGGGCAATAATTTCTTTATTTTTGCCCTAAAAACATTGTGTTAGAAAACTCCCGTTTTCTGCAGGGTTGCAGAGGATAACAAATGGATGGGGAGGCCAGGGAACCGAGCCCTGGCAGCCGAGGCGAGAGCCATGCTGAGGAATACCTCATGTTAAACAAGCAGGATAATTATTCTGCTCTACTTAGCACCAGCTAGGCCCCATTCGGAGAACAACGCTCATTTTGGGGCACTGCATTTTAAAACAGACAGAGACACTGGAGAGGGTTCAGATGAGAGCAACAAAAATGATTTAAGAGTTAGTAAATAAGACCTCTGAGAAAAGGTTATGAGAGCAGGGGCTGCTCAGTCTGGAGGAAAGAGGACTGAGGGGAAGCATTACTGCCTACAGATATGCAAAGGGCTGCTACAGAGACGACACAGACCAATTATTCTCATTAGAGAACAAGAACAGAACAAGAGGCAATGGGTTTAAGATGCAGCAAGGGGGAATTTAGATTAAATAATAGGCAAATGATATAACTATTGGAAAAGATAGGCTACTGAACAAGTTTACAGTGAAGCTTGCAGAATCACCTTTAGTGGAGAAATATATGGCTGAGATGAGAGACCTGTCTGTCAGGGCTAGGCAAAGATTAAGGATATGAGGATGAGCCCTTCACAGGCAGACAAGAATAATAAACAGAAAGGAAAATCAGGGGTTTGTGCATATGCACATGAATGTAATGCACTGGTGTAATTAACACTATACAATACAAAAAATACTATCAGTAGTCACAGCCCTTATTGTGATTCCATGTTTTCTCCCAAAACACCACCTCTCCACATCGGTCTTTTTCCAACACTAAGAAAATCATGACTGGGACATCAGTAAAACTGTACATACATATTTGGGTTCCAGTTCTACATCATTTGTCCCACAGGATGGTGAGCTTGGCAGGAAGCTGATAGAGCTTGATTTATAACCAAAATAACACATGATGTGGAAGTGCCATGGATGGCCAACCCTGCTACTGCCATGGAAGCTTACTGTGAGAGCTCCATCATTTCACCTCCATGCCTAGCTCAGACACAACTGCACAACACCAGGCCCTTTCTACCCAGTGGTTACCTTAACTACAAGCCAATAATCAACAAAGGCACAGCAAGGGAACCACAGATGGAAATGGAAGCACTGAGTCACTCCCACTGCTATCTGCAGTGTTAGAACAGTGCAGAGCCTGAGAAACGCCACTACGAAAACAGAGTGCAAACAGAGAAATAGCTCAGTCTGAAGCTCAGATATTACCTTGAATTCATATTATCCCTACCACTTCTGTGAAGTCCTACATGCTTTGAAAAGTAACACTTGCAAGTAAGCACTGTGCTATCGATACATTTTTTTTCTAAAATATTAACTTCAACTTTGGTCATTAAAAGAATGTCCTAATCAAAACCAAAAAGACTCCCACACTAGGTTCACTCTGAGTCTTCAAAAGCTAATCTGAGAATTTTGAAAATTTTTGTCTAAATAATATGATTAATGTTGATGTACCATTTAACCCAGAGTGAGGCTTTTTGCTGAAGTTTTATAAATATATTTGAAACAGGAACAAAAAAAAAAAGTGGGCATAGGCACAGTGTTAGTTCAAATGTGAACACTGAAATGAGTGACAGTGTAGTCAAGTACAAACTACTTATTTGCTACTACACTATAGCTGCTCAGAAGCACTCCTCTCCTTGCTGTAGGTCACTGCTTTGGAGAGGTTATCACCACTGACCAAGCTCTTTGCAACATTTTTTGAGGCTATCGTAAAGGCAAGCAAGAAGCATGTGCTGATAAAGAACTGATTTGAAATGTCAGCCTTATGGGAGGAGGTGCCAGTACAGCTGGCTGGCTTTTTATTTTTTTTTTATCCTTTTTCTCATGTACAAGAGGATTAAAACCTTCCTGGTCAGGAAGAAAACCCAGAGGAAAAGAAGCCAAAAGTCTGACAGGGCTGTGAACCTCATAGCTATAGCAATAATTTTGCAAATGACTAATAATAAGGAGTCGATAATCCAAAGGATGATCTCTGAAGTGAAGAGCACCAAATTACTTTGGGGAGAAAATCAATTATCTCCTTCTGTGGCTGCACAGCCTACAATATGCAAATGCACAGAAGTTACCATAGTCACAGAAACCTGAATATCAACTCAGAAGAGAAAAAACCAAGGAATTTTACAAGAATTGCTCAAAAACATCCTCTTCATGAATGGATGCGTATCTGCTTTATTGACACAGCTGCAATGTTATTCTAATATTCTTCCTCACAAAGGCTGACAGCCGTCTAGAGATGTCAGCATCTGTGAAAGAGATGCTGCACTATGGTGAAAGCAGAATGGGGTGACTGGGTCTGGAAGGCAGTAGAGAAATCAAATTATCATCAAATATTGTGGGCAGATTTTTAACATCTCTTCTCTTGCTGAGTGGTGTCTTACTCCATAACTGGGTCACTGAAATTAATGGAACTACTTGCAAGTAAAACAGTGCTCAGTGTGCCTTAGAGCATCAGAGTCTGACCCACAGCACATATTCAAATGTCACCTTGTATTTTAATGTATCCCAGACTTGAGGGGGTTTCAGAATCATTATTAAATTAGAAATAGACTCCTTATTGGGATCAGGCTCTTTCTTTCACTAGAAGCACAAATGTCTTTAGAGGAGATGTCTGAACATTTGGCCACTTGTTACTAAAAATCCCATTTCCATGCCTGTGTAATCCACATTCCCTGAAGGTTTTGAGAGCAAGGAGCTTATTGTTGATGAAAAGGGAGAAGAGCAGCCTAAGGGCTGCTTGGGAACTCCAGATGGACGGAGGTCTCCAAGGGGAGGGGTGCATTCCTCAAGCATCTGCTGGTGAGCCAGAAGACTGTGTGGGACAGACCTCATACACGTTGCAGTTAAGCATCGGGTTAGGGACTTTGGTTAAAACGCATTTAACCTCTGGATTTAAGGATAAAATGCTATTATCCCTATTGGGGGATAACTGACAAAAGCACTGTATCAATGGTGTTTGGAATGATGAGTTTCCCTAATTACAAGCACCGCCTTTACGACCACACTAGGGAAGCCTCTGAAAAGACTCAGAAAGAAATGAGACAAGGAAAGTTTTATCCAGAACAGCTTACTTAGGAGCAAGGATTTTTTCCCAGCCTAAGTGTATCCCTGGTATTTTCTAAAAATGGGAACAGAATGGTGTCACTTCTGAGATGCTGAAAAAGCTGAAAGTACTTGGACTTAAGCCACAAAGAGAGAGCAACCCAACTGAGGGATGTGGATAAGGACCTCCTAGCCTTATTACATGATTTGAGAGAAGGCACAGACATTTCTCTCACTGTTAAAAAAAAAGGAAAGCAAAGCAGTGAGAGATCTTTGTGCCCCACAGGTGAATTTCCCAGGTTCTGGACAAAAAATTCTTAGACTTAACACAGAAAATGGAAAAAGTATTTGTGAATTGCCTCACTGCTCATGTCTCTGAGAGACAGACAGGGGTTAAGACTTCACTAGGATGGGAAAGTCTTACCTAATACCACTTCACTGTTCCTCAAGCTTCTTCTGTGACCCCTTTTATATTTGCTTTTATACCTGCTCTTCAGTGACACATGGGGTGATTAACACCACCATAGATGGTGTTAATCATCATTTAGTGTCACAAGCTACTGGGATAAGGCACTAAGATGGAGCTATTTAAATATTTTTTTAAGGTAACTCCTAAAGCCTAAACACAGAACTTATTAATACCTGTAGGGCTTCACCAAAAGCATGATGAAGTCAAGAAACTGCTAACTTGTCCAGGCCAAGGTCCACTGCAATATTTGTACTCCACAGAACACCTGCCATCAAACCAAGATTGCTCCATGGATGGTTTAGGTCAGCCCATGAAATTCTGGGCTCTCAGCCTCCCTCTCTGCTGGGGTGTTGCTGCTGAGTTAATTTTCAGTCCTGAAGTAAACTGACACTGCACCTGCATAAGAACTAAACCTTCAGGGAGGGAACTCTTCTTTTTACATTGGGTGTAAACTGCAGCTGAGTGGCCCTCAAAATCAACATTTATGGCAAAAAAAAAAAAAAAAAAAGTCAGTAATAGCTGGGAAAGATCTACTTTAGTACTACTAGAGTGGTACCTAAACTATACTCTTCACTCTTTTGGAGTAGCACTGAATTATGACCTCTTGTCAGATGTAGGATATGATGTGCTCTAACATCAAAAACATGTATTCATTCCTTACAGGAATTACATAGAAATACATTGGTCTGCCTAATCTAGCAAGTTACTAGAGCTGTCTCAGAAGAAGGTGCTATGAAATATTTACATACATTAATTCTCTGAAGTCACTTATGGCATGCATAGGTCTTTGAAAAGTTTTGTCCTACAATCATTTTGTACAAGTTGGTCATAACTCTGCAACTTGAAAATCATTATCCTCCCCATCAGCTTCTGTTCTTGCTCTTATTGTCACCCTGAAAGTCCAGTCTGAGGCATTTAGCCTTTATATGACTGACCTCATCAAGAATTCAGTTCAGCAAATCTTGACAAGAATTTTTCTTTTCAAGTAGCAGATAGACTATGTATATATATTTAAGGATAACATGAGAGTTGGTTGCCTTAGTAACAGGATCTTTCAGCCATTGAGTTTAGTATTTACTCAGCACTGAAAATGTACACTGTATTGAGAAAAAAAATACAGTATTTTTATTAGTCTGCCCCTGTATATATGCCCATCAGCAGCAAATGCACACTGTGTAGTTTGACTTTCCATTTCTGACTTATGTGAAACCTCTGAGAAGGGAGCATGCAGAAATGAAACCAGGGCACCTGGTGCAATGTATTTTTGTTACAAGTGTTTTGAGAGAAAAAAAACTGTTGTGAGAGTTGAAAGCTCTGCACTAAAGATATTCCTCATCTCTCGATAATATGTCCAGAAGCAGAAAACTATAAAAGCATTTCTATCCCGTGGTTTCATACTCTGCTGAAAACAAATCCACAGAAAATAGTTATGAAAGAGGATATTTGTGAAGTGTCAGTTTCCACAACTGCATTAATGTGCAGTACAGTTAAGAAGTGTTAAAAAGGCTGTTTTGCCTGGCATTTGGGGGGATGGAGGTGAGTGTATATACATTTAAAGTGCTATTTCAAAGCCCACTTCACTCTGGGTGAAACAAGGCACCAGTTACAGCTGCATCAATTAAAATGCAGGGGAAATTAAGCAGAATTGAGCCATTGAATTTTGGGACCAGCCAGGATGCCAAAAGGTTTATATCTCTTCCTGTGCAAACATGCCATAGGATTTTTCATCCTCCCAGCAGGACAAAGTTGCCTTCAGGTGCTAAGTACAAACCCACCACGTCCAGCTGCCCAGTGCCTCCTGTGAGGGCACAGGGCTGCCTGGAACAGAGTGAATCTGCCACAGCACAGAGTCCCCTCCTGCCTCTGGGAAGTACAGAGCTGGGAACTGCTTTGCTCCAAAATAACAGGCAAGATCCACTGGGTTTTCACAGTTTTTATTTCAAGACCAAGAACAGAACCAGGCTCTTCTGCTTGGAAGTATGAGAGTCGGTCACCCAGGACCTTATGGCCCCAAATGTTCAGGGCTGAGGCTGGAGAAGGTTTAAGCATGTGAACCAACCTGGCAGATTGTTTCATCTAACAGTCTGTGCATTGCCTCTTGCTCTTATGGTTACCCAGCTCTTGCACTGATAAGAAATCCACTCCTGGGCTGGTCTTTTAAATTATAATTTAAGAAAGTGTAAAACATTTCTGTATTATAGCAATTTAACATCTGATATGGCCTCTGTCACAGTGTTATGTCATATCCTTACAGGATGATGGACTCCAGTGTAATACAGCTTTTCCTTCTCTAACTGCTGCAATCCTATATCCATTTTGCAATTCAGATGGAACACAGCCTGCTCAGACAGCAAAGCAGAATGTTATAATCTCATAGAATAACTTACATATAATTACAGACAGAATATTTCTTCTATATCAAAAAAATAAGAGCTGGAAAATAGATGTGGAAAAGGTCTAACAGTGGGAAGAGCAGGTTGAACCAGATGGTTCTGCTGGTTTAAAGCACTACCCAACAAATGCAGGCTTTTTCCTCTATCATGAAGTTTTCTCCCCAGTCCTGACCTTCTCTTTTTTTAGCACCAAATATTCTTGCATAGATGGGTTGGCAATGGGCTCTTGGGTTAAGAGCTGAAAAGGAGGCCTGAAGACTGTGCTACCTGACAGCATTACTGGGCTTTGCACTCCCCCCAGAGGGGCAGGAATGTGAGTCTGTGTTCATGTGTAGGGCTCTGCTGATGCTCCACCAGCTGCAAAAGCCACACAATGCCAGTGCAAGGGAGGCTACAGAGCACCCAACTGGATGGGGATCAGCAGGAGGAGGAGCAGAGAGGTGGAACAGAAATCACTTCCCCCAGCTGGATTAAAACGTTTGTGTTTAAAAAGAAAAGTGTTTTTTTCCTCCCCCTTCCGTTGCCATCCTTCGGTGTAATATAGAGAAAGCTTAGTATTTCTGTAAAAAGTGGAGGGAAAAAAAGGTAGAAAACACACATTGTTTAGAAATGGCATAGAGATGGCAAGTTGCCTTCCCTGACAGGCCCTCCATGAATTATTATTGCAGGCTGCAAACTAAGCTGCATTTTCTCAGGACTGTCTTTTACAGGAAAACCTCTGCTCCTGTTTATCACACACTTGAACTAAAATCTATCAATTTGCAGTAAAAAAAAAAAAAAAGGAATTCTGAGAATTGGGATAAGGTTTCAGCTAATAGAGCTTTTAGTCTAATTAAAAAAAAAAAGAAAAAAAAATAATCTTTGCTTGTCCTGCTCAGATTTTAGGGTCAGGGAATTTGAAACTAAAACACTAAAACATGTAAAAGTCACACAGAATGAGGCTTACCAGCAGAATTTTTACCCACACAATAATCAGAAAGAAGAAACAAAATGGCAGTGAATTACTAACCCTCAATGACTGCAGATAACAAACAACTCAATGTTATTCTATAGGAGATCCCATGTACAAAATCGAATTACCAAAGAGTTTTAACTATTTGGCTCCCAATCCCATACACTTTGGAACTATCCAGACACGTCATATTTTCCATATATTGACCCAGAATGTGTAATTCAACTTCAAAAAGCTGTGTATTACTAGCTGTGACCATACAGAGCATGATATACAACTATTTTTTTTTCTTACAATTAATGTAGTAGCAACAAGGATGCAGACAGATCTTGCAATTTGGGTTATTCATTACTACTGAAATTGCAACACCTTTCCATTTGTTTTATTTTGCTGAGATGCATATTGTAGGCTTTTTAACTGTATTTTTTTTTATTGGCACAGCACTGTGTCTATCCTAAAGTGCTTCTGTCATACCTAACTGCTTCTGAAATGAAAGCACAGATGATGGTGACTGCAATAAACAGCAGACAGAGAAGGACAGGTAGTTTGTTGCATTGTCCCTTGGATCCTTTTCAGCAAAGTGAATGCAAAGTATTGATGTTGCATGATGTGAACTGAATCTACATTTCCTCATGAGACAGAGGACAGCTACAGTGGGAGTAAACAGGTAAGGAGAAAAAGAAAGGGTAAGTTTGTTGTTCAGCAGCTAAAGCTGTCAAGGTCCTTAGGAAAGGGAGAATCGGAAAGAATCGACATCTGTCAGCTCTGCTCACTTTGGGACTGACTGACAGCAAGAGATGAGCATTACACTGAGATGGGAAACATTTGGGACTCCTCCAGACCGTATGAAGAGAAGTATTCTCTGTCCCAACAATTCAGCAGAAATTTACAGGCTTCTACTACCTCTTTCTGAGCTCCCTCACACTGTTTAATTGCAGCTGTGGGTGCTTTGGGAGCACCTTAGCATGCTGACAGCCACAGAGCCCTCCGTGCTCTGCAAACAGAAAAAAAAAGGCAGTCCAGCCCAATGAGACTGTTTGCACACAGTCAGAAATGTTTCTCAGAACCATGGCATAAACATACTGCTGCATTTTTATCAGTATTTTGTATTTCGTAAAAATATTCTGAAGCTTAAGGGCTCAGCGCCCACAAATATGCTGGCACACAGATTTTGCATTTCTTGTAAAGTCTCTGCCTGTGCTTGAGTGTGCATAAGCAGTAGCTGATTTTTCAAACACTTGCATATCTGAGCTGCAGGACTGAGCCAAAAGCATGGCAATGAATTATGGGCTGCACGAAGGTGTTGATACAGTCCAGCAGACCTACACACAGTGCAATCTTTCAAGAAGGAGAGAGGAAACTGGCATGGGGCTTTTATTTTATTGTGATTGCACAGAAAGGCCAATCTCTGCTCCTGTGGAGGGATCATTTTCCCTAGCTGTACACACTTGTTCTGGAATGGATCTAACTTTACAGTATCTGCTTCCAACAAACTTCTCTCCAGGCTAAACAGACACTTGGTACGCACACGACAGTGCATGGGAGAGTGATGCTGAGAAAAGAAGACATGGTGTGGCTGACATCTTTGCTTGTCTTGTAAGAGTGATCCGAGTAACGTCGGAATGATTCCATCAGTACTGTCAGAAATAGGTTTAAGAGCCCTCCAGGTAGGTTGCAAGCCTTGGCACAGGGAGCAGCTAACATGAAGTGGTTGCCAATTGACCAGAGGTTCTGGGAAGGTACAAAGCAACACTAAGGACCTTGACTTAGGCTGATGACACAGTTTTCTTCTTCTGTGTTCTCAACAGAACTGTTCTCAACAGTTCTGTGTTCTTTCCCTATTTCAGAGGGTCTGGAGTATTCTGGCTATTCTGTCAAGTCCTACTGGTTTTACATATGGCACTCAGGAATAACACCAGACTGAGTTTGTATAATGCTGGATGAGCTTGCTCACACCTCAGTTGTATCTGAACCATTATCCACTGAACTGAAGTATGTTGGGCATTTACACAATCATGGCAACTCTGGCTCCTGCAGGACAGATGTACTATAAAGATCATTAGGAAATGTCACTACCACCCTGCCCAATGAGCAATTATAAATTCTCTCCCATCAAATCTTTGATGATACCGCTTAATACAGATTCCTAAAAATAATGGAAGAAGGCTGATGTTGTTGTGAGATCTCTGGAACAGTGCTTGAGACATCTTTTTTCAAACTGCATTGGCCCTTCAGGCTTGTTATTTATTCTTGAGTCACTGACCTTCAGTGTTCCTTTGCTTCACACAGTGTAAAGAGGAATGCATGCTCTTACCTATTATTTCTTCCTGGACTGGAAACAATATAGGCCAGGGAGCTAGGTCTTCTAGGAAAATAGGCAGAGCATAATTGCTCCTGGAGTACCGTAACACTGCTTCTAAGTGATGACTGAAATAGATCTTCTGTGCCAGTCAAAAGATTCACAGTAAGGGCCCAAAAGTTCTTATCCAGTGTACACACCCACTGAGGCACTGTAGGTGATAATACCTCCAGGAAAAGAACAAACGTAAAACAGATACTCTGATACTTCAGCCTTAGTACTACACACACACAAAAAAAAAAAAAAAGAAAAAAAAATAAGAAGTTTTCTTTATCCACACATATTGCAAAACTTCTCTGCCTGGGGAGCTCGCTGTTCAGGCAGCTATATTTATTTGAGTGCATCCTTGTGTTTATCCTTTTGCTGTCATTTACAATACACCAAATTGACAAGCCTGACTGACATCTGTATGGATTTCATATACACAGCAACAACATGAATGAGGTAAAGTGGCCTCTTGGGAGACTGCTGGAACTCTTGTTCATTATCATTATCACCATGATGATTGGTGCAGATGATGAAACTCCCAGCCATCCCATCCTTGAGCTCTGCAGTCCTTCATGCAGCAGGGTGCTGCAAACACTGCTATGAGTGATTATTTTTGCTGTGACCCTGTGCAATACCACTCTCCCTGCTCCCACACAGGATACCCAAGCCGAGCAGAAGGTGGAAGATGTGTTCCAGGCACCAGCATGAATCCAAGCCAAGCCATGATTCACTACCCCAGGTTGCTGTGGCTGAGGAGAATTCAGCCAAGCTCACAATTGCCTTTTGGCCCTGTAACACTGTCCCATTCACCATGGTCAAGCAGGAAGATAAGCTCTCAGTTACCCGATCAGTAAGTACCAAACTGCTTTGTCTCCTCAATAAAATGTCTCTGGTTTTTGTTTTTCACATCACAGAAAGCTGCATCAGCATTCAGACCAACTGAAATTCAAGTAGAAAAGTGGGACAGATAAAAAATCTGTGAAAATATCTTTTTTTGAATTGTTTTTCCTAGATGTCTACTGGGTTACATTATACTGGTATCACTGCATTCATGCATTCATCTCATTGTTGACCTCAAAATTATTTCATGAGGTTTCGGTGAAATGGGTATGTTAAAGCAATTAAAGAAACTGCAATGAAAATGTGGCACCGTTTTCATGACTTACGCCTTTACAAGACTTTGGATAACTACTGCTAAAGGTTAATATGCTTTATATGAAACTGCAGGTATCTGTCAGACACCAGAAGCAGTCTGGGGAAGGAATGCTGCATGGCAGAGACATCTGCTGGGAGCTCCTTGCACTCCTCCCATGCCTCGTGGTTCAGCTCTCCGGGGCTGTGGATCCTGGGAGAAGCCCCAAGCTGCTCCTGCTGCCTCCAGCTGGGGAGTGAGTTGGTGGCAAATGGAGAATTCAGCACACCCCTGCCCAGCCATGGCCAGTCAGCCACTCAACAGGAGCCAGAAATATTTAGGCTATATGCTGGAATTTTAATGGAAACTTTTGCATCTAAATTGGAGGCTCTGCTCCTCTATCCAGCTGCCTGACATTGAACTGTCTGTCAGAGGAAGGCTGGTGAAATTCTTCCCTTTCCCAAGCATACACAGTGGGAGAAGATCAATGTTTTAATTAGGGAAAGGAACTATCAGGGACGCCCGCAATTTTGACAATGAGTTCACACTAAGGCACTGTTATCTAAGTTAAAAACTGAAAATGAGGTTTCAGACTCTAGCATCTCCTAAATTCCTAGCATCAATCATCTCCCTTCTCAGGGAGACATTGATTCTACTCTCCACCTACAAAGCGAATCTCAATCCCTCTCTCCCTTCCTCCTTCATAGTGGGAAAGCACGGATTGATCATCCTGGGTTGACAGGATCACACTGTGCTTTGACCATATCCCAGCATCCTGTTTCAGCTGTAGACACTGGCTTTAAAATGACTGAGACAATGCAGAAAGCACTCACAGAGTAAACCCTAGAAAGATTAAACCCTGTTTTGTACAACAGCAGAAAAGAAGATGCTTTGCAAACTCAATTCCCTTTTCTCCAAATGCAAGGATAAAGCTGGTGCAAAGCATCCTGCAAATGAAAACAAGCTGTATTTGATTCCACGCACACCAAATGCTTGAACTGTGTTTAGCACATCACAGGTGGAGGGTTTGAGTGATAATCCCCAGTGTAGCAGGATTTTTCCTGCAGACACCAGTTCACATCTGATGGGAGACTGTTTTAAAACCAGCCTCTGCTCTTACATTGTAAGAACAACTCTCTCCCTCAAGCTACTTGCAGACAAAAACATGTTTACCTCCACCTATCAAAGCACCAGGGGAAAAGAACAGCCCCTTGAAGGAAATTAATCCCTGAAAAGCGTTTGAAATGTTATAAACAGCTTACTACCAGAGTGAACAGATGCACTAAGAAGGATAAACAAACAAGCATTTGCCCAGCCCCTGGGAGGGAGCTGGCTGCACACCCCCTTTACACTCACACCAGAGGCAGGGGGGTTCAGTGTCCCAGTGTGTGGTGGCCAAAGGCCACTTGAATTGGCCCAGCCCAGGTATCCAGGGCAAGCAGCCCAGGACTAGCAGCACTGCAGCACCTCTCACCCCCTCCCTCACTCAGGGGCATCCAGAGAAGCTTTATCACAGCTTTTGCAAAGCAGTCTGAGCCTGCAGTGCTCACCCTCAGGTGAGGGTGCTCACCACAGAGTATGTGCCTTGCCTGCTGTCACAGGGAAGTGGCAAAAGCACATCATTCCAGGAAAAGAAAAAACAGCCTTCCAGTGTCTGCCCCAACCACTTTTATGCTTTCCCCACAAGGCACTCTGTGGGGCAGGGTCTGCCCATGGCTTTCCCTCTCCCTCTACTGCCCAAGGAATATTGAATTATTCTGTGCAAAATCAAGCTGTTTTCTCCAGAAACACTGAATGCTCTCTTCTGTTACTGAAAAACCCATTCCTGAGCGTAGCACTCCCTCAGACAACGGAGGAAAATGGAAACAGGCCTCCCTCTCACAAATGAGAAACAAGTAAAAAAAGGTGATGCAGAAGACACGGTGATAATGCCCAAAACCACAAGATTACTAGGGTTAGTTCTGCCTATTTTGCAGATGCAAGACAAGCCTGGCATCATTGTGCAGAGTCCAGGAGTATCCATGAGCACATCCTAACAGGTCATGGAGAAGATGTGGAGGGAGAGAAAGAGGTCCTTCTGGACTTCTTCTGAGTACATCTGCTGAAGACCATGTGTTGCCTACAGAATACGTGTCGTGGACTGAGCCTCCAAGCTCTGCAGGAGCCCAAACCAGCTACAGGGCACTCAGTGCCTTCTGCAGGAGCTTCTGGCACGGCAGAGCTTTGCTGCAGGGCAAAAGTGAGATGCTGAGATGCTCCCCTTGACTTGACTCCCAGGCAGGTGCTGTGCTGTGCAATCCTGCCGGGAACAGCCAGGCTCCAGGGAGTCAGTCGGGTGGGGAAGCCTTGACTGACACTCTGAATTCATTCAGCTGCTTTGCTAAGGAGAAACAGAAGGGAAATTAAACAGGAAAGGGCGTTTGAGTTGTGTCCTTGGGCAGGTATGGTAACAAGTGATCCCAAAGTCTTTCAGAGGTTTAACCTCAAGGACAAAATCCAAAGCCTGGCTTCTGCTCCAGAAAAGGAAGAATCTGCACTTTGCAGCATCATACTTCAGATGGTCCCTATGTATTAAAAAACAGCTGCTATTAAATATCACAATCATGAACAAAATCCAGTTTGGTTGCACACCCTGCTTGTGCTAAACTTTTCTTTCTGCTCACCATCCACTGACAGCGGCATAAAACACAAAGTGCCTGCTCATGAGTCACATGGATGAGGAAATACTGTGAACAACGATTTGGATTTCCCTTCACTTAAAAATGAGCACAATTGCAATGATCCCACTTACAGAAACATGATTAAAGTAGCCAAAAGAAATTAAGAAAAGAAATTAAGCTACCTAAGTAATCAGAAAACAGATCATGAATCATTGAGGAGGGTGAATGGTTGAACTTTCTCTTCCCTTTCCAAAGTTTCCACCTTCTCATGCTGAGAATGAAGAACATCACTATATGTTAACCATAAGTGGAGGATGAACACCTTTTTTACTATTAAGTTAAAGTGGTGCCACTTTCTTTGCATACAGAAGCAGCTTGTAAGAAGTGAGCTCCGGGAATTACTGTTGGGTTATTGCCTTCCCAACACTTGGAGAGGCTTGTGTAAATGCCAAGGTGGGCAAGAGGGAAATCCCTCCTCACCATTAATAAGGGTACTAGGTAACTTGTAGCCAGTGAACCGTGATTTGTTTGCTGAAATTAATATTTATTGTGAAGTTTTGAGAATTGCTGTGCTTGATATGTGGGAAGCTTCTACTTTGCACCCTGTGCAGAATAAACAATGTCTCCTTCCCGAACCTGGCTCTTGTCCGTGCGAAACACACGGAGGCCAGGCTGTCTCGAAACCCTTGCAGAGAAGGGAACTCAGTACTTTCTAGCTGAAAACCGAGGGGAATAAATGAAAATGTCTTGCTCCGCGCTCTCTGACGCCTCACACCGGCCAGAAGCCGCAGAGCACCATGGCGCCGCGGCCCGGGACTACCGCTCCCAGCAGCCACCGCGGCCGCCCCGCCCGGTCCGCGCACCACCTCCCCTGCTAACGGGTAACGCGCCTTCCGGCCCATTGGCTGGTACCCGCCGGAACCGGCTGTGCCGCGATGCGCACTGGGAGTTGTGGTTTTCTCGCCCCCCAGCACAGCTGATGTGAGCGGGCCGGGAGGGACACGTACTACCGCTTCCGGCGTGCCCCGCGCGGCCCGGAAGGAGCCGTCAGCAGACGGAGCCACGGGCAGACATGGCGGGGCAGATGGCTGTGCTGGGTGAGGCGGTGGTGTGGCTGGACTGGGAGGTTTTGCTGGGTTTTGCTTCCGCTCTCGCGTCTTACTGCCGCCGATGTTGCCCCAGCTTGGCTCTCCAGGGAGGCGCGAGTTTGCCATCCGTGGTGTGTTCCGCTGTGTCCAGTTCTAGGCTCCTCTGTACCAGAGTGAGGTGGATCTCCTGGAGCGGGTCCTGCGGAGGGCAGCAAAGATGATGAGGGGACTGGACCCCTAAGAAGCAAAGGCTAAAGGGGCTGGGGCTGTTCAGCCTCAGGAGGAGATTCCTGAGAGGGAACCTCATCAGTGTCTGTCAGTGCCTGCAGGGAGGGGTCAGAGCATGGACCAGGCTCTGCTCAGGGGTGCCCAGCAATGGGACAAGAGGCAATGAGCAGGAATTGGTGCCCAGAAAGTTCCACCTGAACATGAGGAAGAACTTCTTCACTGTGCAGTGACCAGCACTGGAACAGATCACCCAGAGAGGGTGTGGGGTCTCCCTCAGTGGAGATATTCCAGAACCATCTGGGCATAATCCTGTGCCATGTGCTCTGGGATGACCCTGCTCGAGCAGGGAGGTTGGACCAGATGACACACTGTGGTTCCTTCCAACCCGACCCATTGTGGGATTCTGTGAAAGCTAAAATGCTCATTGCTCAGAAGTGCCCAGGGAGATTTGTATCCCAGAGCAAGCCAAGGCTTTCTGACCAGTCGGTTTGAAGCACAACTATGACCAACTTTCCCTGCTGGGGAGAAGAAAGAGGTCACCTACTATTTGAAATTTAATTTATTTACGTTTATTGATGAGATTTTGTTTGTACTTTTTTTCGATAATGATCTAAGGCGTTACTTGATGCTAGACTTTTGGGTTTTGTCTGTCTTTTGATTATAAGTACAGTTAAAAGAAAATCAACCAAACAACAAACTCTTCTGCACATAAACTTGTCTTCTCTTGGGTTTCAAGGTACAGAAAAGATGCAGAGGTCTGGGAAGATGCATTTTGGGAGCTCGGTGAAATAGAATGAGTTAGTATGGGTTTCTCTCCCCTTATTGTTAGATTTCTGATGAAGCTGGAGGTGTTAGAATTGGGAGTTTGTTGTTTCACTGTGATTTTGGGCAGCCCCATTAACTCGATGTCCTTTTAGGGTCCTTCATAGGCAACTCCTTCAGAAGTACTAATTAGCCTGGGTTATTGCAGAAACACGCAGAGAAAAATAGAATTATTACAGTGCGGTGATATTTTTGGCTTGACTGTCTCTTGGGCTTTTTTTCCTTAATCACTTTAATATTTAATGCCTAAAATCCTTGACTTCTGGCCACTCTCTGTTGAGCAGGAAATTAAAAACTAATTAGGTAGCTAAACAAGCTCCAGAGTGTGAAATAAAGCTGCAGGAGGCGCACTATGTCACACTGTGTCATTTGCATTGACTGGAAGGTTTTGCAGAGTTGATCCCCTAACCCTGCTGTTCCCAACTCCGTGTTTCAGGCTCTGCTCTGCTGACCCTGCTCTTAGCTGGCTACCTGGCACAGCAGTATCTGCCCATGCCCAAGCCCAGAGTGATCGGGATCGACCTCGGCACCACCTACTGCTCCGTCGGCGTCTTCCTGCCGGGAAGCGGGGACGTGAAGGTGATCACGGATGAGAGCGGGCACAGCAGCATCCCCAGCGTGGTCTCCTTCACTGACTCTGGGGTGCACGTGGGATATGAAGGGCTGGAACTGGCTGATGCCAATCCTCAGAACACCATCTACGATGCCAAGAGATTCATTGGGAAAGTCTTCACTTCGGAAGAACTGCAGAGTGAAAGCAGCAGGTATCCCTTTAAGGTAAGCAGCCACCACCTTCAGTGCCCTCCAAGCAGCGAGGTGCAGGACTCAATCCAGGCTGGGCATGAGCAGAGCCAGAGCAGCCCTGGAGAAGGAGCTGGGGGTGCTGGTGGCTGAGAGGCTGGACATGCCCCGGCCGTGTGCTGGGAGCCCAGAGCCCCCCGTGTGCTGGGCTGCACCCAGAGCCCCGTGGGCAGCAGGGCAGGGAGGGGATTCTGCCCCTCTGCCCCCTCTGCTCAGACCCCACCTGCAGGGCTGCATCCAGCTCTGGGCTCCAGCACAGCAAGGACAGGGAGCTGCTGGAGCCAGCCCAGAGGAGGCACCAAGGGATCAGAGGGATGGAGCAGCTCTGCTGGGAGGAAAGGCTGGCAGAACTGGGATTGTTCAGCCTGGAACAGAGAAGGCTCTGGGGTGACCTAATTGCAACCTTTCTATACCTGAAGGGAGCCCACAGGAAAGATGGAGAGAGACTATTTACAGGGGTCTGGAGTGACAGGACAAGGGGGAATGGCTTCAAACTGATAGAGAGTAGGTTTAGATTAGAGATTAGGAAAAACATTCTTTACTGTGAGGGTGGTGAGGCCCTGGCACAGGTTTCCCAGAGAAGCTGTGGATGACCGATCCCCAAAAGTGTTCAAGGCCAGGTTGGATTGGGCTCTGAGCAGCCTGGTCTAGTGGAAGGTGTCTCTGCCACTGGCAGGGGGTTTGAAGGAGATGAGCTATAAGGTCCCTCCAACCTGATTGTATGACACTTAAAATATGGTTGATCATCTTGTCAGACCTTGAGTCATTTGGCTCAATCTGATGTGCCTGAAAACCGTAAGAGGTATCCAGAGCGAGAAAGGAAAAGGTTGTGGAAGTTGTGTACATCTGCATGAGAGCTGATAATGACTTTCCAGAGGACCCTTTGTTTTCCTACTCAGAAATCTGTTTCTGGGTAATCTTTCAGTCCCTTCTTTGAAAGGATAAATTTAAACGTGAAATGCTAACTGTGCTCTGCTGAAACTTAATTTTCCCTGAAACTGTAAAATAAAAACACAAACAAACAAACAAAAATCAACAAACCTTCTCCCCAAAAAAACCAAAACTCAAAAAAGTTTTAAAGCCACATAGTCTCTGTCCCAGTGCATTTTTTCCTTCAGCACTTTATTACTTACTTCACCAGCAATGAACATGGTGCAGAATTGGTTGGGAAAAAAAATCATGTACTGCAAGTGGTCTTTGAAGTCTTTTTAATTTTTTAGTATGGTTAAGAGAAGCTGTTTCAGTACCAAGCTGTTTGTTTCCTTTCAGAAACCTGAAAGGTAACCTTATTGTTAAAAAAGCATCCTTTCTGTCTTTGAATGTGGTGTTGGAAGTTGATTGCAGTTTCTAGGTGTTAACTTTTTTTAATGTATTTTACTGGGGCACAGTGGATGTCATTTGTTTGGCTATATTTTGACCCCTTAAATGACATGTTTTGCATAATCCTAATCCAGGAATAAAAGTGATCCAGAAATGGCAAAAGCACGTTTAAATTTTTCCAGAATAAAGAGACTACATGCAAATAAAACATTTGGTGGGAACAGGGTGGGGGAACATAGGAAGATTTCTCACTTGGGGGTTGTGTCGCTTTATCCTTCTAGATTGTCAGCAACAGTGGATTAGCTGAATTTTCTGTGACAGCTAATGAAACCTTTCACATCACTCCAGAGCACATTGGCTCTCAGCTGCTGCTGAAACTGAAGAAAATGGCAGAAGCTGACCTTGGCATGACCATTTCCAAGGCAGTCATCTCCGTGCCAGCAGAGTTTGATGAGAGGCAGCGGAATTCTACCGTTAAGGCAGCTAACCTTGCAGGTGATGTTTCTCTATTCCAGAGTTTTTCTTGGAGACCTTGAGGTCTGTTTCACTAACATTAAAGCTTTGTGGAGGATATAGAAACAGTGAATCAGTGACAGAGAAGTTTAGAAAGGATTTTCTGTGAGGAACAGCTGAGAACTTCTGAGTACTGAAAGGTGCAGCTCGCTAACGTAGACATACATGGCTAGAAGTAAGTTTTACTTGAGGGAAAATCTTTTTTATAATCTCCAAATAGGGAGACTATATAGAGCACCCTTGGACAATCATTTAAACAGAAATAGAGGGCATGAAATAAATCTCCTTAGCAAGGTTTCTCTGGAAGCAGTGTGTTTGGGCACATTATGGTTCGTGATTTTGCCCTGGTGCTGAAGCAGTACTATTTTAGGATTAAGTAAGGAAAAGATTTCATTGGATATTACTACTTAGGAAACTACTTCCTTTAGATCTGACACTTAACTTGAAGTGAGTGTGGTTAAAAAACCCACAGCAAGTAATGGCAAATGCCATTCTGATGTAAGAACTGCAGTTTTCTGAGGTGTACCTGAGTGTTGCTTGTTGTCTCTGTTCTTCGTAGGGCTCAGCGTTCTGCGAGTAATCAATGAGCCCACAGCTGCTGCTATGGCTTATGGTCTCCACAAAGCTGATGTGTTTAATGTTCTGGTGGTGGATTTGGGTGGAGGAACTTTGGACGTGTCTCTGTTGAACAAGATGGGAGGGATGTTCGTCACACGAGCCATGGCAGGTGAGAAAAATACTTTTGTTTCTCAAGGGGTGGGAGGCAAGGTGCACCTGAAGTCACTGTTGGAGGGACTTTTTAAACCAGCCATGTCACAGGGTGTTTTCCCAATGCATTCTCAACTGAATTTCATGCAAAATTAGGTTTGTTTAAAATCTTCCTGTCGTGTTTGCCCAAACTGGGAATATTGGCAGATCAGTGACCAGTGCTTTGGTGCATCCTTGCCTTGTGTTTGGTGCTGGGTCAGTTGAGCAAGGTTTGGGAATGCACAGGCAGTTAACCCAGAGGTTTTGTGATTGGTGCATGAATGATTTATCCCTGGGCAGAGAGCTCTGGCAGCAATGTTTGGTCAGACTGTAGTGAGGAGACAGCTGTGCTTCAGCTGGCCTGCATGCACACAGCTCTGAAGTCCAGTGCCAGCTGCCTGTGTTGCCTTCAGCAAGCAAGTTCTGATGTGAGCTGCTGCTGCTGCTCAGTCCAGTAAGAGTGGAACAGCAAGAAAGGTTCACTCTGATTTAGTCAGACAGGGGTCCACTGAGTTACTTTTTCAGTCAAAACAAAACAGTGGAAATTATTATCCATCATGTGTACAGTGGACAATAATTTTGTCTGTTGTCACAGCTCTGTGAGCTGATGTGCTTGTGGTCCTTCTGTGATTGTTCTGGCCCTTGAGCACCATCTCCCCGTGACGGAGAAGCAGTGTGCTGCTTTCTGGGGCTTTGGAGGTGCTCTGTGTGATGCCTTCTATTCTGATCTTTCAGGTAACAACAAACTTGGAGGACAGGATTTCAATCAGAGGTTGATGGTGTATTTATATGATCAGCTCCGTCAAATGTACGGTTCTCTGCCGACACAAAAAGAGGAGATTCACCGCCTCAGGCAGGCTGTGGAAGCTGTTAAATTAAACCTGACTGTCCATGAGGCAGCTACACTGAGGGTGCTGCTGACTCTGCCAGCAAACAAGCTTACAAGAGAACTTGCAAAAAGCCAGGTAAAAACAAACAGTGCACTAAAAGACGAGGCCTCACAGAACGCAGAAGGCCTGAAAAATCTTGGAGACGCTTCCAAAGTAGAGGACAACTTTGTCGAAGTTGTGTTTGAAACAGAAATCTCTCGGAAGCTGTTTGAGATGTTAAATGAGGACCTTTTTGAGAAGATTCTTGTGCCCATTGAACAAGTGTTGCAGGAGGGGCACCTGTACAAAGCAGATGTGGATGAAATTGTGTTAGTTGGAGGCTCCACACGGATTCCCAGAATACGTGAAGTTATTCGGGACTTCTTTGGAAAGGAACCCAACACCTCCGTAGATCCCGACTTGGCAGTTGTGACAGGCGTAGCCATCCAAGCAGGAATTCTTGCAGGGTCCTGGCCTCTCCAAGTCAGTGCTATAGAAATCCCTAACAAGCATTTAAAGAAGACTAATTTTAACTGAAAAGAAATTCTTCTCAATTGCATTCCAACTCTTCAAAAGGATCCATACTTATCTGACTGGCAATGGAACCTAACTTCATCTATGTTCTGTTCAACTTTCACCTGTTCCTGTTAGGTGTTACTGGACACCTACCTTTGCTAAAGCTTGATGTTACTTTAAAGGTACAAACGAGTTCTGAAGTGTGCTCTGTTTACTTGGAGATGGGATATTGGATGAAAATGCCAGTGATGACACACCCACATTTTCTTGCTAAATTTTATTAGCGAATCCTGGAGCGGTGTGTATTTTAAGTGTGAAGGGAGTATGACCAAAGGTTTGAGGTGTTGTGGTACTGAGGTATTCCTGGGTCCAGTGTATTTGCTTGGAAGGACTGTGAAGCAGCATTAACGCACAGAGCAGAGCACTGGCAGTGTTCAGCTTACACTTATTTGTTAGATTGAGCCATTCAGACATTTAAGCACCTTTCCTAAAGGCATCTTGGCAGCTTAAATGAGACTGAGGCATTCACTTGATTCTTCTGCTGTTCATAACAGCATAATGGTATTGCTGAGGCTCTGTGGCAAATTGTCCCATGATTAGGAATTCTTACGGAAAATGTGACTCTTGCCAGTGCAGTTTCTTGGTCTCCAAGGGCTTCATTCCTGCCCTGGCTGTGATGGTTAAACACAGGTGCTGCTGTTTTACCACTGAATGTTCTCCACAGAGGACGAGGGTACGTTGCCAAATATTCATACCTGCCCCTGCCTTATTTTAAAACTTTGGTGATGTTGTGTATCTTGAAACCACACCTGCCTGTCTTCTCTTGAATTTGACCAACATGAATTTCATTTCATTGTTCTGCATTTAAAAGTGTGTGACATCCTCTTCTTGAAGTACCCCAAGCCATACTGAACTTGGGGAGAAAGTGTGGGACAGAAGGGATGGCCTGGATGAAATGTAGTTCCTGTAGCCCTAGCAAATGAAAGTTGACCCAACTACTTTGTGCTTTTTTTAGCCCTTGTGTGATTTAGGTTTTGTCATGTCCCCACTCTAAACTGAACAGAGGTTATAGCTGTCCTGTTGGGAAAGAAGCAGTGTTGTGTGTAACTCGAGGTTTGAGGTGGCACTTCTTAGGACTCTCTTTTAGGCAAATAGGTCGCTATCCAGATATTTTGAAAATGTTTGAGGAGAACTTCTGAATTTCAGAAGTTACTGATGTGAAAAAAAATCGAATTGGTAACAGTTTTCTCTTTGGAGAGATTAAGCAATAATCAAACACCAGCTGAATTCCATTATCTGCTTGGAACTTCCTACCAAAAAAACCCATGTCATTCACTAAGACTGGTTTCAACATCCATCAGCCCAGTCTTCATCAGGTAAGCTCTAGTAATAGGTAGTTTTAAGGACTTTCTTGTCTTCAGAATAATTTTGTATTAACCTTGCTAAGATAATGTATGGGGCTTAGATTTATTATTTTAACCTATGACTATATTAAACTAGGCTTATTACTCTCCTGGCAGTAGGCCTGATTTATGGCACTGCCATAAATCAGTTGTGCTGATTCAGCTTTTTGCATAGCTATTGTCTAAATGCATCTTTGAGGTAATCCAATTAAAAACCTCTTAAATTGAATCATTGTTGCAAACAGCCATTCCCTCAGCATTGTTTCACTTGAGAGAGGATTCCCAAAGTACTGCTGACATCTGTTTAATTTTCCTGAGTTGAAAACCAAAGTGATTTTTTTATTTGAGGATTCTTTTTTTCCTTTGTACCTCTTTGAAAGTGACCCCAGCTAAGTCTGTATGGAACTTCCAGTAAGTAAAATTCCTGCAGTGAAAGAAGTGCCTCTTCAGTGACACCATGGATGAATGCCCATGTGAAGTACAGACCTCAGTTGCTGTTGGGGGCCTTTGCTTTGCAGATATAAATGCGTGTGTTCAACATCTGTAACATCTTTAGAGTCATTGTGGCCTTTCCTTCTGCCCTGCTGTAAGTTCATCTCAAAATCTACTGGAGTTGCAGTAGGACTTTGGTCTTCATGTCTTTAATGCACTGTGTAAAACAAGCAGACCTATATAGAAGTAGAACCACATCACAGGGAAGTTTAATGATTAAAAGCTTTTGCAGTTTTGGGACAAGTTAGGTAGGAACTGTTAAAACTCTCAAAGCAAATAAATGAAGTACTTTTTCCTTTCACATCCTCCTTTACCCTGGGGGAGTTAAATCTACTTCAGTGTTAATCTGGGAACTGGAAGGGAAGGGCAGGTTGTTAACTTGTAAAAACTAAATTCACAAAAGGATATTTATTCAGATTTCTGTACAGGTTGGATTTTTTAGTAGAGAAGTAACTGTACACTGGATATAACAATGCATCCTTATTTATTAAATTTTCTGAATTATTTATTTTGTATCTTTTAATACTGTATTTTGGCACAAACAATTGAAATTTAAAGATTAGTCCACTGCACTAAGTGGATATTTCCAGGTATACACATGGGCTGCTTACCAAAAGTCTCTCTGTAAAAAAGTTGATCTTTGAAGGCTGAAATCTTTCTGTAAACCTATGATTGCCTGTGGTGGTAGATATGTAACAAATTTCCCTAGCTAAGGCTTGTTTGGGAAGTTGAAATTCTGAAAGCATCAAGAGGCCTCAACAATTATGTGTTCCTTAATTATTTCCCAGTGCAAATGATGAAATGCATTTTATAAATAACATTTTAGGTTTTTTTTAATAAAAGCAATTTCTACCCCTTGGATCTGTCTTCTTTCACTTTGTCAAGGAAATTCTGTCTTCCTCAAATTCTGTGGAAGCGTAGAAGATGAGGTTGTGTCAGCTGTGAGAAAGTTTCTACATCTGCTTTTTTGGGGAGCTGTAAAGGAGAGGCTGCAGACCCTGGCTGATGTGCTTGAGGCAAAAGTGCCTTTCCCTGCCCACGCTAAGCCTGTTAGGAGCTTTGCTTTGGTGAGCTATTGCTGCATAGAAACACAGCAGGAGCATTTCCTGCTGCTTCTGCCTCCACTGCACCCCCTTTTCTGAAGTTACAGTCAAATATGAGGGGTACAGCTTGCTGAAAGAGAAGGAATGCTGATGCTAGTCCAGCATTTTCTTTTCTCTCAGGCTTTGCTGTTGTTCAATCTGCAGCTCTCCCAGCTGCAATCTGAAGGTAGCTGGAAGTGGAAGGTTGTGTCAGCCTGGCATTAAGCACAGAAAGCCCTCCCTAAAAGTAAAAGTAAATAAAGTAAAAATTACCATGCACTGATGCCTCAGACTGTTTTCTCTGGACCTTGCAAAAGGGATTGGTTCCTGAGGTACCGAAGGCTACCTCCCCTATCCTATGTGCCCAAAACTTTCTCTTGGGCAAGAAATAAAGATTGTAGTTGATACACCAGGTGTCAGTATTAAACTAATGTAACAGGGCTGTACCCAGGAACTTTATTCAGTTTGTTGGGCTTTTTTAAGCAGTTGATGAGGATCTTATCTTAAGAGAAGATTGATTACATTGGTTGTATTGGTATTAAATTTCAAGAGCTTCAGGAGCTGCAATAGAAACAGAAATGACTTTATGTGGCCTACAGAAGCACACTGACACTGCTGACACTTCAAGCCTGGAACAGGCTCACAGGAAGCTGGCACAGCACTGAGGCTGAGTGAGTTCAAGAAGTGTTTGGACAATGCTCTCAGGCACAGGGTGTGACTGAGAGATGTCCTGTGTAGGACAAGGAGCTGGACTCTGTGATGGGTCCATGGCATATTCTGTGATCCTGTGGTTCTGTAGCTATTGTACGTGGGAAAAACGAGGTTCACTTTTTGGTAAATTTTAAAAAGTTTAATAAAAGACAATCAAGTAAAAGGTTACAGTGGTTGGGTGCTTGGCATTTAGCCAAGAGCACACACTAACTTAGAAAACACTTTTTAAAATGCATTATCTTGTTGTATATTCATAGAATTTCATGCATTATTCAAAATCACTCCTAACTTGTGCATTAACTTTTTTTTTTCCTTGTGGCTCTTTTTTCATAATGCACTTTTTGATAACAGAGATTAATTTTTTTTTTTTTTTTTTTAGTTTTGGTATTTATCATCCCTATCTTCATGTAGACAGGATAATCTAAGAATGTGAAGAAATTTTTTATTATCTTTTTACTATTTTTGAGTTAGTTACATGAATAAAAGTTTTTTTACATTACTATGTTATAGTCTAAGAAAAAATATATTTATCATACTGCTACTTCTAAGTGTTATTAATAGTAGAACTAAAAGAAATTACATTTATTCAACAGTTTTCTAATATTATACATATAGCATTCATTTTAATATTTGCAAAAAGCTGATAATATAATACATACTTATAACATATGCATAACACATTTCAAAAATAGTATGACTCTTGAATGTTCCTTTTTTATAAAGTTGAAAGATATGAACATTTCTCTCATATAAAAATAGTAAAAAAACCCAAAAAAATAAACAAACAAAACAACAACAAAAATCCAACAAAAAACAACAAAAAAACCACAACCCAGAAAAACAAACAAACCAACTCCCCCAAAAAAGAAAAAGCAGCAAACACCCACCCCAAAACAACAACCAAAAACCCACCAAAACAAACAAACAAAAAACCCCAAAACAAAATAAAACAAAACAAAAGATTAATTCAGTTATCAAGTACTAACATGTCTCTTTCTTGACTTCCTCTGTTTCTGGCCACACTCTCTGTCTCCTTTTGTTATTTTTGGTACTCCGTGTGTCATTGTCACAGGTCTGCCATTTTCTCATTCTTTCAGAAGATCTTTCCTCTACCTGGTGCCCTTCACATTCACTTGAATGTGGCAGGGCCAGTTCAGGACAGCTCTGTGCAATTTTAACATTTGCACCTTGATTCTGGTGAGGACAAAACTATAAATTTGAAGGCACTGGTGGAAGGCATCTACTGGTAAGGAAACTGCTGACCTGATGGACTCTTTACTGTGTGCTATCATGCTAAAAAATGGTACTTCTAGAAAAATAGAAACTTGAGTTGTTAACAGTGTGAAAGTTTTGAAGAGTTTAATGTTGCATGCATTATGGCTTAAAAAATTAAAAGACTGACAAACTAAAAACAGAATATTTGAAAATAAAGCTGGTGTACTTTATTTCAACATCTATTAGCTGGAAAAAGAAATAGGTCAGAAAAGAGTGATGTATGACGAGGTTGCATGCTCTGGCTGTGCTGGAGGAGATGGGGAGGGGAGCAAAACAAAAAGTGTCACAGTGGGCACAGGGCCAGCTGGAGGCTGTGTCATGGTGGTTGCATGACACTTCAATGTTTTAAGGCACTTAATTCAGTTTTTTTTTTTCCTGCTGGCAGGAGGAAAATGTTGATGTTGGCAAGCCTCGTAGTGGAAGCATGCATGGCACGGGAACAAGGCTCTGGGAAGAGCTATACGTGCCACAGGGTGTTTCCTTCTCCTCTGAGTGAAACTGCAAGTGAACAGTGAATAACTACTGGGAAACCACCTAATTACGTGCAAATTGGGCTAAGAAACTGCACTTCCCAAATGCTGCCCTCATCAGAATGGTAAAGCATTGTGATAGTTACTGACAAAATACACGTATGCAATATTGGATATTGTTCACTTCCCAATAAAAATTACTGGAGTATGATTGCCATCTTTAAAGCTGGAGTTACACCTGCCTTATAACCCACACCTGCCTGGTTGCTACAAACAAGTTTCAGTCGTGTACACATATTCAGCATTCCAAGTATATTTTTAAAGTGTTATTTTACAAAGGAGCACATTTTCAGAAGTCATCCTGATGACAACAATGTGAAAGGTAATCATTAAAGAATTTATTTTCCAAAGCATAAATAGTGTACATTGCCTTAGCACCCATATTTTCTAGTGGAGGATTAGTTACCAACTTGTCAAGGCTATTTAGAGAGGCATTATCAATTTACAGTAATTGCAAACATGAGTGTAGAAGATGGTAAGTCTTAAATTTCTTCCAACAAGTCAGAGTTTTTTATTTGCAATCTTTAGACAGCTTATTTTCGTAGTTAAACATACTGCATTGCAAAAGCCTGGTGGGATTTCCTCTTGCCTGGAAGGGAGCAGTGCTGTTAAGTTTATTGGTTAGGGAAGAATTTTTCTGTAGAAGTGGCTTGTGAAGTAAGAGAAATGAGAGTTGTTCTGAGAAAGGAATTTCCCAACACTTCGGAATCCCTGGGGCAGAGAGATTAGAAGGGGAAATGCCATTTGCATGTGACCACAGATCAGCATATCAAGGGTTGTGTAAGAATTTGATCTTTATCTTGAAAAACCACACTGTAATGTTTTCAGATGCTATTTTATCAAAAACTTCTGGAGATGAATTGTAATAGTGCCATTCTTTAATTGATAAACCACAGCAATCTTGTGCTTTAGTAAAGTGAAATTTTTATATATTTTTTAAAGTGGAATACTTGGCCAGTCTTGAGATTTCTTTAGTAGCTGGCAGTCTGTGAGGTGTATTTTTAACTCTGAAATTAGCAGGGTTTATTCAGCAGGTGGTACTCTGACAGTCCAGAGCACTGTGGGGCACAGCACACTGAAGAGGCAATGCCAGCATCCTCCAGTGGTTTGCCTAAGGCACTTTCGGAGCAGACAACTCTGAATTTCAATGTGAGGAGGAATGCATCCTTGTGGGAAAAGCACAAGGCATAACAACAGAGCAGCAAAGTGGGATAGCTGAACTTTGGAGTTTGTGAGAGTGTACCTGAAACTCAGAGTTGCCATGAAGGATTTACCTGACAGTGAGCTGACAGTAGAACCTACAGTATAACCAATAACAGGAGTTGAGATTTCTGAATGTCTCAGAAGCCCAAGTGCCACTGTTGGTGAGCAGTTCCCTTGTCACATAACAGAGACATGAGTTCACCCCAGTTCAACATTCTGATTAATACCACAGAACTTTCTGGACATTGATTTGGTGTGGGAGTCCTTTCCCAACACTGGTTTCAGAGGGCTTTGAAAACATTTCATGAGGGGTTATGTCAACATTACTGTAAACTGGACTTATTTCAGTTTTCAGTTCAAGATAAACTTAAAATGTCCTCTCTTTTCCCCATTTCTGTGTAAAAGAACAAATGTTAGCACTTAATTCACAGCTAGTGGCATTAGGTACGTGCAAAAGTACATATGTAAGATTTTCTTCTAAAACCAGATGACTGGTTCTTGGATAAGCCCAGTTAGCAGTTTGGTTTTAGTGGTGTTGATCTCTCCATGCTTTAATTTGTGTATGAATGGGTACTGTACACAGAGGGCATGCTGAGGCTCCCTGACTGGAGGTTTCTTGGGTGCACTAGGCTTTTGTTGTAGCAGTAATCTAGATTAAAAAGTAGGGAGAGGGAAGAGCCAGACTGATAATCTGCCATTACTCGTTCTAAGCAATAAATGATGTCTGTAAAGCTGTGCCCTTATAGTGGTGATTGGGTAAAAGGTCAAAGATGTGAGATGACAGGGAAGTGCAAAGGAATTCAAGAGCAGCCATAGCGAACTTTGCTCCAAACAAAGTGGCATATTTGAGAAATGGAAGCAAAAAATTAATTAAAGGTCATTTGTCGAGCTGATTTTCATACCAGCAGACATACTGCATCTTTTTCTCCTTGTGACTCTATTCAAAAAGACGCCTTTGATGACACCTCCTGAAGGCTGACTGCTGCAATACCTTGTGCAGCACAGCTTTGTTGAGCTGCTCAGATTCATAGAGCTGAAGACACTGATCACTCAAAATTAGGTAATGAAGCACATGAACACACACACACCCTTAACTGTAGTGGAAGGAACTAAAGGAAACTCAGACCTATGCTTAGAAGCACTGTGAAGGATACACTATGCAAAAAAACATTCCTAAGGTGCATTTGGATCATATTTGAATGGTTATGGTATGGTTTCTTTCTCCTGTACTGGAAATAATTGGCACACAGATACAGGCAAACTGGGCATCCACACTTCACACATGAATAATGCAGGGTTCTCTGCATTACCTACCCCTTTGCCTCACCACAATCTCACCACACCACAACCTGTAATCTGCACTCCTGTATTTACCTAATAAGGTGATTTGTAAATAAATGAGCTCCATAAAAAGAAGTATTTCTTCATTTGTTTTGCAAGTGGGATACAGAGGGAACACACAGCAAATCAGTGTCTGGGTGAGGTTTGTGGGACTCTGAGCTCCATTTCTCTGTCAGAGGTGCTTTTCAGATCCTCTCAGAATTTAGATTGGAGAATGCATCCTTGGAAAAGCTCAGATGATAATTTTATGGAAAAATGATCTCCAGGGATACAGTTCTCAGAATTATTTTCAAGTTCTTACAGGAAGATCCTCCTGTAAGCAGAATGACCTTCTGTTCTAATCTTTTTGCCCATCTCAGTGCCCCTAACTGCAGTTCAGTGAAACACTTAAAACCCCCCACTGTGGATCTTTATTGGGATACACCACTAGTTACCTCACTTCCTAAACTCCACAAATGCAGTAGTTGTCAGTAATACATGACATCACTTGCTTACGTGTAAATCTGCTGATAGACAGAGAGGGAAACAGATTAAAAGTCAGTCCCAACCCTTAAAGCCCAGAAACCACCCTATCTACTGAAGTCACTCAATAGGAGGAGCCATAAATTGCAGAAGCTTGGCCACAGCTTTATTTTCTGCTTCCTACTCACTCCTTTAGTGTCATTCAGTTGTGTTAGAAGTCTAGCGTAAGGAAATACTCAATTTGCCACTTCTCTGTGGATACTACACATCACTTTTTCTCCAGTTCCACATGTTGAAATTGTGTTTCTTCATCTGTTTGATATACTGGGTGAAATCAGGTAAGAACCATTAGCTTACTTGCAGTGTAGAATCTTCGCTTTAATCGAATATTTAAAAAATGAATATTCCTTAATTTAAATTGGCCAAGAGATTAAGAAAAAATCTTATGAATTATGCTTAATGGAGCAGATGATTAGTAAAAAGAATACAGTAACTTTCAAACTGAGACATAAGGTTTCATTTTAAAGTAAACAGAACCAAACCTGATACTTTATCTCTGGCTTGTACTTTGCCCAGAGACCTGCTACGAAGTTATGTGCACTTTGTACAAAGTAGACGTAATCGTGAAATAGTCTCGGTATACCCGTGTGAGTTTATTGGTTGTTGCTCATTTGATAGGTGCTTAGATTTTCAAGTTATGTGTTACATTTTAAATAGTAAAATTTAGTTACAAAAAAGAGTGTGCATTTAAGATTTCCCCCTTTTCAACCACACAAGATAATTAGAATGCTTACCAACATGTGTGAGAAAATAAAATTATACATTAACTTGATTGAAATGCGCTTGTAACAGCCCAATGCTTACGTGTATGTTTTGATTGTACAGAAAAGAGCGAGGACTCCAACAAAAGTGCACAAAGGGCAGCTGAGTATTGCTTCCAGTGTTCAGTGAGAAACAGGAGTTTGTAAAACTTCCCCCAATGACTCCTTGCTAAACAATTCAAAGTATTGAATCAATAAACCTATTTGTGGTACTTATCTAATTCCACAGTAAAGACATCATCATTTCTGTTTTATTCTCTATTTACTTTTGAAAGAATGACTTCTGTCATTTCACAGCCAAGAGTAAAGGAGGTGCGTCCTTTTGACATTTGCCAGCTAGTAAATAGGTTTGGCAGTTCAAATAATTTCCTTGTGATAGATTTCTCACTCCCATGGAACAGGCTGTGTCTGGTTTATCTCACTGGTTTTAGAGGTAATTTTTATTTCTACCAATCAAAGGATTAAAAAGAAAATCAAAATATTTAAAGGGATATAGAACAATATCTTAGCATGAATCTTTTAAATTTTAAATATGAAGGAGTAAATTTTAAGGATCCATGATTAAACTTGGATTTAAAGACCACATCAGGCAAAATGAGAGTTTCATGTTATACCCTTGAACCTATAATCAAGTGACTGGTTTTTATTTTCACTTTTGTAGATGAAGTTTGAGTAATGTAATTGATATTCTAATTTTATCATTATATATAAATATATGAAAACCAGAAATCAAGTGCGACACGTATTGTTACCATCTCAGGATCATGTCACATGCATGACTTTTACTGGCTTCTTGATTATTGTTTTTATTAAATTCAGCTGAACAGTTCTCAGTTTCAGAACTTTTTGGCTAAGTCCAAGTGATGAAATGAGTTACTTTCCTGTATCAGTTATTAGTTAATAAACTATCTAGTAATCTCAGTAAAAGTTACTTATATTATTATGTGTTTAAATTAGGAAAACAATGTTATTTATTTTGAAATCTAATTCTGTCTTTTTCTCCATGTAAGAATTGTAGTTACTGTTATAACATGGTAATAGGCATGAAACTTTTGTCTGGTTGATTTGCAGCAGGGAGTTTCAGGTTATTTTTAAAACTGTGTAACTTCAAGCCAGCTCTTGTATGAAGTATATCCATTATATTTTTGGGATGTCCAGCCTAGAGGGGACCAATCTAGTCCTTGTTGATACAAGGTTTGGCATTAAAGGTGATTGGTCTAGTTCCCTAAATTAGTGAATTAGTGTCTTTAGTGCCTTTATTGAATCTTTACTGCACCTTGAGTGCTATAATTCACATTGTTTAGCTTTGCTTAGACCTGACCTGTAGTATTGAACACATATTCCAGATACCTTGTAAGGCACCCACACTTGCTTTTTGCAGCTTTAAAAAGGGGTGCAGGCTTGCTGTCCACCTTAGATATGGTGGGTTTGATTCTGCCTGCAAGCTGTTCTCTGAGAAAAGGAGAAGGGCTGGAACTGCTTTTCTTATCAAAAATCTGAGAAAAATCTGAGAAATTCAGGTTACGGTAATTTCACGATTATAAGCCGCACTGAGTACAAGCCACATTTCTGGGTGCCAGCAACTTTTCATTCTTTGTCCATACACAAGCCGCACCTGATTATAAGCTGCACATTACAATACAGAGTGTGATAAAAGGTATCTGTTCTATCACCATCTGGTGAGGGTGGGGGTGGTGGTCCTTATCTCTGTGGGAGACGTTCTGCTAATGGGCCATCCATTGAAACCAGGCAGGGCATTGTTCTTTATCTTTTCACAACCCATCCTTCCTCCAGTGAGTCATTTTCTGCTAATGGCCCATTGAGTCCCACTGTGGGACTGATAAAATTACTGCGTCCCATTGGAAGTTGCTCCAGCCAGGGGGAAGAGCCCAACATTTCTTACCAAGATAAAAACAGAGGTTTTGGGACACTAAGGGAGCCCCTTTCTCCACTGAACTCCAGAGGAAAACTGGATTTCTCCACATCACCACTGGACCTCTGGAGGGAAACTGCACCTTGTACAGGAGCACTGCTCCAACTGAGTCACATCTGTCACTGCAGGAGGATGCAGCCACCATTTAATGGGACTGCTGCCAACACCCTGCCTGACGGGGTGTCAGGTTGTACTCTGACTGTGTCAGGGTTTGGAGTTTGTTTCTTTGTAGTACTGTATTTCTATTTTAATTTCCCTAGTAAAGAACTGTTGTTCCTAATTCCCATATTTTTGCCTGAAAGCCCCTTGATTTCAAAATGATAATAATTTGGAGGGAGGGGGTTTACATTCTCCATTTCAAAGAGAAGCTTCTGCCTTTCTCAGCAGACACCTGTCCTCCAAAGTAAAACAGCAACTTTTTGTTCTTTGTCCATATATAAGCCACACCTGATTATAAACCGCACTTTGGGTTTGGACCAAAATTTTAGTCAAAATGGTGCAGCTTATAATCGTGAAGTTACTGTATTTTTTAATGTTATTTTTAAGAAACTAGGAAGACACTATTTGTTTCTCATTTTTACTTTCTTGAAAGTGACTTGTTTTGCAAAGATTTTAATGACAGAAGAGTTGAGAAAGGTGCCATCAAGCACCAGAGAGACAAAAGTCTTGTCTAAGGTAATATAACCCACTAGAAGTCAAGAGTTGGGCCAAAAACCAACTAACACCGTAGCAAAGGTGCAGAGGCCATAGCAGAGGAACTGTGACAGGTGTTGGTGCTCTGCCCAGAGTCCTGAAGTGCTTTATCCACACAATGAGACCTCAGCAGCCAGAAGGTATCTTTAAAGCGTGAAGTTTGGATGTTGATAACCAGACAGGGGAGAAATTTAGCCTTTTTAGACTCTTTTGAAAATCTCCATCTTCTTGTTGACCAGCTTAACCTGCTACATCCTAACTGTCCAAGTACAGACAGAAATGTTAATCCAACTGTTTGTCTTGTGCCATTAATTCTTATTTTTTCAAACTTAGAGCAAGATTCTTTGTTTCTTCTGCCTTTGTTTCTTGGTGCTGCTGTGGTGATCCAAAGCTAGAAAAAGGTTCTGGATCATTCCTGTTTTGTCAGGAAGCTATTCTTTATTGCTACATCAACAAAAAATAAGGTCTAAGGATTGGCAGCACAGCCACTCTAGCCCAAAGAGGAAGAAAGAACCGCAAGAGCTTTCCTGTTTATACAGCACACACTTGTGAAAAATTCTGAGAACCTACCTTTGATGGTGAAGCAAAGGATCTTATCAACACTGACTACTAATTAGTACTTATAAGGAGAAAAATACACTGTTCAGGAAAAATTAGGATAATTTCACATTTGAAGGGTCTGGAGGAGCACAATGGTATCCTCAGTCATTAGTGGAACTGTGGTTCCTCATGCATGCATGTTGACACATCTTTCCAAAGGTCAAGAGTAAAGAAAATGAAAGTTCTCCACTTTTCTTTCAGGAAAAGATATGGAATGAAAAGTGAAGAGGTGGTATTTCAGGTAGCCAAACTCATCAAATGACTGTCTTACCATTTTCATCTTTTTCAGATGAGGAACAAAATTGTCCTGAATTTACAGACCTAAACATAGGCAATGCTTTGTCTGGAACACAACTCCATGTTCAGCTACTCCTGTACACGAGGGAAAATCAAGATTGTTCTGAGAGGCTCATTGAACACAACGTTACTGCATCTGAGTACCTGAATACAACCAAGAAAATTGTCTTTGTTATTCATGGCTTCAGGCCAACAGGATCTCCTCCAGCGTGGCTGGGTGACATGAAGGAGCTTTTACTGTCTGTAGAGGATATTAATCTCATTATAGTTGATTGGAATCGTGGTGCTACCACTGTGAATTACCTAACTGCTGTGGAAAACTGCAGAAAAGTTGCAGAAATACTGAAGAATTATGTTGACCAGATGCTGGTAAGGCAGAGCATTGCATCTGCTCTGAATAAGTGCGAAGAGCATTGGTTTGAGTGGGAATGGGTATTTAAAATATATCTATAGAGAAGTCCAGTGAACAATATCAAATCACATTTCTTTAGAGAAGTATTACTAACTTTACATGCAGTTATTATTGCATATATTTAACTTCACCTGAGTTCTTGTTTCCCTTTCACTGAAATCTGCCTGAAAGTGCATCTGATTTCTTGAACCAGCTGGAAGTTTTAGGTCTTCTGGAAAGAGGGAATTCAGCAGTGGGGAAGGAAGGGAGAGGAGTTCAAACAGCATGCAGCACAAACATTTTACAAAGGCATTGCACCACTCTTTTTACTATTGACCTACTATAAATAAAGGTTTTAAATTAGAAATAAACCATTGGAAAAGATATAAATATTAGTTCCAAAATGGTATAACCTTATCTCTAGAGGCAGTTGCTGAAATTACAGTTGATGCCAGTGGTCTTAGCTGGGTTGTAGAGCTATTGTTTAATCAAATGAACAAAACACGTCATGATGTTATTTATGCCATTGTCTGGTTTGTCACTTGAATTTCCTTCTTTTCTCATCACTTATTTCTCAGAAATTCAAAAAATTTGAATGCTGTGCTGTAAAAAATTGAGAAAATTTGAGAAAAACATCCTGATTTTGAGAAAGGCTGAGGTGAAAGGAGAGAAAGTCTATCAGAATCTGTCCTCTGGGACTAGATACAGTGATAGCAATTTGCAATTGTGCCTATAGATTTATCATTATGGAATAAAAAAAAATTAAATAGGACAATAAGGAGAGTCTCCAAGTTAATTGTTGTTTACAGATCTGCCTGGCAAACAGAGACAGCATGTGTTAGTCCTGGAAGTGGTGGGAGGGGGGTCTGTAATGTCCCACAGCTATCAGTTTCACACTTACAAGCTGTTGTGATGCCTTTCTAATTCATTTTGAGACATATTAATATTTCAGATCCTGTGTGTCTCCCCAACATTTTGCAGGAATTCCAACTAGGTCAGCTGACACTGTTTTAGAGTTCTTCAGTAGGTATTTATTTGGGTTTTTTGGAATACTGCCTGCTTTGTAGAATAGTCATTTTAAGGTGTGCATTTGGCATCATTATTCAGCAGTTGCATTTGTTAATGGCATTATGTTTTAAATTTATTTTATTAGAAGGATAAAGCAGGGAAATAGTTTTTTTTTTTCCTCATACGTAGTTTTGGTTTCTTATATCTGATAAATGTCTTCCTCTTCCTCTTCCCTGCTGCTCTTCTAACTAATGTGGCATTTCAGGAGAAATGTCTCAAATTACTCAAACTTCCTTTTTACATTTTCCTAGGTAAAGAATTTCATAATTTCTAAATTTTAACTAATCTAGAATTGCAAACTGAAAGGTATTTAATAACATCCTTTATTATTATTATTATTATTATTATTATTATTATTATTATTATTATTATTATTATTTTAAGAACTAGAAATTTAGAAATAAAATTTAAAGTACTGAAAAAAGTGAAAACTAAATAAGCCTACTGATCTCTGTTCTATTAATTCTGTGTGTGACTGGCTTTGGTGTTTTTTTTCCCCCGATAGATGGGTGGAGCTTCTCTTGACTCTGTGTACATGATTGGAATTAGTCTTGGTGCTCATATAGCTGGTTTTGTTGGCCAGAAGTATAATGGCAAACTTGGCAGAATTACAGGTAAGGCTTTTAATCCCAGTGCACACATTCTATTGTACCTTGTGTTGTTGTCAGAGCACTGAGACATCGACAAACAAGAACTGAATATTTGATGACATACATGAGGAAAAATATAGACCTGATAGCAGTTCAGGAAATTGAGCAGGTCTGCCTTCAGGACATAAATTACAGATTAAATTTTCCAACCTGGTTGCCTCTAGTCTCTCAAATGAAAATTGAGTGCTACATCTAAATGCCACTTCAGTTAAATGATATGCTACCTGAGTGTCTGACTAGTTGTGTTCTGGAGGTGAGAGCAGTTATATTGTGCACTTTGGTGTTATGAAGTGTATAATAGCTACAGTATTTTCTGGGGAAAAGGAAAAACAAATTCTCCTGACATTATCCCCAAAACTCTTGGCTTGTATTTATCTGAATAAATGGGACATAAGCACATCTAGTTATGGAAAAAGAGAAAATCATTGATATGGGTTGCTCAGTCTTGTGGTAGGAATGTTTGCTTTTTTTAGCAAGAAATAAGAAAAATTATGCTTTCTATTAAAAAAATTTAACCTTTTATACCAAGAAAAGGAAGAATCACCGCTGAATAATGTTCAGATGTTTGTCTTTTCTATATCTGTAGAAGGAGCCCAGGGTTTATGATTTGTTTTTTTATTTATTTTTTAATTTTTTATTTATTTACTTTTTAAATTTTGTTGTTTTTATTCAGGTCTGGATCCAGCAGGCCCTTCGTTCACTGGAGAGCCACCGGAGCACAGACTGGATCCGACTGATGCACAGTTTGTGGATGTAATCCATTCAGACACTGATGGTAATGACAGAGCCTTGACTTGCCTATTTCAGCTTGAGGAAAGGCAGGAAAGCAAGAGAGAAGGGATAAGCTGTCTCATAATGCTGCAGGAGAATATTTTGTTTTATTGAGAATGTTCTTTTGCTGTGCAGGTGTGTATGAGCACAGAGGTTGTAAGCACCGGGTCATCACTGAATTAATCCCTTCTGGGACAGTCAGGCTCTGCTGTATCAACTTAGTACTCCACAGAACCTCTGCTTAAAATACTAAATCATGTTACTGTAAAGTTAAAAAGAAGAATCTTGTAAAATCTGCTTCATCTCCTTTAATCTCTGGTTTCATTTTTTCCTCAAAATTATAAGTAAACCTTTAATACCACAACTGCTCCATTATTTGTGTAGTTTCACATAATTTTTCTTAATAATATTCAATTTAAGCATTTTCCTATACAAATTTAAATGTAAGGCTGTAAAATACCAACTTTTTTAATGTTGTCACTATGTGAATAAAGATAATGTGTGGTAAAAAGGGAGGTAGGTCAGATTGAATTAACTCCTACTCATGGAATTTTTGTTTACTTTTATGAGACAGACACAGATTTTTCTACTTTGATTTACTGCTAATATTAGTGTACTTCAGAATCCAGTGTCCTGCAAAAAATGGAAAATTTTACTCTAATGAAAATAGCACTGGTAAAGAATTTTGATTGATGGAGAGAACATGAATTACATTAATTTATTTATGTAAATAAATTTATGGAAATAATATCTCAGTTACATCTGTTTCTGTTCTTTCCCTTTTCCAGCAGTAGGAGTCTTACACAATTTTGTATGCATTTGTGTATAGCATTTTACATATATAATTTTCTTAAAGAGAAAAAAACCCTTGACTTTTACCTCATAGTATGACTTTGATTTACATTACAAAAAGAGTGTTGTGTTGGCTAAACTTTTCTTTAAAACTTCCACGATTTTTAGAGTGAAAGTGATGATAAATATTTGCCTTTGTAATTCTGTTTATGTGGCTTTTTTTCATTCATGGTATTTTTACTTTAGTACTAGGTTTCAAGAAGCCTTTAGGAACCATTGATTTCTATCCAAATGGAGGAATGGATCAGCCTGGTTGTCCAAAAACCCCTTTCAGTGGTAAATAAAAATATGTTTTATTAATGAGAAGAAAATTTTGAGATAAAATTAAAAGGAGTTAAATTGAACTGAATGTACACTGCACTTGGTAATACAGGACCTGAGACTGTATTCTTTCTTTTCCATTCCTATGCAGCAAAAGAAAAATAATAAAGATATTTGAAAATAATCTTACTGTAAGATACATACCCCATCATACCATTACTATTGGCATGATGGAACTATGTTATTGTATTATATATACAATCTGAATATAATGATCATTATTTTTCCATGGTTGTTTGGGTCCAGGTGTGGGGGAAGGTGTCCCAGTGGGTTGTTTGTGTCCCAGTGGTTCAGGCAGGATCCCTTGCCTATGACATGGAAGGCAAGGTTTCCACATCCCCAGCGTGTTTTTGGTTTCTCCTGGTTGGCAATGATGAAGTAGGTTTTGGCATCAGATATGTCTTTTAGGCTCTAGGATGATAAAAAAGTTTTATGAAGTTATCTTTTGATGCAGAATTTTGCTTATTTCAGCTTCCATGAGTGTTAGACAAAGTTGCTGGCAATTATTCTTGTTTACTCTTTTGGATATATTTGTTTCTGTCAGTGTTTCCCATCACTAAACTGCACAGTGCTGCTACCACTTAGAGCTGCTGCAAAGACATAAGGCACAGTGGTCATCTCTACAATTCCCAAAGTTTACTTTTTTCAGGAAAGGAAGGAATTTGTTTTCGCAGTAAAATAGAAAGAAGAATCTCTGAAGTTTTCTTCATGGGGTTTTTTTTTGGCCAAAACTGTCACTCAGAGAGTGGTAAAGCACTGGCACAGGTTTCATGGAGAAGTTGTGGATGTACCACAGGATGAACCCTGGAAGTGTTCAAGGCCAGGCTGGATGAGCTCTGAGCAGCCTGGTGTAGTGGAAGGTGTTCCTGCCCAAGGCAGAGAGGTTGAAACAAGATGATATTTCAGGTGCTTTCCAACCCAAACAATTCTGTGATTCTACTTATACAACACTTTTTTTCATTAATAAAAAGTATAAAATATTATTTTTATTTTCCTCCCCTGAAGGATTTCGGTATTTTAAATGTGACCATCAGAGATCTGTCTTCCTCTTCTTATCATCTTTGAAAAGCAAGTGTGACATAATAACATATCCTTGTGACTCTTATTTGGATTACAAGAGAGGAAAATGTGTTGATTGTGATGCTTTCCAGCCAATGTCCTGCCCAGTACTGGGTAAGTGATACCATATCTGTTCTGGGCTGGGTGAGATTTCCTGGGGAGTTAAAGTAGTTTAGAGTTCATGGGTTTGTCAGCTTCATAGTTATCTCTGTTAGGCACAGGTGCTGAATGTTCCTACTCTTTGGTCTTATGCATTCCAATCTGGAATGGATTCAGTGTTTCCCCTTTCTAGAGAGGACCTACTAGGGCTTAGTTCATCACTTGAGGCCTTAAAAGTGTCTTATGAACCCTAGAGGACATGTGTTTTTATTTAAGAGTATTAATGTTTAAAGCAACTTTATGGTTTCTTTTGCTCTTCCTTTGGAATCAAGCTTTTATTTGAAGGGGATTTTAATTGTTTTGTGGGTTTGTTGCTTTCAGAGAGGATCTGGGTGCAGTTTGAAAAGACCTACAATAGTGTGAGCATTTCCTAGTTGGCAGGAAATTTAAATTTAAGAAATCTGAAAAACACATAATTAGAAGTTAACTTTCAATTTTTATCTTGTCTTTTTTTTTTTGAACCCTTATTCTGGGATGTGCATGCTATATTAGTTGTATCAGGTTAGGAAAAAAGCATAGATAGATCTGTGTGCTATTTTATGAAAAAACCCCAACCATAATGAGCCTTTATAGAAGGAAAGAAAGACTCCAGGACTCCCCCAGCATGGTCATTAGCCATGCCTGATGCACTTGGACAGAATGCCCAAGGTAGAGGTGGAGAAATATTGCCCCAGTCAGCTGCTGAGTCTGGGAACTGAGTGGAGAAGCAGCATCCTTCTGCTGCAATCTTTGCTGCTTCCTGCTTTGCAGTGGCAGCTCTGCAGCCTGGAATTTGCCCTCCTTGTCCAGGTGGAGAGACTAACAGGGAGAAAACGGGATCGTCCCTTCTAGAAACAAGACCCAAAGACATGAATCTGGAATTGTATAAATTTCTTTATATGTTAAATCCATCAGCTTAGGGGGTTTGCAGAGTATCTTACATTTGATTAAACAATATCTACAAATGGGCTAAGGAATTAAAAAATAAAGAAAGAAAGGAAATCTATTCTGTAAGAGCTCTCTGCAGAGGTGTGGGCTACAGTTTTGGGTTTGTTTTTATTACCTCTGCAGGATTTGTAGGCACTACTTTTTGGAGTTAGTGTCTAGGCTAAGGAGGTAACTATTACATTATGTCATTTTAGTAGTAATAATCTATTAGAGGAATTAAATACTTGCATACTACATCTGTTATACTCAGAGGATTCCTTCTTTTTTCTGGTCAGTTTTCTTTCTCGGAGGATATTCACAAAAATTAAAGCCAAATTTGACACTGTCTGAGATTCTTTTGTGTAAATATATGTGTATCATGATTTTGCTAAATGTCTGAAATGAACTATTTCAACTTTGGATTTCAGGTTATCATGCTGATAGATGGAAAAACCTGTTGATACCATATAGCTCACCAACAAAATCTTACTTTGATACCTCAGGCGAAGACCCATTCTGCAGTGAGTGACTAAATACATACATAATACCTCTTCACAAAAATTTGTGACTGTTATTTTTCAACTGATCTGGAGTGAAAACATGTTAAAAGTATCAAGTTAGGGTTAGTCACTGTGTAAGATTATGCAAAAAGCCATGAACTAAGGGTCAGTTCGCAGACTGGAGGAAGAAGAATGATGGTGGCAGGAGAAAAAGTAATACTGTGTGAAGTGGGAAAGAAATGTAACTTTAAAAGTAGTTGGATGGACTGCCAAGAGGAAGAAGGAAACCAGAAAATGAGAATCAAGTGGGAGGGCAAAAGCTGGACTGATGGAACCTGCTTAGAAGGGATCACTGCTGCCATTTTCAGAGAGCAGGAGAGGGAAGCACGATGCCTTGGGTGGGGGACAAAAAGGAGCCAGCTCTGTGTTCCACCCCAGGAGGAGATCACCCTACAGTCCACCAAAGCTACTCCACGTCTCCCCAGGAGGGAAACAGTGAAGGAAAAACTTGGCTGACAGCATCAGTGTTTTACTGTGACAATGATCTCTCCCACTGCAGCAGTTTAGATCTCTACCTACCCATGTGGTACATCCTAGATTCTCATCCAATTTCTGTTTGTATTAAAAGATTTTAGCACCTTGAACGAGTGCAACACACTTCTAATTAGTTATGTTTAAGGTTCTTTCATCTAGGGTATGGGATAGGCTTGCAGGGAATTCATGTGAAATTAGGTTTTCCCATTAGTTTTGTCCATCAACTTGGCAAGTTTTGTGGCCAAGACACATGTCCTAGTCATGCTTGCTGATATCTCTGTATCTTCCAAAGGATTGAGGGGAGGTGGATGAAGTGATGGATTTTACATAATTTTTTTTACATAAAATTTGCATAAAATAACTCTTCTTCCCAGTATCTTGCAGCTCAACCCAAACCTGGTACTACTGTTCTCCCCTGCCCCTCTCTGGTAGAAGAGAGAAAAGAGGGAGAGGAATATTATCAAATATAGGAGGAGGCACACGGAGCAGAATAAGAACCATTGTAATGACAGCATAAATTTAAAGGAAAATGTGCAAAATCAAGAAGAAAAGAACTATGCAAAGTCAGGAAGCAAAACAAACCATTCTGAAAAAGATTTATTTATTAAAAAAATCTATATATGTATAATAGATATACATATATATGTAATAATAATATAGATAATATAAATATTATAGATAGAGTATTTATTAATTAAAGCCTTAATTATTAGGAATTTGGAAACCTGAGAAAACAGAAATGAACAGGAGGTCTTAAAAAGAGGGGAAATTGCAAACTTGAGCAAGACAAGGCTTCACATCTTTCAGGAGAGAATGATAATAAGAAATATGCCAAAAAATAAAGAAAGTTTTGGTGTCGTGGCTGGGAGCAATAAAGGTGTGTGATTCCTATAGTGGTGATGATTACAGAAGGCCAGGTCAGGGTTTTTGAGGGTGCAAAGCAAGTCAGCAGAAGGTCAGCTTTTTATTCTCCTTTGAACTGGTAGCATAAAAATATAAAGTCACCATTCCTGTCATCTACCAGTGAATACATTTAACAGTGTGGTAATACCAACTGTCTCCTGTTGAGCTCATTTTTTAACTCTTCCTATTTCTTCCTGCAGTGTACAACTACTTACTGGACATCACTACCTGGAATAAAAGCACTAGGAGAGGTTTCATCAAAGTTAAAATAACAGACTATGCTGGGAACACAGTAGAGTCACAGATGAATAGGTATGTTGTTCTTTGTCTTTAAATCCTTTTTCATCACTTTATAGGACTAATTTTCTGAGTTTTCTAAACCTTGCAACTTGTTAGCTTGTAAGTTGAAGAAGTATCTTGAGTTTGTTAAGACTTGGCCATGGCACCATTCCTGGATGTGGCTCAGTGTCAGGGGAATGCCCTCACACTGAAATTGGTGCGGGTTTGAATCCTGTTCTAGCTGTCCTCGTTCTGAATGCTCAAGGCTGATACATCTCACAAGATTTCCCACTTTAATGATAATGCTTTGCAATAATGAATATTACTCAGCTAACAAAAGCCTGTCTAAATATTTTTCTTTAGTGAAGCTTCAACATTTCAGCAATATAAAAGAGTCAAAATACTGACTGGATTTCACCAAGACATTGAAAACATTGCAAAAATTTCCTTGACCTATTCTACAAAGACTTTAATAGGCCCAAAGTACAAGCTTAGGATTCTTCAGATGAAGCTGAAATCTCTCAATAATCCAAAAAGGTGAGTGTTTGTCATGTACCACAGCTGGGTATCAACAAAGGTGTTCAGGATGTTCTCTTAGTAACCTGTAATTCCCTGCAATATTTTTTTTTAATGGCATATTACTAAGTGTATGAATATTGTCTCATCCTCCTGACGATCAAATTGGCCATGTGCTGCTGTGTTCATTAACATTTAGTGCTGTGTTCATTAACATTTAGAGCTGTGTGTCACAGCTGTGCTTCCAAGGACCAGCCTGACTTACACCTGCATGGTCAGCTTCTCCTCCCTAAGAAAAATTTCATCAAGCACTTTTCTGATTTTTTGATTTTCTGATTTTCAGATTTTCTGATTTTCTCGTGTATCTGTACACAGGTTTTCACACTCAGGTGTGAAATGGAGCACTTCAGAACACATTCTGTGTCTGCTTACAGTTGAAATGAAATAATCTGGTTTTTTTTTTTTTGTTTTTTTTTTTTTGTAAGCTTTTATTGATCCCTATTTAAAATATTTCAGCAGTATTTCTATATGTTCATTTTTTAAAATCTCCAAATTTATTTGTGCAATTAAAATTAGATTTTACATTCGCATCTTGTGAACAGAACATATTACATGGAATAGGTAAGAAATATCCAGGAGTAGCAAGAATACTTTATTTGAGAGTTGTTACTTTGCTTCTTATTAAAGGCAGATTCAAGAAAGTCAGAATTTAAAATAAAAACTGAAAAATGCTTATCAAATTAGTAATATCAAATGAGTAATGAGCGAGAATAATACTACAATAATTAATAATTTTTAAGTCAGTATACTTTATTAACTTGAGATGTAAAATTTGAGGATTTCTTATATGGTGTATAATAGCCTTGTAGAAATTGGGTATGATACTTTGCAAAAATTATGAAACCTTCTTAAATTAATCTGCTCTTTTAGATTTACTGATAATGTGGAGGAGATGGATGGGAGAGACTTAGGAAGAAACAAAACACTCAATAATCAAAATAGTATCCCAGAATGTACATACATTTGACTTTATTATTGCAAGCTGTAAGTCTCAAGGTCTCAGGTGAAAATAGCACGATTTTATTTGAAAACATTTGGTGATGAGAGAGGGTGAAAAGTTCTAAATCATATTCCAATTATTTTTTCTCAGCCCAGTGGTGATAAATCAGAAGATATATTTTGTGTAAGCCTGTCAGCACTTGGGACTTTCTAAGATAATGATCTAGCAAGCAAACAAGAAAGATTTTCAGTGAACAGCCCTTACAGGGTTTGAGTTTCCATTCCTGTTACTCTGACTCTTGTTAGTTTAAAAGTAAGATGCACTTGATATGCTTTAATATAGGATCCACTAAAGTCCTTCATGTGGAGCCTCATCAGATTGCACCTGTAGAGGCATGTTAGGTACTTTTAGAGAACAGTGGAAAATACTGCATTGAATCAACATGTGAAGGCAATTTAAATGCAGATGTTACAGCATTATTGGTTGGTATTAATAACCTAATTGCTCATTGTAATTATACCAACCTATATTTACCTTATTTACCTATAATTACAACAATTACTTGAATATAGGATGATCAGCTAGAAACTACATGACAAATATCTAAATTATTCACAACAAAGTAGTAGATAAAAAACAGGGCACAGAAGCAAGGATAAAATCCTGCCCAGTCTCCCCAGGTCTGGGTTAATGGCAAACTGTGGGAGCTTGGGGAGTATCACAGACAATTGGGGTGGTCCTCTATTCACACAGATGGTGTGTGAATATGGGGGTGCGGAAAGACACACGTAATTTTCATGCTTTTCTTCTGATCCCTGAGATAAACAATTTCTGCTCACCCATGAAACTACAAAACTTTGCTAACTTGTGCATGTTCAGGTGTCAGTTATCCCAATACACTTATGAACCTGTCAGTGAATTCAAACTCAGTTAAAGGAGAAGATGAATGTCTCAAAGATATTTAGCCCAGACACCTCTGGAGTTTTTTGACCAAAACAAGAACAGAAATAATATAAAGAAGATCTTGCAAATACCTCTTCTGAACAGGTGGGGCATGTCCATGCTTTTTAGTAGACAGCAGAGGAGCCATTTGGGTTGAGGGGTTAAGAAAACCTCACCTAACAAAAACATTTTTTGTGTTTTGCTCCTTGGTGAACCTGCTCACTGCTCAGGGCTGCTGTCCTCTGAGGCATTCCTGTTACTCAGTAATCACAAGCTGAGATGGATTGCACTTCAAATGAGATAAAATATGTCAGAAAACATAAGCTTTTGTTCCTAGAATTCGGTATTATGGTTTGGCTCGGTGTTTTGTCCCCTGTGTAAAAATACTATAATAATGAAGCATTGAATTAAAATCAAAACAAATTGTTGATGAAGGAGTGGATGAAATTCTATGCTTTGCATTGTACAGAACACCAGAATTCATCTTGATCTTTTTAGTCATAAAATTACTGTCATAACCTTGTGGAGACCTTAAAAGGTGTCATATTCTTAAGTAGAAACCTTAAGTAGAAGTAGATATCTTTTCACATACAGACAAGTAGAGCCTTTACTGGTTGGAAATCTCATATGAATGGGCAACAACAGAAATTCCTGGTGTGCTGTTCTCTCCTTTTGCTGTTTCACTCTATTCTACATCCCAGGCTGAAATGAATTGTGTGGTGTAGCCACATCTAAGAGTTCAAAACAATAGTGAGGATAATTTTAAATAAAATAAGTCTCATAGCTTGTATGCTATGGAGGTGCCATCAGAGGGTGTGTTCATGACTTGCCTGTTCAAACCAGCTCTCCCCATACATTACAATAGTGCATGAAGAGCAGGACTGTGACCTGCCTCTGCCTTAAAAGGCAGAGCACTTATATTGATCTCAAAAACCATGTTTTTCAGGTTTTTGTGGCTCCCTTTGTGGCTTCTTTGTGTGTTCATGCAGTATTAATCAGCTGTGAGTTTTCTAGGTGTTTAGGAGACAAATTGCTCTCTAGCAATTAAAATTTTTTACACATACTGTCATTGCAAGTGAAAGAGAAAATATTATCATGTGGTTCCTTACTTTCCCATATAAAATAAAAGCAGGGAAATTTTCCTACCAAGGGAACTCAAAATAAATTATTCAGGCCCTTTGTTAACAGGAATTGTGAGGATTTTAGGTCATGCTGCTAAAGTGTTAATTTGAATGCAGATTAATAGCTGTAATGGATGAAATGCTGCATCTTTGTCCTTCAGACCAGTGTGATACACTTCTTGCACCATCCAGCTGATATCTGGTTGTTTTTCAGTCCATCAAAGCTGCTCTAGGAATGCATGAAATAGAATATAAACATAGACAAGGAGACACTTCTTGTCCTAAGTACTGTCTCTGAGAGCTGGTAAATACTGGAATATTTTTTTCTGTTAAAGTTAACTTTTTCTATTGTGATTTTTTTTCTTTTTCTGCTTTTGTAGGCCACTGCTGTGCAGATACGATTTTGTACTGCTGGAGAACATTGAACTGACCTTCAAACCTATCCCTTGCTCTGAGAGGGGTACATGAAAAGAGGGCTACTACTAACCTAATTTCTCTCAAAGCAGTGACATTTTGATGCTTCCTCAGGATAAAGACTGCAATGAGAAAGGAAATGAGATAAGCTAGATTTATTTTTCAAGAGTCTACCTGATAATGTGCAGTACTTGCTCTGAGTGCCTTAGGCTGAATTTAATTGAAAAGTTCAGACATATATGTGCTTGGAAAATTATTTGAGTAAAGTAAATGTATCATGCTGGAGAACATGCAGTGGTCTATTCATTACTATTTGTTAGCAATGAAGCAACTACTGAATTAGATATGAATTAACTGCATAATCCTGGCACATTATTTTTCATATGTATATTTAAATATTTATTATTTGTAATGGCTTTTACATGGAAACATAATGATCTGTCTACTAAGTGAATTTAATATACAGTACATGTGATCTATGGATCTAATACACAACAGTTTTGCTGTGCTGTGTTCATTGAATAAATGAATTCACATTTTCTCTTTATATGATGCCTCAGTGTGAGAAGTGGAACAATAATATTTGTGAGTACATTTGTAAATTTTCCAGTTTAAATCTGTTGTCTTTATGCTCATCGTAGATGAATGCTGTTGTAAGCATTTAGATTTTTTTTTTGTAAATACTATGGACAGGGCAATGTTGTTTCAGATACAAAGTAATCTAATGTCTTTTCTGAGGAGAATAACTTACAAGTGAAATAAATGAAATAAATGTATTTTCATTTCGTTTCTGTTTGGGTCTCTTGGAATAAGAGTTGCTACTCAAGTTGAGACTGATGACAGCTTTCCACCTATTGGGATGTGAGTAGGAATAAATGGTACAAAAAAATTACCTCCTCCAATTAAGACAAGTTTTGTTGTTCCAGACTGCCATTCCTGATGGAACTGATGGGAGGACAGATGGGTTTATTTTCGTCTGTAAGGCTGTTTTATGTGTTTTGTGCTGGTTCCTCATGCAAATACATCCTATGCCCATTATCCATTTCCTTTCTTTTCTATGCCCCTTCTGTCCCTACACTTGACAGCAATATTTGGTCAAACCTATTAACCAATTTCCTCTGAATGTCAATGGGGTGGGATGTCCAAAACCTGTGAATTGTGTTTTGCTTTTGAGTCAAAAGCTGGGTTGTAAGGAAGATCCAATATAGTGACCCAAGGCAGGCAGGCACGTTTTCACTGCTGGAGACAGCTCCAGCATGCTGGTCTGTCCATGCAAAGCTCTGAAACAACCATTGCACATTTTTTTCCTTGTCCAGACAAACCAAAAATATACAGACTTGTAGACAGGCATGCTTATGGACTGACCCTTTAAAGAAAAAAATTCTAGAGAAACAGTAATTACATTACCTAGGCAATTCCCATACTTATAGTCAAGTTCTCAGCTTGAGTATTTTACTTTATAATTCTTGGTTCCTTTCCATTGAGGGAGTCATTAGGAAATACACAGGAGAAGACATTTTTGTTCTGCTTCTATGCTTATGTATGAAGAGGTGGATTTTAAAAATTTCTCTTAATTTCTGTTTTTTGAAACTGCTGTTATTCTCCTTATTTCATTCTGCAGGTTTTTTCCAGCCTTTCCGTCATCTACCCTAGTCTGACCTTAACAGGTCTCTGATTATCCTTTCTTCCCTCACCTTGCCTCCCAATACTGCCACTTATATCCCTTTAAACAAGCACAGAGACCTGAGACTAGATTTCAAATATCTGGAATGAGAATATTTCAATGTGTGATATGGATATTCAAGCATAGAAATATATCAGACTGAGACACCTTCCTAAAATTTTTCTATTTTCCCTGTTGACACAGGAAGGGCATAGAGACATGATTAAGTGTTGCTCAGTGCTGTGATAAGGGAAAGATAATATTTTATAAAGGGAATGATATTTTCACACAATTTAAATATCCCTATAAAATATATGGGATAGGAATATATATATATATATTTACCTTGATTTTCATAAGCTTTGGGTAAAAAGGAAAGAAGCAGCGGGGTTGATAACTGGAATTCCAATAAACAGCGCGAGACAAAGAAACTTTCCATTCCCAATTTCCAATTTTAGCTGGTAAATTCTGTTTCGTCAGAGGGACTGTTCCAGGCAGTGCATTTCCAGCTCATAATTGCACTTCTCAAGTGGCTGAGCACTTGTGTCTCCCAGCACCAACAAAATGGGCTGTAATTGTTTGGAAATGCAGTGCATTCTGTGGCTCGCTGCCACATGCTACTTGGTGCTAATTGTGTCTGCTCCCAGACTCAGCAGAGGATGCCACAATCGGGCAAAAAAAAAAAAATCTCCCAGGGAGTTCCCTGTTCTGAAGCAAGTGGAGGTGGTGGCTCAGTGGAGCAAGCTTAGAGATGAAGAGAGGCTGGACTCACTGCAGTGCATTTGTGTTCAGAGGGCAAGATAACCACTGATAACCAAGTATTACAACACAAAAAGGTGTCATTGGGGAAATTCAGAAAGGGCTGAAAACACCATATCAGCTTCCTTTGAGAAAATCTTAAGTGGTGAATTAGGTGATTTCAGACCAGTTTGAGCTGGAAATAAATTCTTGCCTTATACAACTTCCCTAAAACTCCAGTTTTCTCCTGGTACAGTATTTGGCAATGAGCCTTGTTGGGTTGCTTGGTGATGCCACTGTGCATTGATTTTCTCACCTGTAAAATGGAAACACTTTGCTAATTTTTGGTGATAAATTTGTTAACTTTTTAAAAAAATGTGTTTATATCTAGTTTGTTAAACAGTAAGGGAGAATATACATGGGAAGAAAGATATATCCCATGAGTAAATGTAGGCTCTGTAATTAAGCACTGTATTGTAGTGATACCAAGGGGATCTCATTAGTGTGCACTTGTAGTAATGAGCTCTAAGTTGGCTCCATCAGATGAAACAAGCTTGGGAAATTTAATGCAGTATTTATATTTAGTGTTTAGTCACAGGGAGATTAAATTGTTAACTGGCAGGTTTAAAAAACTCATACAAACTTGTTTTTTCCTGTGTGTGTATAGGACCTGTTTAGTATTTGATAAATTTATCTTTTATTTTAACTATACTGTTTGGAATGGCATGACAGGAAGGATATGTCAAGAAACTCATTAAGTGCTAGGAGTCACTGGAGCAAGCAGTATCTTACTTGGATGAAAGACAGGAGATGTTTGCTGCATCACCATCTTAATTTACAATAGCCTGAAATGGTCTAGATCAAAGATATGTAGGACAAGACCATTTTCTAGTTTAATTTGGGATGGCTTTATTGATTTCAGTGTTGCTATATAGAGCTAAGGCCGTGGTTTATGATCTCTGCCTCAGATAAGGATTGATTACACCTTGCAATCACTTATTTGTATAAGGTGAAGTGCAGATATATGATGGTGGAATTAAGGGCTAGGTTTATATGCAGCTAAGTGGAAAGCAATTTAATAAGGGGATGCTGAAAGGAGGTTGGATATCTTTGTAAGAAGAAGAAAGCACTCTAAAAACATCCATTCTTCTCATGCAAGTTTTGTAAATAGAGTTATAGGTTACTTCTGAAGGAGTATTTCAGGAAAATTAAAATCACATGAGGCATTAATGTCTGGCTGGAAACTGGTGGGTCAATAAAGCACAGCTGATATGAGTCAGGAAGGAAGGATTCAGACATGGGGTCCTAAACAGGTACTAAAGCAGGGTGAGTCCACAGTCACCTTCTGCATTTGACAGCTGCCACTGACAGCATTCACCTGGTACCTCAACTTCTTTTTCCACTTTGAAGTTTCCAAGGTTTTTTTTGAGCTTATCTGAACAGAGAAAGCACAGGATAGCCCAGAAATTGGAACTCTCAGTGGGAGAGGGACTCCTTATTTCAGGGGCTATTAATATCATTTTAATACTGAATGGTCAATATGTAACTCCTAAAATTCTGTGTTCAGCTGTCATTTTCAAGTGAAATTTCTGTCCTTTCTTTCAAGGTAAGAAGGAATCTGTGCCACAAAACTCTGGATTTTCTGCAGCTGCCAAGGAGGCTCTGCACTGTGGCATCAAAATCCAGTTCTATTTTCAGCTCTTGCATCCTTCTGTGTACTGTAGGATTGTGAGAGCTGACTCCCTAACACTGATGAGAGTGCATTAGGTGTGCTCCTGGAAAGCATCTTTCTATTTAATTTCATTTGAAAGCAACCCACTCTGCCTGTTCTGAGACCGGCCTGCAAGGCAAAGTTGGATGTGGTAAGTCAGGATTCAGACTAAAAGGCTTATGCAGAGGCTGCCAATGTGCTGTGGATGAAGAGATCCATACAATGGAAAATGGGAAGATGACACCTGTTTAAAAAGTGGGAGTGTGGCAGTTAATATTTCTACCACAGCCCAAAATAGCAGACAGCCACTTGCTCCCTGCTTGACTGAGTATGAAGAGGGGGTGATTTTTATCATGTTTATCCAATACATGCAGTTTGCACATGAATTGTGTGGTGTATTTAACCTTCTCATTTCTATGTTATATCATTCTGAGTATGAGCATAAGGAGAAGGGATAATGGTCCTACTGATACAATCTATGGAGAAACAAAGGGGAAACCATAAATGGAGATAAGAAAAATGTGTGAAGATTTTCGAAGAAATCCAAAAGTTGTCTGAAGAGGGCAGCCTTTTCCCATAAACTATAAACCAACAGCATAGAGAAAACATCTAGAATTAGTCCTTTCACAAGAGTTATGCATGCCACTATGGGGTTAACCTTGTTAAGGAAACTGGAACATGCACAAAACTTGATCACAAGAAGAATGCTTCTCTTTTGTGCTGCCTTCAAAGGACATAGCCCTGGCTTTGTAGAAATATTTTTTTTCCTCTTATGTTCAGACAATAGACTTAGAAATGATTGTAAGATGAGTCAACAAAGGGAAATGAAATCATCCTTCTTTTTGTTTTTATTTGTAGTTAAAGAGAAATGAACTTTGAATACTTTGGGTATTAAGGACAAAAGATCCTTGCTTAAATAGTGCAGAGAAGTAAGCCAATCTTTAGATTAAGGGTGATCAAAGAACTAGAAAATTAAATGAATGATGCTTTATTAATGTATTCTTAATCATATCAATCTGTCTCAGTATTTATTCAAATACAATATGTAGTTCATAATGACGGTTTCAAATAGTGACATTTATGTCGTAAACAATTGGCAGACTACACTGGCTTTCCTACAGACTCATTGGTGTAAGCAGGCTCCAGCTACAACTAGTCTGTAACAATTCCAGTGAATTTGCCACTGCAGTGGAAAAAAGTGCCAGAATTTGAATGAGACACCATTTGTGAGCTGATAAAGAGATTATGAAGATGGGGTGTTTTTTTTGTTTGGTTGGTTTTTTCGGTGTTTTGCTTTTTGTTTGGTTGGTTTTTTAAGTTTCTTGTTCCTGAGTGGAAGGAATAACCTTCCACTCCTAGCAGGGCTGGACAATGGAGCAGGAATTCTGAATGGAAAGCCAGGCCAGGCCAAATATCTAGACTGGGAATTGGGTCTAGACACTGGGCTGAGTGAGGACTCAGCCTCAGTTAATGAGGTTTTTAGGTCTTGATTCAGCAAAATTAACCTCCATTGATTTAAGTGATTGATTAAGATAAAAATTAAGTGCTTTAATAGAAGCCTACCTAATTGCAGCCTCAAGTGCTTAAGTGCTTTTTGCTCTGAGATTAAAGATTATTTTAGTACTTAAAAACATCATAAAATATTTAGTTTGTGTATAATATGCATATTATACCATTGTTCCAGTTAAGAAACAAACACACAGCTTATTACCGTACTTCAAGAGAGCTCAATTTTGGATATTTCCCAATGTTTTGACTAGCAAAGCACATGGGTTCCTGGTAGGTCCACGTTGCTGAAGAGGCACAGATAAATGGGAAATTTTCCAGGAGCAGTATGACTCTATCTGTTAGATAAGATGTCTCCTTCTGAGCCTGGTTGGAGGTAGCAGCCTTATATCCTTGTCTCTGTAGGTGCCAGATGTCCCCCAAAACTGCTCAGTCACTGCCCTCCTCAGCTGGACAAGGGAGAGAAAATACAGCAAAAGGCTTGTGGGTTGAGATAAGGGCAGGGAGACATCACTCAGCAGTCACTGCCACAGGTACAACAGACACCCTGGGGAAATCAGATTAATTTATTACCACTCAAATCAGAGCAGGGTAATGAGAGAGGAAACAAAATCTTAAAGCCTTTCCCTCATCTCTCCTTTCCTGCCAGGCTTAACTTCACTCATGAGATCTTCCCCATCAGTTCATCACAGGTTGTCTCCTCTGCTCCCTCCTCCCCAGGGGAAGGACTCCTCACACTCTTGGGGTCTCTCCCAAGGGAGGCAGTCCTACATCACCTCCTCCACCTGCAGTCCTCCCACAGGCTGCAGTTCTTCACAAACAGCTCCAGAGTGGGTCCTGCACAGGGCCACTGTGTCCTGCTCCTCTTGGGCTCCCCTCTCCACAGGGCCACTGGTGCCACCAGGAGCCTGCTGCAGTGTGGGCTTCCTGCAAGGTCACACCTGGTCACACAAACCCAGAAATTCCTCCCTTCATACAAGTTATTGTTGGCTTGTCATTAGGATTCTTAGGATTCTTTAATTGTCAATATCTGGATTTAATTTTTTTTACTTTCTCATGTTTCCACTCCTTTCTTTCTGGACAAAGAGAAAGTCGGTTCTGGTCAGCAAAATCACCCAGTTTGAAATCATGTATCCTTATGGTGGAAAGATTACTTAAAAAAAAAAATCTTTAACTAGAACAATTTTTAAAATAAATATAGAATAGAATAGAATAGAAATAGAATAGAATAGAATAGAATAGAATAGAATAGAATAGAATAGAATAATGTAATGGTGAAGTTTTTAGCTCTATGCTGATTTATATCCAGGTAAATCCATCTGCCTTTCCTGCAAATGTTATTACTGCTCCATCCACCTCACTGTATTCTGGTTGGTATCAAAGACCTTGTGTTTCAATTGGTTCAGCTAAACTGTGTTAGTTACCTTCATTGGGATAGATAGGAAGCTTGCAGCTTTGAGGACATTGTAACTACCAGAAGGACAGGGGTGACAAGTCCTAAAGGACAGGGCTGAAAAATAACACAAATCATCAACCTGCTCAGCTGTGCAAAGCGAGAGAAATAAAGGAAAGCCAAGGAAGCCTTTCAGAAGGAGACAGTCAAAATAATGACAAAAACAAAGTCTGGTACCTGTCCAGGGTAAAAGAGGCAGATTTCTGGATGGAATTTAACCTGGGAGAAGAACTTTGAATTGCTAAAAACTGGGGGGATTTTGCTGATAGACAAGCTTCCATCCCAGGCTGAGCATATGGAGTTCATTCTAGTTCAGCTGAGTGGGTTTAAAAGTCAGAGCTGGATCCTGAGCTGCCTGTCAGCTGAAAAAGTGCAGCTCTCCATGCTGGTACACGTTTTTCTGGGAGCCATGCCACCCAAACTTGGCTCAGCAGTGAGCTCCTCCTTCCCTTGCCCACTGAAGTGCAGAACAAGAAGTCCCTATCACTGGAACTGCCTGTGAGTATGGCAACTCACCCATTCCTGCAGCTCCCTCCAGCAGCAACTTTTCCTGCCAACAAAAAAACCTCACAGGATCACAACCCTGCTTTACTGCTTGGTTCTTAAAGATGATGTTCAGTGACAGAGTAACCTGGGTGTTTTAAAAATAGAAGCACCTATCGCACAAAAGGAATCCCAGTAAACATTATTGACACTCTTCAATGCACAAAGGCTCAAAAGATAAATAAATCAAGCACTAAGCACTACAGAATCTGGCCCTGAATATCTTTTGGGTTGCAATTAAAGGATTGAAGCAGAGTAATAGCTGGTGGCAATGCTCCTCACTCCAGCCTTTTCTGCTCCACATTTGTTAAATTGCAAGGTACTGTATTTCTTTTTTTTTACTAGGTCTTGAAGTATTCAGCAGAGTCAGTGGAAAAATTCCTCCTGCTGGAAATGAGCTTGGAGGAGCCCCCTCCCAACCTACCCCAGCAAAAAAAAAGCCAAACAAAAAAACCCCCAAAAAACCCAAACAAACAAAGGAATGATAATTTCAACATTAAATCTAAAGCCCACGAAGGTACAATGTTAATGAAACTTTGAAAATGCATTCCATTCTAAAAAATAAATATAACTGGAGCCCTTGTAGTAGTTTTATCCCATTATCTACAGGGACATAAACATTGCACTTGATTTCTGTCTCATGCAAGACCTTGAAGAAGACACAGTGCTTTCAGTCAGGGAACACTCACGACTAGTAGAAAGATCTAACATTGAATGAAAGAAGCTTGAAATTATTTTCAAGATGGAGATGCAGATTTTGCCTACAGCATTAATATATTACAGTTTGGCATCTCTAAAATACAGCTGTGAAGAATGCTGTGAACCTGCTAATTAATAATACTCCTTTCCTCAGACATTTCATTAACCCAAACTTTTTCGTTTTCTGTAGGTGAATGCATGCATGCCTGTTTTTAACCTTTGTATGATGGCTCCTCGTGTTATAATTAATTTATTTCCACTATCAAGATGAGAATATTGGGTCATAGAAGTAATTCAAAATGAGTCATGCATAATTTATACCGATCAATATTGTTGAGTATAGTGTTTTATTTTCTGTTCTGACTTTCCATTTTATAGAAATAATGTGTTGTCAGAAATACAGAACTCTAACATTTAATTTATCATCTAGCTTTAAGTAACAGACAGGTAAATATTTAGGAGGATCCAGAGACCTTCAAGATCATCTAGTGCAACCATCAGTCCAGCACTACAATAAACCTCTAAGTGGTATCTGCAAGTGCCACATCCAGATGCCTCTTGAACACTTCCAGAGATGGTGACTCCACCATCTTCCTGGGTAATTATTCCAATGATAAACCATTCTTACAGTGAATTTTTAAAAAAAATATCTAATTTGAACCTCCCTTGGTGCAACTTGAGGCAGTTTCCTCTTATCCTTTCACCTGAGACATGGTAAAAGTGACCCACCTTGCTGTTTGTGTGTTTGAAAATTCACACTAAGGACTGCTGCACTCTACAGGAGATTGAAAGTGAGCAAGGGGGGAATTTTCTCTTATTGGGAGACTGGGCTGGTCCAGTTTCTTTGGTTTGTTCTGCTTTGATTTTTCTCCAATTCCATCCATGGTAGAAAAATACAAGGTCTTCTTATTTAATAAACCAGGTGGGAAATGGGCTGTCAGGAAGAAGGTGAAAGGCATTAAAATACCTATTTTATGTGAGATCACAGGGTAACAAATAAAAGTGATCAACTCTCCTTTGATTTTTATCCAAGGAGGGACTGAAAGATTTTCACCATGCCAGCAGAGTGACGAGCACCCTCCCAAATTGGAGCGATCATGGGTGGAACAATTTACTGCTGAGATATGATCCCAGATTTAATAAAGCTGTAGCCTAATTGAAGTATAGCCTTTGCATATTTTCCTTCTCTTTTACCTTATTTTGTTCCTTCTTGGTGGTACTGCTGATGCCCCCACTTTGCAGAGAGGGGAATTTGCCATTTCATTGTCTCCCTGCACTCACAGGCACCCAGAGCTGGATGTCAGGCTGCCACAGTGATGCTGGATGAAATGGAAGGATTTCTGTTCTGTGAATAGCTGCCCTGTGAAAAGCCACCAGGTAAACTCACATGTTTAAAGTTTGAAACACTCACAAGGTTAAAGTTTCATTTCCTGTGACAAGTGCAGCACTAAACACAGCTACCTGGGTACTTCTACAGAACAGATCCCAGATGATGTGAATTTTACTATTGATTCAATAGTAAAATTGAATACAAGTAAAATACAAGTAAATTCCTTGTGAAATTAGTTTTAAATCCTTGTGAGAATGAGGTCTTTATTTACCAGGCAAATGGAATGAAACCCTTCCATGTTTGGGCAAATAAGACACTTCCATAAGTGCAATCATTTTAGGTACAGTAATTAAGAATTTAAAATGTTAGTAGAGAGGAATGTGAAGCAGGTGGATTGATACTGGTGAGAGAAAGGATGTTGTAACAATTATTGATGCAGGATGTTGCTGTCCATGGTCTGGATGCCTGTGATCAGGTGAGTCACAGGAACAAGACTTCCAGTGAGTCTCCACAGGCCAAATAAACCTTTTCTTGTTATTGCATCAGGTTGATGTTAGAGTATATAGGTTCAGTCTTGGCTAAACTTCTTATTTTAAGTAATTGGTTATAGATAGTCCTTTCCTATTTTCTTTTTTACTTCCTTTCTTTTTTTTTGAGTGTCTTTTTTGAAACAACTTGTCATGTAGTGCCTATATATTAATTTCATCCCAGTTGGAGAAGTTTGTAACAAGGACGTTGTTTCTATGGCATCCTTTCCCTCTCTCTTCCCAGTTTGATAATAAATATTTTCAGGTATGCAGTCATACACAGACTGTTTTGAATTCATGGTATTTTTCGGTGTGCAGATAGCTTTGGAATCGCTGCTTTAGTATTCATTTTGTTATTTCCCTTGTGATTATTCTAGCTCACTTGGTGTTTATTATGTAGCACTTCCCTAATTATATGCTTGCACACTCCAAAGTTTAGGGATTTGAGTGTCTATTATGTGCCTATTCCACAGCTCTTCATAAATATCTTTCAATATGCTTTGACACTGCAGTCATTCCAGAAAATATCATTAAAACTACCCTTAATGTCTTACTAACTTGTCAAGAGTGGCACTTGGAGTTTGTTTTCTTTCTCATTCTTATTCCATGTTTTCATGCCAGGCATTTTGGCAAAGTGAAATGGAAATTGCAGAATGGCACGAAGAGTGAGCAAGCCAGTAATTACCTACTTTGTATGCTTATGTTATGAAGTATTCCATCCTGAGTGTTTTGAAGATTTATGGATGTGTGCTTATTCAGAAGCATACAGGGTTTCACACCTTTTTCTCAAGAAATGGTCTTGAGCCTGCATCAATCTGTTTAATTTGGGTCTTGTCTCACCTAATTTTTTTGAGTAAATTAAAATGAAAGGAGCTGAAACTCCAGTCTAAGGCATGCTCAATATATGGTTTCACTGCATGGATGAATTGAACCAGAGAACACACAAGCTTGAAAACAATAGCAACAAAAGCAGGAAAGAGTTTTGTCAGGGCCCTATTCCTAGACATAGTTTTTAGAATCCTGTCATACACACTCATTCTCAATTGAGTCCCTGGCTGCTGTAACTCCAGTTACTTGTCCCAAAGCCAGCTAGTTCTGAGTCTACCACAGCTGCTGAATAGTCTGCAAATCTTCTGGGATTTGGGAAACTGTTGCTGTGGTTGGAGCAGTTTTCCACCTTACCTGTTGAGTCAGGCTTTCTGCACATCAGTCTCTTCAGCACTTAAGCTTTGTGGTCTGGCTGCTTGTCTTAAATTGAGAAGCTGTTCTGAAAAATCCCCTCTCCATATCTTCTTTTCTTCTTTTGTTTTTTTTTTTTTCCCCTACCCTCATGATCTATTGCTTTCCAATTTCTGCCAGCACGCCACACTCTCCAGAAAGTGAACTCAGCAAGGGAAAAATCTGTGTGGTAAAATAAGCTAAAAGACACCTCTCAAACATTTGTAACCCAGTAAGTTACAGAAACACATCTCACTGTGCTGACTTCCAGCCAATAGTATGAGACAACTCAGGAAAGACATAATAAAATGTGAGTAAATGTAAGTATGAGAATGGTCTGCTTTTACTGCAAGAAAGAAATATGTTTTAAAGCACTCCTTTAGTCATTGGGTTTTCTTTGAAATCATTAAAGCAAGATGGCAAATAGCAGGACTTTGGTGAATCAATACAAAGGAGCTGAGTATGTGCCAGTGGCAGTGTTTCCATTACAGCAGACACAGAAGGCATATTTCCAAATAATATAATAAATCTTCTTGTCTTCAGATATGAAGATAATATTCAACTGTTTGTGTTGGTTTTGGAAAGAGAGCATGAATAACAGAACATTTCAATTATTATGACATGTCAGTAGGAGTTATTGCAGCTCAGATGTCATGTAATGACAGGAAAAGAACATAAAAAGAACATAAACCCAGAAAGGAAACTAAATCTATATCAGATTCAGTCTACTAAAAGATTTTTAGTGTTTTCAAATTTAGAAAATTACCATCAGCAAATTCCAATTTAAAAACCCCAAATCTATAGCAGTTCTTATTGAATCCAATAGAAGTAGACAAATATTTGTTTATAGTAAACACTTTTTTAGCAGGAAAACTGTCACAATATATATAAGGAAATACCATCATTCAGATATGACACTGAAGTTCTTCTGTTCAGTATTGCTCATTGTGCAGGTGTCAGTGATCAGTTGGGTTATCTAATGTAATCTGGGCAAGTTATGGTCTCATGACATTTTCCAAACTTGGGGCATTACAGCTCATAGAGGTCACAGTAGATTTACTTGTCCCTAAATTTTATCCCTTCCACTTGGGCTCCTTATGAGGTGCTTTTCTTGTTAAACAAGTAGTCTCCATTCTCCTGTCCATGCTTTTCATATGCAAAAGCTTTCAGTATCAAAGTGCTTTAGTCTCCTTCAAACTTCTATTAAAACAAGTAGGAGTTTTGTCTGATTGCAAAGCACTGGGAAGGACCTTATCTGAATGCTGCATAACAGCTCCTCTTATCTTTCAGACTTCCCAGATTGAATTGCTCTGCAAGAGGGTTTGGGTTTTTTTCAGTACATCATTTTCATTATTCAATTATCTGTCATACATTGAAGGAGTTTCAGTTTCTGAAAGAGGAAGAAAGCAGAAAACACGGTTTTCTATTTAAAGTGGGCATTCCTTTTATCTTATTAGAGCCATACAGAGTGTTAAAACAAAAGGATCAGGAACTATAAAACAAACTCCAAGGGACTGATCATTATAATCAGATTTTTTTGAATTTGAAGTGCTGAAATTATCAGTGCCCCAATGACTAGCTCTGATTGCATCCACTTGTATCAAGGATTCATAGGCAATGCAGTTTTATGAACAGTTTAACTAAATAAGTTTGTATCAGAAGTAATGTGCTTAGCTCATTAAATCTACACAATTTTTCTTTATCTAGTAGAAAGACAGACTTCTGAAAAATAAAATATTTTAACCTATAGAGAAGGAGACCAGATGACAAAAAACAGAAGAACTAAAGAAGAGTTTAGAATCTGGGAGCACAGGAGAAATATTATCTATGCAGATACACTCTAAATGTGGCTATATAAATCTGTGGAGAATATGATTCCATAAAAAGTGCTGCAGGAAAAGGCAGTGGAAAAGTCAGCAATATTTTGTTTTCCTTATCTTTTTCTGTAGAGGAAAAAAATTCTAATGTATTCTGGAGTGAAGTAAAATGTGGAAGAATGGAGGAATTCAGGCTTACTTAAGAAAGTCCAGAAAAAAAGAAAAAACTTCTCCCTGCTGCTGATGCCAAGTTTTCATTGATACTGATGGCTTAGGATAGTTTGGCCATAGAAACCATAAGTAACTAGGAGTTTTTAGCCATTTCTTCTGGCTGCTCCCCAGAACCGTTCTGGGGCAAATCCTGCAGAAGAAGTCTGTGTAGAATCTGTTCCTTCTTTGTCCACCTGTTGGCAGCCAAAAAATTATGCCTCTGTCTCAGGTCTCCATCTGTAAAATGAAAAGTAATGGTATTCCTCTACCTTCCAGAAATGCTATAAATGCACTAAGGCTTGTAAAGAGCTTGCTATTCAGTGATGCAAAAGCATAGAGGATGGAATGCCTTGTGAAAAAAATACTTTTTGCTATTAAGGAATTCTCCATAGCATTTATTTCAGTTTAATGATCAGGTTTATCTGACAGTGGTTTAGTACTAGAGATTTTAGAGAGGTCTGCTGAACTTTGTTTTCTTTTTTTAATTTCAAGTGCTGTATTTCCAGGTTAGACTGAGCTGTGCTGGTTTTGATGGCAAATTAAGACTTTTATCTTACAAGATTCCTTTGTTTTTTATATCAACCTTTTATTATGAATGGTCATGCTGTTTACACAGACAAACTGCTTGAAACAAACTTAACCCCAAAAATGCTTGACCATCCCTAGAGTGTGGATTTAACTTCTTTTTGTGCTGAGGAACTAGTGGAAATAGTAGCTTGGGGCTAGTTCTGTTGGCTGTTGGTGCAGCTGGAGTTTTTCCAAGGAGGAAGTTAATCACCACTGTGTTGGGACAATCGAGCCTGTGGCCATTCCCACCCTGGAAGAGTGGCTGGACTCAAACCAGCCCTGCTGAGCTGGTGGGAGAGCTCTGCTCATCCCTGTCTCTGCTGCTTGGGTGCTGTTTTGGGGACAGCAATGGTGCTAGGCTGTCATGGGCAGCACAGAACCAAAGCTTTAACAGCCTAATAAAACCCCACACTGGTTTCACTTGGGGGAAATACTGGGGTCCAAGCCTTTAGTGCCTCGGGGGCTGCCAGCAGCAGCCAACCCCATCCCATCCAGGATGGCTCTCCCTGGGACAGTACCTGGGGATGGCTGGGCTGTGCCTGGCTCCAGCCACCTCCCCTGGCCTCTTGGACCTTGCTGGGGAGGTGGCTGGTTGGGGAGGCACCATGGTCACTGTGCCCAGGGTGCCTGGCACAGGTTTATCCACTGGATCTGATGCAGTTCCCATGAATTGGAATGTCACAGACTCATTGCAAATAGTGGCCCCAAGGGGTTGAGAATTTCCAGAGGATCTTTTCAGCCTGCTTCCTAGGCAGCAGTGTCTTGAGCTGCATGGTTTTGGTGTATTCCCATGCAGAGGAGACAGCAGTGAGCAGGGGGTGAGCAGCTCCATGTGCCCAGAGCTGGCAGGAGTGATGTTTGTGTCCTGTGGCTCTAGTGCCAGGAGCAGAATTTCACAGGGTGTGGATCACCTGGCTGCTGGCTCTGGAGGAATGCAGCACCCAGTGGGGCCATCTTGGCCACTTGCTGGGATAGCACTTTATGGAACATACATTTCCCAAATCCTTTTGTGCAGAAATGTTCTCAATGCAGGATACAAATTGGAAGAACGAACATTCACAGCCTTCACTCTATTACAGAGCTGATTCTCTAAACATGCATAGCAGGAATAATTTCTGGTGATTGAAGGATATGATGGGTGCCCTGACGACCTCTCACACAAAACCTTTGTGATGGACAAGCCCTGTCAGAAATACTTAATGAGTAAAGTTGTCAGGGTTCAGTCTGGTACCACGTGGATTTAAAAGCTAATTGTACAATCAAATAATGGCCTAAGGCAGGAGGAATAGTTTTGAGAGGATTGCTTTGGGCCAGGGAGCCAGCTTTAATTTTGCCTCATGTTTTAGGCTTATTTGGTAAACTATTTCACATGCACAGGAGGGTTTGTACTGCAATGAGACCCAGCATATAATTTATATGATTAAATAAATAGATCAGAGGTCCAAATACATGGAAATGCTTCTCAGAACAACATGCAGTCTAATGTTTCATATGGAATTAAGTAAATATAAGCCTGTCACCTTAAATATATGGAAACGTCTTGACTCTAATGATACAATTGCAAGACTTTCCTACAGCTGCAAAGCACAGGACTAATCTGGAGTGAGTCTTTGAAGTGCAAATTGTACATTTCCCACCAAACACTTGAAGTAAAAGATGGGAAACATCAATTCACACTACTGACAAAAAAAAGACTTCAGTTTGTCACAAGAAGAAAGGTTTTAAATTTGCAATTTTCATCTATAATATAAGGTGTTAATGAATTTTATATTTTATCCAGATGGGTATGTAAATTCCTTCTGAACTTTGTTCAGAAGAGCATCCATTATGCAACTACTGAAAAGGGTAGAGAGTGTAGTCAGTTGAAGGGGAATACATCTAATTTACCTTCTCCTGATTTTTTTTGTTCTTTTGTGGATCCTAACATGGCATCTTTCTCAAATGCTGTGATTGAAATCAGTGGAAATACATATTTTTTTAAAATTTTAAAATAAGTTTTCCATCAGACCAGTTTTGGAAGAGGTAAGAAGATTCCTTTCGATTTTTGTCAGAGTAGACAATGTCCAACACTCTTACTAATTCAGTTTTGTTCAGATAACAAACTACATTCAATAAATTAAAAGACATTTTTGGAGGGAGAAGTGGCAGATTCACTATAGATGACCTTGATCCTGTGATTCACCCATGGCAGACAGTGAATATTCCTCCAGGTTTCCTGCAGAAGAAGAACAGCTGTAGGGCAAGACTTCATTTCCTGAACACAGCTCTATTTTAACAAGAAACCCCAAGCTGTTAAACTGTGAAGTACAGAAAAATTTAAGGTTTTATGCTGAAGTTAAAAGACTGCTTTATATAAAGAGTAACTGAGTAACTTGCAAAAACTTAATAGGAATCTTAAACATCATAGTTACAGCATTCCCTTTATGTTTGACTGGAATATTCTGTATTGCAATTTGTGCTGCTTTGTGCTTCTTCTTGTGCCACTGGATACTCCTGAGAAGAGTCTGGCTACATCTTCTTTATGCCCCTAGTGCCTGTGAAATTGTTTTAAGTGTTTGTAGCTCCAAATTACAGAGTAATGTGACCAACAGACTTGGTTTGGATTTATTCCACTTTCTTCTTCTACTCTGTTTCTTAGGTATAAATTTTGTTTTGGTGTATGAAATTGATTACAGACACAGGAATACTTCACCATGAAGTTGAAGCCTTTGTTAAAATGTGAGGAGCAACCACCTTTACAGATCTACTCCCTAAATGTGAGTCCTAAGAATTATTTCATATCTGAAAAATGTACATGTAAGTCATAGGTGACTGCATACATCTGGCCCTTTGTAGTAGCTCCATCCCTGACTCATTTAAAAGTTTTTTTTTCTCCTGGAAATACCCTCAAACATGAATTCTATCTCTAATTACCAGGATTTTCTCAACTAAGGACCATTTACAAAGTGCAGAACTGATCTCTCCTATCTAGGGAATAAATCACTGGGATGAATTTCATGCTTGGCTACAGCAGCATAAATGTAAAGCAGATTCATTGGGGTCCACTGGATAGCTGTAGATTTATGTTGCCATTAGTGAGATGTGATTTGCTGGAATTGTTTGCTTTTTCACCCTCTCATTCCTGCAGTGTCTATAGTAGTAAAATGTGGAATAGCTATTATTTACTCTTAGTAACATTCTAACAGTTCCATTTCAAAGAGAGAAAACTTGCTCAAGTTAAAAATATAAACAATAATGCAACAAAAATGTTTCTTTCCTGAAGGTGGTAGGAAACCTGGGTTTCCTAGGATATAGGTTATGATACCAGGCTTTTTTTCCATCCAGCCATTCCCTTGAAAATCTAAGCCTTCTGTTAATGCAAATATTGTGGCCTTAGAGACAGTAGCTTTTGCATTTTCTGACACTAGGTGCTGAGAACAGACAGACATTATTAACTTCCATGAGGGAAAGACTATGGGGTGAATTAAGTCCTTACTAAGTACCAGAGAAGCCATCAGAAAGATGTTACCAGTGCCTCATCCACAGGAAGACTTTTCCTGGAATTCAGATGTAGTTGTTACACATCAGAGAGCTCAACATCATACAACACTTGTTTTATTGTTGCTCCTGAAAATCAGCAGATTTGTAAACAGGAGCTTCTCTGAGTTAATATTATTTCCCTTGTGTAGCTGGAGAAAAACAAAAGCATACCAGAGAGGTGTTGGATCTCTGAAAATTGCAGGAAGATAATAATGTTCGAATAATCCATTCTTGTGAAATTCTCCCTATTCTAATATGTGTGAACATAGATTGCCCAGCTGCCAGATGTGAGCCTCTGTTGCAGGATAGGTGGTGGGGGAAGAATCCTGAGCAACTTCAGCCTTCTTTTCTGGGCCTATGTTTATGGCAATGGCAATAAAATGCCAGAGCACACTGGAAGAAAAAGAGGCAATGTAAAATTATTTTTCAGGCCCATCTGAAATACATTAGATATCAACTTTGTTCATGAGTATCTCAAGAACTGCCTTGTCCTTTAGCATTCAGCGTGGTAATAGTTATCAAGCCTCATAACATTGTACTTTTTCTGTGACAACTCTCTCTATTTCAGCAAATGCAAGGGATCAGCCTCCCTGTTTTAATTCAGCAGATTGATAGTGTACTTTAGTTTATTGCAATATTACTGGTCTGCAACATATATCTGCCCTTGTAGCTACCTTCTCTTCTTTGGAAAAACACTTTCAATCTAGCAATTTATTGCCCAACACACTTCTTAAAATGTCACATAAAATTGGATCTTAATACACATGGTTGGTAATAATCAATGACCTTTTAGAACATGTTGTGCCAATAAGTGGTTACAGACTGTCTTTGCTGAAATATCTTCAATGATCCTATTCTTTCTCCAAATATCTGAATAATTCCTCCAGGAATTTAATGAAACTTCACAGGCAAATGGATAGGGCAAATAGTCTCTCTTGCTTTGTGATCTGGAAAAAGTATTCTTACAAACACAGCAAATCTGTAGAATAAATGGTAAAATTTTGTATTATAAAAGTCCATATACAGTGTCATCTCATCTAATACAGGTTATGGCTGTACTGAGATTTTAAAAGCAAAATTTCCCCTAGTCCAGCCACTTGGTGGTGGATTTCTCTGGCTGAGCACAGATATAGGTTTGCCTGGCTGAGCACCTCCCCTGAGGCTCCAGGTGAGTTAATACAAAAGCTTAAATCTGCCCTGCTATGGTTAGGTTGTTTCAAATACCCAAATTAACTAGATTGAAGTTACAGTACAATTGCTGTTTGGATTGTGTTTCAGGCAGACACTGGAAGAAAGATTCAGGTATGGGTTTCTGCACCAGAAATATCAGTTTATGTAAGAGGAATTAATTGTGTGAATTGAGCAGAGTGTGACTGCCTTTCTCAGGGAAAATAATTCTGTTGGTTTGAAAACTCTTCACTACAAAGGTGACACTAGGATCAGTTTACATCATAAACTGCCAGCTGCAAAATGTTCAGCTTCATTAAAAGCTCGGTGTTCTGTGTAGCACATTTCACTTATTTGAATTGTGTAGTATGAGACAGCTTAAGTGAGGAGGGAATTGCTCTCCATCTGGTGTCCTTCAGTTCTGTCCCTAAGCGAGGACCTTGATCAAGGCTGGACAACAGGTTGTTGGGCAGGCAGGAAAGGATACAGAAAAGACAAAATATGTGGAATCATTTGAGCACCCACACTGCTGCTCACTCGCTGTCCTTGTGATGAGAAAGCTCATGTGTCAACATGGAGACAGTTTGATAGGTGAGGGAAAGAAACAGGGGAAACAAAGAAATCAAAACTGAGGAAAAGCAGTCATGAGCTGGCTGCTGCCACCAAAGTGATGCCCAAAAATCTCTGAGCACCAGCCACTGTGAAAGCTAACTCTCCCTGCCCTCCCCATGCCCTCAAACTGCCCAGACCTTTCTTTCTGTATCCCTTAATATCATGGTCCATAGAATCTCCCTTCAGCCAATTTATGTCATCTGTCCGAGATGTGTCCCCCTCACTCTTACCCATCTTGTTTTCCACAGGGAAAAGAAACAAAAAAAAAAGGAATTGTCCAAATATGGATATATGGATGTATTATCAACATTGTTTTAGTCACAAATCCAAGACATAGCACCACATACAAGTTGCAACAACAACATACGGGTTGCTCTGTATAAATTTATCTTCATCTCAGCCAAACCAAGTACCAAGAAAACAAGAAAAAAAAAAAAACATAATCAGGGCAAAAAGCAAAAGTGGGTATCTATGATGAGTTTTTGATGTTCCTTGTGTAGGAGAAACTCAGCAATATTTATCCCTAATTGAGTCCTGTATGAATAAAAGAAGTTCAAAGCCCAGTTCCTGATGTTTTCTACCTCAAGTGTAAGAATCAGACAGAGTTTTAATTGTCAAATATTGAAGTGAAGATGACTTATTGAAAAGCATCTTGAGGATGCTTCTGGACAGAGTTTCAATAGTTGTCTGAGTATTTTTAGGATTTATCTGTATGGATTGTTTATGAAGATGTTGAGGAGCACAGGGCTGAGGATGGAGCCCTGTGGAGCCCCACCATTGACAGGACACCAGTCTGATGTCCCCCAGTCACTGCAACCCTTTGTGCCCAACCTGTGAGCCAGGCACTCACCCATCCCATGATGTGTTTGTCCAGCTCTGGGATGGATTCTATCCAGAAGGATCAAAGCTTTACTGAAATCCAGAAAGATCACATTATTTTCCCTTGATCAGCTGGGTGGGTTACCTTGCCACAAAACGAAACCAGCTTTGATAAGCAGGACTTTCCTCTCTTGAAACTGGGCCAGCTGTGACCAAAGGCTGTGTTGTCTTCCAGGTGTTTTTCAACACCCCCAGAATAATCTCCTCCATAACTTTACCAGGCACTGAAGTGAGGCTGACAGCCTTCAGTTTCCAAAACTCCCATTTTTGAAAACGAGGACAATGTTCATCAGCTTCCAGTCAGCTGGGACCTCTGGTTTTTTCAACATCACTCAAAAATTATCAACAGAGGTTTTGCTTAGCCAGTGCTTTGAGGATTCTTGGATTGATCCCATCAGACCCCATAGATTTGTAGCGATCCAAATGAAGCAGCAGAACACACACAATTTCTCCTGGGCAACTGGTCATTCTAACAGGTACAAATTGTTAAAAAATATGGGTTATCCTACCTCCAAGGGTAGAGGTTCTCTGTTATAAAGGAAACAGCCAAATTTACAGTAGTGTGTATATCCAGAAAAATGTGCCTAAAATCCTTTTTATAGGGTATGTAGGTTATTTATTTAAGATTTTGCAACAAATTATTCCCTGGGAAAGATAATATCTTTTTTGCTATTTAACAACAAAATGTGTGTGCTACATCCACTTCTTATGATTGTCTACCACAAATAATTGTGTGATAATTAATGGTTGCCAAAAAGCTTTATTTTTTATAAACAACAATTTATTCAAAGGGAATTTTAAGCAGGCACTTTCAATCCTCAATTGAAAGTATATCTTGGCAGACATTATTTATCTGCCCCGGTATTTGCAATATAATGAGCAAAGTTTGATGCACAGCAAAGAGAGAATTGAAAAGAAAGTGCAAAACACTTAAAGGAAGTATTTAAATGCACTGAACCCAGCAAAATGCTTTGAAATACATCATATTACCAGTAAGGTGGAAGTGGAGGGAGGGTCCTAAACCAGCAGTAATACATTTGTAGTAAATGGAATACTGGTTTTCTGTTGCAGTCATCATCAGGTACCTTAGGAGAGCAATATAAATCCAAATGATCTTATATTTACTAACCATAGATATTTCTGAATAAGGGAGGGTTGTCTACACATACTCTCAAAGTTGAGTCTTTGTAATTATTTTTAATGAAGTTGAATCTTGGTGTAGAGTTGAGGTCTCTTTATGTATTCAATTTTTCATTATTTTGATGAAATAACATTGATGTTTATGGACTCTATCAAGTAACATTTGATATGCATGATAACCTTGACTTGACACTACTGGTTTGTTCCTACAGCCCACAGAGTGGATAGATTTCTCTTAGCTTCATTGCAATGGATGATTAAAACAATTAGCAGGATCAGTTCTGTACCTCTTTGCTTACACAGAAAAAAACTTCTGGAATTGTGCCTTTTCAATGAATATCTTCCGTGTCTTTCATTCTCTGACTGACAATGGGAGAGAGTCCTTCTGTTTTTAACTCCATTTTTATCCAGATCAATTGCTGTTTCTTGAAGGGTAGTTTAGCTATCAGGAATTCTATGCTCTATGACAACTTCTGCCATTATTGCTTGGGTTGGTTTTTTTTTCCCATTTGTCTGGCTTGGGTTTTCTGAGTTTTTTTCCCCTTATCTTTCACTGTTACTCAACAGCTTTGAAATTCACTTTCTTGCACAATAACACATATCTGTCAGGGCTGCTTTGCTCATGAAATCCTTAACATTCACTGAGCATCATGTTGCATTGGTAAAATAATGGAAATTATTTTACATTACTGTAGTAATGAAAATAATGACATCATAGAAATAAAGTCTCTAATTGTTCATTAGGATTGAGAAAGATTAAGTAGCATACTGCATGGACCCTTTGAATTGAAGCATCTGACCTAGTTTTCCTATATTCAACAGTGTGCACCCTTCAGAGCTCATCTGCCTGATTTAAGGCGTGGGTTTCTCATTGTTCAGCAAAATGTAACAGAAATAAGAGGAGGTGTGGGTGGTGGGATGTTTCCTGGGCAGCCTGTGTTTGACCCTCTGTATTTATGAAACTGAAATATCACAGCCAGAGGAATTGAAACTGAGTTTGAAGGTGCTAGCGAAGTTGTTTAACAAACATCTCTTTTTGATCCTGCCCTACTTTAACAGCAGAGAGCCATCAAGGTGAAAAAGGAGCTGTTGCTAGAATTTCCTTAAGAAAAGCAGCAGAAGTTTTAGCACACCATCATGTTTCCTTTATAAAGAATAATAACAGATACCTTTTTCCAGCAGGTAGTGGAAAAAAAAAAAAAAAGATGCAATAATAGAAATGATGGCTACCTTTTCCTCTGCTGGCTTAATGACTTTTTTTTTTCTTTTATAAATTAATAGATCAATGATTAATGTGCATATGAGGATGGTAAGGCACTGGAACAATTTGCTCAGAGAGGTTGTAGATGTCTCATCCTTGGAAGTGTTCAGGGCCAGGTTTGATAGAGCTCTGAACAAGCTGGGATAGTGGAAGGTTTTCCCCATGGCAGGGGATTTGGAACTAAATGCTCTCTTCCAACCCAAAGCATTCTGCAATTCTATGGTGTGCAGTATGACACTGCTGCACTCACTCTACTTGGTCACAGGTACTTGCTGAACAGCAATTAATTTGTTCCACCACATTCAGTTGCATTTTTAACCAATGGCTTTATCTTCTTTCTCTTGCTGTCTGTAGTTTTCAGGTGATGTTTCTTTGCATGGCTTTTACTCCACTTTTTCAAAACTGGGCAAATGACCTGCAGGAAAGGACTCTTTGTGAGTACTTGCTCCTAAGGCCCATATATCTTTTTTTTTTTTTTTTTTTTTTTGTAAAATATAAGCACTGAGAATTAGAGAGCATACATGTGTCAACTCGAGTTAGTGTTGCTTCATAAGAGGCAGGAATTCAAAAAATAGAGGTTTGTCTGTCTACGTAAGATCCATTTCCCTTACACTTTGATTCAGTATTACCATGAACCTTGCAGTACAACTACAGCATGCTTAAAATTGAAAGATTATTTCCTTACCAGTCATAATATCAGTGCAGCTCTTTTAATAATTCCTTTTCACTGGAATACAGTATCATTAGTAGTTCTCCTTTTGTAGGGTTGTGTCTAGAGCAGTGTTGAATGAGTAGTGCTTTGAATATAGTCTTTGGGAAGGCTTATATGTCTTTTATGTGTTTGTGCTACAGAAGAAAGTACACCTGCCTCCTACTTCTGCTTTTTTTCTACATTCATTTGAAGTAGTCGTGTCCATCAATACAACTGCCATAGCCGCAATTTATATAAAATGTATTAATTTAGTCACATTTTTAGACTCAAACAGCAAAACTACTTCAGCAGCCTCTGTGAAGCATAGAGAGTTGCATGAACCCATCTAATTTAATTTCAGAGTTCCAGCTGCTGTGAGGTCAAGGAGGACAGCAAGCGTGATGGAAACAACAACAGCAGCAGCAGAAAGTAGGAAACCATTAACTAATTGGAAGAGAGAGGTGTCCGTCCTTTGGTCAGAAAGAAACCCTGATTAAAATATGTCAAGGGTACAGCTGAGAAGTTGTTGGGAAAAGGAGAGAAAAATGCTTTCTCAAGCACTGTGGTGTGAAAGGGAAGGTTAGAGAGATTGCCTGAGGCAGTAGTACAGAATTCTTTTTGAAACAAGGGAAGGCAATATTGTAGGCTTATACAACATAGCTGAACACCAGCTTTAGATAGATTATATTGGTATGAACCACTGTCAAATATGAGAAAGAGAGAGCTGTGAGAGCAGCATAAAGAGTGGATTAAAGAACTGAGGAAAAAGTATTTGTGTTTTCCCTTGTCAGACTGGAAATCTGCAGCCATTTTCACAAGATTTCCATAAAGGTTCATCTGACTTCAATCTTTTTTAAGTATATGCTCACAAGAAGTAAGAGTAAAGTCTGAAGTTCCTGTGGCTCTTTTCCTTGCTTGTCCAGAACCATTTCTTAATGGGAGGAGCATGGAATAAGCTCAAACCTCTCAAAAACAGGCAGAGTGGATTGTGAGGTACCAACTGCCTTAAACCTAAGTGGTTGCAGGGTGGGGTTACCATGTGAGCACCAAGGAAGAGCAGAGGGTAAACAAAAATTTTCTGCTTCATTTTCTGAATTTTTCACAAAATTTTGGGTTCTGCCCTTTCCCCAGAGCAAAATGTGAACTACCAATTCTGCTCTTCCAAGGATAAAATAGTCAGATGCAAGAAAAAGGGGATCAGCAAAGCAAGGGAGGATCCAGAAAGAGGAAAATACAACGATCATGCATTTAAAGCATGTATCGGCCACAGTGGCATTTTAGAAAAGCCATTTAAGATTTTGGAAATCACAGATATCACCAAGTATGTGATCCTGAGGTGCTTTTCAAGGTGCCTCATTTATCCTTATTTCCAGTCTAATTTAAATTGCTCAAATTACAGTGCATTTTAACAGTCCCTGAAAGGTTTCTCCCAGCTGGAGAAGCAATTTGTTCCCGACTAAAAGTTTCTAGATGCATCATCAGTACCTGGGGAATCCCCAGTTAGTTGTTTACATTTCTGTTTGTCTAGTTAAATATCCTTATACTGAGACAAAGAACAGGTACTATGGGTCAAAATACAGCTCAGGACATCCTTTGTAAGGTGGCCTGTCTGGCAGTTCCTGTCATCCAGCCCTGACACTGGGCCAGCTCACGGCAAGAGGAATCTCTGCCTTTATTTCTTAACATCAAAGCAAGAGTCAAGACACCACAGCACCACAATCAAAGCCATTAAAGTGATTTTTAATCACATTTTAAGGTCTTTTAATGTGCTGCAAAGGGAAACTTTCAGAAAATGTGTTGCTATACATATGCTTGTCTTTTTCTGACATGAACTAGAAGAATATATAAAAGAGGGGCTTAAGAAACAAAACATAAACCATTGCATTAAATCCCACTAGATATATCTATTTAAACTTTATTACCAACACACAACATCTTCTCTTCCATATTATTCTGTATGTCCAATAAAACACAAATGTAATCAGGAACAGGAACAAAATGATAGGAAAACTCTTCAAAAAATAGTGATCACTTGTTCTTAGGGAACTTCCTCCTGAGCTATGGAAGGAAAGGTGCATTGCTCAGTCAAATCTAAGCAGAGCAAATGAACTGGCTTCCTCCTTAAGCCAGTTAAGCTGCCTAACCAGTATATTCACACTTGGCAGCAGAAATTCTCTTCGGAATTCAAAGAAGATATATTCATAAAACTTTCTGGGAAGTTGCAGAACGGGAACAATGTTGAGTCATTATTCCCAAATAAGAGAGTGTGACTCAGTAGCTTTTATCTCGATGTGCTGTTTTCAATGATGCACTTCAAGCAGTAAAAAGGCAGTTAACAAATATGAGAATTATTGTATTTATCACTGTCTTGCCTTGATTTGGGGGAAGACATGATTTCAACTTCCAAGGGGTTTGTAGATAATAAGGTGTAGTTAATGTAGCTGGCAGCTCTGTGGTACTTGGTTGGTGATAAACCATGACAAGGATCAAGTAAAGGCTTTCAAATCTGCACAAATTCCTGCCTGATTTAGTGAGATGTAACTTCTCAGCAGCCAGTTTCTTCCTATCAAGGTTATCACAAAGTGTTATGGGATGTGATGGCATTTTTCCATTTCACGATGACTGGTTCCATTGGTTTTGTCTGCCATTTACAAACCATTCGTTTTTCTGGAGAATACATTCATTTATTCCTTCTTCAGAATTTTCTATTGATTTATGCTTTTCATCTGTCATTTATAAGTAACTGTTCCAGCCCTTGTGATTTTTTTTAATCTATTCCCTAGATTCCTGTTGCTATTGATTTTTTTTTCTACTTTTGTATGCTATTTTTCAGAATTAATCCTTTTGCAACTTTTTTGTTCTTTTTTTTTCAATATGTATGGAAAGACAACCTGGAGCAATCCATTGACTTTGTAATAAAGGACAACCAATTACTGTGGTGCTTATTTCTAATTCCTCATCTTTGAGACATATATTAATGATTTTTGAGTACATCAATTTCAGAAGAGTAGCAAAAGGAATTGAAGTTTCTTTGAATATACTAGCTCATTCTTTTTGTTGCCTTGCCTGAAAGTACTTTAGAAAAATAATTGAAAAATGTCATTTCAATTTTGGGAGTGATTTCCACACTGAATTCTCTTCCTCCTCTTAATTGTCCTTTAAAATTCCTATTTCTACTTCTTTTAAATTCTGCAAGCAGGCTGGTGGGTTGAGGCATCTGTAATGGACTATCATACTTCAAATTTGTGCATAATGTCTCAGCAAAGACAATTGCAGGTCTGAAAGGGTTCAAGTGAATTGCAGGTGCTTTGGTGGTTTAAAAGCCAGCAAAAAAGCCTCATAAATTGGTGCTTTAATAAGTTAGGTAAGCTGGGAGCAATAATTGTAATTTTTATTTTCCCATAAAGCTCAAGCAATGTGAAGGTACTCATCTGTGTACTCACTACAGTCATATGTGCTCTAAAATGGAATTGGAATTGCTCCCTTCATAAACAGCAAACAAAAATATATTTTTTTAAATCTATTGTGTACATGAAACTTTTTCTTTTCTGTGATTGAAAGAAACTGTCCAGCATATAGGTACATGACTTGCTTTGCACCAAAGGAAGAAAGTCACTCTTCCCAGCCTAACATAAAAGCCAAAGAACACTCTCTCTCCTGGAAACATGGTTTGACCTATCTGGGAGTGTAAGCAGTAATAACAGCAAAAATAATAGTCTGAAACAGAATTTTAAAAAAAGAAAAGAAATTCTACTTTGACTCCCCTTACTGAGCCTTTTGGTTGTCCTTACATTTTGTATGCATGAATTTGGTCCTAGCAGCATCACTGAGGTTTCAAAATGCCCCTTATAAAATAAACAGTTGAAAAGCAGATTTTAATTATATTTTTATATATTAAAATTATTTGTCAGAATCCCAGTCACTGAGGGGATCTATTTTTTTCTTATTCCATTCCAATTGGGTTACCCAGGGAGTAATTGCCTTCATTGAATGCTCCTTGCTGGAAAGCATCAGCAAGAGTATGAATTCCTTTCTTTTTCATTATACATCTTCATGTTTTTAGTTCTACTGTGATGTCTAAAATCACTCCACTTCCTTGACAGGAAGGGTGTAGTATTTGCCTCAACTGCACTTTTTGTAGGAGCAATCATCAGTCTTTTCAGCTATGTTTTTTCCCACCTATCCATATGTTCCTTGAAATGTGTTTTCCCAACACCAGACCTACCAGGCTGGGGGAAGCTCTGGAGTTCTCTCCCTCCCACTGGCATTTGGTCCAGCACTGTGCCCTGACCAAGGCATGGGAGAGATGTTCCCTTCAAAGGAACCAAAGGCTTGCTTTCTTCTTTGCTGCTCAAAGTTTTTTTTTTGCCTCTGGGTCAGTAGAGGAAGGGTTTAAGTGTGGAGTTTTTGGTTGTTTGTTCATTTTAAAGTATTCAAATACTCATTTTGTAACCGTGTAGTTTTGGGGGCAGGTTACTGGCTGATAAAAAACCAGTACTGATCTTTGATTGTTTTCTAAAATTAATTTTGGTGCTAAAGAGCTGAAAAGATGAGCAGAGGCTTTCAGTTCAGTTACTCTAATTGTTTCCAGGGAGTGGGAAGTGAGAAATAGACTTTATTTATGAGTGTCACCGATCAAAAGAGATAAAACTAAACCTTGGTTATTAGTAAAGTCTAAAAGAACTCCTACCTACCGATTCATTGTTAAGAACAAAGTGTTCAGAAGCCACAAAAGACAGGTAGATGCTGTGATGGCCCCCTGGAAATTAGACTCCCTCAAGCCTCAAAATGCTTTTAATGCTCATTGGTGGGGGGTTGATGTGCAGAGTACTTTTTCATTGGGGAAAAAATCCATCCACCATTTCAGCTTCACGTTTAACAGCCTTGCTTTTGGTATGAAAGGCATTTGGCAAGTGAACCCATTACAATAATCAGGAGTGCTGCTCTAACAACTGCTGTCAGGCAAAGAGCTTCTGTTCTCTCTCTCCTCTCTTCCTACTCCTTTACTTAACAGCTATATTCAGTGAACAGACTCAAGCTGTAATAAATAACTCTTAAAGATACTGGCACTCGAGGGATTGGCCTTCAACTTCTACACTTTCCTGTCTCTTCTGAAACGAAAATTTTAAAAAAATATTTTTTACTTGGGTTTTGCATTCCAAGAAATAGTGACATGAAAAAAAGAGAGCATTATTGCCAAACACATGCTTCCTGCTTTGATTGCCAGCATATAGGAGGGTGGAAAATGCCCATCCAGTGTGACTGCAGCTGTATCACCGTGCTTTACTCTGACAAAGTAATGAACTAACTTACAATGTGCTCTGTGTGTGTTGGGCTTATACGGGACTACTCGTGCACCATTTGGGAAAAAAACTCCTGCTTTCACCAAAATAGTTGGGTTACTCTAGTAAATATGTATAGATTCACTTATGTATTTGAACTCTGTCCATTTACAGATTGTGGGCTTATTCAACATGTGGTTTTTGGCTAAGCACTGATTCCAAAATTGGTATCTCTGAGACTAATTAAGATCATTAGCATACTATTGAACATGTTAAAAACAAAGTAATTGAGACCAAAATTTGATTTCTGTATTCCCTGCAGTTTTGTTTGTGGTTTTGCTTCCATTTGGAAGTAGAGACAAGGTCACAGAATATTTCAATGACCTACAATGGATGGTTGCTAAATGTCATTCCCTTGAATACAATTACAACTTAAAAAAAAAAAAAAAAAGTGCATTGCCCATTTACTCTAAATGCATCTTTGATGGATACTTCTTTATCTTTGTGATAGATTTTTTTTCCCCCTCCTCTCCTCTATAACTCAATTGGATGAAGTCTTACATAGCTGTAATAATCAATAGTGATATAAAATCAATTAGAAATTGGTCTGGAATTATGAAACTGAGATTCTGGGTCAGATTCTAGGTAGGAAGTAATCAAAGTGCTTAACCTACTACACTACAAGGGGTTCAGGGGCTAATTTTCACTCAAAAGCATGATTATACTTGTAATTATGTAGTACTGTTACAGCAGTATAACTATTTTTGAAGCAGCTCAGATCAAATCCTAATTTTTAAGATGAGTAATTGGAAAAAGGTGAATGACCTCAGTTCATCTGGATAATCTAGTACTTTATTTTGTACTCGTGTCTGATATCACAATGTTAGGTTTGCCCTTATTTGTCACATCTGTTTTTTATGTCAGAAATCCTTCAAATTGGGCAACACCTTTGGGCAAGTAGAATGACTTTTAAGTTGATGCTGACTGAGGGAAAGAAAGTAATGAGTAGATGTGCATCTGAAAAGAAAATGTGAATTATGGTAGTGATGGTAGTGATTCGCTTAATTTCAATATTGGTTTAATTAGGGATGCTGCATTTGCAACCTATTCTCCATCCTCCTCTCATTTTGTTGACACATTCATACTTCATACCTACTAAAATTGTTCAATAAAATCCTAATTCTGCTGAAATCACTGCCAAAATACTAACTAATTCCAATGGGACAAGTATTCATGGAGATAAAGATGGTTGCTCTCATTTATCTTTCTGCCTCAATTATAGATGATTTCCTGCTCTTTTTTGCTACCTATCAGTAATATTAATATCTTCAAAATCCCAAACACAAAAAATCCTCCAAACAACAAACTAAACTACCAACAATAACAACACTCAAACCAAGAAAAACCCCACAAACTGCCCAGAAAGAAACACTTTACAGCAGAACTAGGATGACTCTTGCATCAAATCATAGAATGACTGAGTGATTTGGGTTGGAAGAGAACTTAAAGATCATCTTCTTCCAACCCACTGCCAGTGGCAGAGACACCTCCCACTAGACCAGGTTGCTCAGAGCTCATCCAACCTGGCCTTGAACACTTCCACAAATTCTCTGGGTAACCTGTGCCAGTGCCTCACTGCCCTCACAGTAAATAATGTAAACTATATGTGTTTGAAAAGACTACATAGCACGCAATTATTACATAAAGGTGAGAATTTCCTCTTTGATCTCAACAGTGAGCTGTTCATACCTATCCCATCTAAATCCTCTTCCTTCAAGAAGACCTGAGCAATAAATGCTACTGCTCCCAAGTGGCAGAGCCATAATATTAGTAATTGCCTAGATTTTATTTCCCATTCTCTCTCTTCTGAGTATTTATAGTTGTAATTTTTTTCAGCCCAAATGGATGCGAAAAAAACAAAATGAAAGCCATCTACTTATTGCTATTTAGGAGATATGATTAGAAATGTAGATTTTCTGTATAGTCAACAGAGAGTTTTTCCTAGGCAGTAATTCAGATGACATCAGTTGGAAGGAATGAATACCCACTTGGAAGTTTGCATTTAATTAGATGCTTTGTACTCCTTAAATTAAACACATAGAGAAGCAAATTCATTGTGCCCTATAGTAACTAATATTTTTGAGCCTGAATCACTCCTCAGAGTACACTTTAAATTTGGTGTTGCTTGGAACATATTTTTGGGAGGGAAGATGATAGTTTATAATTATGAACAAATATCTGCAGTAGTTCAGTATCTTTCTCCCTCAGGCTTTTCCCTTTCTTCATATTCAAAGCCATTGCATCTGCTTATATCATCCCAAAACCAGTTCAAAGCCAAGATTTTGAGGTTTTTTTCTTGGCTCTCCCACCAATCTGTTTAACCATTTTTTAAGTGTCTATCACAGTAGTCTCTTTCTTACCCTGTGCACGTATTAGGAATCATTAGCTTTGTCACTAGAGGATAAGCATCCACATGGAAAAGCTCTGTAATGCACACAAGGTGCAGTCTATTGACATTACATCATATGCCTTGTTATATTACCAAAACAATTAAGTTATCTGAGTATCAACACTGCATGTACACATCACATCATTTTTAAATCAAAGCACTTAGCAGCAAAGAAATGAATAATTAAGAACACATAAAACTTATGCTGCCCACACAGTAAGTACATTATTCTTCTCAAGACTTTTATAAGTCTGTAACCTTAATAGGCTACAAGCTCTTCAGTGAAGGCAGATTTTTGCTGTGCTGTCCCATACTTGTCTGTGTCTGACAGAAGAGGACTCTGTCATCTTTATCGCAAAAGTGGAGGAGGCCAAAGATATCTTGTCTTAAAAAATATGTACATGCATCTTGTAATTTTAATTTCATCCTAAGCTGATCATTATTCAGTCCTTGATAATTTCTGATCATAACTGCTCAGCCCTTGTTTAATTTTGATTTTTTACTGTCTGAGAAAAAAATTTTGTCTGGTGGAAACTGCACTGAGACCATGGATGCCAAGAACTTGTGCCATATCAGAGCAGTGCTACCCCACACTGCTGGGTGTTAACCATGAGGCGCTGTAAAATGAGCATATCAAAGTGGACACTACCTTAAATGAGCTTCCTGACTGGGATTAGTGGCTAGCCCAAGGCAGCAAAGCAAGTCTTCTTTGCCACAGCAGGATATGTCATTGCTTCATGCAGTTGGTCCCATTCAGCTCATGACTCCTGCCACCAGCATTTTAGCTCTCTTCTTCCATGCTTCATCTCTCAGGCCATCTGTACAGCAAGGTGACTTCTGAGTGTGAAGCCATAGCAGCCTGAGTTTTGACACAGTCATATCCATAGTCATGGATCAGTGCTGGATATGCTCCAAGACACTTCCACTAAAGAGGGCTGTGTCTTTGCTGCACAATCTGTGAGGAGCCTAATTGGCACACCTGCTTTCAGGCTGTTGTTGGGGAAACTTGCACCATGCAATTTTAAGTGTGTTGCTACTCTAAAACCCTTCTTCTGAGCTTATGTTACTGTCACATCTGAGATCCTGAGATTTCAAAGTCTGTCTTCCCTTTGGTTTTGCTCCATTTTGCAAAATGTTATAAATGCCTGGCACACGGTTTTGTCATATGTGTGTACATATATATATGTATTTTTTTTTATTAACTAACAAAAGGAAACTCAGTAGAAAAAGAAGACATTTAAGAATGTACATTAAACAGTAAACACCTTGGGAAGGCTGTGAGGAATTGTATGTATCATTTAAAATAAAAATGCATATATATTAAATAATTATTTTATTACTTTAATTACTTCCATCTGTCCAGCCTTCCATACTCTCTTCCATTTCCACAGCTGTAGTTTGTATTCTCATGCCATACATGTATGGAGAATAGGCATGCACATAAGTAGATAATACAAATGTTGATGAACTGAAGAGTCATGCATATTGTTTCTATGATAACCTTACCTACCCCCTGTCCTTCTTGATCATTGATGAACTTTCCTCATGTCTGCCTTTATTTTTTTTTGGTCACATAACTATTTCCAACAAATATCAAGTCAGTTCTTTTTGTTTTCACTTTATGTGAATTATTAGTAAGGAAAATTTCCTTCCTCAGCGTATATTTTTTTCCAAAAATAATTTAGCAATGTTTTGTCGATGATGCTGAAACACAGCTTGTTTTTTGTCCTGGAATGTTTACTTAACATTTCATGCACTAGAGACAACAGGCAATTAATTTCTGGAAATTTTTGTTTTATGAGGTTTACAAAAGGTGAATACTCCTCTTACTGCTTGAGGGTGCCTAAAATGTGAATTCTTACCCGACTTGCTTCATGGTCATCTCTATGTAGACAAAAGGTCTGGTTGTGTTCTCATGCTCCGTATTGGTTGTTTCTCACAAAACTGTGCTGCTTTATTTTTGGGGTGTTACATTCACAACATCAATTTTCTAGTGGACCTCAAGTCATATTTCTGTGCTTGGGGAAGTTCAATAGGCACTTCAAACATTGATAACTAATCTGTTGTGTTATTGAGGCACTACACAGAGAAACTGTGGATGCCCCATCCTTGGGAGTGTCCAAGGCCAGGTTGGATGGAGCTCTGGGTAGCCTGGTCAAGTGGAAGGTGTCCCTGCCCATGGCAAGTGGGTTGTAATGAGATGATCTTTAAGTTCTCTTCCAACTCAAACTATTCTGGGATACTCTTGATGCCACAATTAAATGCAAGAAGCAAGATGGAGGGAAGGACATGATCTGAAGAGGAAAATCATCCCACAGGTTGAGTACATGCAGATCTGGATTCATACAGGGATCTGGCTCTATGTATGAAACCTCAGTCATTTCTTAACCTTTCTGTCCCAACGTCCTCAGCTGCAGAATAAGGTTAATAATATTTACCAGCCAGTGGTAGCAGTTCACTAATCTGTCAGAATGCATGCAATAAAGTATAATTTCTGCATATTGGAAGGGATATCAGTGATGCTTCAGGCACTCACGACCTGATCCCTATTTTCAGAGAGTGCTGGCAGGAGCCACTTGGCATATTCCCAGCAGGGATAGCATGCCACCTTCACAGGGCGGCAGCAATTTACGGCGGAGCGGGCAGCCCGGCTGGGTGGCCGGTGCGGCGGGCGGGGTTTGGCCGCACGAGTCGCGGCCGGGCCGGTGCCGCTGTCCGCGGTGCTGGAGCTCCGGAGCGCCGGCCGTGCGCGATTCCGGGAGCGCGGCTCTCATTAAACTAACTCCTCCCTTCGGCTGCACGAGCCCGTAGGAACGGGGGCCTTCCTCTCGCTCTCCATCCGCTCCCCTGCTTTTTTTTTCACCCCTTTTAACAGAGCTAAGTGAGCTTGTTCCGCTGGGCTGGGCGCGCTGCGGACCGCGGCTTTAATTCCAGCGGGATCTGCGTCCGCCCTTCCCGGCCAAACTTCGGGCGCCTCCCGCATCTCCCGGGACCGCGTTTGGCCGCCCAGGTAAGAGGGGAGAGGGCAGCAGCTGAGAGATTGAAAAAGGGGATGGGGGAAGAAATCTGCGGTTTATCCCCAGCACAGCCCGGGCCGGGACTCACTCCGGGGGTGGGCGCGGCGGAGCATCCTCATCCTCATCATCCTCATCCTCCTCATCATCCTCATCTTCCTCATCCTCCTCCGGCGCATCTCCAGGGGAGCCCCCGCCCCGCTGCTCCCTCGGCAGGTGCCTCCCTCCCGCCAGGTAACTTCCCCAAGTTTGGCCGGGGATGGTGGTGGGAAAGCGGGAGAGGTGGGTGGGCTCTGGGGACAAGATCGGAGGGGATAACACCTGGTGCAGAGCTGCTCTGTGTTCCCAGCTGGGCTCGCTCTGGGCATCCCTCGGAATCCTAATGCCAAAGATAAGGGAGGAGTCAATAACGTGCTGATATGAAGACAGAGCATTGGAATTTTGCTCATTTTAATTCAATTTAATGCATCAAATAAATCACAATACAGCAAGCAGTTCAGCTCATAAAAGGTATTAGAGTGCAGTATGTAAATTGGAAATTGCACACTTCCTTTATTAATTTGGAACTAGCATAATATGCTAAAATTTGCTGAAGTTAATAGTAAGAAAAAAGTTAGGCTAGAAAGATAGTTGTAATTATCTTTGGGAGAAGTAATACAAATGCAAATGAGTGTGATGACACTTCAGGACAGACATGTTGCACCAAAGGAAACCCCTACCTGATAAATTTAAGTTCTGTGCAACCAATTCAGAAGGAGGTTTTTCATTTTATTTTATTTTATTTATTTATTTATTTTGTCATTCTTATAAGTTTGGATAAGTGAAAATATGGCCACTGCATACCTATGTGTATAGATAAAACATTTATGGTCAAGAAGGAGTAGTAATTCTCAAGGTGGGTCCTAACATAGGTCTGTAGGATTGCAAAAATGAACTCTAACTTTTTTGTTAAAAATCTCGGGTTAAGAATAGTCTGGGTACCACTTGTTAATCCAGGGAAGTAATTATCCTTCTAGCCAAAGGTATGGCTGCTATTTAAAGCTATTGATACTGGGTTAATAATTTCAGATTTAACCTACATAAAATGTACTTCATTAATTAAAATGCTTGTGGAAAATCAACTATATTTTATTCCTAATGTTATAGAAATTGATGATGGAAACTAATTTTGCAGTTGCATGTTACTTGTTGCATCTCAGGTACTTCATACCTGGCACACATTTCACTATTTTTCTGGCATTTTTTTGTACAGCTGGATGTAGCAAGTATATAGATGGTTGCTTCTGGTCATCACACTGCTGTAAGCCAGAAGCACAGAGGCAAAATTGTTAAAAGTATTAATTCCCTTGCCTCATGTCTCCTGCTGGGCAGTGAGAAATAGCTGCTCGCTACTGTTGCTCAAATCTGGTGTAATCTGGAGGTGTTCACCTGCATCTTCCCATCCAAGGCTCCATCAGCAATGCCAGCCAGAGAAATGCCTGAATGATTAATTGGATGAGAGTGATTAATACGGGCACAGGATGTTGACAAGGCTGTTGCTGTAACTCACAGCTACAGTGGACATTCAGTTTACAGTCTTGGTAACATTAATAACCCATGTGCCACTGTGGAAAACTCAGAACACCGGATGTAAAATTTCTTTTTAGTTAATATGTAGAAATTGGGTGTAAATGTGTGTCTTTGCTTGTAATGCAGAGGACTGCCATGTGCTCTGTATGTTACTCAAGCTTCTGGAGGTCTTACAATGCAGTTATGGTGTGCTGTTTCCCTCAGTAGTTATGAATTTCTGTTGCACATTTTGCTTTGGCTTCAGAATGAATTGAAAAATATCTGTTCTGATGTCAAGTAGAGTTCAGAAAATCAACAGGAAAAAAATGCCTATCTGAAAGTCCCTTTATTCCAAAATCCCTAAATTAGGTGGGTTATAAACATCAGAATAAATATGAAAAAAATACCACCAATCCTATTTCTTAAAGAAACAATAAAGAAAATAAATAACATTATGGATGAAAGCCACTTCTTGATATGTTTTTTACTGAAACTTAGTAGGCTTGATGTTTCCAATGCAAATTTTTGTGCAGGTTCAAGTACTAGGTGGGCGTTATTACCTTCCTTTGTCCCTCCTTGACTTCTTGTTTGTGCTAAAATTGAGTTTCCCAACAGTGAGACGTCATCAGGCTTTTTCACAAGTAGCAATTGAAATCTCTTAACACGCCTACAAAGCTGAAAGCCAAGTCATCTATTTAAAGAGTGTTTTGAAGTGGTGCTTTTCTTTGTTGGTTATCTGGGCAGTGGAGAAACAGTTTGTCTGGCACCAATTCCCTTGGAATATTTGGCTTTTTCTGTGGAATAACTGATCTTAATGAATGTGGGGAATTGGCATCAGATTTAATCTTTATCCATGGTTCAGCTCAATGAAAAAACTCAGGAGTGCCTCAGCTCAAGGGCTTTGTCTTTAAACATTGAATGTAGAGAACTTGTTGCAAGGTCAGCTAGAAATTATGAGCAACAACAAATGGCTGTGAAGCCTCTACTGATGAAATATTTTGTGAGCAGGACAAAGCAGTCTGCACCTTTGGAGGCAATAAAATCCCTGGAGCCCAAATACCCATATCAGTCACAATGTCTAGTCTCTGATCTCCTCCTAGTGCATGTTTGACTTACTCTGAGGAAAATTCTTGGCAGAAAACAGAACAGAATCAGCCTTTATGAAAGACAGAAACAAGCTCTGTGGCTGCAATTGGAGCTGAGGCAAGAGTCACAGAAAAGCACAACATGGCATCAGGGGTTAAACTTAGGTGAAAGTGGAAAACTAATGGCAATCTTTGTCCAAAAAATCCCCTCAGTCAAGGTGTCAAAATGAGATATTGCTTTTATTACACTGTACTGATGCTCAGGCATTGATTTTTCTTTTATCTGCTGATCTGCTTCTCAATCAGCAGAATTTCTTCATCAGCTCTGCCTTGCACCTCACAACTTCACATGGGGCTTGACTGGGAGTCATGACTGGGTTTCTGCCAGGCAGCATGCCCTTGATGTGGGAAAAACAATATTAAAAACTCTGCGGATCTTCACAGTATAATGTTTTATTCTTTTCTAAACTGTTTTCAACCATGATTTGGAAAGTAGCTTTACTTTTTTTCATTAAGAGAGCTTTCAAAACCCAGGGCCTCCAACAATGCTAGTTTTTCTTTTAAACAGAAGACAAAACTCCCACAGCAGTAAATCCAAACTAATGGTTGCTGAGACATTTCCTTCTCTCCTCACCCTACAAACAAAAAATTTCTGTCACAGAAACACACTCAGCTAGAGCCTAGAGTCAGAGATATAAAATATTGAATGAACAATGGATTTAAGGTAGCACATTCTCAGGAAGTTTGGTCAGAATAAAGACCTCTTCAGGTCACAGAGGGTAAGTGGCTGTTCTTAAAGCTAGAAATTTCTAGTTCTTATGGATGAGATCTTTAAAATCACAAGTTGCAACATTTTTATGAATGGGAAAGTTATTCAAAGAATTCCTTGAGGATTTTAAAATTTATTAGTCACTATGCTTTTTATCTTACAGAAGCCCAAATGGCTAAACTCTGGAGAGATCCTTTAAAAGAGATGCAAGCATAATTCCAATAAATATTAGAAACTGCTAGACTACTCTCAAAAAGTTTTTTGGTAAATTATGCACTCTCTGAACATATGAAAGTATGATTGCTGGTATGGGTGGAACACTGACTGTCTCATTGCTCTGGGATTTATGCCTACTTGAGATTTTGCATACTCAACAGGAAAAAAGCCCTAACCAACTGTTTCCATCTCTGTTTGTACTCCCACACAAAAAAAATCAGGTGATTTTTTTTGCTTTCCCTGTTCTTCACAGTTATTCTGCCCCAATTTGTTTTTTTTTTTTTTCAAGTCCATCAAAATTAGCTTAGATCAGGCAGGGGGCTTTACAAGAATAACTGTGCACGTGTTCCTTGTAATTTGTAATAATGTAAAAACATGTAGCATATCGACAACACTGTAATTTAATAACTTATTACATCATGATCAGATTTTTTAGCTATACTACACTAGATGATGCTTCATTGGAATTTATTCAGTAGACCAATCCCCAGCTAATTTAGTTTTTCTAAACAGTCCTGTACAACAATTTTACAAATAACTATAACAAAAAAAAAAAAAGACATCAGGGACCAAGTTGCTCTCAGGCACATTTGCATATCTGTGCATATGAAATGGCACAACTGGGACTTGTTCATTTGTTGGTGGTTAGGAGAGGTGTCAGGCTTTGAGGAACCTACTCAGACTTTGCTACCCTGCTTGTATGCGCCTGAGCAGATCCCCAGGCCAGCTTGGCTGCTGTAAGAGACTGAATATTTGATTTCTGCAGCCGTGCTCCCATGCTGGGGGAGCTGGAATTGTACTTCTGCCCTCCCTTGAGAACATAGGACTGCGTGGTTCCTGAGCAGGTTCCAGCAGCAGTTCAGCATTCCCGTTTGTGTGTGAGGCCTCCAGATATTTCAGAGTGGTTTCCAGTCATTAAATATATATATTAATTCATGCAGAGAGTCATTATACTCTCTCCTCTTCTGGGGGCAGGGACTTTTTATTCCCCCTTTGTTTTTTCTAGTTGAGTCAGAGCAAAGGCCTCCCTTTGAAAATTCCCCTGGTAAATTCCAGCACTGAAAAGAAAAAGTTTGGGTTAGAGCTTTGTTGCTGTGCCATAGTATCTGCCTTCATTCCTCCAAGCAGCAGGTTATAATGTGTCAGCACAAGCACAGTGGCACTGAAAAGTCTTTATGTTGCTTTGGTCACCTTAGGGAGCTTGGAAGTCTTGCTTCCAGCCTCACCAGACCAAAAGGCACTGGTGGAATGTCTCTATTCTAATTTTGCTTCCCCATCCACCAAAAACAGAAGAGGTGCTTTAGCCAACATGTTTAAGTCCCAGAAGAGAAAAAATGTAAGTTACATCAACCTCAGTGGGCTTCTGATGTGCGTTAGAGACAAACCAGACCTCAGCAGCATGTCCAGGACACAAAAGATGGGCAAGCCATACACAAAATCTTTTATTTATTCTTTTTTACAGAAATTTAGTTGTCTAGTGTAGTGCCCCCCTTTCTCCTCTAAAGTGTAACACAACGAAATACATCTTAAACCCCACCATTTTCTAATGGTAATGTAGAGTGAGGAAAAGAGATCAGAATAATGAATACTTCAGAGAAGTGCAGATGTTTAAGCAGAGTATTTTGCTCCTGCTCCTCTTTATCTGCTCTTTGTCTGTTGTGGATCTTCATTTTGGACATGAGTGTTTCTCACAGGGTTTGTGTTCTTGCTTGATTCTTTTTGTTTGGTTGGGGTTTTTTTGGTTGTAATCTTTCAGTATTATTCTCCATATGTGTTTGAGATCAAAATAGTTATAATCTGAATTTAATTTAGCACACCTTTCTCTTTGTGATGGGTTGCTATTTCTGAGAGTACAATGCCACTATTAATCATCATAAAGAAAATGCATGAAAACAGTCCAAAATATGTGTCAGGCACTTCAAGGTGATGGATGCACAATAGATAGCCCCATTATTATCACTCAGTAACTTGAAAACTTTTGGTCCTCACATTTTCTCACTTTAAAACATCATTAGCTTGTTCATGGGATCCAATACTTTGTGAAAAATGTATTACTCTCCTACTCACTTTTTCCTCATCCTTCATGCTGTATAGACAGAGCCAGTTACCTGAAATTTCTTAATGCATTGTAAGTTTACTTCTCAGTGTGTGACATAGCAAAGAAAACCAAAACAAATGGTTTTATGGAACAAAAGTCAATTCTATTGATTTTGATATGTTAATGCAAAAGCAGATTGTCTGAGTGATTGTAATTAGGGAGCTTATGTTTATGGGTCACAGTTTTATTTATTCCTTGATTTTTTCCCTTTGGTGAATCAGAAAGACTTAAAGAGTAAAATATCCATGTCAGCTGAATGTAGCTGACATCATTCTTCTTTTAGGATTGTTACAGAAGTTATACAAACCTAGTGAGATTAACCAGTGCAGCTCAGAGATATTCATTCCCCAGTCAGATCATTCACATGATCTAATTTAACCATTTGGGAAGCAAACAGTTGCAGTTTCCACAACCATCTTCTACTCTCTACACTGATACAGCCAATTTCTGTATCAGAGCCTATCATCTGAACAACTGGATGGAAAATTTTAAAAGCTAAGGTCATCCAATATTTCAACTTTCTATTACAAGGGAAGTTGTTTGTTTGGGTTTTTTCCATTTTGGGAAATAACCCTTTTGAAGTCTTGATGAAATTGCCTTGAAGGTTCATAGTGTTTCATAAAAGTGACACTGATAAGTTTCTATATGCAAAAGAATGGAAATAAATATTTTTGTAAAGGCCCAGCTTAAAACATATTTGCCTTCTTTCAGGAACAATTAATTCAGAGTTACAGTACATCTATAGGTAATTTTTATTTCTCCTAACAGTACATATGTAACTTTCTTTATAATATTATTGGTATGTTAAAAAGGTTCAATCTTAAAAATATTGTAACTCTTACATTTTTCACTTTAAATTTTAATCAGAGAGTATGGAAGAATCAATAGTTACTTAAACTTTGAAACGTTCTGAAAGCAAACCTGATTATAAGTTAGTAACTTAATGATTTAGTACTTACTGAATAATCAATAATTGCTATCAGATATTCTGAATCTCTCTTACTAAATATCCTTTGGAAAGCTTGTAACTACACCACAGAAGTTTCTGCAGGCATGGTGAACTGCAGAAGACATCAATGACACAGACAGTGGATCAAGGGCACCCTCAGCAGGTTTGCAGATGACACAAAACTGAGGGATGCAGTTTGCACTCCTGAAGGACAGAGACACCCAGAGGGATCTGGACAGGCTCAAGAGGTGGCCCGTGGGAATCTCCTGAGGTTTAGCAGACCAAGTCCAAGCTGCTGTACCTGGATTAGAGCAACTCTTGGTACCAATCCAGGCTGGGCATGAGCAGAGGCAGAGCAGCCCTGGAGAAGGAGCTGGGGGTGCTGGTGGCTGAGAGGCTGGACATGCCCCGGCCGTGTGCTGGGAGCCCAGAGCCCCCCGTGTGCTGGGCTGCACCCAGAGCCCCGTGGGCAGCAGGGCAGGGAGGGGATTCTGCCCCTCTGCCCCCTCTGCTCAGACCCCACCTGCAGGGCTGCATCCAGCTCTGGGCTCCAGCACAGCAAGGACAGGGAGCTGCTGGAGCCAGCCCAGAGGAGGTACCAAGGGATCAGAGGGATGGAGCAGCTCTGCTGGGAGGAAAGGCTGGGAGAGCTGGGATTGTTCAGCCTGGAGAAGAGAAGGCTCTGGGGTGACCTACTTGGTGCCTTAGAGTGGGTAGCTTACAGGAAAGATGGAGAGAGACTATTTACAAGTGCCTGGAGTGACAGGACAAGGGGGAATGGCTTCAAAGTGGCAGAGAATAGGTTTAGATCAAATATTAGGAAGAAAATCAAACTAAAACCCTTCCATGGTTCTATGATTCCATGGTTTGCACCAACCCCTGCTCTGACATCACAAGAATCTGTGTTCCAGCCATGGGTTTGCCATCTCAGTTGTGCCATGGCTGCATCCAAGCTGGCAGATATCCTGGGTGATCTGCCCAGCTCTGGGTGGGAGCTCATGGCTTTTCACCTTCTATGCACAAAGGCAGTGTCTGGTAGCTTGCAGTGAGGAGCAGGAGTGCTTTGGCCCAGCAAGGGCAGCACTGGAAACCTCTGGTGTGGTATGGACCTTGTTCTGCTGCTCTTGTATTGCATCTGAATTTAAACAGGCAAAGCAATCCTGATACTGCAGGGAGGTCCTCATCAGAAAGTATCTGGTTCCACAGATGGCCCTCTGAGAGAGCTTGTGTTCATAATGTCTTTGGTAATGCACTAACAGAAATGAGGTTAAAAAATACAGTCTTTGTAACAGGCAAAGTAAGACATCAGTGATAAATTCGATTATTTTAAATACATCAGACCAGGTTCTGATTTCAGTCACATGGATATAAACAACCCTGCTGGTACCATAGACTTTTGTGCATGCAAGGAAAGTCAGAGTCTTGTCTCAGGGATGTAAAAATGCATCCACTTTAAAATTTATAATCTGCATTAGAAAAACTTACTCTGTCTTTAGACTTCCATTAGACATCAACATTCAAAATATTTACAGGATAGTTTGTGGGTTTGGTGATCTTTTATCAGTATTTTGGGGTTTGATTCTCTCCCCCCCCACCCTTTTTTTCTCTTTTGCATGACTACATAATTCCAAACATTTAATGTACCTGCTAGAACTTCTGTATCATGTTGTTGTATCAGAGAGATCCAGTGATATGTGAGACTGGCTGTATCAGCAATGGCCAGAGAAGCCATTTATCATTTCCTGCTATCTCTATCAGATATTTCATAGGTGCTGTGTGGAGAGGAAAGCTGTTCTCTAAATGTAGTAAAGTGGCTAAATTCTACTTCTGCTTTTATGAGGAAAGTGGGATTCCCATGATTTCCAAGGAAGCTGGCATATTATTTTTGTCATTTGCTGAGGATTTATGACGTGCTTTCTTTCATAGAATATTATTTTTTTAAAAAATATAAGTGTGTAGAGAAACTTATAAATTAATGATATTAAAAAGGATACTTCAGTCTACGTAGTTGATATACGCAGTGATTCAACCAAGAGAAAAGTACATAAAATAATCCAGGCAGTTACAGAAGAAAGCAAAATACATGAAAGTTGTTGCCACAACAAACCAAATTTTGCAAAGCCTATAGATTTTAATGGATCATGCCATTTAGATGGTAACAAATCCCTGGAAATGCAGCTAAAAGGCTCCCAGCTTTTCATGCCAATACTACTTCAGCAGAAGCCTCATCTAAAACAAACTTCAGACTTTGTTAGAGTCCTTTGTATGACAGATTTATCCATGTTCCCTGATTTCCTGCCAAGTTCTGCACCTGGTTCACTCTAAATTAGTTACAGTTAATTGTCAATAAATGTAAAGAAGGTCCTCTTTCCATTTTCTCTTGGCTGTGAAGCTGGGGAGTCTCATGGCTATTTATCAGGTAGAGTTATACATTTAGGTTTAGAGGAGAAGAAAAAAAAAAGAGTAACATAGAGATTGGTTGTAGTTGTTTTATTATTTTTTCCCCATGTGCATTTTGGTGCAGGATATGTGTGAGCACAGCTGCATTAAGGTTGAGATGTTATTTGACTCAGCTGACTCCTGGTTGGATGGGCTATAAAGGGTGTGGGAGGGGTGGTGGGATTAATTTCTGCTTGTATAGGAAGAATCCTTGATTTAGAAGGAGCAGGGGGAAAAGAAGCTCTACAGGTAAGTTTATATTTTCCTCTTAGTGTTGGATATTTTTTTCCTCTTGTAGTAGCTTTGGAGGGTAATATAAAAATAGATTCTTCCCTGTGGAGTTAGGGTAATTAGTAATTTTTTTTGTCCCTTTGGAGGGTGCTGTTTATTTGTCTCTCAGCTTTCCTTCAGTAGGCCTTGCAACAGTGAAAACTTGCTTTTAAAATTCATTTTTTATAATTTTAATTTGTTTGCTCCTTTACAAGATAAGTAAAGGAAAGGTGAAAAAAGAGGACTTTTTTTTGCTCTCTGCCTCTCCAGACCTGTTGCACCTACTCCTCCTATTGATTTGACACACATATGTGGCTTGATTCTGTCCTTGGTCATTTTATTCCTGTGTTTGAGGGGTTGAAGCAGCACTAGTGTAAACCTGAATGCTGTCAAGGTTAATTGCAGACTTGCTAGTTAAGTGTTTTTACTGTAACATACTTCAGTGTTAGGGAAATATTCTTTAATTAAAAAATGTGTTTGTTTGAGATAAACCTGTTTGCTGGTACCTGTGTGAAAAGTGAGGCTCAGGAGTCACAGGGGATTAATGGTTTTGAATCTGAGGCAGTTCTCTGCTTCTATATTGAGAGCCTCCTGTTAAACTGGGAAATGGAAGCTCTAGTTTGAACTTTTAGTTACATTTATGTCAGTTGCTCTTCTTTGTGTCTTTTCCTTTACAAATTATCTTATAGGAGACAAGAAATATGACAGGAATTATATATTTAAGGCTTCAGTTCCCTCCCTCTCTTTGGAGTTTTGTGCTGTTGTGAAGTACACAGTTTCTATCCAGTCCCTACAGCCTCACTTTTACGGATGGTTCCTGTGTTGTGAAAAAAATGGCTCTTGGACCCAAAATAAAGCCTTACAGTTTTTTGCTTCTTTTGTTCTTAATTGGAATACTATGGATATGGTGTCTAGGATTCCTCCCAGCAAGGTGTCTTTTTTCCTCTGTCTGCTAGTTATGAACTTTCAAGCAAAAGTTTTTTTTTTAATAAAACATTTCCTAGCGTGGTTCTGATATAGTCACAGAATAGTTTGTGTCGGAGGAGACCTTAAAGCTCATTTGCTTTCAACTGCCTACCATGGGCAGGGACAGCTTTTATGGGAAGATAGCCTGTAAGGACAGTGCAGGAGGTGGTTTTCCTCCATGACTTACAGCTGTACTGATTACCAAGGAGTGGAAACAGCCTTGCCTGCCCAATGAGGATGGGGGTTATAAAAGAGTGAGTTAGCTAGTTAGGAGTTATTGTTGGAGCTTGAGACGCAGGGTGTGCTGCAGTTTGGGATGGAGTGTGCTGGCTGTGCTCTCAGGAAGGGACATGGGGCTGTGTAAGGGACAGACAAGGTAAGGAGATGCTGGGTGAGGGACAGACAGGGTTAGGTGGCTGGGTAAGGGATGGGTTGGGGCTAGCCAGTCATGCAGAAAGGAGAAGGAAAATTGCAGACAGGAGAGGAGTCAGTGCTGTGTGGAGTTGCCTGAGAGAAGCTCATTAAGAGAAGGCATGAAAAGCTTTTAATAAGGAGCTGGTGATGATGCCAGTTGTCTGTCTCAACATAATTGCAACAACCTTCCACTGGACCAGGTTGCCCAGAGTCCCATCCAGCCTGGCCTTGAACACTCCCAGGGATGGGGCAGCCACAGCTCTGTATGCAGCCTGTGCCAGGGTCTCATAGGAGTCAAGTGAAGAACTTCTTCCTAATCTAAACCTGCTCTCTTACAGTCTGAGGCCATTCCCCCTTATTCTATTTCTGCATGCCCTTGGGGAAAGCCTTTAGGTACTGAAAAGCATCTTAATGCTTTCTGTGTTGTGATGTTTATATTACAGCTAGAAGGGCTGTAGATACAAATGCCAGCTTTTTGTGCAACTCTAGCTTTCTGTAGACACAGTCACAACAAAAATTATCTTGGACTTTTTAATTAATTGTAAAGTAGGTAAATAACTAATTGAATACCATCTGTTTGCTTGGGCTGAGCATCAAGAATGTGTCTGTTAGTTTGAGGAAAGAATATTCATGAAGCAGGCGTCTCTTTTCCAAGATAATGATTTTTCAAAACTTTCTTTAACCTTGCAGTGGTGATGTGCATATATTTTTAGGACATTTATTTGTATTTATTGTTCTATGTTTTAGCTTTGGAATTCACATTTTCAGTTGTTTGCTTCCCCTTTGATAGTTAAATGGTCCAAAAAAGACAAGGCCAAAACAAACAGAGCTTTTTAGCATTCCTTTCTTTTTCCCTCCATGTGCCTGAGCAGGGACAGAGAGGAGCTGTGTGTGCTGGCTGGGGAGGGCACTGTTTTGCTGAAATACCAGCAGCTCTAGGGGGCCCCAAACAAGCTCTTCACAAGAAAATCAAGGTGTTTGTAACCTTGGGGAGGTTCCCTCATGCAAAAGGGTAACCTGCCACAACCAGTTTTGAAGTAAAAGACAATTCTTGTTCTAAACCACTACAGGAAGTGCATGGGCAGATACTTTGTGATCTGGGCAGGTGGTTAGAGCACTGATTAAATGCAAAAGGGAAAATTTAAAGGTCAGAGCCAACAGGAAAAATTACCCCTTCCCTTTAACCAGTCAACCAAAACCCCCTCTTGCAGGAGTTTCCACTGCCTGCCTTCCCTCCGTAGATGGGGGTAGGTGAGGAAGGGAGAAACTGGTGTTGAGTATTCTATGTCTGCTTATGTAGTCTTGCTTTGGTTTTTATTCTGTAAATAGTACTGGGATTTTAAGTTGCATGAAGTAGGGATATTTTTCACTGGAGATTGTAGATCAGAATTGAGAATTATAGATTATAATTTCAGTTGAGCCTTTTGTTGTGGATGGGTGCAGCATGCATTAGTTGAAATTAGTTTTTTTTTTTAAATTACTACAATAGCAATATTGAAAGTATGCTTAATTGGCCAATATGTAAACATACCCTTCTGAAAGTTTAGTGTTCTAGGTTTGCTTTTCTTTTTGTTCTGTTCACAGGAAATTTATATCTCTTTATAATGGAAAAAACACAAGAAATTTTACACTGCCATCTTTTTAAGAACAACTTATTGCTGCAAGATTTCCCACATGTTGGACTAATTTCCAAATTATTCATATACTAATTTCTGTCATAGTTACCAATGCTTTAGACTAGAAATGACATTCTATTTTTTTCAGCCAATCCTGTGTAATTGGTACAGTTCTGAAAAATCAGTATTTGACTAAAAGGATCTTCTGAAGGAGCAGATCTGAGTCAGAGTGTTATAACAGGAGGCATGGTGGGGAATAATAACTAGGGAAATGTTGCCAATGCCAGTGATGGTGCCCAGAGAAGCTGTGGCTGCCCAGTCCCTGGAATTGTTCAAAGCCAGGCTGGATGGAGCTCTGAGCACCCTGGTCCTGTGGAAGGTGTTCCTGCCCATGGCACAGGGGTTGGAAACAGATGAACTTTGAAGCTGCTTCCAACCCAAATAATTTTATAATGTGGTGACTGGAAGACACATTTGGTCACTAAAAGCCCTTAGTAAAAAGCAACTGCTAACACATTTCAATGTTGTAAAACCCAAGATTTAAAAAAAAGAAGTGAAAATCAAGTTTTAAGTCAATTGTGGGATTTTGCCTTAGGAAATTTTCTATGCAGTGCAATAAGACTCAATAGACTTGGTGAAGTTCTGCTCATTCAGGACTTTGAAACCTGGCTGTCTCTGGGGTTCTTCTGTATAAAAGGAAAATTCAAGCATTTTCAAAGTGGCTTATTTTGATTTTTGTAGTAGCCTATGAGGTGACAGTCTTGAGCAAACAGTCAGGGAGGTTCTGAATGAAAAAAGCATTTTTACCAGTGAGTATTTATTAAAGATGTGTACTGAGGAAATTTACTGGAGTTTTTTGCTTTCCTTCACCCAAAGGTATAGTTCCCAAGAGTTATAACTAAAACATTCACTAATATTTCTTTGTGTAGCATCCAATAATGCAATGACTGGAAGACAAGGAAGTGGCAGAGTAGCTGGGAAGATGCACTGGATGTTGGCAATAATTCTGATGCTGTGGGGCCACCAGATCAGTGGGCAAGGACAAGGTAAGGGAAGATCATTTACTGCAATTTCTTTTGGCATGGTATTGCACTGGTTAGAGAAAGAAGGATTTGTGATCAAGGGCTGAACTTCTGTGAACAACTGACAAGAAATAGGGATATAAAAATCTGAAGGACTTCATTTGAGAAGTCAAATTCTGTTTGGAAAATGATGTCTTGAATCCTTCAGGGATTATCCAGGTGTTTGCATCTGTTTTCATGTGCTCAGTGATGGAAGTGTGCCTTGAAATAAATCTTCCCTTTGTATCTGTTGTTGGCTCTCTAGGTGTGGAGCAGTAGCTGTTTGAGAGCTTATGGACATGGATGCTTTGTGTTGTTTGGCTGTGGTATCTGCAATATTCAGAAAGGCTTTTGTGACCATGCTATGAATGATTTCCCTGTTGTATTCCTGTCTCAATCACTGATGGTGGTGCATAATAACTGCTGTAGGGATGCAGGCAAAAGAAAGATCTTGTTGGGTTTTCAATTTTGAAAAATGAAGCATTATTGCATGTTTCTGATCTGAGGGCTGCTAACACGAGAGCTAAAACCAGGCTGTTGTACTGTTTTAAATATATGTTAAAAATAAAAGATATTTGTGTGTTGTGTCAAACTGGTAAAGGGGAAAAATGTCATTTTCAGGTGCTGAAATTAAAGGCAAGTGGATAAGCATTGTTTTTTGAGGAATTCCTTTATCAGGCCTTCAGGAAATGTGTTACATATGGGCTGAGATTTCCACAGCCTTGCTTTACTCCTCAAGTGTGGAAAATTCTGTTTTTCAACTGGAACCTATTTGTTCTTTATTACTATTGCAAACATGATGCTGGTTAGTGTGTGCAGCCCGTGTTAGGTCCATTTTCCCAGGCAGTCTGGGCTGCAGAAAGAGTTCCTGGCTGTTGGAAGGATAGTGGTGTTCACTCCTGCTTGGTGAAGTTTTGGAGGTAGGAATTGGATGTCAACTGTGCACTGCACTTCTGCTGGGAACTTCTGTGGAGTTTGTGTGTTGCCTCCTAAAAGCCAACCTGGCAGCCTGTATAGGACTTTAGGAGGAAAGAGTCACGAGTGTTTTGCAGGTAGCAACCAACTGTTCTGTGCTACAATTGTGTTTGTACAAAAAGGAGTGTTGTCATTTTGAAGTGGCAATTTTGACATTCTAGTCTTTGAAATGAAAAACCAGATATATTTGAAGATGGTTTTGTGGTGTTGTGCTGAAATGTGACTGGTGTGGTGAAATTTTCAGTTTTGTGAATTACTAATGATGGCATTGGAAAGAAACACAGATACAGCATCTTGAAGGAGTTTGTTTTCCAAGTGGGTGATGTGAGGGGCCCTTGAGCTGTGAATATTCTTTATGTGGCTCTAAACCCTCTGAGTTTCTGGCTGATGACAAGATAGTCTTGAACTTTGACCGACCTTTATTCGTGTAGTTCTATGTGGTTCTGTTTTTCAATAATTGCCAAATTCTGACTACCCAATAGCTACCAAATTGTAGACAAATAAATCTAGTATGACAGAACTGTAAAATGCATAATATCTTCCTAAAATGAGCAGTAACCCTTAGTGGAAAAGAATTACCAACTGTGATTTTTATTTTTTTGCTTTAATTTTAAATAATTTGAAGTTGCAATTCAGCTTTTGAATGTTGAGTACCTCTAAGCAGGTCTAGTATTATGAAACTGGCTATGTTTCCATCTTTGTGGACTTTGTACTCTAAGTATAGTGTGGACTTTTGAGCATACACTTATAGCAACTGCTGTGTATTGCTTGAACTTTCTACTTGAGAAATGTGAACTTTCAGTGGCAATGAAGTAGTAAGTTATAAACAAGGAGCAAGTATTTTTTGGCATAATTACACACTCAGGGTATGTAACAATGCAAACCCTTTCGATTTCTGGATATATCTGTAATTTTGCTGTGTGTTTTTGCTTACATTATATTTCTAAAGTAAAAAGTAAAGCCCTTTGGGCATGCCTTGCAGGAACCTGAGGAATGTGACTTCTGATTAATCTGAGTAAAATTAATATTAATTATAAAGTTTGGTTTGTTGCAATCTATCAGGACAATAAAACGAAGAAATGATTCTGGGTCTGGGCATAGAACCAAAAGTGTTTAAAAGCCATATGGCAGCATTTAAAGAAAACAGCTTCTGAGTCACATAACTTCAGTGTGAGTGGGTTGCTATGGAAGTTAGAAAGAAATCAACATTTGTTCCACTTCCATTTCCAATCAGAATAGTAAACTTAAATTGAAAACCCTTTGTTTTTCAACAGCTCTTTCTAGCTGTCACTTCTTACGCATCAACTCAACCCAAGACTTCTCTGGCTTTCGAAGTCCATGGGGCTGCATCTTTCTTTATTCATGTGTACCTTAGGACTAGACTTCAGTCTACCAGTCCAAGTGTCCAGTAGAGACTGGAGTAAAGAATAAAGTGTTTTAATTTATTTTGCACTCTAGCACAATAGGCAAATGTATAGTTTTTAGCATTTTGCATCCCTTCCCTTTTTGCACTTACCTGACTACTGTAGGTTTACTCCTCTGTCTTCAGAGGAATTAATATATTTTGGCCTATAACTTTTGACATATAAGTAAATTTTAAAAAATACTTATCTCTAACATTGAGCCTTGAGTAATTTGAAGAGTATTTTGAAGCAGATTTGCTTTTCTTAGTGAACTTAGAAATCATATATCTGGAAGTCTAAGGTTACTTGAACAATAAGTAGGCAATTGCTGTTCAGTGATATCCAGAAATAGTGTTAATATTGATATTTAAGATAGGATGAATACAAAGTCCTGGGATCTAATCATGGTCAGTCTTGTAAAAGAAATTACTGTTGCTTAATATCTGGAATTTCCCTGCTGTAAGGATGAAGCAGGTGCTCTCTTTGAAGCTCTAGTGATGCTGGATAAAACAGTGTCTGCTCTCTGAAGTACACAGCAGTTGTGCTGGTGTTCTTGGATTCATGCTTCCTGCCCAAGATGTGCCTTTCAAATTTTTTTTTTCAGAGCTGTCAGGGTTCAGTGTTGACAGGTTGCTTTATTTAATGATCAAGCATGAAGGCTGTGCAGTGTGCCACAGCCAAGAGGCTGCAGGGCTCAAGCAGGGTGTTAGAAAGCAGAGGGTGTTGCTGGCTGGCCAAGCTCTGACCCCCTGCCTGCAGGAACTTTTCCTTCCCAGCACAGACCTAATGGGGGAAAAACACCTTAACTTTTGAGTTTCAACAGTGTTGTGTGTGAGTAGGTAATATTTTTAGGTTTTTTTTTTGCATTTTGTAGCTTTAATCGGTGGTAATGCAGGCAGCATTATGACTAACTTGAAAAATACAGGAATATATATCAATGTACCTTCAGAAACACAAAAAGAAGTATTTGCTGGACTTCAGAGTCATAAGGTGGGTGCTTATAGCATTCAAACTGCCTCACTTTTACCTCCTTTTGTGTGTGCTGCTGACAAAGCCCAAGTGTTCCTCAAAATGGACTCCAAAAATTACTTCACTCTGTCCTGAGATTACTGTGGCTTGTTAATAGTGGGAAGGAAGGCAGATTGAGGGTACTTGAGATTTCTCCCCAAACCCATCCTTGGTGATGTGTTTAGATTAAGTTGTGGTGTTTACTTCCAACCACTGCACTTTGTTGTGGGCTAAAGCAGTTGTGTGCCAGTATCCTCCTCTAGCTCAGCTGTCTCTGACAAGGTAAGGAAAAGTATTTTGTGTATGTGATATATGGAGTATGTATTTGTGGTTTCATGGTACTGAATGACTAGCAGTGATTTTTGGCTTTAAAAAAGTAAAACCAGAGAAAAACTGTGTGTAGAAACAAAGAGGCTTGGAACTGGTTCCAAATTTCACACCTCAGCTGATCCTGGAGTGGTCCATGGGTGCTGTGGTGCCATGATTTGCATTCAGCACTGCCAAATCTGCCGAGTGTGTGTGTGTGACCTGGCTTGGGACCCCCTGTGGGAAGAGGGGCCCCATGGAATGGGATCCAGGTGGCTCTGCTGCCTCTGGGGTGCTGCCCACAGCAGCCTTGTGCACATCCAGCTCCCAGGTCGCACAGCCCAGAAAGGTAGGATGGCTCTGAGGAAGAAAGCTGAGATCTGTTCTGGGTGTCTGATGCGAGTTCACTTGTAGGTTTGTTTTGATGGTAACTTCTATCTGAAAATCAGTCCTCTGATATCAGTCTTTTAAACTCACCTTTAAATAAATGAATGTACGAAGCTGCAGGTGATGTGTTAATGCTTAAAAAAGCATTGAATCTGACAGACGTGTGCTTAGATCCAAATCAGGATTAAACCCAGTTGACAAACTTAAGCAGTCTTTGTGCACTACCACCTGTTATGAATTCAGGTAATATATTGAGAATAATTTGGGATAGGACAAACAAAGCTCTCCAGGCATGTTGTATTGCATTGCAGTTATTCCTTCTGTCTTGCTGCTTCCTCACTGTGAAATTCTAGTAGATATTTAAGTGATGAATAAGCTAAGCAAGGATGGGGCTAGACCTGTGTTTGTATCCTCACTGTAGGGATGTGAAGGCACTCAGATTTGAGTGAGTTTTTGGAAACAACAAACACAAAACATTTGCTCTTGTGGCTGAGATGTACTGTGAAGGAAAAGTGTGAACGATACACCGAAAACTCATGTCCTCACTTCTGCCTATACACCTGTGCTAGAAAGAACTGCAAAGAAGTCTTGTTTTTGGTTCAGCAGCCTTTATTGGAGGGCTTCAACTGTAGTGAAAGAATTATTAGCCCTAATGCAAAGTGACTGCTGCTTGTCTCATCATAATGTTCTCAAAATATATCTGAAAGCACAGTATCAGCATTTACCTTTACCAGGAGTTTTCTAGAACAATTGAACATGATTTAATACTTGATTTCTCTTGTGCATTATGCAGCTTTGCTAATGGGTAGCAACACTGTATTTTGAAGGGAGGATTTGTTTTGTTTTAATGGAATGATTAACAGTAGCCACTTTAAAATTGGCAAGTAGCTTTTTAAAAAGGCTGTTAACTAAAAATATATTACTTTTTTCTAAAAAAAAAGGTCTTATTTTGTTGTGGTAACACCTTTACAGAAACTCTTGATGGAAAAGAAACTAGGAGAGTCTTTAAGGTGTTCTTGCCTCAGGTACTGGCTAATTGAAAAGTAAAATCTGAAAAAAGGCAGCTGCACATACCACCTTGTAGTGCAGCTGAGCTTCTGCATGAGCTGTGGAATTTAAATTCAATCACAAAGCATTCTTTGCCCTCAATCAATTATATTTCCATTTGTCATAATTCCTTCTTGCAGGCCAAGACACTGCACGGTTAATGCAGCCTACAAATATTGCTTTTTTCTTTAGGATTAATCTTCACGGACTTTCACAAAAAGTACAAGTTATTAAGCATGCAGACATTGTTCTTTGTGGGCAATAATCAGAAAATACTTTGTCTTGCTTATATCAGTGACATCCAAGCTAACTCAAACAGTAAACAATTAAATGTAAAACATCATTATAGATTCCACTACAATCTAATTCTAAGAAATCATGCAACAAAAGGAAAAACTACTTTTAGCATTAAGTACAGGGGACTACAACTTGAGCAGAATAGGTTTTACTAATGAGGAAGTAGAGAATTTGTGGTAATAGCGTTAAGTAGCCGAGGGGAAAAAAGGATTGTTACTGAAGTGACAAAAACCCATCAAGTTTCTGAGATAAAGTGATAAAAGGGCTTGAGAATTCTCATGAAAAATGTGAACTATCTAAGCATAAACTTAAGTTCTCCTATCGAGTAATTCGCATGAATTTGCCTAAGGTTATTTGCATCACTCTATGACCTGCAAAGTATCTCTTTTCTGTGGACTGTGTTTTCTGTTGCTATTTGCCCCCAGGATTGTTAACTGCATCTTTGAGAGGTGAAAAACCTGCTTTTGCTGAAAAGCTCTATGGGGAGCAGGAAAATTGTTCCATTTTGGGGAGCAATGCATTGGAAATTAGACCTGGTGTAGGAGATGAATGCAAGACCTGAATAATAAAAGGTCTCCTGTTCCATACACAGAGAGCACAGGTAATTTTTAACCTTCAGTTCTCACAGCATAACTAACCAAAAATCAGTGAAAAGAATTAGAGTAGGTACTATCTAATTCCTATTTTCCTAGTAGAACTTGGGTTGCATAATTGTTATATGAAAAATTATGAGAAATAGCAACAATTTGAATGTTAAACACTCTCATTAATCGCCTAATGTAATTCAAGATTTTTTTTAAATGCAAAAATTCAAAAATTTTTTAATGTAAGGCTCTTTATTGAGCCATATACTGCTATATAGGAAGAATGTTTCTGAGATCAGGTGTGCTTTATGTCATTGATTGTTGTAGGTAGAAGGTGCAGTGTTTGCAATTTGCAGTTGCTTCAATCCAGGAAGTTTTAGTATTGAATAATGAGATCTTTCTAATGAATGTGTGTGTAATTGAGAACCTCAGATATCATCACTTGGGAACAAGCTTGGATGATGCAGATAACTGGTGGTGCTGCTGTGGCAACTTTTGTTCCAAGTGGTTTAGGACTTACTTCCCATTGTGTAGGAATTAATAATTTTCCTGGCAGTAAACTGAAACCCAATTTTTATTTTTCTTTCCGAAAAGCAAATTTACTTATTGGATGACAAGATATGAATTAAAGCACCACTTGATACACTTTAGAGTTTCACTTTATATAATTTAAAGTCTTTCATTTTGGAAAATATGGTGTTCTTGATGTTTTAACAGAATGTATGAGGCTCCAAAAATGTTCTTGGCAGTCATTGTGGTAGTAAGCTTCATGAAAAATAATAAAAATTGGCAGTAAGGAGAATGATACAATGCATGTAATATAAAACACTTTACCCTGGAACATGTACAAGTACTAAGTATCCTGATGTATATTTATTGAGATAGAGCTTGAGGTTTTATTTATGTTGCATTTTAAATGAAAGCATTTCAGGATTCAGTTGTCTTTGTCCATTTTTTATACTATTATTTGTGTAACCATTAACTATCAGATCTTGGTGACTTGCAATTAACCTCTAAAAGGATATTTCAGGAAGCTCATAGTTCAAACAGGCTTTTTTTGTCTTGGGTTGAAATATATTTGCTTTTAATCCAGGCTGCTTTTTCTATTCAGTTTGTTTGGGGTTAATCTCTTTCAACTACCAAATTTAAAAAGACCAAAACAAACCCAACTGAAAAGTCATTTTAGCCTTTCTGAAAACAGATCCCTCCATGAATAAGCTTTATTAGAGAGACCAAGCCTGGATTCCAGCATTAATAGCTACTTTCCTATGAATTAAACCTCTTCTCATATTTGAGCTCCTGTGCTGGCTGTGTGATGTTTGGGAACAGATACACTTTTTTCTTTTCCTGCCCCTCTTGCTGTTCTGAGTTTAGACCCTTACTTCTCCAGGAGGAATAAATCCCAGCAAAGGCTTTGGAATGCCAAATCTTCACTGGAAGAAAGCCAGTAAATGTCCTGTCAGTTGACTTTACTCTTGGTAATTGCGACACCAACTCAGCTTCCAAAAGAGAAAAATTTGTGGAAAGGAGACAAAATGTATCAGAACAAGGGATGGTCAGTAACTATTGAACCCTGTGAGAAGGGGCAGGGAGAGGTGGGAAGTGGCATCCTTGGCCTGAAGGGTGAAGCAAAGATATAAAAGGTCATCAATAGCCCTTCTAGCTCTGCTTTGAATGAACTTGAGAACAACCAAAGACTCTTTAACTGCAGGTCTGTAGGAATATAAAGGCAGAGCATCCTGTGCAGTGCCTTTCATGGGAATCAGTAATTGCAGTTTGTGCCTAGAACTAAGTGGGCCATTTCAGTGCTTGCTGTGGGATGCTCAATCTTTCTGTACCTCAACACCTGTTCTGGAGTCCATCCAGTGAGGGCTGTCTAAGAAATATTATTTTTTTACAAAAGAGAATTGTTTGGTTCTACTTATTGGATGGCATTTTATTAAAGTGAGGAACTTCTCATTAACACTCCATTCAGGGAAAGTGGTCTTCAAAGAAATCTCGTGTATTAGATGAAAGTGTTCAATAATTTGCAATTTCAGAACAGTTTTTCATTCACAGTTTAAAAATTGCTAGCAAATGCACAATTAATTACATAACAATTTAACTTTGACAGCTCATTTCTGGATCAGATAAAATAAGTCACAGCTTTCTCATCTTGCTAAATGATGTTTCAGTGCTTTGTGACCATGCTTCATAGTTGTAGGGTCATATCATTAAAAATACATGGGGAAGAATGTTGTCTGCATTATTCTAATATGTAGTAGAAAATACAGATTATTTATCTGTTTAAACCTGTCACCGTGAAAATTAATATTTTCAATTTTCCTCAGTCTGTTAAAAGTAGGGATAATAACATGTGATATTTTTTTTGTTGCTAATTTCAGGCAAATAATGCATAAGTGCTTCAACCATAAAATCAAAACCTTATTGAGAAGAACTGAAGTTCTACTTTGCTGGAAAGAAATACTGTGCTGCATAGTTAGTCCAAAGCATGCCATGCTCTTTATGATCTTTCTGAAATCTGTTTTTGAAAAACTCTGGCATTGATCATTACCAGCTATTTCTCTATTGCAGAAGAGTAGCCTAGGGCAATTCTTTTTCATGTATATTGTAAGATTGCAGATATAGATATGTGTATGTGCCAAGCACTTTCCTGCTGGCTTGATTTGCTGCAAGATTTTATTATTTATTAATTTGAAAGAAACGAATAACCCCATTTACATGAGAGATCTGTTCATGAAGTGCACTTTGAAAATTTGTCTTCAATGGTAAGTCTCATAAATCACACGCTATAAAACTTTTAGATGTTTTGCTTTAGACTAGTATAAGGTTCCCAAGAGAACTTTGAGAAACATGGGGCTTCAGGTTTTACAATGCCTGTACTTAGCAGTGAGTCTAAGGCTTTGAGTGTCTTGTGTAAAATTTCATTTTTCTATTTTCCTTAAAAATATCAGTTGAAGGAGAAAAGATGTTCAGCAGTGCACATGAAGTGGTCAGGTGTTCTCACAATGGCTGAGGCTGTGAAGGTCATCTGTGCCAACCTCCCTGCTCAAAGCAGGCTCAGCTAGCAGAGGCAGCCCAGGAACATGGGCTGACACCCCTGCAATACAAATATTTGGGAGATGTAGAATGATTATTGCTCTCTAGGCTAGCTTAAAAAATATGAGGGGGAGGGCATTTGCAATTCTAAATGTAATTTTGCCTCTTAATTTATGCATGTGTGTGACAGGCAAACTGTGATTGTTTCACTGGGCTGTCCATCAGCAGGAGAATGAGCTTAACAAATATGCTCATTCTTGTACAGCTCAGGAGGCAGATGCTGTGTTTGAAGTGCCACTGTACACAGCATGGGCTCGTGCATGTCTTTTAAGAAAAATAAACACAAGCATGACAGGCTTCCTGTGAAACTGCTAACTTCATCTGGCAGGTCACTGTCATTATCTCTGACTTGAAATGCAGTGGAAGCTTTAGAATCCCCCACTCCTCCAAATCTTTGTAATGGGCCCTGTGTGTGGAGTGAGGTATTTGTTGTGAGTAATCCTTTGTTTTAGCTTCCAGTGTGCTTACACATTGTGAATTCATAGCACATAGCCTGCCCCTGTTCAGCTAAACAGGTAAATTAGGTGTTCTCTCTCTGTTCACATCTCTTAAAACAGAGTATTGTGCCAAGTTGGCCCCCTATCTGATGGAATTTTAGCTTGGTCAAAAATTGTTTTACAGCTACAAGTCAAAAAATTGCATGTGTCTTTATTGCATGTGACTCTGTTACTGCTTTTAATGGTTTAAATATTAAATCTCCCTTCAATAGTCACGAATACTTGGATGCAGTTGATACATCTATTTCTTCTATGGCAAGTTACTTTATAATTGCCTCCTTGATTTTTTTTTTTTGGTTTTGGTGCCTCTTCAATGAGATTCTGTTTTCTTTCACCCAAACCCCTCTAAAGAACTAATTTTATGGCTGTTTTCAGCTGAAAATGAGTGACATGCAGGGTGTGATGGTGTTGTGCACACAGGGCATGTGTGAGCACCTACAAGGTTTAATTTTGAAACCCTCAAATAAGATGGACAGCTATGCTTCTATTAATAGAACCCAAACATGTAAAAGTTGTATCATTCTGATAATTAAGTTGCGAAACATTTGACAACTTTTAGGCCCTCTCTGTACAGTCTTTTTTCACATTAGGTCTGAGGGAAAACAGTGATTTATTTTGTTTAAGTCAACTTGGCTCCTAAATATTACCACTTTTGAATCCTGTTTAATAGGGTCCTTTGTCCTTTACAAGGCCAACCACTAAAAGGCCTCTGACTTCCTGGTAACACATTGCTTGAATAATATTTCATCTTAAAGAAGAAACTCTGCATATTCCTCAGTGTTTTCTAGCTCTGATACATGGAACATTTCTGGAATCACCATAAAATAATATAATAGCACACCTCTTCAAGAGAGTCTGTATTTCAAGGTGTATGGAACCTGCAGTGAGGGATATTTTGCTAAGGCTAGTACAGATCACCTAAATAAACTAATACTGTGAAAATGTTGCTAAAGGATTATTAGCAGAGGTAGCTCTTGCTGAGGTGGGGCTGGGAAGTAATGCATTCTAATTAAATTCCACAGAAGAATCCAGAAAGCATTTCAGTGAGGGTGCTCTACAAGCTTGCCGAAGGCAGCAGTCTCCTCTCACTGTAAAAGCATGAAAACAAATGGTTCTAATTCTTCTTGTTTTCACAGTAATAACTGTCATAGGTTAAAACAGATATTTCCATTAGAGCACTTGTATTAGGTTAGCTTAGCTTGTTGAGAGGTAATAATGACTTTCCTCCAAGGATGAGGAGGCAAAAAAAGAGAATGAAATTAATATCAAAGGAAGCTGCAAGTACTTTGTGAGTAAATCAAGACATAAGTTAGTCAGATTTGTAGCAGGAATATATATAAAGGATGGTGATGGGTATTTTAAGACTTTATTCCCCACTCTTAGAAGTTTTTTTGTGGAAGTTCACAAGTTTTGCATCCATATGAATGGAGACAACTATAATGTTATGCCAACATCACATCATTCTACATAATTTCTCCATGCTGTACAAGGAACTGCTTGGGGATTTTCCTCTCTTTAGAAAGCAAAAGGAATTCTATGAGTATGGTAATATGGTTCATGTTAAAGGTAATGGTTGTATTATAAACTGAAATAAGTAGTGGCATAAACTGTCATAATAAATAACTGATGTCCTGTCCCTGGAATTGTTCAGGACCAAGCTGGGTGGGCTCTGAGCATCCTGGTCTAGTGGAAGGTTCCCTGTCCATGGCAAGGGGGGTGGAGCTGGATGATCTTTAAGGCCCCCAAACCATTCTATGGCTCTATTTTGAGGTTGGCTGCAGGCCCCTTTTTGAGGGGAGCTTTTCCTTTTATCATGCTGAGAAATCCCACATATAATAAAGCACTGTTCATTTTACTGCATTGCACATGTATATAAATGGTATTGATAGCTCCAGGAACAGGAAGAATTTAGTTACATAAATAATGTAAATTTTCTATGCATCTGGCTTCTTCCATCAATATGTAATGTGTAGGATGCAGTAGACAGGATTTGTGTATTATTTCAATAGAAGGGTAACAAAGTATGCTTGCTTCTTAAGGAAGCTAGAGTCTTAGCAATGATCTTGTATTTCTGGGAAGGACAAATGCTGTGTCCTGTCTCCTGAATTACTAGAGCCTGGAGCAATGCCATTGCCTAAGTTGCTGTTTTAGCAACTTGGCCAAGTTGTGAACAAAGCACAGCATTTGTTTCTTGCCAGGCTCTCAAACCAAATCAGTCTGGAAGTAGTGACTCTTGGCCTTGGGCGTTTAGAACACCCTCCTGGAGCAGAAGAACCTTGCTGTGGTACCTCAGACTGGGATGTCACTGTTGCTTCCTGTACCTGGCATCTCCAGGGATACCTTCCTTTCTTCCCTGTGTGAGTCTTGTGCTTATTTTGGGGAACAGAGTGGTGCAAAACTACTGGAGATTTTTTTTTTTTTCTCAATGTGGAGCTCCTCTCCCTGAGGAGACCAAGGCTGTGTGGCTTAGCTGCCAGCATGACCAGCTTCCCAACAGGACATCTCCCTGGGCATGGGCTTTCCCTTGGGGAGTGCAGGGCTGCTGGCACAGCAGGGCAGGGAGACACTTGGCATTCCATGGCACCACCCTGGAGTTTCCCAAGCTCTCTAGCTCACGTGGACATCTCAGAAATGTGTCTTGATGTTTAATTCATGGCATGAAGCCTGGGATTAGGGCAAAGTAGCTACCTCAGGTTTGAAGCTGGAGGATTTGCTATATCAATTTATATCCTTAAGTTAGGCAGGGACTCAGCATCAAGCTTTTTGGCAGGGGACCAGCCAAACATTACTGTCACATTTGATTCTTTATTAGGCACTGTAAATGGATATTGGAGTTCAAAGAAAATAAGATCTAGCATAAATACTGGCTTAATTTGTGTTTCTTGACTGGGTTTACACCAGGCTTTAGTTTGTTTACTTTCAATTAGAGATGGTATGGGAAAAGATTTATGTGATAATTCATACCAAAGGGCCAGTTACTAATGAAGACATTGGTAATTCTTTGAGTAATTGAATTTAATCTGAGCTAATTACTGAAGTATTCTGATTCAGAAGCCTCTAGCCACAAATAGTGAAACTCCATTTATTTAACTCACTTTTTTTTTTTAGCTTGTTGCACCAGCTGATAATACGTAGTCATTTCTAAACCATTTCCCTTGGATGTCCTATCTTTCTTGCTGTGGATGTGTGTCCATAGATCACAGAAACACTGGGTTGGAAGACACCTTCAAGATCATTGAGTCCAACCCATGCCCTTAACATCTCAACTACACCATGGCACCAAGTGCCACATCCAGTCTTTTTAAACACATCCAGGGATGGTGACTCCACCACCTCCCCGAGCAAATCATTCCAGTACTTTATCTCTCTTTCCATGAAAAACTTTTTCCTAATATTCAACCTGTATTTCCCCTGGCACAGCTTGAGACTGTGTCCTCTGGTTCTGTCAGTGGTGCCTGGGGCACACTGCTGGCTCATGTTCAGTCAGCTCTTGACCATCACCCCCAGGTCCCTTTCTGCCTGTGCACTGTCCAGCCACTCTGTCCCCAGCCTATAGCACTGCAGGGGGTTATTGTGACCAAAATGTAGGACTTGGTGCTTGGATTTATTAAACTTAATCTGATTGCACTCTGCCCATCCATCTAACCATTCTTGATCTTTTTGCAGAGCCCTCCTACCTTCCAACAGATTAACATGCACTTCCAGCTTAGTGTCATCTGCAAATTTACTAATGATAGACTCAATATCCTCATCCATCAATGAAAATACTGAACAGGACTGGCCCAGCACAGACCCCAGGGGACACCACTGGTGACTGATCTCCAGCTGGATGCAGCACCATTCAGCACCACTCTGGGCCTGGCCATCCAGCCAGTTCTTAACCCAGCACAGAGTGCTCCTGTCCTACTCACGGGCTGACAGCTTTTCCAGGGAATGCTGTGGGAGACAGTGCCAAAGGCCTTGCTGAAGTCCAGGTACACAACATCCACAGCCTTTCCTGCATCCACCAGGCAGTCACTTGATCATAAAAGGAGATCAGGTTGGTCAAACACAACCTCCCCTTCTAAGCCTGTGCTGGCTGGGTCTGATACCCTGGCCATCCTGTAAGTGCTGTGTGATGGCACTCAGTATAAACTGTTCCATAACCTTACCAGGTAACTGGGCTATAGTTACTAGGATCCTCCTTGCCACCCTTTTGTGAATGGGTCTCACATGGGCCAGCTTCCAGTCCTCTGGACCCTCATCAGTGAGACAGGACTATTGGTAAATGTTGGAGAGTGGCTTTGCAAGCTCGTCTCCCAGCTCCCTCATCACCCTGGGGTGGATCCCATCTGGGCCCACAGATTTATGAACACCTAAGCTGCTCAGCAGTTCTCTGGCTGCCTCCCCCTAGATATAAGGGGGACCATTCTGGTCCCTGACACTATTTACCATCCCAGGAGGACAGCTGTCCTGAGGACAAGCCATCTTCCTACTAAACACTGAGGCACTTCTGCCTTCTCCTCATCTGCAGTTACTAATTTCCCTCCCTCATCCACTAAGGAACAAAGTCTGGACTTACCCTTTCTTTTACTATTAATATATTTGTAGGAACATTTTTTTATTATCTCTCACTGAGGTTGCTGTTTTTAGTTCAAACAGCTTTTGGCCTCCCTAACTTTTCCTACATGCTCTAGCAACCCCTTAAATACTTCTTGAGAGACCTGACCCACCTTCCAAAGATGATACATCCTCTTTTTATTCCGAAGTTCCTCCAAAACCATTCTTGCCTATCCAGGCTGTATGTTTGCCTTGTTGGCTCATCTTTCAGCACACAGGGACAGTTTCTTCCTGTGCCCTCAAGATCTCTGTTTTGAAGCACACCCACCTTTGCTGAACTCCTTTGTTTTTAAAGGGCTGCTTCCCAAGGAACTCTCCAAATTAACTCTCCTGAATACACTGATCTCTGCCCTCTGCAAGTCCAGTGGGAAAGTCTTACTGATATTCCTCCTGATTTCACCAAATAGCAGGAACTCTATAATCTCATGATCACTGTACCCCAAGTAACCTCCAACCACCACATCTCCCACCAGCCCATCTCTATTTGCAAACATCAGATCCAACACAGCCTTTCCTCTGGTGGGCTCACTCAGAGCTGTGTCAAAAAGTTGTCCTTCATAAAAGCTTCCTGGGCTACCTTTTTCTGCTCTATTGAGTTCCTAGCAGATGTCTGGCAGGTTGAAGTCACCTGCAAGAACAGGGGCTGATGATCCTGAAACATTCTCCAACTGCTTATAGAATAAGTTGTCCACCTCTTCTCACTGGTTAGGTGGACAATAATAGACTCTCAGTAGGATGTCAGCCTTTCTCTTAATTTCTCTTGGCCTTTCTCTTAATTCTTACCCACAGGCGTTCAACTCCATGGTCATCCATTTCGATACCTATGGCATCAAAAGCCTCCCTAATATAAAGGGGCCACCCCTCCACCTCTTCTCCCTTTCCTGTTTCTTCTGAAGAGCTTGTGGCCATCCAGTGCAGTGCTCCAGCTCTCTGAGTTGTCCAACCATGTTTCTGCCATGGCAATTACATCACAGCTCTGATGTGGCACCTTGGCTTTCAGCTTTTCTTGTTTATTACCCATGCACCTCAGCTGGGCTACTGATTTCATCCCTAGCTCAGGCTTACCACCCTTGGGCCTGCTTCCAGTCAGCCCAGCTGCACCCCCTTTGCCCTTCAAACCTACTTCTTTTCTGTTTGAAATGCAGTAGAAAATCCACAATAAAGCAATCAAGTAGAGTTTGAGTAGAACAAAAGCTACGGTTAAAGAGAAATGAATCCACATATCACACATCTTGTGTTATTTTCCCAGTTATTCTTTTTCCGCACATTAAATCCTCATGCATCATGCTATGTAAAGCTTTTTTTTTTTTTAATGTATCCTTTTTTGCAAAGAAAGGCTTCCCCAGTATTGGGAATAAAGTTGCGTGCCTACTTTTCCAGACAAAGAGCTTTACAATTTTTTTCACAATAAATACTAAGCACAGAGTTAGAAAGGAAATTTTAAGAAAGGCTTGTTTTTTCTTTAAATGAATAATGGTATTTTTAGGTAGTAAGTTGCTTGAAAATGTTTTCCTAGAGAGGCATTATTTTCATAACTAGAGCGATGGAGTTTTTGAAAAAGGCTGAAAAAATTTCTAGCATTACCCATTCTTAATTTCCCTCAGCAGTGCAAGTGGAGGCCCTGGAAGTTGTCCTAGAAACTTTTGCACCTGATATAAGCCCCCAAAGATTATTAGGTCATTAATCTTCCCCAGTGGCCTGTTGTACTACCTCTTGGGGTTTTGCTCTTTTGGTGAATGCAGTGAGGCACCCTCTGACCCCTTTCCTCATCAAGGATCTGTATCCAGCTCTAATGCCAAACAAAAGGACATCGTTTTGGGTGAGATGTGGTCTTTTGTTTAGCATCAGAGCTGTGGGAAGCTTGTGTGAGAAATTGCTTTGATGGAAGTGTGGGCTTGGACTTGAGTTGTGAAGATTACCAACGAGACTAATTTTGCAAGTTAGAAAGAAATGCTACTCAACTTATTTGTTATGCTACTTTGCAAACTAATTCAAAACCTGGAATTTCAATTTTCAGACTTCTCTATAATGCATTTTCCCCACTTATTCACCTTTCATCCCCTTTAAAAAACCAATTGGGTTAAGAGCATTTTAATGCACTTCTAATATGTGCATTACCTGGAATTTTAAATTAAAGTGGAGAATGGCTCTTTATGACTGCAGTGAGTGATATTCAAGGGTTGCTTTAGGAATGATAAAACTTGTTCCATTTAGTGTGTGTTGTGAAGTCCTTTGCAATTTAAAAACACATCCTCTCACCTCATCACTTTCGGTGCCTGGAAGTTTGTTCACCATCTGCTTTGACCCCTGCTCTGGAGAGAGTGAAGTCAAACCAAATAGTGTCACTAATAGCAAACATGATGAGCACAGCTTGGTAGCTCTGGATGGATGCCTGGTCCACAGTAGTCACACAGTGAATGTGGCTCTGGCACCCCTGCACTGCTCAGTTGTTGGTTTTATAGGTGGAAGGTGCTCAGACTGAAGTGAAGGGTAAATATATGGAAACCTTGAGAAAAATAGCCACATCAATCCAATTCTGCAGACTAATTAATTGTAAAATGGCTTATGCTGGTTTGAATTGGTTGTTCTGTCTCAGGCAAATACTTTTCTCCTGACACTTGATAATTGAGGGATGAATGCAAAAGTGATCTGTAGCAGCTGAGTTATCAGTGCTGTGATGGACTGGTTCCTCCTAATGTTGGAGGATGGAACCTTTGCTTCCTTTACAGAAAGAGGAAAATGGAAAAGATCAGCATTCACTGGACAGCAAGTGGTCCAGGTAATTTGGAAAATGAAAACGGATTGTAAGCAAGGAAAGGTGGTGCATGTTTTGGTGTCTTCATTTATTGACTTAGATATGGATTTCAGTGAGTGTGGAGTTATAATAATGCAGGGAGGGAGGTTCTATTAACTGGCAAGTGCTATGTCTGGAAGTTAACTCTTCTCTTTGTGTTCCAGTGTGTTTCTGGTGGGAAAAGGAACACTGAACGCATCTTTGTTTTACCTTAGTTTTTGTCACGATTATATGTGTTGAAGTGCTTGGAAAGTACAAAAATATTATGAAAATTATCCAATACAAAGGTGTGAGAACTGCAGGAAAAACTCAAAAAATGTTTTCATGCCAAAGTCTTTTTCTGTAGGATTGTTATTTATATTTGAACTTGATAATTTTTTATTTATTGTCATGAAACTGAAGTGAACTTTATTTTCGAGACTTTCTTTTACAAAAAGGAGGAATAATGGATAACCACTTTAATTGAATGATCCTAATGATTCTGTTGGGTATGGAAACATCCCATGAAATTGAGTCTTTTTGTTGTCTTCACACAGTTAATAGTCACTTAGAATCACTGTAAAATTATTACAGTATGAAAATGGGGTTATTTTTGTGACCTTGATTTGCAAGAATTTTTATAGGTTGTCACAGTGACTTGTCTTGCATTTAATGTATGTGATTTAGCATATTAAGACTTAAGATTTATCAGCATAAAATGAATTCAAATCACAGGCTTATAGATGAAATGCAGCAAGCAGCTTTGTTGTTGACCCATGTCAGTGGCACTAAAGCACATGCCCTCTGGTAGGGTCAGTATTCCTGAGGTGTTGGGTCTTTTTTGCAGGGAATTTTTTTCATTTATATATATATATGCCTATTTTTGTTTTTTAAATTAAACCCATTATTGGATTAATTTTTCATACAGGAAAACATTATGTGAAGTATACATATCTAAACTCTACAGTCTTTATTGTGAGACACTAGGAATAGGAGGAATATTAGAGTGTGTCCATCTTTGTGAAGCTCTATATATGTAATATATGCTTTGATTTAAGGTAGAGCTAAATCTGGCATGCATTGACTGTAGAACTGACTGTTCTTCAGTGCTTCTAAGCTTGTCTCTTACATGATGTTTGTAATATCTTCACAGCAGCTACTGACTGTCAGACTTTTTTTCTTTTCCCCTATTAATGTGGAGTGCTTTGAAGAAGTTTTAGCTTTTATTCAAGGCAGCAGAGCTTGATACAGCTCTGTAGTGTCAGGTTGCATTTGGGTAATACTCTCATGACACCAGTTATTTTCCTAAAATGTTTGCAGCATTCTATGAAAGCCAGACAGCAAAGAAAAGCTTTTCCCCACTTGGTTACTGAGTGCTTTGCTCAGATTTCACTACTGGATTGGAAAGGTTGACACTAGCAGTAGAACAGACTCAATCATAGAAAATACTTCTACCAGAGTCATTGTTAAAGTTGAAACACAAACATAGCAAAAATTGTACTTCTGAATGATAAAAATTATATATTTAGTGTTATCCTGAAGTGAGGTCAGTGCCTTTCCAGTGGGTAATGCAAATATGTAAATAACTGGAGACAGGAATAAGGTAATACACCTTTAAATAGCTGCAATGGTTTACACACACCTGGGTGACAACTGGTGAGCTACTAGAAATATTTGAACAGAACTGTCTTATTAGCATTGGCAAAATATTCCAGAAAATTCCATTTTAGCATCCAAATTTTATTTGAAAAATGAACTTGTATTTTTTGTCTTTGAAATGCATAAAGAAGGAAAGAATTAATTGAAAGAAAAACCTTATTCTTGAATTAGTATTCATAAAAACTAGTAGATAACTAGTAAGTATAAGTTGTAATAACTTTTTCAGACTTACTCTAAAGAATGCAGCAAAATGAATGAATACATTAGAACTTTTTCTCTTCCATCCTTTTCCATCCTAGTCTATCAAATACATACTTTTCAAGTTCTAGGTTTCACTAAAATAGGCTTGAAAGTTCAAAGTACATGTTTTATGTATCTTGGGAAGAAAACTAATTTTAACCCTCTGATTAACAATTAATACATACTTTTATTTCTCTTATAGTTTCTGTCCATATTGGTAATCAATTGGTAAAGTATATTTCAATAGTAATTTGTTTGGAGGCTTCTTCAGATCAAAATTGACTTCTCTTCCATAAGCCAGTACTGTCTGGAGGCTTCAAATATTGTTGTGTTATTCACTTGGAAAATAAACTTGGAAAATAAACTTGTCTAGCTCTTAATACAGAAATCAGAATGTTTACTACTTATGTAGCTGGAGGATATTACTACTATTAGGGGCAAAAAAAATCCACAAAAACAAGTCCATTTTGAAATGACAGGAAATACACTCCTAAAATAAACTTTTTAGTGAATCTTGGAAGAAATTTGAGTCTCACTATCCCTTCTGCTGGAACGACTGTGGGCAGTAAGGGATCTTAGTGTCTCAACCATCATGGTTAAAAACACACTTTTAGCTGAACTGGAGCTGGGCATGGTTCATCTTGAATGCTTCAGGTATAAGCAAAAATGAAGAAGTGAGGGCTGTTTCATGAGTTGTTTGTCCATTTGTTCTGCAAAAAGTGGGGGATGGCTGAGAGAATTCACCCTGTCAGTCATCTCTGCTTTCCTAATACATTTAGTTTGTGAAAATGTACAGTCACAGCTCAGAAAAGGCAGAATAGTTAAGGATTCAGCTGCAATTGACCTTTGAGAGCTGTCTATGTAATTCCCATTCACGTCTTTCAAAAGGAAGTCTTTATACATTTCATTAATCTGATTCAGTTGCTTCTATTCAAAATGATAAGAATGTATTTGAATGTATGATTCCAAAAAAGCTCTTGGGTAGTTTTGTTTTGCATGTGTTTTGTAACCAGCCTGCAATTTTCCTCTATAAAAGTCACATAAATTTAGAGTTTTATGAACACACAAGTCAATAGGCATTAGTTGGATGGTGGGAGGATAATGTTAGTTAAAGCACTCATAGAATCTTTGCTTCTTTTTCTTCTGCTTTTCAGAATTTTGGTGTTTGGCTTTCATCAGCAATTCCCAAAGGTTAACTGTAAAAAAAAAAAAAAAAAAGTCCACTGATATATGGCATTTATAGAGCAAGGCTTAGGCACTTACACTGCATGCAGTGCTGTAATAGCAGAATCCATCACGAATGTTTAAGGATTTGTCCCATAATGTGGCAAAGTACAGTACAACCCATTTTAGAGAGGAGAACTGAGAATCTGAAGTGATATTTGTACAGATTTTAGGGGTCTCTCTTCCCTACTCTGGTACATTGATGCTGTTGGCATTGCTAAGCCCAAAACTGATCCCTCTTGCAAGTTCCCCTGGATAGTCTGGTTTCCTTTTCGAGCCCTTCAACCCCCTCTCATTATGTCAAGAATCATCTTAAAATTGATGGTACAATTTTTAAAAAAAATTAATTGCAATAAATATTGTCTTACTGTGGAATGTTGTTTTATGCTGCTAATTTATTCAGTCTCTAACTAGAGAACTTGTGGTCTTGCAAATTCTGTTTGTGCATAATTTATGTACAGGTAATTTACTTCTGCTTGACCCCTGGATTGCGCAGGACAGGGGAAAGCTTTGCTGTTGCACAAATATTTAGGAATACATTGAGAATACTTTCAAGGAAGTTACAGTATTTTTTCTCTACATTCTGAACTCCTTAGGTTGCTTGCAAAATTTCCTTTTTACTCATAACTCTTTCACTTCCTGCCTTCAGATCTTCTGTAAGATCTGTTGGTTACCAACATTTACTGAAGCTGAGGTCTAGAGGCTTCTTAGAAGTGTAGACAAAAGACAGAAAGTGTGAGAGGATATATTTTTTAAAATAAATACTTGTGTGAAATAGGAAGAATCTCAATTGAAGTCAGTGAAGTCAGATGTTGACCTTTGGAGTAGTTGAGCTGCCAATTATCTGAATCTGTTTCATTTCTCCCTTCCACTTGTGTGCCACCAAGAGCACAAACCTGTCTCAAGTATGCAATTCTGTTTGCAGGAGAGGTGCAATGTTGGCAGAAATATAATGATTTTTCTAGCCACAGTGCATATATAAAATATGCTATAGTTACTTATGTATTTTGTTCTAGCTGCAAATTCAAGCACATGAAGTGCAGCTTCCTATGCCAGTACTCTTGGAACAACAGGTTTTTTGTGAAATATGGTCTTGACACCTTTTAGAACAGACACAAACAATTTGATTGAACTATATTCCTTACACTTGTTTGTATAAAATATGCAATGTTTACTTAAAAGAAAATCTAAAACCACCAAATTTTATTTAAAAATTGTTGATACTTTACACATCACATAATCTGAAATGAACTTCAAATAGGAGAAATTACCCAAACTTCAGTAACCTGCCCTTTGTACTGCATTATTTCAAGTTATTTGTCCATAATTGCTAAGTTTTTATACAAATTTCAGTGAGTATACAAAGCATCTGCAATGAATCACTCCCATTTGAGTTTCAGATGGCATCCAAGCTTGGTAACAGAAGGTACAAGGGATTAATATTTTGCTGCAAAACAACAGTTTGAGCAGGTGGTACTTGATGCTATTACACATATAGGTCACTTGGGAGAGTGCTTAATCACTGAACTGAATATTAATTAGGAAAGCTTTCTCAGCCAGTTTTTTTTTTTTTGAAACAAGGAATGCTTCTCAAGGAAGAAGGGAAAAAGAACAAACCCACCAAAGTCTGGAATTATCAAAACTAAGCTGCTTGCTGTAAAAACTTGCTATATAAATTGAGGTGCAGATTTTTTCAGGGGGACTGATTTTGTGGTAAAAGAAACCTCTGTGAACTTTGAGTACAAGCTGTGTGAGCCCAGTCTTTCTTCTTAATTTCTCTTATTGAAACTTTTCTCTCTCTGCCTGGATTTCACACTGTCCTGTTAAGTGCCTGACTAAAATTACTTAGTCACTTCAATTTGTAGGTTCCCACAGATACAAAACAGTATTTTCCAAAGTTTTGGCTTGAAATCCTGAAAAGAAATGTGGAATTAGTGTATCTGAGTTTAAAAATTAATTCTTGATATAAACTAAAGAGAGAAACAGCTGACTTAGTTGTGTGAGTTGCAGAATGTATCATCTACCTTTTTTTGACTTTATTTTCTGTACCAAGTGATGCTTTAAATAACTTCAGAATTATTCAGGTTCTTGTTGTAAAAGGTGTGAAGTCTGTTTGCAAGATGCTAGAATGCTCTGAAACACAGTATTAATCTGATTTGGTCATGCCTGATGCTGCCATGGGTTGAGTCCTCTGAAATTTAGGAATACACAGGAAGAGCTGAAGGAGTTTCCTGGAGCTAGTGCTTGCTATTGCCTCTGCAGGACAGCAGCTGGCAGTGATATGCCCTATCAACACTCCTCTGCTGCACTGTCTGAAACTCCTTTGATTTTTCCCAGGGCTCTGTTTGGGAGCTGCTGGCTGTCACAGCTGTGTGACAATGATGAGCAGCAGGAATTTCCCTCTTAGAGAAGGCAGAGCTGCCTCCTGGAGTGGATTCCTGGAGGCTTTTCCACTCAAAGGGATGAGGTGTTTAGCTTGGAAAATGGGCTTTAGGCATTGAGAAAGTGAAGGATGCTCAGGAGGGGAGGGCCAGTGTGGGGCTGGGACCTTCCAGGACCTTCCCCCTGCCTGCTGAGCTCAAAGCCTGCTTCTCCCTGCTCCCACCAGCTTTTAGCACTGAGATTCCTGTCCTTCAGCAAATGTCCTTGTGCCTGTGCATGTTTAGGCAGTGCTTTCACCAGGGCTGGGTGTTCCCAGAACCTCCTCCAGGCCCCTTTCACAAGGGCAGGTGTTGGGTGGAAGCAATGCACACCTGAGGAGATGCTGCAGTGCTGTGCTGGAACAGCATCTTCTTTCTGAGGCCGGGTTTAGCATCAGGCAGGGATGAAATACTGTGAATTCTTCTCCTCTGACATTTCCAGCTGCCTTTGGGATCAAGTCACTATGGTCTGTGTTTGCTCATTGGAAACTATCAGTAAAATGCAGGTTTTATATGTATGGGTGAAACAGTGCCATGAATTTGAACATATTTCTGTTGTGGAAGCTTAACTTCTTAATTTTATGTCTTTAAATGTTTAGGAGGGGAGACATTTTTTCTTTTTTTAGTTCGGAGATGAAGTTAAATATTTTAATAAATATTGAAGATAGTGAGGTAATTTTTGACTTCAGCACTCAGGTGGAAGATGCTTATCTTGAAACATCTCTCTGTGTGAGATCTCCATACAAATACAGACTAGAGGAAACTTCTAGAGAGGGGAGAAGGCAAGCTGGGTTGGAAATGAATTTGAAATGGACTCTGGATTAGATCCTATATATAAATGGAACAGTGGCAGCTAGAAGGCACTGTTGGATACTTGGGATAAGGAGGAAATGCAGTGACACAAGACTTGGAAGGACACAGAAAACGTGTCTTAATTTCAAGATGGATAACTAGAAGTTCTTGGGTGACTGAGGCTAGGTGTGCTGATTCTCAGAGCAAGCACCAAAGTGAGCTGCTGCTTAGGAAAAAAGGTGTTGCTGGAGGTTAAAATAGTGGCCATAAATGTCTGAGGAATGCAGGAGAGGGAACTGAGAATTTCACAGGAGAACTAGGTGTGGTGTAGGTCAGAAGAGTGGGGTAGAGTTAGACTGGAAGGGCATCCTGAACTTTTAATAGGAAGCACAGAATTAGAAAACTGAGATTTGAGAATGGAGGGTGAAAAGCAACACAGAACTGACAGAGATTTGTGGTAGAACACAAAGTTTATTTGGGGGAGTTGAGTAGTTTGACAAGTCTGTTGCTACAGGAGCCCACAGCAATGCTGCACGTTCTTGGCTCTTTTTGTCAGCAAATGTGTGAAATCCTTCTGGCCAATTCTATCCCTGAAAACCCACAGGGTAGCAACTGCTACCATTTACTCCCCCAGTCTGGTTAGTGCACATGAGTTTCAAACATTTATAAGTGGACAAACTGGTTGTGAAAGAAGTGAGATTTGGTCTTAATTCTGAAAAAGTAAACAAGGACGTTGAATGCAATAAAAATATTCACAGAAAAGCAAGTTTATACTCTAAGTATGGTTAATGATTCTTGCAACAGAAGTTTGCCTCCAGTTGTATGCTGTACAATAATCCTTAATTATGTTATCCCATGGTATTTTTGTTCTGAACTATTCTTGCCTTATTCAGGTTTTAAGATGGACAGAGTTTGTTTAATGAACAGGTGTTCACTATTTTGTACAACATGTGGCCTCAGGCCTCATTTCCTGCATTTTATTCAGACCCTTACCATGAAGTCAAAATGATGCTTTTCCTTAGGGGCTTTTCATGATGCTCATCACTGTAATATCTGAATAGCTTCTCTCAAAATAATTAATTTACCTCCACAACACCCTTGAGCTGTGCAAGTTGAATCTATTTTTACAAGCAAGCAATAAAGAAGGAATGAGATCCAGATGAAATATCTCCTCTCTTTGCAGAGATCCAAATCTGAGACATCCAAGACTCTGTCAGGATGGTCACTTTTTTTTTCATTTTTTTTCAGGTACATGCCACTAAATTTTGGGGTTTTATTTCCAAATTTTAATGCTTGCTTATATGGTGTTGAAGTGATAAACCCAGGTGAAAGTAATAGACTTTGGTGTACTATTGTTTGGGTTTATTAACACTACTTATGTTAGCTTTGTTTAAAGAATAAAATTATCTCGAATTTCACATTTTCAAAAGGAATAAAAATATTTGAACATCACTACATTTATAATACAGCACACCGCAAAATTCTAATAATTTGTAAGCTGCTCACTCAGGTTTTGATAAGGTAAAAAATTATGTACCTGTGGAACTTGTAGCTTGCCTCTGAACTAGTGAAATAATTAAGGAGTGAACACAAAACATCAGTATGAATAGAAATTATTTTTCAGTGTCATAACTAGGGCAACTGTCTAGAAGAAGTCCTGACTGTAGAGAAAGGATTTGTTACAAAAATTCTTTTCATTATTTTGACAGGAAGATTAAACAAATTAAATTATGGTGCTTGTTACAGAAAGGTTGACTACTCAACCCACTGAATTCCAAGAGCATCTTGGAATATCTGTTTTGTCCTGGATAAGATGGTACCTTTCTGTGTCAATCTCACTGCCTGATAAATCCAACTTCTTGCCTTAAAGTGCTGGTTCCTTATTGATTTATCAATAGCAATCATATTTGGAAACCTTTAGATAAATTCTGCATGTACCAAAATGTACCAAGTTGAGTTTAAAATGAAACCATAAACAATTCTATGCAGCATCATAACTGGTGAAGAGGCAAGCTTGGTGCTCTTGTCAGCTGGAGTCCAGAGTTTACTTTCCCTGTTATTACTTGTGTGCATATAAAATTATCCCCATCACAGGGTGCTGCTTCAGGAAAGACCTTTGACCATTCCCTGTGTTAGGCCTATGAAAGCTGTTGTGCTTTATATGGAAAGGAATTTGAAAATATACAATGAGCTGTGAGATTGAATAAAGATATTAAGCTTTATGGCTTGAGCCTTTTTCATATTAGGAAATACTCAGCTTCAATCTCTGTTTCAAGTTTAGTTCAGTATTTAGTTCTTCTTTATTGAATTGCATCCAGTGGTAGTGGTAGCATTTGAAAAGAGTATGTGTGTCCCCTTTCTTCTCCCTCTGTGTTTAAAGGCTTCATGCTTTTTAAGTTTTTCAAGGGTTTATGTGGCTGGTTTTACAGACAGGTCCATGGTTATAGGTAAGGGTTCACTTCTGTAGGTCAGTGTTGCTGAAACAGATGTGCAAGCTAACATCTGGAGGGCTCAAACGTGCTTACTACAGGTTGTTGCTAAAATCCTGCTCAGACCAGTGATTGCTGAAGTCTCTGCTGCTTTTAGACCATCTAATTTCACCATCCAGGTGCTTAAACATTTAGGCTTGTCAGCTCTGAGCATTTTAATGAATGCGCCCTTTGTGGATGTCACTTTGATATCTCTGTGCCTAATACTCTACTTGGAAGAAATATTTCTGTCACAGGTAGTTGTGAGAGCATAAAATGCCCAGACACTGGGTTGGGGATGCAGTGCACGAAGATGAGACATGCAGAGGCTGCTTGGTGCCTGGATCCCAGAGCTGTGGGACGCCAGGGGTTTGGAATGAACTAAGAAATGGAGTTTTGGGCCCATGGGAAGCTGCTGTTTCTGTGGTGATCTTTTTGCAATTCTGAATTTCAAGAATCCACTGCCTCGCCTTGTTGATAGGGATTTGATTTAGGTCTATTTTTAATTTATTTAAATCTTGATTAGACTACTGTGGAGAAGTTAGTAATTTTTTAATGACTTTTGTGCTACAACTTTTCCTTCAGCAGTTCAGCCTCTCTCCCCATCTCCCTGATACTCAAGCCTGCACTGATACACTCCTCCCAGTGGCTAAACTTGGCAAATCTAGATGCTCGAGCCCAAAAGTTAGGCAGCCTTGAATATTACCTTGTTTTGTTCTGCTGTACCCCCTAGTGTAAAATCTGGGATGGTGGCAAGTCTCTGGGGTCCAGTGAGCAGCCAAGGGCAGACTGTGCTGGTCATTTGATGTTTCTCTTCTGAAAGAGAAGTGTTTGCAGCCCCATAAGCCAAGCACTTCTGTCACTGCTACAAGCTGAGCTGCTGATGTGGAAGCATGAGCACTGGCAGGGTTAGGCTGTTTGGGGAACTTTGATTGCTGGTTTTGAATAGGCTTCTAAGTTCCTGGCAGGGTTATATGGAGAAAGCTTTATTCATAATGCATCCTGTGCTTGGATCTTAAGGAATTTGAAACAGTACAAAAGGGGAGGGAAGATGAGCAGCACCATATGGGCTGCTGGAAGAGAGAAGCCCAGTTGTGGGTGGGGAGCAAAATGCTTATTTAATAACAAAGAGACTCTGCCAGTGCATAGGGAATGTGAAAATAGCAGCTCACATTCTCCTTTTTCCCAAACTGAAGCTGTCTTTTGAATGACTGGGTCTGACAAGGTCAAGATCTTTGTCTTGTGAATTTGACTGATCTTAATGACCTGGAACAGGGCAAGCAGAAACCATTGCTGTCAGAGGAAGGTTATCCAGAACACCAGAAAGAGTTAACAGAATCTAATATTTATGAATGCAGTGGTGAAAGTTGCTAACACAACACCAAAATGTACAGTGTGTGCTGCCTGAACCTCACTGTCAGCTCCTGCTTTGCCTTTCTGATTTGTGGGCAATCAGGTAAAAGGCATTGGTGCTTTCTGTGACCATTGTCTGCACACATGACAAACATTTTCCCTGTCATTTAAGATACCAAATGGACTCCACTGACACATTCTTATTTTTTTTTTGTAAGTGCTGAAGGAACAGCAGGTCAGATAGACAATAAAAAAAATGCTTTGCTTTTTTTTTTTTTCCCCCCAGTTGTATCTGAACTGAAGAAGTTGCTGTCAGTCATCTGTAACCAATACATCTGGAGTTGACACTTCCAGCTGAAACATTTGGGGGACATAAACAAGGCCGAGAGCTCCTAGGAGAGAGTCTTTGTCTGTGCTTTTGTATTTTTTAGCATAGTGAGCTCTGTATTGGATCCTCTTGATGTTAAATGTTATGAAAATTAGAGAAAAGGCAGGTTTTTGACATTGAGAGGTACTTATCTCACACTATGGAAGCAGTAATTTTTGTACTAATTCAGAAATTAAGTACAATTTTTATTTTGCATTGTGATTTCAAAGTACTTTGTAACCAAGTAAATCTACTTTGAGTTGTGTTGTACAAATAGGAAGCTGTTATGTAGCTGTGATCTGATTGTGCTGCTGCAATATTAAGTATTTACTGTGTGAGTTCAGTCAGTCACTTCTGCCTTTCCTATTGATGTTAGGTCGTTTTTACAATTAGTTTGGTGCAAAGATGTCTTCACTTTACTTTCTGATCTTAGTTCTGCAATGCTGGGGAAGACCACTGGATGGAACTATTACATTTCACTTAACAGGATGATGCGAAACTGTGATGCTGAGATTGAACTATGTGCTCCTAAAAAAAAAAGCTTTTATTAAATAATAGCATTACCACTAATGTTTGATCTTTAAAAATATGTATAAAAGCCATAACGAGAGCAGATTTTTAAACAGTGCTTCTGTGAATCTCAAATTATCAAGAGACTATATTTTCTCTTTTGCAATCTTAAGTTATTCTATTTGGAAAAATCAGAGTTGAAAAAGCAACAGAACTTTAATTATACTTTTTGAAGTCACGAGGGCTTTTAAGAAAGATACTGTGTACCCTGTGCAGTAGTATTAGCCAGCAGATTATCCAGCCAGAAGTTTTTCAAGACTTAATATTGTTTGGCAGATAGTAAAAAGCTTCCACTGTGGGAGATGTTAGGCAAGAGGCTTTTAAGAAGTCATGCTTCAATTATTCTGGGTAATTAGAAAGAAAGAAAGTCTGTAATTAAGGGAGTAGTTCTTTCATTTTTTTTTCCCCTCCAAATGAAGTTGAAAGTTAATTTGGAGCTAAGATTATGGGGTTTATTTTCTCTTGCCTTTCACTTTGATTGGATGGACATGATAGCTGCTGTCATAATACTGTGGGACCTCCAGAGATGAACATTTTAGTTGATCAGCAGTTTGAATTTAAATAAGTAGTTCCTATATTTGGAAACTTTAATAGATTCATGTAATTTCACATCCTAACCAAGACAATCTTTGTGTGATGATAGCTGTAAATGTTTACAGTAGAAAGCCAGTTTTTTAATTTTCTAACAAGGCAGTTGCTAAAACAACAATCATAAGTTTGTGTATTGTCTTATAACAGACCTCTCTTGAAGATGAAACTGTGATAATGGAAACTCATTATAGCATCATCCCCTAGGCAGTGACAGCAGGCTGATCTCATTGCAGCCCAAGCTCTGTGTGCTCACACTGGAGTCCTGAAATATGCATTTGTCTCACGTGTGTGTCAGGAGGTGTTGTGGAGGGAGCCACGTTCATGGGTGGTGAGCAGCTGGCATGGAGCAGGGGGACATGCAGAAATCTTTCCTCTTTTTTTTGTCCTATTTGTAGTAGTGGCATTGGAAAAAGAACAAAGCCTCAATGCCTGTAGCACCTTGTATATCATATGATAGTCAGCTCTTTATTTAAGGAGAGAAACAGAATCATGAATTATGACATACAATATCAACATTTTGATGAGTTTTTCGAGTAGGTTATACTTGTTTAAGGCCAAACAGCATTGGCAAAACAGATTCTGAAAATGTAGGAGTGCTCATAGCCTTTCTACCAACACAGCAAGAGGACTGGAGGAGCAGAAACAAAGTCCAGATAGGTGACTGCAGTCCTGTTGGAGCTGAGGACCCTCTGCAGATGGAGCTGGGGTTGGTCAGCATGGGGGCTCTAATGATCTGCATGTGAACTACTGAAGTTCTGCTTGTGCAGTGAAGCTACCAAAGCTAGGCTAAATATTTCCATTATTTCTTCTGAAAGGAAAGAGTGCCTGAGAGGCAGCCTTCTGAATTTGGAGGCAATCCAGCCATTATCAGGAGAAGACATGTCTAAATTGCTTTATGAAGGAAAGAAATAATTAGAGCAAGCTATGTGCTTCATGGTTTTTGTTGTACTTTTCATATTGCTAAAACCTAACAGAGAACAGATGTATCTCAAGCTGGATTGACTAAACCTGCTGCTTTGTCTCCTTTAATAAGACCTGGGTGTGAAGTGGTTTTCTCCACTCACCTTAGTGGATGGCTTGTAGTGGATGTTTTTTTAAGAGGATAGATTTTACAAAACAAAAAAGGGCTTTTTTTTTTTTTTGACAAATGTGACAAATCAAGTTATAAGTAAAACCAAAAGCAACTTATTTTTTTCTGACAACTTAGCCTTTTTATAATGCTTGCCACTTGCATTTGTTTAGCTCTACTCTGACTTCTGCAAAAATTCATAGCACCTTAAACATATCACTGTTAGGTACCTGGTATTTTGAGGCATCTCCAGCTGAATAACTTCTGATTGTGAAGAATTGCCTTCCATGGCTGCTGGTTTAGATGGCTTGTTCCTTTTGATGGATGTTGATTTATTAAATAACAAAACACAGAATACAGTTGGAATACTAACCCTGGATGGAGCTTTCCTTCGAGGAAAGGGAAAATGAGTTCTGTGGTGTTATCAGCTGTACTGCCAGCATCTGCCTTTTGTTTCACAGCCCCTCCCAGCTGCTGGAGCTCCCAATCTGCCTGGCTTCACAGCTCCTCACCTTGCAACTAAACTACCACAGTGTAATTGAGAATTTCAGGCTGCACAAGCACCAGATGATGAGATTTTCTTTTGGTTTAAGCCTAATTAACTGTTAACTTGTTAATTGATGGAAATTCCTACATCAGAGATCAGAAGTTTGTGCTGCTAATTATCATGATCTGGTATGTGAAGCTGTGCTGACACTGGCAACATTGGCAGACTGGGATAATTAGAAGCAGAGAGAAACAAAACCAGAGTACTTTTCTAATTGGTTTGAGGGAATATTCGGTTTTTCATTGCTTCTCCCTGCATCAACAAGAGGCATCAAGTATGAGCTGCTAGACATTGGAAGCTTGGTTGGCATCTATGACCAAGTTCTACCCAAAAGGGCAATGTATGAATTGATGTAAAAGACTCTTTAGAAGTGTCCATATACAGTTTGCACAGCATTTAAGAGGAGAGCCAGAAGTGATTGGTTTTGGCTGCTGGGGGTAAAAACCAGGTTGTGGTTGGGTCAGCACAGCCCCCATGGTGGGTGACAGCTGTGGTGACACTCCAGGCTGGTGGCTGGAGGGATCAGAGACATCCCTTGGGAAGAGCTGGAAGATTCTAAAAAATAGATGATGTAGAATGGGGTCCAAAGGCCCAGTTGTCATTAGCATGAGGTACTGCAGTAGCTTGGCAGGACATGTGTTCAGTGGTGTTGGAAATAAATTTTAAAATATAAAATCTGAAATGCTTTTAAATTAATAATTTCTGCCATGAAATTCCTTTGTTTTGCTTTTTCACACATAGCTGTAGTGTGGGTTCTTTTGGGTTTTTGGGGGGTTTTTTGTTTTAATGTGGAAATTTTTCCTGCTTGTAGGATAATATTGCTAGGCCTGTGTTTTTTTTATATTTCTTGCTTTTCCATTTTGTTCTCTATATTCACTGTTACACATTTTTCCTTTCTTTGCTTTCTTGGGCTCTTTTACTTGCCAGTGCAGAATCTCGTTTGCTTTGCAAGGAGTGGTGTGGACAAGTTTGTTCCTTTGTTCCTGCAGGCACCTGCTCAGGCAGTGAACACAGAGAAATGTCACAACAGTGCTTTGTAGGACAAGAGAATGCACTGGAGTAGTAACCAAAATCTGTGTCCTTTTTTTAGCAATATAAAGAACTAGTTAGATGAAGTTCAAGAATGAACTATTGGATGGATGTTCAATATAAAGAAAGAACACAGAAGGGAAACAAAGCATTGAAAGATGAGTTAATGGTTGCCCAGTGGTGATGTGTGTTATGGAGCTGTAACTACAGCATGGGTGGGAAGGCAGGAGGAAAAAAGGCCAAGGGGGATGAAAAAGTAAGTTAAAAATACAATTGCAGATAAGAGGGAAAAATTGTGTGATGAAAAGATTCAAGAAAAGCCTGGGAGGAATATAGACAGAAGTTAAGGGAATATAAAAATTGATGAGGAAAGCAAAGAGATTTTTAAAAAAGATTGCACTTACTTTTAAAGGAAGAAGCTGAGATGAAATTACTTTTTTTTTATCCTGGTAGAAAAGGAGTTTTTCTCTCCTGAGGAATCCTGAAGTGCCCAGCAGGGCAGGAATGGGCCTGGGGGTGCCACAGCTGCAGCGGGGCTGGGATGCTCCCTGAGGCTGGTCCTGCATCCAGGGAGTCAGGGATGGGAGCAGCCCTGTCTCGAAGGGAAAGGAGCAGCAAGCTCCCTCGACCAGGCTCAGCTGCTCCTCTCTGGTCTTCCCACCCCTGGGAAATTATCCCCCCTCACTTTACTTACGTGCCTCCCCTCTGCAAGTGCTGATATCTTGGCACAGTTTGGGTTCTTCCCTTGAGTAAGCTGGAGTTGCTGCTTCGTCAGGAACGTGGCCAGCAGGCAGCATTTAACATCTCAGGAAAATGCAGTCACTATGCCTCAAACATCAGCCTCTGCAAAAGAGGATTTTCTGCTTCCTTGGTTGAAAACAGCATGGATTTTCTCCTTTTTTTTTTTTTTTTCTCCAATAAAAATATTCCTCCTAAATACTAGAGTTCCTTGGATTTTAAAACAGATGATGTAGCAGAGACCTGAGATGAGTCTTCTGGCTCTCAAAGTCTTGGCAGTTCCTGCAGGGTAAAAACCCAACAAAACCAGACCCTCCCAAATATTCCTGAAGCCCATCCTTAATTTAGCATTCAAATATTTTCCTGCAAACCAAGTACCTATTTCAAATATATCCCTCTGTCTCCAAAACTTAATAGAAAATGCAGGGGTTGAGTAAAGAAAAACCTTGTGGTATGAATCAGTATGTTTTGAAAAGATTATTTCCTCATCTGAGTGAGATAGATTTTTGACAGAAAAACTTGGGGCAGTGGTGTCAGGGGAAAAGTGCCTGACTACAGCCCTTAGCTTGACCAGTGTACCTTTTGTTGGGGCAGTGAGGTTGAAGTTGCTGTTTTGAACTGAGGTGTGTGGTCATCTGCTGTGCGTGTTCTGTTTTCATAGAGTTTAAAAAGAAAGTTTTGGGTGACCCCAGAGCAGTTGTACAGCTCCTGTTACACATCAAGTATCATATTAAAAATTTACTTTGCAAGGATTCCTGTTTCTTTTAGCTGTTCTTTCAAAAATATTTAAGATTTTACCAGCAAATACTTGAAACCTGCATACTGATACAACAAAAAAGGTGCATAAAATATCTGGTACATGATCTGCACTGTCAGTCATCTGTCACTGGTTCAGAGTTTTTCTCTTGGAGGTGGGAGGAGGTTATTTTTCAGCATGCACATTGGTAGGTTTGGCTTTCTATTGCATGGAGCATGTGCTCATGTATAGTAATGTGACCTGTAACTCTCAGACTTTGGCTCCCCAGATAGATGAATGCCATGGACTGATGAACAGGGACATTTCAGCAACATCTTCCCAAGTTAAACTTGACAGGTTAGAGTCGTTCTGTGCATGTCTTGTCACATAACACCCAGAGAGCATCAGGAGGGTCAAGTAATATCTGAAAACGAACTAATCCCAGTGAAAGTCTGTACAAGCTTCATGTCACTTTTTGAAAGCTTTTTTTTTTTTTTAGCTTCTCACTTTCTATGTGCTCTTTCATGGCTGTAGTCCTGTACTGCTAGAATTAGTTTGTGACACTGTTAATAGGAGCAAAGATAAAAATATTTATTCTCCCTCCCATTTGATTCTAGCCTTGTTAATATGTAGATGTCTATGCCAACAGTATCCTAGCAGAAATGTGGATTTTGATTTTTAGCAGGTCCAGGAGAGGGAAGCATAGCAATCAATGGGATGTTGGCTGCTTCTGTTGAGACCTGCTCTCCTTCTGTTTCTGCATGGGTCCACCCCTACTGAAAAGGGTTACTGGAGTGTGATGGCTGTGAGATTTGCTGGAAATCAAAGCAATAAATAGAAGGCCCCAAACACAACTGCCAGGGCACTGCTGACTCAGATTCAACCTGCCACTGACCCTTTCCACAACTTTGTACCCTCTCCTTCCTCAGTGTGTGTACAAATCCAGGGTTGTCCCATCCCAGGTGCAGAATCCAGCACTTCTGTTGTTTGAAGGAGTCAACAGCTCTTCCCAATTTAGTGTCGTTGGCAAACAGACTGGAAGGGAGACCTGTGACCAGGTCGTTTATGAAGATGTTGAAGAGCACAGGGCTGAGGATGGAGCCCTGTGGAGCCCCACCAGTGACAGGACACCAGTCTGATGTTCCCCAGCCACTGCAACCCTTTGTGCCCAACCTGTGAGCCAGGCACTCACCCATCCCATCATGTGTTTGTCCAGCTCTGGGATGGATTCTATCCAGGAGGATCCTGGGAGAGACAGGATCAAAGCTTTAGTGAAATCCTGAAAGATCACATCATTTTCCCATGATCAGCTGGGTGGGTTACCCAGTGTACCTTGTCATAAGAGGAAATCAGGATTTTTAGGAAAGACCTTCCTCTCATGAATGGCTGTGACCAGTGATTGAGATGTCCTTGGGGTGTTTTTCAGCATAAACACAAATGCTGCTTTCAGCTTCTCTTAAAGCTTAATGTGTTTTAGGTGAGTTGGGGTGCTGGAGCTTTTTAATCCATCAGGTATGCTGGTCATGTGGCAGTGTATAAAGCACAGCCACTTGATGGTTTAATACAGAAATTAAATCTTGAAAGCTTTGTGAAACATCACAGGCAGCATTTCTGTAGTAACACAATGAAATTTCCAGGTGAAATTTGTCACTTTAACCCAGTGCAATAGAACAAGTAAGGTAAATTTTCAAGATTTTCAAGGTACTTTTTAAGTACTTTACAGCAAAAATGACAGAATAACATATGCATTTTTTTAGTTTTCAATATATTTTATCTGAAAACAGTAAAAGTATTTCTAATAAATAGAAGTAATAAAATAGTTACAGTGTGCTATAAAAATGCAATTTATTTTATGCTCGGTAATACAAGATGCAGTAGAGTAACACTAAATAAAATCTGATGCAGTGAGTCTGGCAGAGTACTAACTGTACATTTAGATGACTGTGCTATTAACCTCTTTCATACACCCTGTCTAGTTTGTGGACCACCTTTTATTGCAGTAATAAGTGATAAGAACTACTGTTAGCAGTATGAGATGAATACTGGCCCCCAGTTCAATTTTCTCATCCAAACTGTTATGACAATGACCTATGTGGTCTTGAAGATGAAATTAATTTTGGTTCGGAGGGCTGGCATATGGCTTATGATTCCCTCAAGTCCTGCTTAAGCCTGAGCTTGATGTTTTATTTAGCATACCTTGTATAATAATTGAGCTCAGACCAGACCATTGTATTAGTTTTGCCCAAATTGGAGAACTTTTTCCAAGAAAAGAACATTTCTGAACACCATGTACTTTATATATGTGTGGCTTTGTAGTCATGAGCCAGATGCTGCTGGAGCTGAAGCTGCCCTATTGCATAAACTCCAACTGTGCTCCTTGAGATGTGCATCAAGATTTACCCCTTGATCATACGGTCTTATGTTATGTAATAAAACATTCTTGTAGTCTATATAAATTTTTGTGCAATGTGGCTCAGAAGGATTTTTTTATCTGCTATTTTCACGAATTAAACTGTTTTCCTTTTAAACTTTAGTTGTCCTGAATAATGTGACTCTTGATGTCTTACAAGTTATGTGGAAATATTTTGTAAAATACTATCAATTTTCTCCAAGGTGAATTAATAAAAAAATATTCTTGAATGCATCAAACCACAGAAAACATTTAGAGTTTGTATCCTATGTTTACACCAAGAATCATTCCTCTGTCAATGGCTCTCCTTACTTTGGTAAGTAATAACTTGCCAATAACTAACATAAGAGTTGACACTAAAGAGTAAATGGTTTCTAAGGATAATGGAGCCCTAAAATGTGAATATAATGTGAATAATTTGATAAATCCATTGAACACCAGGTGGTGTTCTCCTATAAATTAATGCATGCCTGTTCTTCATGCATGTGTGAATATGAACTGTGAAAGTTTTTCATTTCATACTTACTTTCTGTAATTTTTTTCCCCCTTTTATATACTAGTGTCTTCATTTCAATGCTGCTTTATCTGGGTTAGGACAAATTTAGGTCCAATGAATTTCACTCTTTTCTTCTTGAAAGGTGTTTAAAGATTGTACCTGATTCTGTGTTGTGCTAACTACAGGGATCCAGCCTTTTGTACCTCTTCATGTTCAGTTCTGTGTACAGTGGAGTTAATGCAATTTACTTTTTCTCTGTGTTCTGTAAAAGAATTGGTCTTTGTGCAACGATTAAAATCCAAAATGCAACCATGATTCACATTAATTCTTTCAAAGGATGTCAGAAGAATGTATTCTGGTGTAATAACATTCCTCATTGCTTTTTTCAAATCTATTGAAAACTGAGAAAAACCGAAAAATAAATGCTGTACTTTTGAAGGCAAGGAGACAGAATAACAGCACAGATCAGAATCCAAATTCCAAAGGCGTAACTCAGTCTTAGAAATTCATTTTAGGAAGATGTGGCACAGATGAATCCTAAATTCTGTCATAGGTCACATGAGACTGTACTGACATTTAGAATAGTCCTCAGTGTGGCAAGCTTTCAGGGTGACATTTATATGGAACTTTTTAGAAATATATCACCTACTTGGGGAAGTGCTGTGGAGTGGAGCAGATTTATAGAGCGAAGAGCCTATTATGCAGAACTGTAGATCACTGCTGTCCACCACTAAAGCCAGCTTTTTTGCTAATGTGCATCAAGTGTCCTCTGCCTTTCCCCTCTCCTTGGTGAACTAACAATTCAATTTGATAGCATTTTTAAAAATATTTTTGCTGGGAACACTAAACTGATATCATTTGTCTCATTTCCTGCTCAATCCACCAGATGCTTTTTTCTCCTTTTTCTTCCATTTTGCTTTCAGCTGCCTGTTTGCTCCAAAGTTGGTGATACCAACAAATTATAGATCTAATGATGTAGCTGGGTTCTGGATAGGGCATCCATCATATTGCTGTGTACTGTATACATACAATTGTGAAAGCATAAATTAATGAAGAAAGTAATTTATATGTATGTAGAATGTGATGTTATTGTGTTACCCTGAGACAAATGTACTGTTAGAAGAGTGGAAAAAAAATTCAGAAAAAACAAAGGGGGGAAGGGGAGGCATAAAATTACTTCAGTTACCTGTTGTGAAAAATCTGTGAAATGAATATGAAGGCATACTTTTTGGAATTATGTAAATAACATGGGTTGGTTTTTTGGTTTTTTGTGGCTTTTTTTTTTTGCAACATTGATAGTATTTTGTAGAAATCTGTAACCATCGTGTTTCGGAAATGTATATATTTTGATAAATGTGTTATCCTTAATCTGCTGGCAACACAACTGAATTTAGACCATCTGAGTCCAGAGGCTCAAATCCCAAAAGCTTTTCCTTATGCACCCTCTTTTCCCCGGTGTATCCAACTCATCCAGTTATGGAGCAGAGCTTTGGCTGGCTGTTCATTTGGATTCAGCAATCAGCTTAATCAGCCATACATGATAGGTACCCTTCATTAGGGTTTTGAATGAGGATTTCTATTCCATATCAATGAGAAGGGCTGATAAATAGGTGGAAATAAAGAATGAATTATGTGAATGCAATGTGCTAAATAAATTCCAAGACACAGCTGAGTTTGAGCATCAGGAGGCTGTTTACTGTGACATTGCAGAAATAAGTAATGGGAACTTTAAGGCTTTGATATTGTAACAATGATGGATTGTTTTGTGTGGTTTTCAGATTAATTAATTCTTAAAAGTCCTTTTTACTGTCACATCATCTCATTTTTCTATGTTCTCATTTATATTGCCACTATATTCTACTGCTATGGAAGTACATTCTAATTAACTTTGTCACAGACTAGTGTAATTGAAGTTAAGGCTTGGTAAAGCTGAGGGTCAGTGCACCTTCATGATGACTGGGGGATTAGGAAGATATTTAAAAACTTAGAGTTGATAAAAATGCATGAGAGGAGAGCCAGTTATTAACCTGATTTCAGCTAAAAAGAAATCTGCTATTACTTTTGTGATATTAAGAGTCCTTCTGATTTGTGAAAAGCTCGCTGCATTCTTCTTTCTATGCAAATTTCCTAAAATTATGTGAACTCTTGATGTTGCAAAATGTAGGATGCTCAATTGGTCTACCCATGCAAATGGAATTAGGTGTTTTTTGTGTTAATGAAGAAAGGGAAATATCTGACATTTGATCTTTCCATGTAATGATCCACATCCTCATATAGAGATTTACAAATTAAATATGGCAGACTATTATTCACATCACTCTGTAGAACTTGTGACAGTGGAACCTGCAGAGAATATTCAGTGTAAAGCTGTAAGGGATTCACTCTTCAGTTCAGCAGGTAGATGGAAAAGTTTAAAAATTACCACATCAAGGCAGGCTGAAATAAATGTGTTTGTGTGCAGTGTGAGAGTATCAGTGTGTCCTTTGCACACCCCCAAAAAACTTAGTCCTGACATAGGGGTATGTTGCTACAAATTTTAAAGAAAAACCAAATCCCCAAGTGGGGAGGTTGGGAGGGACCATAGTGGGTGTTTTAGGGCTGTTCTTGTTCCCGTGTTTAGCAGGAGAATGCTGGCTGTCAGGGAGCTCACTTTCTTAATGACTGCACTTAAAGAAGGCTTCAAAACTACAAAAAAGCAGATTAAAATTATTGACATCATCTTTCTGCTTTACACCCGTTAGGAAGACCAGGAAGGGTAAAAAGGATGTTGCTGGTTGAGTTTATTCCTGGTGTGTACACTGCTTTTGGTGAACTTCAGGTGTCAGCGTTTGTGGGATGTTTTTCTCCTCCTTCCTGTTGCCATCAGGTATCTCAACAGCTGCAAACAAGTATCTCAAAAGGAAAACTTGCAGAAGCAAGGTGGTCTGTAATAACAGTAAATAACTTCATGTGAACTATTATAAAGATGAGTGTTAATTGAGTAGACTTTTTTGTGCCTAACAAAAAATTACTAACTACGCTTCTCAAATGAATATTTGTCCCACTCTAGATTTTTGCAAAAAGCTGATAGCTAGATAAATTTGAAATTATTTCTTTTTGCTATATTTTTAATTTCTTGAAACAGGACAGAATATCAATTCCCTTTGCATATGGGAAGGGAAAGAAGCATAGTCATAAAGAGTTCCTGGCTGAAATTTCGTAGTAAGGAATTTTAGTTTGAAAAAGAGTGAAAGGACTCAAAGGGTTGAAATAGATTTGGTTTTCTTGGGAGATGGCAAGTTAAGTAAAAGCAAGTTTTATCAGATGCAGTAATTTCACGAATACAAGCCGCACCAATTTGACTAAGATTTTGCTCCTAAACCGGAAATGCGGCTAATAATCAGGAGCGGCTAATACAACCTCAGAAGTGCCTGCCAGAGTGCTGAGCCGAGCAGCTGCAAAGTCGGCATTTTGCAATTGTTACAAATCGCTACTCTGTTGCACCGCGGGTGGAGCCTGGCTCCCTGCAGGCAGCACGGGGGGCGGGGAGAGAGGCGGGAGAGCTCTCTTTCCTCCTCTGCCACAGCCCAGGGGAGAGACGGGGGGGGGGCCCGGTGCCGCCATTGCCGCGGCCCGGGGAGGAGAGGGGGGACCCGGGCCGCCCCTACCGCGGCCCGGGGAGGGGGGGGGGAAGCCGGCACCGCCATTGCCGCAGCCCGGGGAGGAGGGGGGAGACCCGGGCCGCCATTGCTGCGGCCCAGGGAGGGGGGGGGAAGCGCGCGCCGCCATTGCCGTGGCCTGGGGAGGGGGGGGGGGAAGCCGGCGCCGCCATTGCTGCGGCTCGGGGAGCCGACGGGAGCCCCGCGGAAGCCATTGCTGTGGCCCGGGGAGGGGGGGGGGAAGCGCGCGCCGCCATTGCCGCGGCTCGGGGAGCCGACGGGAGCCCCGCGCAGCCATTGCCGCGGCCCGGGGAGCCGACAGGAGCCCCGCGCAGCCATTGCCGCGGCTCGGGGAGCCGACGGGAGCCCCGCGCAGCCATTGCCGCGGCTCGGGGAGCCGACGGGGTGCTTTGTCCCCGCCCGCCGCCGCCGCGGCAGGAGCGGGGAAACTCCGTCCCTGCCCGCCGCCGGCGCCACGGGCGTGGGAAAGCTCCGTCCCCGCCCGCCGCCGCTGCCGCCGTAGGAGCAGGGGAAGCTCCGTCCCTGCCTGCCACCGCGGGGCAGCGCCGACCCGGGGTGACCGAGCCCAGTGGCAGCGGCGGCCGGCCCCGAGCTGCAGCACCGGGCTGGGCCATCTGGCCCTGTCAGCGGCCCCTAGCGGGCCGAGCCTGCACAGCCTTAGCTCAGCCAGTAAACCCCGCCCTCCCGCGGTTCTGTTAATAATTGCACGCAGGTCCTCGCTGCGAACGACAAAGCGGCTTATATTCGTGTGCGGCTTATCTATGGACAAAAACCGAAATGTTTGCCAACACCCAGAGATGCGGCTTATATTCAGTGCGGCTTGTATTCGTGAATTTACTGTAGTTTATACCTGTTATCAAAGTTAATAGCAGAACTGACACAAGTAAAGCCATGAATTCCATGTTGGAGGTAGTGTTTTTGTGAATAATTTGTGCTGCATGTGCAGATGTTGCTGTAGTTGAGATGAACAAAGAGAAGACTCTGGCTTGACTGGAGCCATTGTTTAAGATTTCTACAGCACTGAAGAAGATTGCTGTTCTTATATTATGGGTTAGCTCACATAATGTTTTGATAAAGCTTTATCTTTCAGCTTGTTCAACTAGGAAATTGCTCTTTGAAATCCCAAAATTGTTTTTTGCATTTTTCGTGGAGAACAATTTTGTCCTTGCCATGAATGACCACAGGGTGGCAACATTAAAAAATGAAAACCCAGAGCATGAGCCACAGATACACCTGTAAGGCTGAGTGTTGGGTTGTGCAGATTTTAGGGAGAGGGCAAGTACAGGGTGTGTCTGAGGATGATCTTCTAGATTTTTATCAACTTGCACAGATTAAGACCTCATGGTTGCAATTTCTGTCTTTGCTTAGGGATGTAGAAAGTAGAAATTTGGTTTGGAATTAATCATTTGTCAGTCTTTGCTCTCATCCTAAAAATTTTGTGATGGGTAGCAATGCTTTATTCTTGAGTAGAGGAGTTCCTGCTCTGAAAGCATTGAGGACAGGGCTGGCTGGTGCTCTGTGTGATGCACAGAAATATGCTGCAGTGTTACCTGGATTAAAGAATAGGACAAAGAGCCAACCTGCTGCTTATATTAGTACTCATCTGGAAATTTAGATTTAGTACAATTAATAAAGGAAGCAATTTGACTTTTAAAATTCTCAATTGCATATTAAAATGGAAACACTTTAATATTGTCTTTCTAGTATTAATATTTAAATAATAATTTTAAATGCATGATTTCATGTTTACTGCCGTTAAACAACTGGTTTGTGTTGCTTTTTATGTTGCTTTTTTTCTGAATGTTAGTTTTTTAAAATCTGATATTTCAAAAAGCTTGTTTCTTGAGGCATGTACGGTTACAGCTGCTTAAGTTACTTTTAAACAATGTGCTTATATAATATGTTACGTCTTATGTATTATATATTGTATATTATTAAGCTTGAGTTATTTATAAGCAATGTGCTTATAAATGCATGTACTACACACAATTTTAGAAATCAGTTTACAGATAGTTTTCTGTTATAAAGTAGGGAAGTCTGAGGAGGTGAATTTAGCCTTTTTGATTAACCAATGAATGGACTGTAACCTGTTTCTCAAAAGGAGTTTGGTCAGTGGAGAATTGGGTCTCTAACTCACATGGTTTGGTTTCAGCTCCTTTACTGAACTTGACTCTTAATAAGCAGGTAGAGATTCTGAATGACTCACTGGAACTTTGAACTCCTCCAGGAGACAATTAGGAGAACATTTAATAGTACAAGATTTAGTACTCAGGCTGAATAGTGGTAAGACCTATTAAATCATCTTCTTTCATTTATTAAAGTATTTCAGTAAAACTGACATGCAATCTACCTTTGTTGCTCATAAAAAACTGAAAAAGGGGGAAAAAAATTCCAGCTGTATGTCAGAATTGATATCAATTTATTGTTAATCACATCTGAAGCAAATGTGTGCTTGTGTGAGCACATCTAGACAAAAAGTACCAGCCCCTTAAGCAGTTCCACAGTCACCTAATGTAATGCGTAAGAATACAAATTTCTTCCAAAACTTGTAAGCAAATAGTGTGGTCTTTTTTTACATATTTTCTGTGGGGTTTTTTTCCTAGTGAAATATGTTGGTTTTTGTTGTTTTTTTTTGTTGTTGTTTTTATTTTGACTTGTATGACAATAAGTGATAAGTGATTAGCCTTTTCCATAGGCTTTTTCATTAGCTTTATCTGTCAGGAGAAAATTAGAGAACAATAATATTTAAAAAGTGTTTGCCAAATCAGTAATTTGAAGCCTGTTAAACTAAGGAGTCACCCAATAAATTTGTAAATGAAGGTCTGTAGGGTAAATATATCCTTTCCTATACTAACAGAATTTTCATAGATCTGATTTCATATTAAATGGCATCCAGACAGGATTGATCTACATTTCTAGAAGGAAGAGTAGTGTGTGACTAGACATATATGTTTAATATTTTGTTGTGCTTTTTCTATCTTGTAGCTCCAAGTAAAGATTTAGACTTTTGCCTTCTGCTAGGAGAATTTGCAGAGTTTCCCTTTTAAGGTGGTGACATACACTGCAGATGTTGCAATTTATCATTTGGCTTTAACACAAATGTGACATGATCTCATTAAACTTCTGCCACGAGGTTTTATTGCTTTAATAATTTGTTGCAATATTTATAGGATAATGTGATGAATTGAATTGAATTTATCATATTATCCAAAAAATAATGTGACAGAAAAATAAATCAATCACAGCAAGTGTTAAAATTGCATTGTCTTAACATTCTAGATCCGAGCGTAATAAGATCTCTGAAAAGGGAAGCTTATTAGGATGAAATATATTTCATAGTAGACTGATTGGTTTGGTTCTTGATCAAAAAATTTCTCAAGCTGTTATCTGGTAGCTGCTGACTTAACTTTTAAAAAGAGAGTATTTTGGCAATGCTCTCTCTTCTTGTGAATGCAGGAGCAGAGAATAAAGGATCACTCAAGGCCCTTAGCTGAACTAGGTCCAGTCTGATGCTGATTTTCTTTTAATTTGTTTGATAGCAGTGAGACTGCTCCTAGAAGTAAAAGAGCAGCAAGGAGAGTGCATGAACAGGGAGCAGAGCGATTTGTAAAAGCCACTCCTTTTTGTCTGTGCTGCCCTTTGAAGGAACCAGTTGCTAATTCAAATATCTGTGAAGCCCCAAGGAGTGCTGGGCTGTGTGAAATACAGGTATTCCTCTGTACCTGTAATTACAGACCAATAGCTGTTAAGTAGCAAGATAATACAGTGAAGGAAGGGGAAATAAAAAGGTTAAATTAATGACAAAAGCAGTCACTAGTTCTTTGATCCTCCAGGTTATTTTATTTTAAATATGTTCTGTATTTGTCCAGCCTCCTCCACTCCATACACTGATTCATTCTAGAATAATACTGTGATTAATTCTAGAATTGCAGCTATTGCTTTTATCAACTTCTGTAAACCAAATAATCCAAATCAGGGAGCAGGACACTAGTGTGGTGAGAATTATGTACATGCAGAAATACTCCAGACACCTCTGATGCAGATCCTTGACCTGCATTGTCTGCTAAGTATGTGGTGAGAAGAGGAAGGGGCAGACAGATGAGAGTACAAAGAAATAATGAAACAATAATAACTGACTGAGCCCATCAGAAGCCTTATTAGATTAAGGATTCTCAGAAACAGCAGATTAAGAAACGTAGGAATAATATTAAAATTGATTTTGTGAGTGTGTACAGGATGTCATCTGAGCATAACACATAGTGTTCTCTTTTTATAATAAAAAAATTACAGGGAGAGACTCCAATTTTGGCCTTTCTTAAGGGGAGATGCTTGAGTAGCCAGAGTAATAATTGTGAGTCCTGTGTTGGCCTGGATTTGAAAATCAAAATGTCTTTAGCTTTTATAATTCAATATAATATTTTCCTATCCATGTGGGTCTTCAACATTTTTCTTTGTGTCAAACTTTCTGGCATTGTCAGAATTGAAACATTTGCTATCTTGTGTGTGGAACTGAAGGAGAAGCACCTTGTTGCACCTCAGTTCTACTTGAAACTACCTCTACCTGTGGAGTGTGTGCTGATTTTTTTCCTTCACACTGTTCTTGTATGTGTGGCATGTGCTCTGTTATCAGTGGGTGCAGGAGTGTGACTTCCTTAAAGTGCTGCTTTGTGATAATTGGGAAATGCATCTCAGCCTGGAACCACTGTCTAGGCAGAACAGAGGTGAGGTCTAATTGTCCCTTTCTGACAACTCTTGAGATCCACCAAGTTGAATAAAAGTGATAGGAATTTCCCAGGGAAAAAAAAAGTTTTCATTGAATATCATCTTAATGAGGTGTTTGTCTATCTTTTTCCATCTTGAAAGTACTTGATTTTTCTTTCCTTCTCCTTCCACCTGCCTTTTTATACCCTCTTAACATTTTTCTGTCACCTTGGTAGGTACTTGGCAGTTTCCATGAAAGTTTGGTGAGAAGGCTAATGGTCTCTTCCAACCTTATCTGTTCTGTGATTCATTTTATTGCTGCAGACACCTTGTGAATGAATGTGTGTGTGTGTTTCTGCTGACTGCTTTTACTCTCCCAGGATGTTTCATTTGCTTACAAATTATCCCCACCTCCAACAAGCTCACGAATTATCTCAGACAACCAAACATTGCCCTTCAGTATCTAACATGCCAGGCTTGGATTTTTTTGAGGAAAATTAAATAATTAAAAGGGCAAAGCAATTTTAAACCTGCTTTTGAATGAGTACAAGGACTTCAGGAGTGTGAGTTCACATATTTGTCTTTAGCTACTGCTTTCTCTGGGCTGCTGTGTCCAGGTGCTGACCTGGAGCCCCAGCTTTTGATATGAGCTTCTTTCCACCAATGCTCTCCATCTTTCCCTCACTGTTTGGAAGCAGGGAAGAAGAGTTGGCATGACTGTTGAATGTAGTTTCCAATGGATTTGAGAGAGACTCAGCAGGAAAAACGAGCCCTCAACTCAGCCCTCAACTCAAGCTGACATTGAAATATGATCATGATCTTTCCTTAATAGTTTAGTGTTGTGTTTTGAAGTGGGGATTTTTTGGGTGTGGGCTGTTTTTGTGGCTGGGTGGTGGGGAGGTGGTCGTTTTAAGGGTTTTTTTTGTTGTTTTTGGTTTTTATATGGAAGATCTGAAATAGGACAGATAAATATTTGTGATACTGTCATATAAATATCTGGCATAAGGACTGCTCAATTGTTTTTGAAAGAGCAGTGGAGCTCAAGATTTGCTTGGACTTTGGAAGTTTACACTACATTGCCATTACTGTAAGACTACTGTGTTTCTCAGTTTTTCAAATGTTAACCATCTGGTCTTTAAAGGTAAGGATGCTCACTGTTGATGTGTTTTATTTACCTTAGATTGGTGTGGTTTTCTCTTGAAGAGCAAATTAATAGTAACTTGGTGACTCCCTTCTGATGCAATTGTAATTTTCACACGTTTTTCCTAATATAGGGATAAATGAGATGTGGTAGCTCTAATTTCTTAGAAATATAGGAACTCTCAGTTCTAAAATCTACCATAAAGACTCTACATTTTCTCCCTCACCATTGGCTTCATTGAGACAGACATTCAATGCTGCAGGAAATAAACATGTTTTAAGTATGGCTTTATATTTTGAGAACATTTTAGTGCCACTGGAAATTGTGACACATAAATGAATAATAATAATAATGATAGGGCTTAAAGTGTCCTGGGTTGTTCTGAAGAATTTTCTGAGGTGTAGCTAAATTTCAAGTTTAGATAAAGAAATACTAAAAATCATTAGTGGAATCTTAGTTTGATTGCTAAATTTACAAAGGATGAAGGCAGTGGTTCCCAAATGAGTCTGTTCTCCCAGGGGAGCCAGAAGGGGGAATAACTGTGTCAGCTTCCATTGCAAGCACTAAACCTGGAATTTATAGGTGCACATTTTAGTAATTATCTGATTATCCCTTTCAAAGACGACCTTTCAGTGGTGTAATCAGAATTGGAAAAAGGAAGTAAGTTTCTCTTGTATTAAATTAAGATCTATTTGAATAGCCATTGGAAATGCTTGAACACTTCTTTGAGAAGAATAAGGTGTACAGATATTTGTAATCCAAGCTGATTCTGAGTATTTTTTTTGTTTTCATAGTGGCCATTTTAGAGACAAACGATTCTGTAAGACCTTGAAAGGAAAGGTCACTTAATGCAGAATGTACATCTGTACAATTTATATGCAAATTAATATCCTGATTCATGGCAGACAACTGGGTTTAAAATCACTGTGGTTTCATGCCAAAATCCATAATACAGCATTCATTTTCCTCTGCATAATAGAATTTTATTTGGAGAACATATTTGACTAGATGAAGACATCAGTGTGTCTTGGATGAGAGTCTGGCAGTAATCCCATATATTTGCCATCATTACATTGTAGGGTTGTCACTGTGTCTAGCATGGAAAAAAACCCTCCTTCCTTTGGAAGGCTTCCTTTGCCTTCCTGTGGCTCCCCTGGGGACAATTTAATGGTTTTGGAAGGGATATGAATGCAGTTAAGTTGAAAAATGTATATACAACTTGGGAGCTGTTCAGGTAGTTTCCTTAAGGATTCACTTATTTCCTAGGGCTTCCAATATTTGGATCTGGGATACTGTGGACATAGAGGGAAGTGGTACAACTCATGCAAACCTTAAGCTGCTGTTCAACAGCACAGCAGTAATCAACCATTTTTATTTAGCATTGATCCTCCCCTTTCCAGATTCTACATACATTTTCATGTAGCCTTAAATTAAGTACATACATAATATGAAACACAGGAAGAAAGAATAATCATTTTTGAAAACAGTTTACATGATATTTAAAATTAACCATTTGAATTCCCCTTAGGTGTTGGTTTAAATAGGACTAATCCCCCTATATTATCAAATGTATTATATTTCTGAAAGTCTAAGCAGAACTGCATAAGTTAACAGTATTTTATAAATCTTCCAATTTTTTTTTTAAAGTTTCTAGATTGATCAGTAGTCTAATGCATTTACCCTTGGGAATCATAAAGTATTACTTTAAATGACTAAGTGATGGTAAAAGAGCTTAATCTCTTACAGCTTGTCTACAAGCAGAGAAGATCAGAAAGATGAGTTTGCCAGCTTGCTGCTCTTTGGAGACTGGGGAAATTAAAAGTCCCTGGTAGACTTAGATTTGTAGTCCTGTACTGAACAAATATGACCATAAATATATGGGAAGTTGAAAAAGAGAACAATTTGTCATATTTCCAGAGAAAAATATTGTCTTCTTTAAGAACTAGTGTATCAATTTACACAAGATCTGCCAGCTCCAGGATGGGATCAGCTGGAATTTGTCATCAGATGTTGTGCTGGAGTGTTTGTACCTGCATCTCCAAAGCCCTCCAGCTTTTTATCTGGAAATATCCCACCTAGCTGGGGATGGAACCAAGGAAATGGATTCTCTTGTCATTCATGGCAGTGATGAAAAAGGGATCCTCTCTCAGGATTTCTTGTTTCCTCACCTTTTAGTGTAATTGATCTGACACCTGAAGGAGATTTCCCTGGGTCGTGGGAAATCAGGTCACTCTGGCATTGGGTGGGATCCTCACTTGGGGAGCCCCTTGGTCATTTTTATGTATTCTGCACTTTTCCTTCTGTTGGTTTTGCCACTCTTTTTGCATCCAGATTCACTCTTTTTACTGCATTTAATGCACATTAGATAAACAGTGCTTGGATTTCCTCGTTACCCTGGAAAACCAATTCTGATTGCAAAAGTAAAACAAATTAACGGTAGCCAGCTCATCAGTAATTTATATTTGAAGTGAGTGGAAACAAAACTCCACGCAAGTGAAGGCAAATTTAAGCAAAGCAAGCCTGGCAAGCTTGAGAAGTAAGTGCTGGCCATGGTTCTTGGGAGTTTTGCAGATTTTCAGAGGGTATAGTTTCCACAGGAATATATGTGAAACCGTAGGTAGTTGTGCTTTGAATATAACTTCATTCATATTGAGATTATGTCGTCCTCTCCTGTGAAGCTGAGTTGCAATGCCTTGAAATGTTTCTGCTTGGAAAAGGGGGGGTCAATATCTTCAATTAAAAAAAAGCTAAGTTAGGAGGAGAGAAATTGGTTGAAATACTTCATAAAAAAAAATCAGAGTTTAAGCAAAAAAGGTATGGGGATACAAATTTTTTTATTAAATTAAAAACTTTGTGGAGAGAAGGCTTCTATATGATTAGAAAGGCCTGAAATATGTTTCTCATTTTCAATCTTGCACCTGTGAGTTTTCATTTGATGGATAGATTATTCTAGGCAAGGGACCAAAACAAAGTAGCCAAAGGACAATAATTTGATAAGGGAATGAGAATGTATTGTATCCAAAAGGATGTGGGTGCCGTTTTAAAAATCTTTTGAATTAATAGCAATCTCTTTAAACTTCTCTTATTAAATATTATATTTATAAGCAATTTTTAAAACACTTGTTGAGTTTTAACAACTTAATGAAATAATGTAGGATTAATATTTTTGAAATTGCAGTACTGTCTGCTGCTATAAGCTTTTATTTCATTAATTTCCAATTTAGTAATTTAGTTAAAATTTCAAAACCATTACCTCAGACTTGTGTATTTCACTTTTATTTGATTTAAATGGTTGAGAGAAGCTAACCAAAGGAAGACGGAGATCCAAAAAGATGATTCAGGAAAAAAAAATTTGATACTTATTTTCAAGGCAATAGAATGCAAATTTGCATTCATTACAGACTGAGTAGGATTAGGAAGTCAGATTCCCCAGCATTTTTGAGTTGGGACAGGCTGTTTCTTTTTTTAATACCTAGAATACACTTAGAAAGTATCATGAGGAATATTGTGAAGAGTCTTGTATCCACTTCTCTGCCATACAATATTATATATTCAGTTAGATAAGCTACCAATTTATTAAGTTTCATGGTATAAAAGCTTCCTATAATGAAAATATTCTGAGCATTTTCTTTTCTATATATGTTTTTTTTTCTGTTGATGAAATTGTTAAAATTAAGACAATTATAAAATGTCAAATTTAATCTGATTCTGAACTATGGAACCACATTTAAGTTAGTATAGGAATATTGTTTTCATATTAAGTGGTAGGCATAAAACTAAAAATATCCTAGAAAAAAGTGTGAATGATAAATTAACCCATTAATCCATTCTTCGTGCCCCAGGACCCATCATTGTACACTTCACCATCATCTGACTTAGAAGTGAATTAATACCTGGTTATTGTTTTGGAGATCCAGGAAGTGAATTGAAAAAATAAAATATTTATTTTAATCTTGATTGAAACCTAGTTCTCTTAAGAACCTTATATTTCTCAGGGAAAAAAAAAAAAATCTCTTAACCTATACAAATTCATGTGGTAAGGACTTTAAAAAGGGATATTATTTCAGGTAGCAGTCATCCAGCAGCCATCTAAGTCATCCAAGGCATAAATGACTCAGGGATGCATTTCTGGGTTTTTTTTAATGTAATGGAGAATTTATTAGTGTTTTGTTTCACATATCAGAAGAACTTTGTAATTAGTGAATAAAGTCCTTCTAATGTTGTCTTTTATGGGAGAGTTGATCATCTCTGTTCTACATGTACAAACATTAGTGGAAAAATACCAATTTTATAAGCAAAGATTGATTCTGTCTGAGCTCTGGCTCCTGTTGCAGTGGCAATTCGATAACGATACCAAATAATTGCTGTTTATGTGGATCAAAACAGGATTTACAAATAACCACACATGGTGTGATTCTGGATCCTGGACAGGGCCAGGAGTTGGACTTTGATCCTTGCAGCTCTCTTCCAGCTGAGGATATTCTATGATTCTCTCCTCTGTGATTTGTATTTGAGGGTACTTGGACAGACTGTGAAACTTCTATCCCTAAAAATACCTCAAAGCCATTTTTCCCACTTCATAGACTGGCAGGTTTTTTTTTTCCCTCAGCCTTGCTCAAGAGTTGATTTTAACAATGCTGACAACATTCTGTATTACAGTAGAACGTATAAAAGGCATGCTGTAAAGATCTGTGGAGGCATTTCACAGTATATACATTCTTTTTATAGGTGAATACTCCATTTAAATGTTCAGTTGAACAAAATTTAGGTAGTAATTAAAAGTGTTTAACCCACATAAAAAAATTTTATGTAGGTTATGCAATTAATTTTATTACAGAAATTGCATTTAACTTAAGAACTGATGACCTTATCTTAATGCAGTAATGTATTTTTCATTAAAATGAAACATCCTGTTAGCCAGGCAATAACCAGCCAGAAAGGAAGAGATGGAAAAGGTCCACAATATACCATGTACTACATCTGTCTGAAAGAAAAAAATATAGCCAGTAATGCAGCATTTTTCAATTTATTACTGTGTCATATTGGAAAGTTTAAACTGTAATTAAATGGATGGGAACTACTAATACACTGTCATTTTACAGCTTGGATGGTTTCTACTGCTGAGCTGTCCTACCTCCCTCAGTAAATTACAGCTGTTGCTTGGTCTTTTATGCAGGCTTTCACACGTGGGATGTATTAATCATTGAGGAAGATTATTGAATGCATTTCCAGACACAGGAACAGCCAATATTTCTTCCGTCAAATGCACCTTCCACCTGTTTGCTGCAATGCTCTGTGCATTTGTAGGGGTTCCTTGTCTTTGTTGTGTGCTGATAACAACATAGATCTTGCAGATGAAGTTTTCTAGATGACTTAAGGTGATAACTCTGAGGGAGTGAATACATTATTATCATTGCTTTTGCTGTCACTAGGTTGTTTTCTCAGTACAGCCTATAATTGCAAGTGTTTGGTATTAGCAGCAAACAATATTTTTAGCAATGCCATTGATAGTATTGTTTAACTATACTACAAGGAAGAGGGGATTTTTATATGTAATAAGCAAATAAAAATGGATTGCCTATAGAGTCTTACTCCAGGCTGTGTACCTGCAGGTAGTGAACAAACCTAAAACCTAGGGGGGTGCTGATGGGGTTTGTACTCCTTTTCCTCTCTTCAGATGATTAAACTGCTTTTGATGGCAGGTAAAATTATGTAATTTCATCTTTTTTTAACTATGCTTTTAGATGTCAATATTTTGGGTAGAGCACATTGCTTAAAACTCGCCCAACTTCTGAAGGCTTTTTTGTCTTGTCTTTATTGAGAAATTTTGTTTTGGATCAGCTAGAGATTCTTACTAATATCAACACATTGGTGGATCTGATTCTGCAACCTTTGTCATCAAACAGAAATCAACAATCAAGGAAAAAACCCACCAAGCAAACAGGAAAATATTAGAGTAAAGGTTCAAACCATGAAACAATTCTTTCTCTGGTTTTGAGTAAAAAACCAATTTATTGCTTTGGGAGAAAGAAATTCTCAGTTGGCTAATTTTTAGGTATTAGGTCTCTTTTACAGTAGAGGAAGTTCCCAAGGAAAATGATGTGTACAGCAAGAATAGTCTTCTTACTTTATTAGATGGCTTGGTAGGTTTCATGGCTTATGTTTAGCTGCTAATAGTGTTCATTCTTCCTTGAAGTGGTGAGAGAGATCTCCTGTAAATCTTTTTCTTCTTGAACTGGATCAAATACTATAATTGCAGAAAACTGGGAAAAAAAAAAACAGTACAGATTTTGTTTAGCAGGGAAAATATCTTTTGAAAAGCCATAGAAGCAAGCAAATGTGTAAATGATTGGTGGGCTAATTGTCCTGGCACAGTAGTTACAGTCCTTGAATAGAAAAGTTCATTGACTTAAGATTTCTCAAATTTCGATGAATTTTAGCTTTATTTTAGGGGTTTTTTAGTTTTTTTTTTTTGGGGGGGGGGTTTGTTTTTGCTTTGGGTTTTGGTTTGTTTGGCTTCGTTTGTTTGTTTTGTCGTTATTGCATTGGTTTTTGTTTTTCTGTTTTTTTTTTTTCCTCCCTGTGTGGTGGTGGTGGGCCTGTCTACTTTACTTTATTGGTGACTATTGTCAGGACAGTAAAAAGAGTAAACTGAGGTAGACAACCATCTAATGAATGATTTTTGAGGCAGGAAGGCACATCTGGGGACTGCATAATCTAACCCCAGCTCAGGGCTATGTCTCTCACTGGGTTTTGAGTATCTCCAGAAGTGGAGGCTCCACAGCTTCTCTAGGAACCTCTGTCATCAGTGTCTGATCCCTTTTGCAGAAGAGAAGTGTTTTCTTGTGTTTAGGTGAAATTGCTTCTATTTCAGCTAATTTCTGTGCTGTTTTCCTGTCACTGGGCAGAGCCTGGCTGCCTTTTCTTTGCTTCCCCCAGCTGATGTTAGCACACGTGGATCATATCCTTTGCATTTCCCATTGGTACAGTTCCTGTCAGCATACTTCTCCAGCCTCTTGAGGTCCTTCTGGATGGCAGCACAAGCCTCTGGTGAATCAGCCACTTCCCCAGTTTTATGTTATCTTCAGAAATGTCATGCTTTGTGTGTAAAGATCAAACTTTTGTCACTATTGCAGAAATCACGAATAGAGACAACCCTGAAGCTGAGACAACTGACTGCTGCTGAGCTCTTGCTTTTTAGAATAGATGGGTGCCAGGTTTTGTGGGTATTTTGGTTTTTGTTTTGTTTTTTTACTAGATGTTTTGCCATAAAAAATGAGTATAGTGTTGTGGTCATTCCCTAAGTTTTTTTGGTGACTTTTTGATGGTATCTTATGGATGATGTTCATAAAATTCAAGTGATTTGTTAGCTATTGTGCTTGTTGTAGCTGATGATCCATTGCCCACATTAGCACTCCTAAATCAGATTTTTTTACTTTGATATTATTGTTATCTAGGTTTTATTTAGATATTATTTTTAAAGGCAATTGCAGCATATATGAATAGCAGGTATGTTACACTTCCAGTTTCTGCAAAGAATTAACACTCTGCAGTAGTTGAAGTCTTCCCACTGCTAAGAAATTAATGGATTACCTTCAAGGAACTTGATTTTTCTGGGGTGGGAAGGTGGGCTGGAACATAGACAAACTTGCAGTTTGTGGTAATTTTTGTGCTGTCCAATAAATGTTACCAGGTTTCAGTGAAATGGGTGCACTCAGTAAATAAGGGGCAGCTATTAGCATGTAATTGAGGCCTTCCAGTGCCTGAAGGGAGAAAAAGATTCTTTGCTGGGAGGGTGAGGAGGATGCTGGAATATATTTCCCAGAGAATCTGTGCCTGCCCCATCCCTGGATGTGTTCACAGCCAGGTTGGAGGGGCCTCTGAGCAACCTGGGATAGTGGAAGGTGTCCCTGTCTATGGCACTGGGCTTGTAATTGGGCGATGTTAGAGATCCCTTCCAAACCAGACCATTCTTTAATCCTATAACTGAATTTTAAATGTTATTATTTCTACCTCACTGTGAGCAAGCAAATGAAATGGCAATTAGAAAGAATTTTATTTATTATGTTCAGTCTTCTCTTTAAAAAATATTGCTGGGTTCCAAAACCTTTTACTCCTTGCTCCTCTGTCTGCACATGACATGTTTGTCAGTGGCATTCCTGAAAGCACAGAAAGATAATTTGAGAGGGTTAATCAAGGTAGGCAAAGTTTCTTACTCATAAATATTTCAGGCAGGACTGGAAACTTAAGCAGAGCCTTAAGTGATCTTGTTGTCTCTTAAGGATATGCTGCTGAAGGTGCTTCAGCTATAAAAATCTGTCAGCAAGGATGAGTCTGTTCAGATATATGTGGTGAGACTGTGATTTACTGACTCACCTGGCAGCTGGCAAAGGAGAGGAAATGGGTAAATACCTCGGTGGTACACCAGTTTTATCACAAGGCAGTGAGGAGGGTTTGCAAGGCTCTGGGGTGTTGCAGAGGGATGTGTTATTTTAGATATCACCCCAACTGCTTTTTACCAGCTTGCTGGACTGTGACTTGGTGTTTGACTTCCTCAGCACCCAAAATGTGAGAGATGCCTTAGCAAGAGGTGCCTGATAATTGGGTGGATTTATATTGGCAGGGAATCTGCACAGGTGCCCAACACACTGAGAGAGGGAGAGAGGAGCTCAGGGAATCCAAGTGTCTCCTCTTGGGTGCAGGAGAGCTTTTAGCTTCTCATGGAGATCCATTAATTTTGTATCTGAATACCTTAAGGTCCTTGCAGGACAAAGCCAAGAAAGTTATTTAGAGGTTTCTTTATCCTGGGAGGAGCTCAAAACATTCTGACCAGGAATCTCTTCAGGGCACGTGTGATTGCTCACAAGAATTTGGAGTTGTCTGGAACACCTTTTAGCTGTTCCTAACTAAGCACATGCTTCCATTTTTTGCCTTGGAGCAAAGACCATCAGCTACCAGAAGGAGTTTGACCTGGCATGTGTGACTTTGCATTGAAGTGGACTGAAGCACTCATGCTGTGAAGGGCAGATGAGATATAGATGAGGAAATTTTTTCGTCAGTGTTTCTTGCAGTCTCTCTGCACAATGCAAACACAGCTGGCCATGAGCATGTGCAAATCCACAACTTTTGCTCTCCTGCCTGGCATGGTAAGAGGAACTTCCAGTGCAGAGATCAGGAAGTTAAATGTGGGCAGGAAACTCATCCCTCTGGAAAACAACCAGGCTAAGGCAGGTCACTCTGCACCTTAAATTTTGAACTGAGCTTAGAAACACAACCACTCCGAGCAGTCAGAGCCTGGCAGCAGAGCAAACACCTGGTTTAGAGTGGCCAGATGTTGGTTTTGAGGATCCTGACCTGGGACAGACTACTAGACTAGTGGGGTGACAAGTTCTCTCATCTTTGCTGTGGGAGATGCAAATAGCATCTTATCCACTTTGTGAAAACACAAATGCAAAAAATAAACTCTGGGGAAGAGAACAAAAGGTATGTACTGCTTGTTAATTAAGACTGATGATATTAACAGAATATTAATGAGTCTGCAATAAAAGAAGGCTTCATCTGAAATGTTAATGTGAAGCAAGACTTGATCGAAGTTGCTAAATATAAATTGTGTTTGATTAATCACTTTTTATTGTGGTATATTTTTAGATTGTATTTAGCAGCTACCCCTGAAAATGAGAATCAGAGTAGTAATTGGAATGCAGGTGATGTAAGAGAGATTATGCAGGAATGGCTGCTCATGTTTTTTGCTTTGCTGGGGAGAAATAGGAATTTAAATTTCATCTGTTGCAGTCAGTGCAGGCAATGCTGGCTGTGAGGCTGTAACTATAGAGGGAGCCTGTACTCCATCTAGGGAAACATGCCCTGGTGTGCACTGAACTGAGAAGAAATATAGGTACTTCTTCTGGCATGACAACCTGAACCCCCTGGGTGACATCCAAACTTGTGTAATTGCAGGACCTAGATGACATTAATCACTCAACCACAAATTGAGTTTCAAGCTAAAGAAGTATTTGTCTGTCTTTCAGCACATACACTGTTCTTGAATGCATAATAATTTCAAATGTTTGCTGGGCTTGGGGAGAAAAAGTGAGCTCAGTATAAAAATGAAATACTAATAATAGTGTAAAAATAATATACTAATAATAAAAGTCTTCCTGACCAGTTCAGTGTTTTTACTTTTAATGAATAACCCATTTTTTATGATTCTAAAATAATTTCATTTTTCCTTTGAAATAACACAGCTCTGTTAACACTGTTCTCGTTTATATGCTTTAAAACCCCACAATAGATCTTCCCATAGTGAAAAGAGCCCGATTTTTAATATTTTGCTGCAATTTAAACATTGAATTCCTAGCAATAATACCCAACAAACCATATGCACTAGGAAAGGAGAATTTTATCTGTTTACTGTTCAGATTTCATATAAAGATGCTCATTTTAAAAAATGAGCAACAGCCTACTTGTACAACTGCCTGCCTCAGTCTGTGGTGATATAACTGGAGGTAATTAGGAGGTGTGTATGAGGAACAGCATGTAAAACCTTTAAATAGATGCTCATCTTGGAGGATTCAGCACTCTTAGATATATTCAGGAGAGGTACTTTGATTTCCAAGACTTTTTTTATAACATTGTGGTGCTGGGATAAGGAACAAGCTGAGCTGTTCTGAGAGTGGGACAAGCTTGCCAGTGTGCCCTGAAAGACAGCAGGCTCTTCCAGATGAGGTGACTTTTTTATCCTACAGATTGTGTCAATATTAATTATATTTTTTTCAGCTCTGCATTTAGATACAGGAAGGTGATGGTGAAACTTCCATTACTGTCATAATTGTTGAGAGCAATTTGGTGATAGAAACATTACACTTTTAGGTTTTAAACAAACTCTTAAAGGATAGCATTTCCTGAATAAAGGTACTGATAGTTTTCATAATTTCTCTATGATTTTTTATACAAGTTTATAATATTCCTATTTACCTTAAAAATTATAAGATTAATTGGTAACAAATCCATAAATCATGGAGATAAATTTCATGATGCCTGTAGAGTAGTATTCTGAGATTGTGCAGGGTTCTGTCAACTTCACTCTGAAACTGTTCAAACTGAAGTATTGTGAGTAACCATGAGATTGTATCTTTCCAATTGGCAGCATTGATTAAATTTCTAAACTTTCACTTTTACTTTAAGTGGTATATTTCATTAAGCATCTCAAGGAGATTTTTAGACTCTGATTTTGGATGAACATTGGCATCATTTGATTATAGGAACTTATCAGAGATCTCGTTTTATTCAGCCAACTGCCTGTCATGATGTACTTTTTATTTTTTTTTTTTGAAACTTGCTGAGATGGTTATGAAAAGTACACTAGCCTGCTTCTTGAGCAGGAAAGGTTACAAACAATTTTTTTTTTTTACATCTTACAGGGTGCATTTATTGCAGTCCTATTCCAGATTCCCACACCCTTCTCTCTTTATTGAAAAATTTTCCAATAGGAATTACAACATTTGTATCAATCTCAGGGAAAGAACAGTTTAGTGAGTGTGGGCTCTGTTGGCTTTGCAATGTAGTTTTTGTCTCTTGTGAAGCTTCATGCAACATTTTAGGATTCTGCAAAACTTGAGTAAAATTTTTTTTCTCCAGGGTTAATAGAATGTTTATGCCCCAGGCATTTGGAGGTAAATCTAGGATAGAACTGCTGGCAGATACAGCTAAAGAGGAAACCCTTTAGTTACATAGAAAGTATGGAAACAAGTGTAGTCCCTTGATAAAACATTGTTAGCCCCTAATTAAAATCTTATCTGGTAGGTGTAGAGCTTGCAGAAGGGTGTAGAGAAATCTGCATTGCCATCTGTGGGAGAGGTGTTTTGAGCAGACATTTGGAAGACAGTAGAGGACGTACTCTGAAACACGTTAATTTAAATGTATTGTTTCTGCTGAAAAGAGGAGTGGGATTGAAATCAGCATGCCTGTTCAACACAAAAATTAAATTACAGGTGGTGTTACTTGCTGATTCAGGTCCATATGTTAAAGTAATTTGTGGGAGGAACTGACTCTTTCAATGTTCTTTTCAAAAGACATCCCAACTTCTTGACACTGCCATAGCTCAAATGGTAATTAAAGGAAGTCTTGAAGCAGGAAAGAGGGAAAACGTGCAGTGCATTTTTGTTCTCTTGCTGGTACACATGTAAATCTCATTTACACCTCCGCAAGTTACTGAGTAAAATCTTCCACTGGTAAGGCACAGGGTGTGTGATCTTGCAAGTTATTTTCAGACCAAAGGATTTATCTAATAAAAATCACTTTGTGCCTAAATAAAACCAAACAGAATTAATTGCACATTAATCAGTTATGTAGGGCTGCACCGTCTTTCTATGCAAGTTCTTAACAGGATTTTTACTACAGAGGAACAAGTTTCAACTGTATATTTTTTTCCATCAAAAATCTAATATTCATGATGGATTAAATGCTCATCAGTTGGAGGAATCACTTAGGCTAGTTGATGTCTTCTTACTGTCATTCACTTTGTGGACTGCCATTCCAAGTATGAAAAGGGAAGAAAGAAACCTTCTGTTGAAGGTTATTTTTTACAGTTCAATCTACAGTGGGGGTAAAAGAAGAATGACAAATTAAGATATAAAATGTCCCTGGAAGGTAAAATTACTAAAATATCCATGCATTAGTCAACCCTTCAGTGAGATTTCTTAACAGTCTAAGGAGTAGAAAGGTCTTTCTGGAGAGAGAGCAGTGAAATTGATGTTTCAGTGTGCCACTTTACTGGCTCTTTGTTTAGCTGGAATAAATCTGTATGAAATGGCATCATGTAAAGGACTACATAATCTGTGGGAGTTGATGATGAATTTTTAATTTGAGAAAGACTGGCTTTTTGCAAAATAAACCTCATGATCTAAGATGTAATGACTAAAAATTGCTGCTTTAAATGCCAAGGCTGTGGCTTCATTATTTTTTGCACATTAAATAATGATTTTAATAAAAGTCTAGAGTTCATGTTCTCTTCTGAAAGCCATTACCTCTCAGCACTGGCATATATACTTCTTTGTCTAGAGGGCAAAGTGAGCAACATCTCATATTTTTCTTAGGCTCTATATGAAAGCATTAATTTCCTTCTGATGCTTTGATGGAACTCCAGTGCTGTGGGGTAAGTTAATGCAAAATGATCACGTTTTCACTCATAATCAATATAGCTGTATGACAGTGGACATCTATTTTTCATTTCAGAAAAGCTGAATGATGTGTGGATTTTTTACAAAAGGCTCCTTTTGAAAAGCAGGGATGGAAATAGCATTTTTAGCAGGAGGCTGAGTCCCTTGTTTATACCTGCAGTTGCCTCCCAGCAAAGAAAGATCTTGATGTTTGACAAACATTTTCTCTTATCATTTACCTGTTGCATTTAAATAAATCAGATACTTGCCATTTTACTTAAGGAAAGCAAACAACTAGCTATTGATCTCCTAAGGTTTTGATGGAATAATTTTTTCCATTTGAGTATCTCTGATCTTGGGCTCCTTCCATCAGGGTGCTGGAAGCAAAAACTGCTGCAGATCCTTGCTCATTATTGAGAGGAGAATGATGGAAAGAGAGACAAGTGTTGTTTTCAAGACAGAAGTTGAAGCATTTATTTTTGTGAAATACAAGTATTTGCTCATCTTTATAAAAATCTTTATTAAAAAATATTTATAAAAATTTGTGGAGGATTGTCTCCTGTGGGAGGGATTCCACACTGGAGCAGGGAAATAGTATGAGAAGAAGGAGCGGCAGAGACGTGTGATGAACTGACCACAGCCCCTCTGTCCTCCTGTGCCTCTGGGGAGGAGGATGCAGAGAAAATTGAGAGTGAAATTGAGCTTAGGAAGGAGTTCTGGGGAGAAAAGGGGAGGTGCTTTTTAAGATTTGCTTTTATTTCTAATTACCCCACACTGGTAGTAAATTTGCATTTTTTTTTTTTCTCCAAGTTGACTTTATTTTTCCTGTGATTGACTGGAGAAGGAGCCTTTTGTGGTTTTTTTCCCCTTTCCAGCTGAGGAGGGGAGAGACAGAGTGACTTTGGGCACCTGCATCCACCACTAGAGTTTAATATTATGTTTGAAAAATAAAAATAACTATAAAAATTTTCTATACCTCAGCCCCAATTACTAAGATTAATAATGTATAGTAGATTTTTCTTGTTATCAAGTGGTCAAGACTCAGAATATGTTAATATAGTATATTTAATCTCTCAAGAAAACAGAGGAACTTCTAAAAGTCTTTCTTACGGTCTGTTGAAATCACATTTTTAGCCTAATAAACTGTCAAAAATATTTTAGCAGAAGATGTGTTTTATTATTTCAGTAAAGAGTTATAAATGGAAAATATTGACCTCGGAAGTCAAATAACAGCAGGTGTCAGAAGTCATGTAATTATAAACCACTGATGAGAACATTGTGAAATGGATTATTGAAGATTAGCTTTAAAAATTCTATTGCTGGCAAGAAAGTAACAGTGCAAAGTTTGCAAAATTCTTAATTCTTGGTGTATAAGACGATTCTAAATTACAGTATTATGTAAATTTGGGGGCAAGGAAATGGAAAAGAAAAATGTTCATAGGGAGAAAAATTTTAGAAATTCTGGGGAAAACTAATCAACTCTTTCTCATGTGATAAAGCAGGTATCAACAACCCCTTTTTGATTCACATTGTGTAATTGTGAGCTTTAATTTCTCTTTTATCTTGGTCAGTACCTGTTGCAGAGCTGCAGCTGCCTGAGGCTGCTTCTGCTTCCACCCCCTGGAGTTCTGAGCAGGATTTATGGATCGTCCAGAGCACACTGCAACTGATTAATCTCAAAACAAAGCTTGTGATGTTTTTGCCTTGTGAATGTAAAGATTTCACAGTTGCATAAATTCGTGTGTCTAGGAGAGGGGACCAGAGGAGCTGAGACAGACCTGACAGGCACAGAGATGCACATTGCTTTACTCAGGGACTGGCAGATGCTTTCACATGAACAAGTGATGTTTGTAAATTCTGCCCCTTCTTCAGGATCCCTACACCTGTCTACACAGCATGACCCTCCTGTTAGCAGCACTCTGTGCCAGCCAATTCTCTTCTTTTGGCCTCTCTTTCTGCCACAATAATGAAGTGTCTCCTTTTGAGGCCAAAGAGGTGTTAAAAGTTTGTTCTTGACAGATTATTGATGTTTTTCTAGCCTATGTTATAACAGGCTCTTCATTTGTTTGCTTCATTTTGAAGGAATAATGTACCAAGCTTTCAGCCTCAGCAGGTAGGATAGATTAGGCACTCTTAGATTTAAAAACAAATATTTAAAAATATAGCTATCAGGATGTGGAAGTTTTGGGTTTTTTATTCTGCAGTTTTTGGAGGTCTATCACTCTTAGCAAATGCAGGTGACTGCTGATTTGTCATCCTGAAAACATAATTTTTCATCAGATACCATCTGCAAGTATGGCTAAACCTTTCAACCTGTGTCAAACTCAATTATCTTGTTACCTTTAATTTGGAAAATGACACCATTCAGTTGTGAAGGTTGACCTCCATGTTCTCATTTCCACTAATATTGTTAGTAGTTGCTTAAGTTAAGGAGCCAAAAAGTATTAGCCAGAAAGGAAGGAACTGAAACATTGCACACTGGATTCTCTGATAATTTGCCTTTTTTGTTTGTATCTGCAGTCTGGTGTTGTCTAGGATCCTGCTTGTAACAAAGAAAGTTCTTTCCTGGTTGTTTTGGGGTTTTTGTTTGCCCTCTAGAATTCATGATTTTGGTGCATAAAGAGCTGCTCTAACCAAGAAAAGACTGCATACCATGGGAGCAAATCTAGGTCAGTGAGAGGCTGATGGCAAGGCATGTTTTGAGCACTCATGTACAGGACCATCAGAGTTCAGATGCTTTGGATATGCAAAAGCAGGGCTATCCATAGGGAATCAGTGGGAAACAGTCCCTGCTCTGTGAGCTGGGAGCTGCCTTTGCTCTGCACCATTGTTGAAAAGCAGATTTTTCTTGTTGGATGGCTTTACCTCTGTTCCACAGAACTCTTTGCCTTCAGACAGCCAGCATGAGAGGGAAGCCAGTGTTATCTGTCTAGGGCTAGGGGAGGAAAAGGACCTTTGGTCAGTCATGATCCTGCTCTTCCATCACAAGGGAGCAGGTGCATTAAATATTGGCAGCTTTTGCTTCATGTTCCCACTGTGACAAAGCTGCACTTGCACCTCTCCAGCTGGACTGTGCGGCCAATCTTTCTACACAGGTGGAAAATAAAATCACAATTAAGTCTACTGGCCCAATATTGTGGAATGATTATATTTACTGTTCACATTTTTGCACACTGGTCATGATTTGAAGCAGCTTCCTGGGATTGATTTGAGTTTTTAACTTTTGGAGAGATCACAGAGCTCCTCCCTTGTCCTGTGTTTTTTCTCCTCACACTTTCTCTAGATCTCTGCTCCTTATTTCCAGCAGCATAGTTATTTTTCCTCTATTGCCCCCCAGTCCAGTTCCTTTGGACTGGTAATACCCTCATACCTGGGGCTCATATCCTACCTTTATCCTTGACTTGTGGATGTTTCCTTACAGCAGTAAATCACACTTGAGAAGTTTTATCCACCACTACCCACAAATCACTCCGTGCTCTGCACTGTGTTATTACTGAATCTATAAATAAGGGAATAAATCATTGGTTTCTGACTGGCAAAGAATATGCCACCACATATGAAAATACATCAATTTTTAATTCATTTCTGAAGGTGACCCAGAAGCAAACGATCACCATGCAAGTAAAATAGAAATACACTTATTATACAGTTCTCTGATGAAGAATTGTGTTTTAAGAGCATCTGTAGGATTTATGATTTCATACTTATAATTTGCATATGCTCCATATTTGTTTGGTTTTTAATACACTGTAATTTCATAGTAAATAAATTCACTGGGAGCTGCTGCCATCTCCTGGTTGATTGTTAAATCAAACACCAGGCTTGAAAATGCAAACTGGTATTGCAGGGAGATTTTTGAGGTCTTCCTTGTTAAAGCTGAGCTTAAAATTTCCAAACACTTCAACTTGCAATACAGAAGTCTAGATATTTGACAGGCTGGGGTTTTTGATGAGATGAAATTGAGTTTAACGCAAAAGAATGTCACTATGCAGTTATTATTTATAGTTAATAGGACAAACTTTGGTAGAAATATTAGACTAGGTACCTTCCCTGTAAATATATGCACTTCTAGATTTTGAAATTTAATTTATTTGTAAAAGAAATTTTGTTATTGAAAATATAAAGGTCATCTGATGCTTATAGTACCTTTCACATGTGAGTTTACCATCTCTGGTAATTTCTTCCCTCTTTCCCAACCAATGAACCTCTTCCCTTTTTTCTTTCTCTCAACAATTGTATTTAAACAAAAGCATGGTAAGACCTGTCAAGTTGGAGTATGAGCTTGTTGAGCTTCCTGGTTAATCTGCTCATGCTCCTTTTTTTTATGAAGTGACTTTTGGCCTCATGTGAATGTCACCACTGTCAATGATGTCACAAAGAAACCCTATTGCTTAGCAGTGTGCTTTCAAGTCTACCTAAAACATGTCAAAACTCAGAAAATTTGTATGAAACAGGTAATTATGTAGTTTTTTCTCAAAATCTGTAGTGGTACAGCATTATGCAAAACTACGACATCTTCCCTCCTTCTCCTTGTCTTAGTAGATTTATCTCATTTGGTATACAGAATGTGAAAACACCTCATAAAAATAATTAAACCACAGTTCTAAACCTATTTTTTTTTTTAACTCACAACCTTTTAAGTTGTACTCTAAGCTACTGGACATGTGCAGGGTCTCAGTACTAGCACTGCTATCAACCTTCAACTTCTTGTGCCTGTGAATTTTGCCCAGTTAATTTTTTACACTTATTATTGCAGTGGTATTTAGTGCATGCCTTTGCAGCATAGTTAGGAGGACTAATTTTTAATGTTCAGTGGTTTATTTGCTCATGTACGAAATGAGGGGAACATACTTTAAAATTTTGTCTTTATGGTATTGTTTTCAAATTCAGGAGGCAGAGTTGTATTCTGTTGAAAAGTTCATGTAAAACATTCAGTTCTGTCTAGTCAGTCTGAAAACCTGAAAAAGGCACACAATGTAAACAACCTTTATAATTCTATCTCATACAAAAGCTGAACTGGGCAGACAGCCACTAACTTCACTGTATTATCTTTTTGCATTTAGATATATGACTGGAAAAAAACTGATAATATAAATAATAGGGAGAAAAGACAAAGTAAAGTTATCCAAAGAAGGGAGTAGAAAAAGGAAAAATGGTAAAAATCTATTCCATGTGAACTTGATTATATGCAGAACTGAACTTAATCTCATTGAGGGTTTCTGTGCTTTGGATTCAATGTAATTACAGTGTTACCACAGACAGAAAACCACATCATTGTTTTAAAACTCATCTGAGTTTGAGTAGTGGAAGCAAAACAAAAAGGTTAAAAGTGTAGTCTATAAAATGAATTAGGACAGAGTGGCTTTGTGGTGTTTTGACCTTAACCTCACTGGAAAACTATGAATTATTTTTGTGGTGACAGGAGAGGATTTGAGGAATAACTAAAAGAAGACTATAACAGGAATTTTTCACAAACACATAGCTGTCTTTCTACAGACAAGCTAAGACAAATCAGTATTTTGCTCAATAAATGCATAATTTATGAAGATATTGATGTAAACAGCTTAAGGAAAAAACCATGAAGAATTAGTATTGTCTCAGAGTTTAGATGATCAGCACCAGGAACAACCTATCTCAGCTTACTTATATGAGTCTTCTATCTCTGGATGCAGCATTAATTAGACTTGATGATCTTAGAGGTCTTTTCTAACCTAAGTGATTCTGTGAGTCTACAACCCTTTCCTTGGAGAGGTGTTTTGATCCCTTAAAGACACAAAAGATTTCATTGTGGTTTTGTGAGGATCAAGAAGATGGCAATAATGTCAACTGAAGTAAAAAAAAAAATATTAAAATATTAAAAATATTAATTTAGTCTGTAGTGTCATCTAGTTTTGAATGTTTACTTTCATCATCTCTTTTGGCAGAGCTGCTGTACTGCCAAACACGCTTTTGTTTTGTTATTTTTGTTTTTTTCTGCAGAGATTGATTGTGAGGTAGTTTACTCTTACATATAATGTGCTTGGTGAAGGTCTTGACATCCTTTCCAATCCCAGCCTTTTAGGAGAGTCTGTCTGCTGTGGTTGGAGTGCAGGTATGGGTGTTAATCCCCAGGGAGAGGTGCTGGGTGAGGATACCTGCACTGGGGCATCCTGCCCAGGCGAGCACATGGGATACAGAAAGAAATCATTTATCTGCAACAAAATCAGGCTCAGAAACAGCAGATTAGCATCAGTGTGAGGCTGTGCTGGAACAAGCAGCCTTAGGATTTGCCCTGGTGTGGTGCTGCTGTGCCACACTGCTGCTGCCCAGCACTACAGATTTTGGATCTGATTGCTGTGACACAAAGACATTTTAACACCATAAAGCAAGAAAGGGAATTGCTGACCCAAATTGGCTAATTATATATATGGTGGAATACAGCACTTGTAACTGTAGTGATGCTGCAAAGTGTCTTTACTTCTGTGTGTAACTTTTGAATTTAATGTTGTAGTAAAAAAATTTCAATTATTTCCTTTAGATAAATATTTTAATTACACACGACTAAGCATGAGTTCTTGGCTCTACTGGGTATCTTAAAAAATCTTTTCTGACACAAACCCCACTTTTCTCCAAAGAACTGCCATTGTACTGGAATGTGCAGCAGGTGAAGGAAATAATTATTTAATCAAATATACAGCTAAAGCTTCTGGTACCCAAACCCCCCAAACAATCTGTACTTGAGGAGCTAATTGTATTTACATTCTACAAACAGATCAGATTTGTTAGAAATGAAATTATCAAAAAAGCTTAGAGGTAAGTGGGTAAAATGTTTCATTCCACTGGAGAGAAATACTGTAAGCTTCAAGGAGTTTCAGATATTTGTGACAAGTATGACTTTAGCACATGGGTTTTAATGCTCTTTTCAGTAAGACTTGAAGACATCTTGTATGATTGGAGTTTTGAGTTTGCACGCCCTGTGGTGGTATGCATAATTGACTAATGATGTCTGTAATTTGCCTGTGTGATTAATTCATTTGAAGCTATAAATATTCTATATTAAATTATGCAGAAAGTCAGCAAGTTTTTAACTGATTTATTGAAATGAAAAATAATTTCTGTGTTTCTTTTTTGTTCACTAACTAAACAAAGAAGTAGAGTAAAATAATTTGTAGTTTAATGACAAAAAAATTATAGCAATAGTAAATATAAGTACACAGTGTTCTCCTGTAATATGAATGGAAGGAGAAAGTTTGCTTTAACTGATGATTTAAAAAAAAAAAAAACTTATTACATTGACAAAATCATTCCATTAGCTTATGTTTAAGTCTTTGGGGAGCCCAGCAGAGAAAAAGTCGTGTGGAACTTGTATTGGGTATTCTCATGAGTTCTTTATGAAACTTTGTCTTTTCTCTTACATGAAATTGTTTTCTCTTTCTCAGAATGAAAAAGAAAAAAAAACCTGAATAATATTACTGAAATGCTCAGAAGTTTTGAAACAATTTTTTCCACTGTTTAAATAATGGACTAATGTATTTTATTCTTGTCTGCTTTTATTTTGAGCTTACCAAAACAACTTCCTGGTGTGTAGAGGCAAAAGTTTAATAGGAAGACTTCATTTTTATTTTGCATATCTTCAGTGATTATGGGATACACTTCCTGATCTAGAAGAACCTATAAATATTCTGGACAACTTGGGGGAGAGGAGGGAAAAAGAAAATAATTATTTATATGTCTCCCTCTGTTCTCTAAACAAATAGAGTTGAGAAGACAAATCCTGTTGTGACAGCTTTGAAGAGATGCAGAGATTAATGAACTAATCTCAGGAAGGAAAATGTGGCCTGATTAAATCTTAAATATTTTCCTGTTGTTCCTCACTGTGTGTGCAATCACACAGTGTATCATCCTTGAAGTGCATTAAAACAGGGCCATTGATACTTGTGCTGAATTTTCTCTAGGAAATTTTAGACTCTTCCTACTAAAGTTGTGTGAGAATTTTTAGTACAGTAATTTCACGATTATAAGCCGCACCATTTTGACTAAAATTTTGGTCCGAACCCAAAGTGCGGCTTATAATCAGGTGCGGCTTATATATGGACAAAGAACTAAAAGTTGCTGTTTTAGTTTGGAGGACAGGTGTCTGCTGAGAAAGGCAGGAACTTCTCTTTGAAATGGAGAATGTAAACCCCCTCCCTCCAAATTATTATAATTTGGAAATCAAGGTGCTTTCAGGCAAAGATATGGGAATTAGGAATAACAGTTCTTTTCTAAGGAAATCAAAATAGAAATACAGTACTACAAAGAAACAAACTCCAAACCCTGACAAAGTCAGAGTACAACCTGACACCCTGTCAGGCAGGGTGTTGGTAGCAGTCCCATTCCATGGTGGCTGCATCCTCCTGCAGTGACAGATGTGGCTCAGTTGGAGCAGTGCTCCTGCAGAAGGTGCAGTTTCCCTCTGGAGGTCCAGTGGTGATGTGGAGAAATCCGGTTTTCCTCTGGAGTCCAGTGGAGAAAGGGGCTACCTTAGTGTCCCAAAACCTCTGTTTTTATCTTGGTAAGAAATGTTGGGCTCTTCCCCCTGGCTGGAGCAACTTCCAATGAGATGCAGTAATTTTATCAGTCCCACAGTGGGACTCAATGGCCATTAGCAGAAAATGACTCGCTGGAGGAAGGATGGGGTGTGAAAAGATAAAGAACAATGCGCTGCCTGGTTTCAATGGATGGCCCATTAGCAGATTATCTGCCATTGAGATAAGGATCACTGCCCCCACCCTCAACAGATGGTGATAGAACAGATACCTTTTATCACACTCTGTATTGTAACATGCGGCTTATAATCAGGTGTGGCTTATGTATGGACAAAAAACCAAAAAGTTGCTGAAACCCAGAAGTGCGGCTTATAATCGTGAAATTACTGTAGTTTGTGTCACTAGCATAATTTCCATGCATATATGCAAAGCATGGTCAGGACTCAAGATTATTCCATTGTGGTTCAGTTCCTCTTAAACTCTGAGACATCCATGGTGTTAGAGTGAGTTATCAGTAGGAATGAGATTTTGCACTCAATGCTACAGCCTAATCTTTTCTTAGCTAGAACTGCCTTTTTATACTTGGTGTCTACTGCTTTGGATCTCCTGAGGGGCAGATGATGTGAGAGCAGTACTGAAGCTGAGAACACTGATGTTTAAAGTGGCAGTTCCCAAGTACCACGTGTGTCTGTGATGAATAAACATCACCTTGCCATGGCCTTGGAAAGGTTGCAGTGGCCAAACTCTGAAAATCATGGGGCTGACTCCCAACAGGATGCATTTTGTGACTGCTCAGGACCTCAGAGCTACACCTGGAGGACTGAGAAACAATCTTTGGGTGAGGCTGGCTATAAAATCAGGAGTGAGCAGACGAGCTATTTCTGATATCTGAAAGGAAAAGAAGTCAAGAGCAACAATATAGGTGTGGGCTCTCTTCCATCTGCTTGTAGCTTCCAGATTTCAGACAAAAAGTGATCTTGAAGACATCTTTGGACAAAGTGAACCATTCTGGGGAAAGGCAGTAAGGAGGAGAGTTAATGTGCTGCTGGAGTTACTACAGAGCTATGTGGGAATTACAAGTTTTATGGCTGGATATTGGAGGATAATTCAGCTGTGGGAGTTTTCTGTCCATGTACTTAAGAGGCTATATTTGAACATGCAATTTATAGAAGGATTAGCTAATCTTTGAAAATACAAACTGGAAAAATTGCAGTCTGAACTATATCAAAGCCCACAATGTTTGCCATAAAGCTTTCAGGTTAAGCCCATGTCCTATGGAACATGTTAAATGAATGGCACTATTAGGAGCTGCAAAAGTATGACATTAGAAATATTACAGCACTAATTGACACTGCTTTTACAGACCTTAATATTGCTACTTTAAGTTCTCATTGTTCACTTGCATTACAAATCTCTTGATGAATAGCTTTTTGTACAGGATTGTCAGGTTCAGCTTTAACAATTCATTTAATTTAATGGGTTGGTAATTCAGATAGGTTAACTCCACAATGAAAGGGTCATCCTGGGAGTGTCTGCAACAGAAAACAAAGTAATCCCTCTCATCTTTGGCAAAATGAGTCAGAAGATTGTTCTCATCTATGGATGCTTAATCTGGAAAAACTGTAGGATCCAGATCATGTGTGTTGTCCATTCAATATAGGAATAACCTATTTAAGATAGAAGTAGTCATTGTTACACAGTAAACTAAAATGTAAATTGAAAGTAAATTCAAATATGCTGTCTTAAAAATTGGAAATCCTAATTGAAATCTTGTTTAATAGACCAGATACTTCATTAGCTTGCATAAAATTCATGCTACGTTCCTGACTATATAACCCAATAAAAGATCATGAAGCTAAATCAGTAATCTGTCATTCATTGAATGGCAATTCTATATGGTGTGAACACATCACATACCTAAGCAAGGAAAATGCTCTGAATGTCAAATCAACCCAGAAATCAAATGGAAAAATCTAATTATACTTTTTTAAATATAGTGACTGCATAACAGCTTTAACTACAGTAATGCCACTCTCCTTCCTGGAGTGACTTTTAGCAGATATAGAACATAGAAGTGGACAGGATACAGCACTGTATGGGAAATGACTGAGAAGATGCTGATTCTGTGGATACTGATCCTTTTGAGGTGACATTAACCTGCATTAGCCCCCCCAGAGTGCTTGTCCTGTGCCTAGAGGGGAAGGTACCTGCTCTTAGCATGCTCATCCTCCTCCTGACTGCAGAAATGGCTTCAGCCCCTGTGATTTCAGAACTGCAGGTTTGGTTCATGTGCTCAGTTAATCTGTAGGGATGGCGGAGCACAAGACTGCCAAATTTCTCCTCAGGCAGCTCTTATTACAAGGGACATTTGTACTGTTTCCCTCTCATTTCCAGCATCTTTGTGTTTTCCTGTCTTTGTCCTTCCCCCATTTAACCTATCCATGATTACTTCACCCCTGTTGTCAGTTTTAGTAAATCCATGCAGTAATGGAGAGCAAAGACACTTGGACCTTCTTGTTTGCTCTGAAGAAGATTGTTCAGTGCAACAAACTGAGCCCTTTTATGTTCTAAACAGCAAAAGCAATACCCAGATTTGGTGATTCTGACAGAGTTACTCAGGTAATCTTGGCCTCAAGGTATCACTGAAATGGTGACCTGGGTACTATTGGCTGTGAAGGAACAACTTCCAAATGCTCTGCACTGTTCCCACTTGGATTGTCTATGTAATTTTTCTTATGTAAGAACCTCATAACCATCTACAAAAGTCAGAAACCATCCTGCTGCTGTCTGAGAAGATGAGGACCAAACATCTGAAGGGCAAGTTTTATTTAGGGGCTAGAAGATGGAAAAGCCCAAAATATCAGTATTCTCCATTGCAGATTGTGTTCTTGAAAGGTGACAAGCCCTGCAGACGTGGAATCTGACAGGGGCCTTCAGGCAGCTCCCTATTTTTATTTCATCTGCAGTGCCAGGAGCTGCAGTGGTAGGTTTATGCTAGACTTCCATTTCCAGACATGTCTTTGACTTCAGGAACTGAGTGTCTAGGTTTTGACAGATGAGACTGAAGTTCTTGAGAAATTCTCTGTAGGAAATGAATGCCCCAGTAGATTGTTTCAGTCTAAGAGCTGCTGTGGAGCTGACCATGCTGTCAGGGGGTCATCTCAAAGTAAAGCCATGTAGTGATGCTGTGCTGTTCAATACTGTATCCCTACCACTGTTGTCTTTCTCCCTGGAATATTGCTCCTCTGGTACTCATTTTAGTGTTGCTTGTTGCTTTAGAAGGGTCTCCTCAGTCCCGTTTTGGGGTGTTGAACACTCACATCTGCTCCTAAAGTTTACTCCAAAGGGCAAATTAAATTAGACCTAACAAAGAAATACTTTTAAAAAAATCTCATGCATGTGAAGGTGTTAAACCTAATGGATGGTATAGTGAATAATTATTAATTTCACAGTGAAACTGGAGTTCATTAAGGTAACCATGAGACTGGGCTCATGTATTCTGCATCTTAGACTCAATGCACTAAGTACTTTTGGTGCCTTTAGCATGTGTTGCCTTTGTTGTCTTCAAGGTGTGTTTATTAAGGATTGGGTATCTTACTTCCTGCTCTTCAGGCATAGATAATGGATATGTAGGGTAGAATTTAAATTTTAGTCGAAGATGTTCAATTTTTAAACAGTTTTCAAAGGATCCTTTTATGAAGCCTGGAAAGGAACCTTTGATTCTCAGGACTGCTGTGAGTTCAGGAGCATTAGAATCAGGTCATGACTAAAAATTATCATTCATCATTAAGAACAGGTTTTGGTGATAATGTGTCTTTAGAGGTACTGGAAAGTTCAATGCTAATTTCTTCATTTCAGAATGGAAAATTTGGAAGATGTTTTATCTTGGAAGTAATCATCCTTTTTGTTGTGTTTGGACCTTATATATGTACATTCGCATATGTAAATGTGCATCTTAAAGAGCATGTCTGCTAGAAATGTGGTGAAAATGGGCAGAAGAGTGTGCAAGAATATGTCAATACATGGTCAGTGTGTAGGAAACAATTCTCTAACACTAAGCAGATTAGAAAATGCTACTTCATTTTTTTGAGTGTATAGAAATTCTATCAGGTCCATGCAGAGGTGTTATGGTAACTTTTACTATTACCTTCTTATGCATTTGTGTTATGATAATTTAATTAATTAAATTGGTCAAATAATTCAGAAAAAGTTGGTGTATCAGAAAAAAATTAAAGGACATTTCTTCCTGGATATTTGTCATTTAAGACTAAAACAACCACCACCACTCCCTTCTGACCCATTTATGGGGCGGGGAGGAATGCAGAGACTGTAGATAAATTTTATATAAGAATCAGAAAAGAATGTCAGACATAATAGAAGGGAATTACATTCTCTGGAACAATTTGTCTATGATAAAAATCAGAAAATGTGAGGACATAATTTTGTGTTGTTTTGCTGCTAAAAGAATGTCATCCACCACAACAAATTACCAGTTAAAACATCTGCATGGAACAAAGACACTGGAACATGAATCCAGATGGAATCCAGATGTCATAAAGATTTCTCTGCAAAAAGTCTGATTATTAGAAACAAACTTACTTCACAATGGTCACTGATACTTTATCTTCACTAAAGATTCCTTTTTAATTACTATTTAATTTGAGTGCAAAAAGAAAAGTGAACTCTTGATTCTGCTAGGCAATCTGTGAAGGTTAATTCCATTCATTTATGGAATAATAAATAATTGTTGAGATGGCATAGTCTAGTGCTGTATGAATGAGTAGGTGTAGTTTCTTTAGACTCCGAAGTGGTACAAATTCAGGAAGTTAAGTTTTTACCCCTCTATTTATTATAGCTCTTACAAAATATAACATGAATTTAAAGAGGCAAAAATGAGGAAAGCATGCAGAACACAGACATTTTTCTTTAATTTGAGGAAAAAATCCCAACAGAGTTATGGGCCAGGAGGGAAATGTAGCAGTTTAAGTAGCCTTAAGGGTCTAAGTCTTTCTAATGTTTCATGTATTAAAGTCAGAGAATTGAGAATTAATTCAAACTAAATGTGGCAAAGCATGGAAATATTAGACTCTCACTTTACCCTTTACTAATGCTTTATGGTAATTGTAAAGCTTGATATCTCTGATCTAAGATGAGATGGATTTAAGAAAAATACAGCCCAGTTTTTAAAAGAGATCCCTCATGGTCTCTCTTTTTTACTGCATGTATTTTCCTACTGAAATGGCCTTTAGGCATTGCAAAAGTGCGAATAATTAATAACTAGCATTACTAAAATATGAGGCAAAGAAGTGTCTGTCATACAGTTAATTTTTTGCAAACTATAATTACAAGATTTTAACACTGATTGTAATTACTTGAACATATGGCGAGAAATAGGTAATGAAAGTGTTTTTTAATTGTGCTATAATGAGTTTCTGGATGTTCAATACTATTTCCACTGGGATACCAAAAATTTAAGAAGTGAGAAGAAAGAGAAAAGGCAAAAAAATGGTTTGGAGTTATTTTTATCTTTGAAATTAAAGAAAATAGAATTCAAGACTAGTTTGTGGTTTTTTTTTTTTGAAGAATCTTCAGGTCATCTTTAGATAAGCTTGTTAATGTATAGGTTGACTATATTTTTTGAGAACTTGGAAATCTGTTAACATTTGTTAACATTTTTGCAAGAGAAGTTCTATAAGGTAGTAGATTACCTTATATTCAAATTACGCATAAATGCAAAGATGCGTTGTTTTCCCTTGTTTGGCTGTGCAGATGAATTTTGCTGCAGTTATATACCTCTGATGGACCCTTCATATTTGACTCTTCCCCAGTTTTTACACAGTTTTTGCACTGCCTAAGCCCATAACTATCCCAGTGATTCTTCTCCAAAACCTAGCTTCACTCTGCTGTGCTCAGCAAAGATCTACCTAGTGTGGTAAATCAGAAATAATTACCTGAGATGTTACTGAAGGGCTCTGATGGTATGGGCTCATTGGTTGGTATTGCTAAATGTTCAACATGCAGGACAGAATGAAATCTTATGTCTCAGCAAAGCTTTACATTTTTTTACTTCATTCAGAGAAAATGTAATTTTTTTGATTTTTTTTTAGCCAAAATATCAAGTGAGGTACAGGATTCATAGCCTGATGTGTGTTTCTTCCCAAACTCTGATAATGTGGGACATATCTCTGTGATAGAAGTCATCTTTATTTTGCCTCTTCAGTCTGAAATATGCAAATAAACAGTGACTATATTGTAGCCTATGATGCTCCTCAGTTCCCTCCTGAATCTGTTTTTGTTCCTGTACCCAGGCAGTGCCTGGACCCTGCAGTGCAGTAGCCAAAATAATTCAGTTCTAGATGGACTTTTTAATGATACCCTACCAACATATTCCATCATTTTTTGTAACTACTTTCCTTTGCTAGGGATGGAAAGCCCTTCTTTTAAAAAAATCTGACTTAACTAGGAATAATGCTTCTTTAAAAAGAAATGTTTTTAAAGCAGAAAAGTAAATGTTTTTTTTCTTTTAGTGTATGTCCAGAGCAAACTCTTTACATTTCAAAATGGTTGTCAACATATCACTGCCATGTTTGTCACAGCCTCTCTAAAGCTGTTAGAGTCAGAGTGATTTTTCTGCCAGAGGAGCCTGGCAGTGATTACAAGCCTAGCAATGCTTCTGCTGCGCAGAAAATTATTATTGATGGTGATAAGGATAAGCAAGATGAGGGAAAAGATGTTGGGCTGAGTAATGTCAGGGGGAGGTGGAGAGGGTTGAGTTCTAGCATGGAGCTGCCCCTGGACATGTCCAGCAAGAAAATAATACCTTTTGGTAGGACACCTGGTACTAGAATTGACAGTCTTAATCTTCTCCTGGTATTCCTGAACAATTTTAAATTGTCTGTTAAAATTTCTAGAGTATGTTGGCGGTATCAAAACAGAAATACCAAAGTTATTTAAGAACACTGAGTTTGTCAAAGCCCATGACTGATAGTCTAATTACAGTCTAATTTCCAAACCAAACCATGGGATGCTTTTCCAGAGATGCCTGAGCATTTCTGGGGGATGGCACAACCTGGGGCTGTCCTAGGGTCAACGTGGCTGGTGCTGCTGTGCCTGGGGACATGAGAGATGCTGCATGGGGCTGCAGAGCATGGATGTATGTGCTATTGCAGGTGTGGCCCAAATGCATTTTGTTTTGAGCCTTTAGAGATTTCTGTTTGAGATGCCATGCAGAATAACCCTGAGTGTTTGCAAAGTTGTGGTAGGAGTCAGAAGCAGCACAACCTTTTTGAGGTTTTCCTAAATAATCTTTCCTGCAGAACAATAATCCTTTCAGCACTGGAGGTGAAGGATACATCATGAATGCAATATATGTGAATTTATCAGTAACCTCTCTTTAGAGAATTGTGTTGAACACAACTGAAGTCTGAGGGGGGCATGACATGTATTAGTTTTGGCTAATTTCTTTCAGGTCTGTCTTTCTTTTCTCTTTACTTCATGCCTAGCAAAATTTCAACCAGTACTGGAAGCAAAGGGCATTTACAGTAAGAGAAAATTTTTAAAAATCCAAGATACATTCATAGTAATCTCTTGAACAATCAACTTACACTTACCTACATACTATTTAAAAATCTATTGAGCTGTGCTATGAGCATCAGATTAGAAGGTCATTCTGATGCAAGGTGAGCTGCTGAAGTTTTCGAACCTAAACATTTTGGTGTTTTTTTTTTTTTTTTTCCCTGCTTTAAAGAAAAAAAGATAACGTAAGAAATTTGAAGCCAAAGCATGTCTGAGGAGCAGCAGTGCTGGGGTGCATTATGTCCTGTGTGCTGTGCCATGGGCTCCTCCCATCCTGTGTCACCCCTTTCTGTCTGTGCTTGCTTAGGATGTGACCATCACCCCACAAATGGCACAAACCAAGAATAGACACTGGCCTTTAATGCAGCCTCTGCTCCTTTCACTCTGTTCTTTCACCCTGAATAAGCCATTTCAGCTCACTGAGTGAGCAGAAAGCCAACCTGAACTTAGTTTTGTGTCAGTAGCTTGGCTGAGCAGACTCAAAGAGCTCCTGACAGATAAGTGCCAGGGACAGAAAGCAGGATCACAGTAGTGGCTGGGAGCCTGCCTGTGGCTGCCAAGGAATCACAACCTGGAAAAAGGCAGTTGTGCCTTTCTCTCCCTGTCTATTAGCAGATCTGGGTCTTCACACTGCATGGTAGAACTTTTTGTTACTTGTGGTACATTTCTCAGTCCCATCTCTGTATGAACAGCAGGAAAAACTCATCCCTCCATCTCCAAATGAGAATTTGAGACTAGTTAGTCTCAAACTTGCTAGACAAGAACAACGCAATTTTACAATTTGATAGATAAGTGTGTATGTACTAGACTGCTTTCTTGAAAGCAGAGTTGGTGGGTGGGAGACTGAGATTTTTAAAAATAAATTTATTCTGCATCTCTCACAATGCTAAAGCAACGTAACTGCTGGGAAATAAATAAAGGTCTACTTAGGATTGCATCCTTCAGAGATAATAAATAAATCTCTCTCGGCCCCATGATATTGTTTCAATTCTCTAATAAATATTTTCAATTTCAAAATGAACTTCAGGGGAATCGCTTGCAGCTACAGTCTCTTGGCTTCTCAAGGGATCCAACCAACTAGATACAATGTCTTATTAAAAACTGATCTACAAATTTGTTCTTCCAGGAAGAGAGGAAGAATATTTTTAGAGACAAAAATCAGATATTTATGAAAAGTCTGTTTTATTCCCTTTTGATATTTACATTCCATTTGTGAATAGTTAAGGACAATAATTAAGTAGCCACCTAGCTCATAGTCATTACTCTGCTGTTTGATATGATTTGTATGTTTGTAGGGGACAGGGCAAGTACCACAGGTCATTCAGGAGGAAAGTTATTGAAAAACCCACCTGCAAAATTGGACTAAATCTGTTGTTTAACAGTCACTAAGTATATGCTACATTGCTTCTTTAATATCACCTACATATGACAAGATACCTTGTAAGTCTTCATTCAAGTTTTCTTTTTGTGATAAATATTATTTTTGAGGAAGCTCAACTGCATATTTCATGCAGCAACTGACCTTACTCCATTTTAATAAAATTTGAGCAGGAAAAGTAGCAGAGGCCTTTAAAATTTAAGTATAGTGGGAAAACTTAGATTTTAGTTTGCATTACAAAAAAAAGAAAAACAGAAAGGAAGTTCTAATATGCAGATGTTTCTTTTTATCAGGTACAGACTGCCGTAGTAGCATATGCTATATCACAGTTATAGTATTGCATAGTATAATAGAGGAAGACTACTGGGGTTTTGAGGATAACAAACTCTGATTTTTATTAACTCTGATGTCATTAGGCTTTATTTGGTGCTAAGGAAGTACTCATATAAATGCTAATGTATACTAAAAAGTTTCTAGCCTTACAATTCCTCTATCTTGCCTTTCTGTCGACATGACCAGCTACAAAAAGAAGCGTTTAGCTGACGGATGTTCGCAGAAACAGAAAGTTCTTGGTTGTGTTTCGTGGAGAAGGTCTGCGGGCGGAAGACGTGCTGAAACTTGTCTTGCTTGCCCTTGCAAGCTGTCAGCAGGCAGCTGATCCCCAGGGTAGAGCCAGCCTCAGCAGCAGTGCTGGCAGGGACACCTCGGCACCCCCAGCCTCCCGGGGATGTGGATCCGCACATTTCGGGGTTCGAGGCGCTCGCGGGCGGGAGCTGGCAGCAGCTCCAGCTTGTGCCGCGCGCGTGGGCAGGTGAGCAGCGTGCTCCCTTCCTCTGGCTTATGCTGTGGGGGCAGCCACCTCTTGCAGAAGGGTGGCAAAAAAAGACAGCTAAAGGCGATAATGTCTTTCACCAGCACGGCTAAATTTGCGAGGTGTCGTTGCTCAGCACCCTCGTTGCCAAGTGCACGGCGTGTTCCACCACGTCTGCAGAGATCCCTTTTTGGGGGAACAACTGGCTCCATGGACACAGTGGCACAGCAGACGTGGCCTTGGGGGATGGTTGCCATCCTGGGTACCCCAAAATGTTGTTGCATTCCATCTCTATCTGTGCCCCAAATTGTTGCTCTCTCCATAACAGCCTGTGGGCCAGAAAATGGAACTGGGGGCAGAGTGAGTGGAATTCTAGCCCTTGATTAACTGAGCTTATTCCACCATTTTTCCCTTTTTGCTCAGGAAGTTAATAATAGTTAACAATTTTGAATCTAACAGTTATTTACTTTTTTTTTTCCCCCTACTACTCTTTCTTAAGTTTTTCACTTATCACTACTTCTACTTGTTTCTTTCCTTATTGGTGGAAAGGGATTGTACATAATTAATTTCAGTGTGTCCCCCCTAAATCATCTTAAACCAAGTCCTTTGCTTTCATCATTTAGCACTTCGAATAGAAAGGAATAGACTTTCTGCTGCTCTGTTAAATACTGCTTATGGTGTTTTTCTGTCATATGAAGTCAGTTCTAACTTGAAAATAATTTTGCTTATTCTTACTGCATTTTTCACATTACAAGTAAATTGTGAAGAAGATGATCTCATTCTCACAGGGTTTAGATTTACTTGTTTTAGGGAGCACAGTTGCTTCTCTGCATTTAAGTGCTTAGTGTCAGGGTGCTGGGACAAAGACATCCACAAAGGTAGTAGTATAGGGAAACTGAGTAACTTTGAAATCTAAGAATTAGTCATCTTTTTCAAGCTCTTACAGGGGAAAAAAAAAAAGGCAATAGCATGTGATTCTGAAATAATATTAAAGGCATTACTCAAATTTAAGTTGATATTAACAAAGTTGAAATCTTTCGATTGCTAAAAAAACCAACAGTATTTCAGAATGTAAAATGAATGTAAAACTATATTTGAAGGTAATCCTTTCAGACCTGACAGACTGAGGCAGAGTGGTGCATGCTGTTCCACCAAAGTGTTGTTTCAGCCTTGGTGAAGGAAAAATGAGCTGTCATTTGAGGTGTAGGGTGACAACCTTCTGACTCATCCCAGAGTGGCTTGGTGCAAGATTCCTCCCTGATGAAAAGCTCCTCATGAAAGATAGAAGAAGTTTTGTTAAAGTTGGAAGAATTTGTAAGGATTTCTAGGGTGAACTCAGTTTTAAATTTAGGGATATTGCAACTTCATGAAGTTTGCCAAACATTTGGCATTTGGAAATGGTTCAAGTAAATAAAAAAAAATATATCTGAAGTTTTTAAAAGTTTTAGCTTGATTTTTGACATTCTGTTTAGTGCATTCCCTACATTTTGAATTATACTTTCAAATATAGTCCTATAAAATGAATAATGCTTTTAAATACCCTATATTCCATCGGTTTTCTGTCTTCAGGAGTTCACAAACCATTTTGTTTTCTAAGATACATCTTTTCACATCTAAATTTCATTCTTAATTCTCTGTAGATTCAAAATTTTAAATGGAGTCAGGTGAAGATACCACATTATGTTTTACTATCTGTCCCTTAATGTGACTGTTGTTTGAAAATCAAATGGGAAATTACTCTTCAGGCAACTGTGTCACAGAAATGAGGGCTTGGATTATTCTGATTCCAACACTTGGGCATCAGGAAGCAATGGGAACATCCTCTTGTGGTGCTTGTTTAGACAGGTGGATCCATATGATGGCAGACAGCTGTTGTGCTTTTCTGGACTTGGGCCTCAGGTGAAACCTCATTCTGTTTTGTGTCTTAACCTGCTAAGAAACTAAACAGTAATACTAACAACAAAACCCCACCCAAAAACCCTCCCCACAAAAATACCTCAAAGAAAACAAAAATCCAACCAAACAAAACCAGTTTAAAAAGCCACAAAAACTCAACCCTAAGTAAACCCAGAATATCAAACCCCTTAAGTACCTCTGTTTTTCAGATCAAACGTATCTGGAAGTGCCTTAAATTAAGCAAGCAGCTTAAAAATCAAGACCCATGTGTAGGAAAAGGGAACAAAAATGGCATGAGTCAAAATCTCAGTGGAGTATTGGCAGAGGCAGGTGGTAGCAGGGGCTGAGGACAAGGGGAGGAGCAGCAGGAAATAGAGGGGAATGCTGTTATCCAGCTTGAGCTCTGCTCAAGGTGACTTTTAGAGACATGGAGAAAAGTTTTGATTTGCCTTCTGAAACACACTCCAGGGAAATGGTCTGTTGCAAAGTGTTCAGAGGAAATGCTTCTTGTACCACAGAGATTTGCATAAAGTTCTTGGGTTTGGGGTTATGAATGATTTGATGCAGGGAAAATCGTATGTTCAGCCTTGGGTGCTCTTCTCCATCCTAGGTCCTTTAGCTATAAAAATAAAAAAGGTTTGCTAGAAAAGCACAGCACCACTGATGAAACCTAGGCACTGGGTTGTTGAGAGAAATTTTGGGGACATAAGCTGCAAACATTGTTTAACAAACACTTAAACAGTAAGAATAATATAAAAATGCAAGACTATCGGGAGAAACCTTGCTGTTAAATGAAGAACATAATTTGATGATTGAAGAGGTCATAAAACTCTTCAAAGAACACTTTGTAGCTCTGATTAATAGAATTCATTTAATTTAAAAAATATAATAGTAAAGGATGGAAAAACAACTTGGAAAAGAAACTAAGTTTGAAGAGTTCTCCAAAATGTTAGCAGGAAGCATGCTCAAAGAACCTAGATGTTTATAGCCTGGCAAATGAGTGATACCAGGAGGTCTGTTCAGATTGCAGAAAAAGCTGAAAATAACAGGATGCATCCTAGTGCCATGCCTGTTTTTCAGAAAAAGAGAAGAATTCATTCAAAGTGAGGCCAGAACACCAGCCACAGCTATTTCTGATATAGCTGCTTCTAAATTTTAATTTCACTGGTTTTGGAGTTTGTTTAGTTCTTGTTGGTAGGTGTCTGAAGGTGGATTCAGAGATCTAACATACAATTGGAAAGAAGACAAACCCCAAATCCAAAAAGCCCAAACACAAAAGCAAAAAAAACTCCCATCAGCAAATAAAAGAATAAAATCCCAAAACACACAAATAACAGCAAAAAAAATCCCTACTTTTTTGTTTTGCTGTTATTTTGAAATTTTATTTTTATTTAAGCAAGACTTACTATGAAAAGGTGTGGTCTAAACTGTAGTAGGTGTAAAATTGGTCAGGGTTTTAACTAAATTTATTCTTGGTACATGAGCAGTCTCAGCCTGGTGCACATGAGGAGTTGAGAAGCTGCTGTGTCATTGCCCTTTATGCAATAGTCTGGAAATAAGCATGCTCACTGGGAATGGGATCTGTTTCTTAAATAGGCAGCTGAAATCATCAGAATATTTAGGGTTTTTTCCTGAATTCTTGTGGTGTCCCTTTGTTTAGCAAGTGAATATTCCAACAGTGTCTGGAGCCCCATTTTCAGGTAAATATACTGAAAAATGCACCCTGAATAAATTATTATGGATTAGGAAATTGTTCTTGAATGCCTGATATTCAAGTTGAAATGCACTTTGCCTTCATTAAAAAGTGGGTAGGTGAACTGTCTTTTAAAGCACTGATAACAGCATGCTGACATGGGCTATTTTTTCAACACATTAGTTTAGGCTCAACCCTGTAAAAGGGAGTCTTGTTTTAGAGTCTAAGTCTGAGATGAGATCAGCTGAAGAGGGTTTACACTAACCTGTATTTTTACCTTCAGAGAGCACAGCGCAGTATTTACCCTGCTTTTATTCTACAGAACAAAATAACTGCTTAGCTCAGCTCCTGGTGTCACTGATGTTGGGAGTGTGAAAGACATTTACCTGTCATTTATCTGCCACTGATGTCCACATTGCAGTGTGCTGACAAATTCCCTGGCTGATGCTGACTGTCAGTGCTGCTTTTCCCAAAGACTTCAATGTGGCTGCTCCCCTGTCACTTAATGGTGAATCTGAACCTTTAAACTTATTGGCATAAAAATCAATAGAAAAACAGAATGTAACATGCAGCAAGAGACTGGACTTGAAAAATTCTTGCATCTAGCCTGGGAACTAAAGATCCCTGTTTGCCACTGTAAGTATAGGTGCAGCCAAGGCAGGGCTTTAGTGCTTTTGGGTAGAAACTGGTTTTAGAAGATGTATTAGGTAAAGACACACTAAAAGTGATTCATTACTTCCTGGTGTCATAGTTGTAGAATTTCTTTTCTGCAGGCATGAGAAACTGAAAAATTGAATACTATTCCCATCTAGTCTGCTTCTTGGTGTAACTTAGAAGTTGGCACACACCCACATGTGGAGAGGCTTGTATTATTCTCACATTTACTAGTGCATCATTCAGCTGTGCTCTAGGTTCAGTCCACTTGAATTACTAGTCTTGCTAGTCTTCATTTAGAAAAGTTTTGAAAAGAAAAATTGTTTTGTAATTAATACTTACAGAACTTGGTGCCTTTTATGAGGTGTTTTGATTTTTTTGACTCCTTTACTATAAAGCTAGCAATATTTCCAAGCTTGTCCATTCCATCAAATAGTCAGGAGTGTCTTAGAACTTCATAATCCACACTTTTGGTGCAGAGTTGCAACTGTTCAGAGAAATGATAGAAATCCAGGAAAAAAATAAGGGTGTTCCTTGGGGAATCCTTTAGTTGATGAACAGCTCTTTTCCTGTTATGCCTAGGTAAACAGATTTATTCATTCAGCTAGAATTAGCTTCATGCATGAACCATGGGACAGTGTTTTGGCAAGAAAGAGGCTTGTCATGAGATTTCCCATAAAGAGTTGAGATGAAAGATTGTACGATCACTCAATCTTGTTAAATGTAGCACAAAACACTGAGCGTATTAGAGCAGGTATTTGAATCATAACAAATCCTGATGATAGACCTCCTAGAAAACAGTCTTTTCTTCACTCAGTTGCTGCTCTTAGAAAGGATTTCTTTCCACTTGGGGACTATTTACTCTTTTCTTTTGTTTTTTGACTAGTGTGTTTTGATAAGTGCTTTTAATTTTTAGGCGTGTAAATGCTTGCATTTATTTAGAAATATACGCTAAGAAAATCCCCCCATGTGTGTATGAAGTAGAAATCTGTAATACATAATTATACTATATAATATATAAAATAAAATAATAATTGCACTATTATATTCATTGTATATTTTATGTTGTGTATATCAAGAATATTAATAATCTAGTGTACAGCTAATAGGTAATATAATGAATCAAGTGTTAGAAGTATTCATATCCATTACAAGAAAAATTTTCATATCTTTCCTTGTTTTGGGGGGTAATTTTGGAAGTGTTTTACAAATTAATGGTGATGTGATCACCTTCATGGAGAACAGGCAAGGCAGTTTCAGTAAATGAGTGTGACTTCTGATTTCTACTTAAAAATTATTATGTGGTTTCCATAGGAAAGTTATCACTCAGGCAGGAATTAAAGTTAGGATCTTCTAACCTCTTTTACATAGAATCATGGACTGGTCTGGGTTGGAATGGACCTTAAAGCCCATCTAGATCCAAAATCCCTGTGCCATGAACATGGGAACCTTCCACTCGACCAGGTTGCTCAGAGCCCTATCCAACCTGGCCTTGAACACTTTGAGAAATGAATCCACAACTTCTTCCAGTGCCTCACATCCACACAGCATGAAATGTCTTCTAGCAGAATTAAACCTGCCCTCCTTCAGCTTAATGCCCTTCCCCCTTGTCCTATCCCTATATGCACCCTTGTGAAAAGTCCTTCTGGAGTTTTTGAGAATTGACTTTAAAAATTAAGTAAAAAATATTGAATTTTGTAGACTTAAGTATTCAAATTTAGGTGTAGAGGCTTAAATTAAATTACTCTTGTATAACTGGATGTTATACAAGACATACTGAAAAACTAGCACAAAAATTTGTTTGGACTAGCATTTTTGGTAAATAACTTGACGTATTGATTTTGTGTATTTTCTCACTGTACACCTGTAGCTGCAAAATGCACTTTTATTAGTGCTTAATACTGGATATACTTTTGGAGAAGCTTCATAAAATAGAGAGTTATAAAACTATGCACAGCCCAGCTGCTGCATGTTCTCTGGGTTCTATTGGTTACCCTTGCTCATGTCAAGTAGCTCTGTGTACACACATCATCCTTGTAATTTTCATCACATTAATGAGATTCATTAGCTGCTCAGGAGGAAGAGACATGTCAGGTGATGTACAGAAGTAGATTAACTTTGAGGTTTTATTGGAAATGGCGAAATTGCATCCTGCAAAATTCCCTGTGAAGATATGTCCGGTATGTGTACACAACGTAAATACAAGGGTGGGTGACTACAGGCAGAACTTCCACAGTTGGGCACACATTTTCCTTTTTGATTCCAAATGACACTGCTTGGAGCAGTTCCTGTCCATAAGGATAGCCAAGTGTCAGGGATTTGATAGCTATGAATGAGTAAAATTCCCAAAATCTCAATAAAGGAAGTGCTCAGATTGGCAACTCTGTATGGTGGCAGGAGGGGAGAAAGAAAGAAAGTAGGTTACAGGATTTCATAATGTAATTACAAAAGGTGATTTGAATTTGATTGTCTGCAAGAAATGCTGATAAGGGTGAATCTCTGTGCACTTGGAGATCTGAATGCTGAGGCCAGATCAGGTCTCTGTAGATTTGTGTAGAAAAGCAGAGCTATTTCATGACCTCCTTCTCTCTCCCATTAGGCTCTTGCCTTGTAAAAGCAGGACAGACTTGGAAATGTATTTTACAAATGCAGAAATGACCACATACTTTTCAGATATGGCTACACCAAAAAAACCCACTTAGAGAATCCCTTAATTAAAGTGGAGTGAAGGTATATACATGTGCTCCATTCAAATTTTGTTCTCATATAAACATCATACTAAGATCCTCTTATGCTTCAATAGCAGGAAGAAGGAAAAAAAAGTCCTGAAAGGCAAAAGAATAAGCTGTTTTATGCAAAAGAAAAAGTTCTGAATTTCTTGCTGTAAACTCTGATTTTAAATCTTGGATATAAACTTGGTTGCACTTGGTCTGTAGCAGTAGTCTGTGATGAATTATGGCTTTTGAATAGGCTTTTCCTGCTTTTATGTTTGTCTTTTCCTTTTTATCTCCAGTGGTATTTCTGATATGTCAGCAACAACCTGAAGTTGTATAAAACCAAATCTCTTCAAGGTCTTCTGCACAATCAGAGTGCATTGAGTATTTCACACATACCCTGAGGAATGGCATTGCCAACATGCTCCACAATTTCAGCCCATGTTTACTTCAGCCTCTTTGGGCACTGCTGCCTGATCTCAATTATAAAGCAAGTGTCTAGAAAGCTGCAGCTACTCTAAATCTGTATGTTGATGTGATTTCTATAGGAAAAGGAAGGGAAGAACTCATTGTATCTGAAAGTTTTTGTGTGTCTGGGGATTGAAAGAGAAAAATTAAAAGCAAAGTTTGGGGTTTGAGGGATTATTTTTGCTCACAGAGTGTGTATGTAAAATAGGTGAGAGCTATTAGAAGATACTGGAGAAATATATGGAATTGTTTCTGGATCAGCAGTTTAAATCTGCTCCTGCTAAAAAGCCAGACTGATACCCACCCAGAACAGGAGCCTACATAGAAAGAAGATATCCCATGCTACACACATGTTTCTGATGAATGCCATACAAAAAATTCTGTGGCTCTTGCAGGGGAAAGCTCTCTACTCACCAGACAGAGAAATGTGGTGTTTATGGCTGACTTGGAAGGGTTTGTAATTCAAGGCTAAGTTCATTTATAGCTGACTTTATTATATTGCAAACCTGGGGGATGCACTACAACCTCAGCCATATGTAGCCACCTAAATTACTGAGCTTAGCTGTGAGACCACTCCAATATCATCCATCCATTGTCCCTTAAGATTATGTATCTTTGATTTTAACCATTTCAGTTCTATACTTGTTGCTTTCCTTTTCTTTCCCATTTATATTGTAGCATGTCTTCAGGCTGATTTTCTGATTGCACAAAATTCTTCTGTGTCCTAGGATATTCAGATAAGATATGTTAAAAAATAGAAATAAAAACACATTTTTCTCCTAGTTGCTGCAGTTGTGTGCAGCAATTATGCTTTTCCTGTGAAATCTGGTGTTCCTGCTTGCTTTAGATGCTTACTGCTTCTTTCTTGGTTAGGGACTAGACCAGGAAACTTTTCATCTGCTTTGCTAATCAAGTTAAATGACTTTGTGTGAAAAGGTATAAATATTGCTGTGTACACCCTATAGTAAAACTCAATTTTTGCAATAGATTACTTTGCACGACTACACTTTCAATTAAGCATGTGGCTCCTCAGTGTTGATGTTGAAGTTACTTTAACCTGCTGCACTTTCAGCTTGCTCAGCAGTACAACCTGTGTTTGGTGTTTTTTTTTGTTTGCCATTGACAACAAGCATAATCTATCCCCATATGGAAGAAGTTTTAAAGGATTTTTCCATTAAAAAAATTGTTTGGAGCTTAAATAACGCGACAAACTTATTACTACATAACAAGCGTGAACAAACTTATAGGATGGAAAAATACAACAGATACTAATAACATCATTCAAGGATACATCAATAGCTCTGAAAAGAATGCTAGGAGAATGTGCTGTTCAAACAATTCTTTTGTGCAGTGGATAGTGGGTAAAATATTGTTAACTGAAATGTGTATCTCCCACAAGTGCATTTTACAATGAATAGCAGAAGCTTGCATGAAAATTTAATATTTTTTTTGGCAATAGCTTGGTACTGGTGAAATCAGAACTGTAGGGAGATATGAAAAATGAAGTAGCAGCTTCAGGAATAATTTTTTTTTATTATTAGACCACATGAAATGTGTATCAGTTGCATGAATAACTTAAGAATCCCTAAAATATATCTGAGAGAATAAAAAACACTTTTGACACAGTTACCAAATATGAAGTTAATAAAATTGCTAATATATTTAATTTTCATTTGAATTCTAGTTTATGCCAAAGAAAAAACATAAAAAGTGTCAGATGTTCTTATAATGCCACTCCTATATGGCATGCATTTTGTGATGCTACATTTAGTGAGAGAAACAGGCCATCTTTGCATATAATCCTTGATTTATTTTTTTTTCTTTAACCAAATCAGTAATAAGATGCACTTTTTATATCCTTTTGCCTTTAAACCTATTGGTGCCTTATAATTGTGAAAATTCTAAATAAGTTCATGAGGGGAAAGTTTAAGTGTGTATTCCATGAAGACATCCAACAGTGTGGACTGTGCCACAGTCACTGAAATAGTGTGATTGGTTTAAATGCTTTACTCAGCCAATGAGGCAATGGGTTTGGGATTTTGTTTTGTTAGTTTCTTTAGGTAGTTTTACAGTTTTGGAGTTTTTCTGGTTTGGTTGTTTTTTTTTTTGGTTTTGGGGTTGGTTTTGCTTGGGTGTGTGAGGGGCAAAGTTTTAAAAGTATAGCTGAAACATACCCCAAGCGTGTAGCCTGGCTACGTTTTGATTTCCATTGATCAAGTTTTCTTTACAGAAAGAGGTAAAAAAGGAGAAGTAGCAATGAATATGTTCAGAAATCAAATGTCTTGTAGTTCGTCACAGGGATCTAAAGCTGGAACCAAGTACAGGAGATGTGCGCATATAATTTGCAATTCTGTAAATAAGACAAATTTGAAGGTTATCAAAGAAGGATGCTTATAGGCATCACAAATTAAATTAGGCATGGTTGTACTATGGGAAATTCAGGTTCTCTAAAACTTACAGTATGACTCTTTTTGGAGTATTATGCAGCTTTATTTTAAGATATCTCCTTAATGCATCTCCTACATTATGATGGGTTATTTTTCTGATTCATAGGCTAATGCAACAGGGTAACCCTACAGTGAAAGGCTCTGTACTTCTGATGTTCTGCAGGTAATTAGCTATTGCACTTTAGCTCATTACTTCATAGGTGATAAATTTCTTTGGGGAAAAATGCTTTTAAAGAGTTTGACAAGTTTAATTAATCTATTAAAACTTTGACTCTTGGATGAATTTGCAAGAAACATCATCCTGTTTCAAGGGCAGCTCAGCTACCACCCTCTACCACCATGTCAAAATGCCACTAAGGAGCACAGACAATACTAATTTTACAAAGGGAAAAGTATTTTTGTACCTGGACATTCAGAGTACACGAACTGTCTTGGTACTGTCCATATAAAATGGCAACAGGTAATTAGTGCACAAAGCAAAATAAATTCCTGCAGTCAGATTCCATCCCTTTTCTACTGGGAATGGTACTACTGAATATAAAAATCAAGAAAAAGGATATTAATGTTATACTTGGAATGCAAACATGAGTATTCAAAAGGCAAAGCAAGACTTTTGGCTTCCATAAAGTTTGAATTCTGAACTGTTTGAAAGTAGTGTGTATTTTTTTGTCTTTTGTCTCACTTGAGTTACAAAATAGCTTTAAGTAGCAACCATTTGTCATTCTTGGTTTTTTTTCCCTTCTAGTTCCATATGTTCATTTCAGTTTCTAGGCTGCTGTTCAAATCCTGCTCTGAAGGTGGAATTCCAATTTTTTTCTGGATATTTTTCTTTGCTACAACATGTAGTGTTTCTAATATTCGACTTTAAAAATTTATTTATTTTTTACAACAAGTTTTTAAGTCAAAGTAACATAATTACTGGTGTTTTGTGTCAGCTATGTGGTGATGGGCACCACTTTGAATCACAAAAATGCGATTACATATCAGTATTTTGCATTGTGAAACAGTCAAATATCAGGTGACATTAATATAATTTCCTGATGAGAATATTCAGCAGCTGGACACAAAAATTTGGCCACAAATCAAACGAAGAAATAATTATAATTTTCCCCCATTTTCAGGTACTTTCCTAACTTTACACAGCAGTATCTAATTAAAAAATCCAGTTCTTGAGGCCTGCCTTAACTCTAGTGATCTTTTTATTTCTTCTTTTCAGTTTTACAATTTCTTTTTGCTCGTAATCATCATTCTCCACAGGCATAGCCAAAATCCATAATAGTAAGGAATGCTGTTGATATGACTTTTATTGCTACACA